>NC_140588.1:371967755-372567755 GCF_964204655.1 Triturus cristatus
TTATATACCCAAAGGTCACCCCCGGGGTTCTACCTTGCTGTGCCACTTGTCGGATTTAGGATGACGGTGGGAATGAACTTTATACATAGATATTATACATGAGATGGTAGTCCTGCTGAGTTTCCAAGAATCCTCATGCATAATGTATGAGGCTTTTACCAGGGAAAATCCAGCGTTCTGTGTGCATTGTCGTATCTAGGCAAAAGGTCAGGCCCCAAGAGCCGTTCTGTGTGTAATGTAGGTGAGAGTATAGGTGAACGGTTGCGATGTTACCTGAGCCTATATTGGGGTAACTATATGGAATATAACACCCACTCCTCATCTGACTGGACAACATAATTAAATTCTAACGTACTACTAGGCTGTCTAGGCACTGGTACGCAAACAACTACAGTAAAACAATAATTCTGCAAAAAAAATGTAAAAAAAATTCTAAAATATGTAAAAAGGAAAAAATTGTCACTCAAGCAATAGCTCTAATGTGTCCATATACATATAGTTCGAACCACTACAAGCATCGGAAAGCCATGCAGGTCATAAAAAGTTCCAATTTGTTTTAGAGTTCCAATTTAAGTTTGTTTAAAAAAAATAATTTTTCCCAGCACACGACAAGCCAAATGTTTATGTGTCCTGGCTGGTAGACGCAACATTTCTGTTACCTGACTACGCAGAAGACGACCCTTGTCGCACCTCGCAGATCACGTCAATTGAGCACAGATGATCTTACGTACGCTGGGGCAGCCTGTGCACCATCCAAGGCATGGGTGTCACTGGAGGAGCTGGTATCCATTCCAACAGGAGCAGAGACTTCCTGTGGAGGCTCTAAGAATGCCGCCATCAACACAGGAATACACTGCAGAACATGGGCCGTTATTGGGTCCAGCAAAGCATCAAAGTCCGGTTGCGCAACTGATGGAAGTGTCAGACAGAGATCCAACATGCATTCTTCTCCGCAGAACAGGCATCTGAGAACAATTAGGGCACAGTCCATCCAGAATGGTCTAAAGGACAGGAAACAAGAGGCGCTTAGTTCCCATAGGCGAGGTGTGCCCAGATGTTGTACCATGCGATCACGGTATTTATGCTCTGGGAGTGCTCTCGCCATCTCCTTGGTGACAGGGACGTCCATTGCGTAGCAGAAAAATTGCAATCAGGATACCTGCTATTAGAAACAGGATCAGCAGAAGTCCTCCAAAAATACGTCGAATACGGAGTATATAAAGTTTGGTATAACTCCGAGGACTGTCTGTAAGGTGCTTAACAGTCCCGAACCTATGGTCTTAAATAGGTGGACTATACCCGTCGTATCAGATATGATTTACCATTTCTGTGATATTGAAGGGGCAGTTTGTACGTATGAGTGCCTGTATCTCAGCCGAGGACCTTGCGATCTGGAGATCAAAAGTCTCTTGGGCGGAGGTTAAGGGCACGGTTTTCTGTAGAAGCATGGCTTTCATTCTGCTCAGAGTATCAAACCGTATAAAGGAAACATTCAACGAAGGCCATAGCGGCGCATCCCTGACTGTGTGTGTCGGTGGAAACAATATTTGCATACAGCAAGTAACCCCGGAGCTCACGGTGAAGAGATATACGATGCCCGGAAGCATGCCACAATAACCATGATCGTTCAGCACCAAGTAACTCCCATTTGAAAGTAGGTTGAATACCGGGGTAATCAGGGCTGCTGGGCTACCCTTCAAATGACAGAATAGGTTTGCTACTTAACCATTGCAGGCCCCATGCAGCATAATATCCTGGAATATGAGAAATCCACTTAAAGCGTTTTGTACCGCTTAGTAACACTTCCAGGTCCCCACTCTTGCATCGAAATCTGTACAGTAATTCCGAAGATTCCTTGATGAATTCCCTACCCATTTGTTCATATATGCATGCCTGTTGTTGTTCTAGGCAGTACTGAAACTGGAAAGTTGTGACCGGTAATGATATATGGCCATGGATCAACCATTCTGTGGACGGTGATTCTGCCACAGTAAAAGGTATCTATCCAGTTTATCAATACGCCAAATTGTATATTTCGATCCCCTTTGTGCCATTTTCATCTGCTTTTCCGTTGGACTGTATGCAGAAAACAGTGACGTACTGTTGATAAAAGGCCAAGGCGGGGAACAGCCTTTACATCGAATGCGCTACAACGCATTCCATTACAACGCAGTTATTACAGCGACTGCGTTGTTACAATACAAACCATTGCATCACAAGTCATTTTAACGACTTGCTGTAGGGGGTGCGCTGGTGTTGGATATACAGTCCAACACCTTCCCTGCTGTTGCACAAACTGGAGTAGGAATAGTAAATTATACTATTCCTAAGTCCAGCGCGCCCCCAACAGCAAGTCGCTGTAACGACTTGCGATGTAATGGATTGTGTTGTAACAACGCGGGCCTTGTATTGGCCATGTTGTAATGGAATGCGTTGTAGCGCATTCGTTGTAATGACATATATTCCGCCAAGGCACATAACCTGCGCGCAATGATTGCAGCGTCCAGCTCAATAAAATAATAGAACGTAATTGAGATTGCCCGTGCTGTAGTATGGACAAATCTTGTTCTAGTACATTAATAGCAGAAGATACAATGTTGCCCAGTGAATAAATCCTGGATGTTAACGTAGTAGTACCATTGTCAACTACGGCTAATGCCTTTTCTAAATGAATCCTATCTATTTCTCGTAGTCTCTCCGCTGCTTCTTGTTGGGAGATTTTCCAAATGTCATTATAGGCAGCATAAAAGAAACGTTTTTGACGTGGCTTTCAGGGACCTAATAAAAAATCCTATAGGTCCACATATTCTGTAAGTAATGATAAGTGTTGTTTCACTTGTATTAGTGTTGAGGTTTTTAGCCAATCGAGGCATAACTTCCCAACACTGTATGATGTCACCACCCCTGGATGTTCTCTTTGTACATAACGTGGGTCTGGCCTGTGGATACTAAACCCTTCGGTGGTACCCCTAAATCTTTCTTAGCATCTGTCTGTGTCTGTGGGCCTAACCAACCATCCCTTCCAATTGGGGGTCTGATCTATTGTATTGTAAAATGTCATCTAATGTAGCCCCCTTCAGTGATCTTGGCTATTCCAAGACAGGAAGTCTGTTGTACAGTATCGTTTAGAAATATCATCACCTGAGGAATGAGGCATGCTCTAAATAGTGCTTCTGTCCCCTGGACTTGCCAGTCTCTAGAACCCAGACTGATTTTAAGTCTATAGTGTCTTTCCATAAGTCGAAACCCTGTTCAGACAGTTGGGTAATGAAGGAAGCAGAGTAATCTGTTTGGTGTTAGTCAGCATATTTTTCTGTTCGGATGTCGGTGCAACCTTATAGTAGTATGAGGTCGGGTCTGAATCATTAAACCCTGAAAAATATGAACATTTTTGTGCAAAAGTTTTCAAACTACTTTTCGGTGGTGTAGGGCAATGTTCCCATTGGTGAAATGTGAAAACATTCCTAGGGGTACTAGATTTGTGTAGAAAATTATGACCATAATGTTGATAACAATACATTGTGTTAAAATCTGATGTGTCCTCTAACATTTCATTGCTAGAAAATGTGGCAAATTGTTCTAAATCAGACAACATAATGTTCACTGTTTCAAAATCCCAATCATCGGAAAATGTAATGGAGGTAATGATATAATTTAAGGAAATTTTAAATAAATGAGATATTTTTAAAAGTTCGGTCGGACCAAATATATCATAGTCAACCTTGTCCCATACTATACCATCAGGTATAGGAACTGCTGTAATGTTCACTGATGACAAGTCTCTTTTTTCACGATGTGATGAAACATGAGGTTTCAGGATCAGGTTCACTGTTGATGCTCCAGGGCTTTGGCGAAGGTAAATTCCATTAATAAGGAAGCAGAAGACAGTTACTAAGCCTATCCAGAAAAGAAAGAAAAGTATCCCGGTGATTATCCAAAGTTCTAGCCAAGGTGACACAAGGTAAGTCTTTTTAAAAAAAGTGAAGAAGTCTTTGACTTGTTGTTGACGAGATATTGGGGCTGGCGTTATTTCAGGTTCACTTGGATCCAAGGAAAAGGTATCGAAGTTGATGAAATAGCCAGATGCAGTTCGATCTATTTTTGGTAGCTCAGCAGGTTTTGTAGAACTTGTAGATGGCTCTTGTTGAAGCATCTTTATGTAGACATCAGTGTTAAGTCGAATTGAAATTTGTCTTTGATTTTGATTTTGATTTTGAATTTCTGTATCTAGAGGAAAGAGTTCCATGGCATTGTTGCATAGTCCATCATTCCGTATAGGAGATTCTTCAAACGTGATGAGCCTTTCTGTCTGAACTTCCTGTTTAGTAGCAAGAGGAGGGCGTCGGCTACTCAGGAGACCCCTAGGCCTACTAGTCAGTATCAGCCACATAGAGTGGTTTGATCAGATCAATGGAGACAAATCTCTTTTTTCCGGCAAGAGGCGGAAGAAGTACAGTTCTTGTTCCTTTGACAGCCAGGACAGGTACAGGCTTTCTATATGATGGCCCAAATTCTTTTTTGTCCACTATTTTTTCCCTGACCAGATCCCCAACTTTAGGAATCTAGACAGGTCTTGCCATGACCGACTTGACTTCCCCAGTGGCGGTCCGCTTTACCTGCACATTACTTTGTAGTGCCCTGGATTCATTCAGTTCCTGTAAAACAACCAAACATTTATTGATGTCAAAAGGTTTTTCATCCACCACTGTGCCTTCACAATCGAGATCAGGTACCCACATTCGCGTCCCAAAAAGGACCTCATATGGAGTGACACCCCCTAGAGAACTTTTCGGCATTTTATTCAAGGCCCGCTGTACCCCATATAAATGATTGACCCAACTGCCACCCGTACCTAATATTCTAGCTGTTAATGATTGCTTAAAGTCACGGTTTTTCTTCTCCACAACAGAATTTCCCTCGGGATGGTACGGAGAGGAGAACCGCAGTGCAACACCCAAACTTCCCATGGCTCCCTTGTAAGCCCAGGAGCTAAATGCGGGCCACGGTCAAAATACAATGTGCCAACTGCGTACATCCCTATAAAGACTCGCAAATCTTTGATAACAGTTCGAGCGTCAGCCGAGCGCTGAGGCCATACCCATAGGAATCTCGAGCAGGAATCCACTGCAACTATAATGTATTTGTAAGCCCCATCAGATTGGAAGGGGCCGCAGTGGTCCAAATAGACACACACGAGTGGTCTGTCTGATATTAACAATGCTGTCAGTGGAGCCCTTCATCTGTTGACATATGTCGCACTTAAAGAGATAATCTTTGGTCTGCTTTGTTAACCTGGGCCACCAATAGTGTTGTTTCAGTAAAGAAACTGTTGCCATAACTCCCGTGTGCAGAACCCAGACCCTTGTGTGCAGTTAATATTAAGCCAAATCTGCGATCCATGTTTGGTATTACTCTATCCCCCACTCCGGGAATCTGAGCAAATAGAACGTTGTTTGCATCTAACTTGTAGGAGGACTTGAGTGGAAAACTTTTCGGCAATGCCTTATTGTCTTTGCGTGAAGCAATGACAGCTACCATTATCTGTCCATCTATTCTCGTTTTTGAATGAGTGATTACAGATACGGACGCAGTTCGTACTGCCCCCTTTGCAGCTTCATCAGCCAATGAATTCCCATCAACTTGAATGCCATCACATTGATGACTCAGCGTGTGTATCACGTGAGCTCTTGGTAATTCGTTTTTCAACTCCACTACCTGTTCCCATAGTATTTTATGCTTCATTGTGCCACCTTTTGAGTCTTTAAACTGATTTTGTCCCCAATGTGGAAGATATTCATTGTCTGACTGTACACAGTAAAAAGAATCACACACAATTAGTGTGGGGAATTCTCGATCCGTCTTTATCAGTGCCAGTAATAGAGCTTTTAATTCTGCATGTGGCGCTGTATTGCTGTTTACTTCCCACGGTCGGCTGAGCAGATCCGTCAGTGTAGTCATACTGATCTAGAGGCATTATTTAATTCGGGAGAGGATATTCCTGTTCATATTGCAACAATGCTTCTGTTTTTAGAGTTGGGTCGTATCTGTATTCTACATCTGATGCAGTGAGAGAATTCGCCCATTGTATCCATCTTGGATGCAGAGCTTTTGCATTTGGAACTCTAGCCTTCGTAGCAGCCTCTAAGGCCGGTACTGGAGTCACGACAATTATTCGTTTCCCATAAGCCAGTGCTCTTTCTCTCACTACAGCAGTCTGTACTGCTGTCAGAATTTTTTCTGCGGATGCAAAACGCATCTCAGCGTTCGTATATGAGTGTGATTTGTATGGTATGGGTACTGTTTCGCCATCATTGTATGTTAGGTAGGTGTACCCAGATTGACCCGCAACTTTATGGATCGATAGGTTGCGGACATTTACGCGTGTTTGTAAGTGTTTCGATGATATCATGTCTGCTTGTAGGGAATAAAGGATATCTGTATGTCCCTGTGTCCATTGCCTAAATGAAAAATCAGGTCTTATGAGGTTGTAGAAAGGTTTAATTTGTCACCCCGAGTGGGAAGGGTATGCCCAGACGTGGGTCCCGTGCTCTCCATGCCACTGGAATCAAGCTATCCTGGCTGAAGAGAGGTGAAACCCCGAAACCGGTCCTAGGATGCTTGTTTCCAGTCCAGGGAGAACCTGGCTTGGCAGTTTGGGCTGGTCTGTACCCATGAGGCGCAGGGTCAAGACTGATTTGCATATGGCTGGGTTCAAACTGGAACGGCATGGTGAGCAAAAAAACGATGGATTTAGGCCCAGATCTCTTTACTGGGGTGAATGTATGACATTGTTCTGCATTCTGTCCATCAACTGTTGTTTTTGCATTTGTCACCCCGAGTGGGAAGGGAATGCCCAGACACGGGTCCCGTGCTCTCCATGCCACTGGAATCAAGCTATCCTGGCTGAAGAGGGGTGAAACCCCGAAACCGGTCCTAGGATGCTTGTTTCCACTCCAGGGAGGACCTGGCTTGGCACTTCGGGCTGGACTGTACCCATGAGGTGCAGGGTCAAGACTGATTTGCATATGGCTGGGTTCAAACTGGAACGGCATGGTGAGCAAAAAACCAATGGATTTAGGCCCAGATCTCTGTACTGGGGTGAATGTATGACATTGTTCTGCATTCTGTCCATCAACTGTTGTTTTTGCATTTGTCACCCCGAGTGAGAAGGGTATGCCCAGACGTGGGTCCTGTGCTCTCCATGCCACTGGAATCAAGCTATCCTGGCTGAAGAGGGGTGAAACCCCGAAACTGGTCCTAGGATGCTTGTTTCCAGTCCAGGGAGAACCTGGCTTGGCAGTTCGGGCTGGACTGTACCCATGAGGCGCAGGGTCAAGACTGATTTGCATATGGCTGGGTTCAAACTGGAACGGCATGGTGAGCAAAAAAACGATGGATTTAGGCCCAGATCTCTGTACTGGGGTGAGTGTATGACATTGTTCTGCATTCTGTCCATCAACTGTTGTTTTTTTAGGGTGCCTTTAAACCAGTATAAATGCTCCTGGTAAGTGAGCGGAACTTCAATGTCCTCATACGTTCAATATTCGTTCGGTATCTCATCTTCTGTGTAGTAATGAAATATCTTTGATTGTGCATTTGCCTGTGGGAATGTAACCCATGAATAGAATACCTCTGCTCGAAATGATTTGTGTGCCTCAAAAAATCTATGATGAACACTCTATTTCGCAAATTCTTGCCTCCTTAAACCCGAACAATCACTTCAATGATCCTCTCCCATCTTTCTGCCTAGCTGCCACCTCTCAGGCTATCATTCCTTCCTGGACCTCAATAATCAACTCCTCCCTCCTACAGGGCTCAATTCCTGATTCGCTCAAGGCTGACCATCCTAAAAAAAAAACACTCTGGACCCTACTTCCGCTGAGAACTATAGACCCATATCCAACATCCGACTCCTAGCCAAAGTTCAGGAAAAATGTGTGCAACAGCAACTGAGCCTACACATCAACAAACTTCACCTGTTAGATGACTTCCAATCCGGGTTCAGATCGGGACACAGCACGGACACCACCCTCCTCCACATTGTAGATGGAGCTCTCCAAGCCCTCGACTAAGGCAAAACATGTCTCCTAATCCTCCTAGACCTTTCCTCTGCCTTCGACACGGATAACCGGAGGTCAATTTCTTCTTGAACGCCTCAAACCCAGGATGAGGTTGGATGGCACCGTCCTTGAATGGTTTAGATCCTTCCTGCAAAACCGCTCACAGAGAGTCCTCATCAACGGTAATCTATCCGCCCCCTCTCCGGTTACGGTTGGAGTCCCCCAAGGATCAACCCTCTCCCCTACCCTCTTCAACCTTTTCCTTGAACCTCTCACCGATGTTCTACGTGCCGCCAATATCTCCTATCTTATGTACGCTGAGGATACACAAATCTACATAAAAATCTCTTCCCCTGAGGACATTTTCTCCCTGAATGAGGCCCTGAAACTGACAGTCCACTGGCTCATCGCCAACCAGCTTAAACTCAACGCAAATAAAACTGAATTTCTTCTGATCTCCCCACCCAAACCCAATCCAGACATCCAGGAATGGATCAAGACCATCACAGCACTAAACTGCCCTCCTACCATTGTTGACTCAGCGAAATCCCTTTGAATAACCCTGGACGGCAGCCTGAACATGCGTGGCCATATAAACTCGATGGCCAAAACGGCTAGATTCCACCTGAGTTACCTAAGAAACCTAAAACCCTTCCTCGATGTGTCCGACCTTAAAACAGGAATACAGGCACTATTCATTTCCAGACTAGAATATGGATGTTCTACTCTTGCAGGACTACCCAAGAAATCTCTGGCCCCATTGAAAGCCTGCCTCAACACCGCCACCAGACTACTAACCGGCTCAAAGAAATTCGACCACATCTCTCCCCACCTCAAAGCTCTGAACCGGCTTCCCCTAGAGGCCAGAATCCAATGTAAACTGGCCTGCATTACTCACAAAGCTCTTTATAACAACTCCCCTACATTTCTCGCACAAAAACTTGTGATATCAGGAGGAGCCAGAAACTCCCGATCTGCCAAAGACCTACTGCTGCAACCAGCACGCTTCCGGAAGAAAAAAACCTACCATCGGGCCTTCACTGGGGCTGCGCCAAGGATTTGGAGCTCTCTCCCACCCGCCATCAGAAGACTTCCGTCCTTGGCACACTTTAAGAAGGAGACCACAACCTCGTCTAATGAAGACGTTACATTATTATCATTCTATGGACTATACCTATTCCTGCACTCCTGGGCATCTCCCTAAGAGTTGAGACTGTGCCTTCTTTTATAATGTATCTACCTGTTTTAATCTCTTTCCCACATGTAGCCGGGACTTTAGACTGCATTCTTTCTTGCATTATGCATCTCGCATTTTACCCAATTGATCCCTCCCTTCCCAACGCTTTGTACACCACCCTTAATACTGTAAAGCGCTCTGATACCCTCACGGGTCTGGTTCGCACTCTATAAAACTATAAAATAAATAAATAAATAAATAATCATGAATGTCACTGGCCCACCTCTAGCTGTTAAACCATATGAAGCTAGTTTTAGGGTGATGGCATTTTTAACATTTGCTGTAATTTGTATTGCATCTGCATCTTCTTCGGCTGAGAGATTTAACTCATGTACAGCATTATCCACTTGCTCAGTCATTGTTTTTAGTAAGAAGAGTTTTTCAAGGGAACCAAGATAAGGTGTTATGCACAAATAGGAACAATGTGTCCTTCAAGCTTGATTAACCAACAGCCAATAAATAGGATTTTGCCTACTCAGCTGCGGCGGATTTTTGTATACTCCTACTCCAGGCGTCTCTGGGGAATTGTAAGTAGGGTCTCTGAGAATAGCACAACTGAACTACTCAGATTTGACTGTTAAATAAGTACCCAACCAACGTTGGCAGCGCCATGTCGTGTAGTACCTACACACAAAATAAACAATATGGACGTTTTTCAATAAGCATTTATTGAACAGTAGTTATGCTAGTGTAAAATAGGTGTACTGAAACAACCATTTAGACAGTAACAGATATAAATGATTAGAAGCACTAGGAAAGTAAAAGGTGGTAGATTTCTACCATTTTGCTATAACCATGAATACAGGCAAGTATATCAAATGCATGACGGTAAAATGCGTACTCCTACGATGCTACCCTAACTAGATGTACCTAAGTGTACCCTGCATGTATGTAGGTGTTAAGCCTAGAATCCCTCTAGGATAAAGTCAACCCCATTACCTGAAGTAGGAGACTGTGGGACCCCGTCTTGGTCTCGAGTTGGACACCCCACAAGGGATGTTAGACCACTGCGAGCTAGAGTATATGCATGCAGGAAGCTCAGCGTCTCGCGTCAGTGTGTCAGCAGGGAAATCCTGATCTCCTCTGTTTATCTCAGCAAGATGTGATGTTTATAGACCCAAAGGTCTCCCCAGGGGTTCTACCTTGCTGTGCCACTTGTCGGACTTAGGACGACGTCGGGAATTAACTTTATAGATAGATATTATATCGGAGATGGTAGTTCTGCTGAGTTTCCAAGAATCCTCATGCATAATGTATGAGGCTTTCACCAGGGAAAATCCAGCGTTCTGTGTACATTTTTGTATCTAGGTAAAAGGTCAGTCCCCAAGCGCCGTTATGTGTGTAATGTAGGGGAGAGTATAGGTGAAAGGTTACGATGTTACCTGAGCCTATATTGGGGTACCGATATGGAATATAACACTGTCCTTACATATTGTGTGTTTTTTTTAGGGGGTTTGTTTCGTAAACTTCTGGCAGCAGCTAAAGTTGTCTCCAGCCAGATCTAAAAACAGTTTTCCTTAGCAGTGGTTGAAACAAGGTGAAGGAGAAGCAGCGCGTGTGAAAGAACAGAGAGCCGGGGGGCGATGTGAAGAGTCTATTTACTGTAAATATTGGCCAGCAGCATGCCACAAGCGTGTTAATGAGGCTGTTGCCTATTCAAAAATATGCACGTTCTGTGCAAACACAGGTTTTGTTTCTAGGCTTCATCCAAAGCCATTCTTTATAAGAAGAATACTGAAAAAGGATCCAGCTATTGGAGAAATGCAACTTGCCAGCCCCTCGTGCAGCACCGAGCTCCAAGTACAGGCATGTTGTTCCTTCATTTTTAGTTGTTCAAGATATGTCACAAAGACTCCTGCTCTACTTCTAATTAGCAGAAAGGGACATCTGATGTTCACGTGTTAGGTCTGGAGTGTTACTGGAAAGTGTTGTTGGTTCCAAACAGCTCAAGAGACAGTAAATCATGAATTGATTTAGTTTTTCTGAGACAGGTGAATGACATGTGGGCCGCTTTGCCATCTCCAGTCGGAAATTACCACTCAGGATTTCTCAGCAATGAGACTTTTAGCATACTGGGGAAAGGTTATATGATTGCCATTCAAATCGATGAATCATTTAGCATGAGGAGTATCAGCATACAGCTTTTCCAGCATCCCAGGCTTTGATGCTGGTATTAAATAGTTGCACTGCTAAAGTTTCCCTTTTCTTTCTTGCTGATCAATCAATCAATCAATCAAGATTTGTAGAGCACAGCTGCATCACCTGTGAGGGTCTCAAGGCATTGGGAGGGCATGCTGCCTGGTCTATTGGTTGAACATCCAGGTCTTGAGGTCCTTCCCGAACTGCTGGAGCAATGGTGAGGCTCTGAGGTGTGGGGGGAAGTTGTTCCAATCTTAGCCACCAGGTGGGAGAAGGAGGGGCTCCAGTGTTCATCCGGCAGATGCATCAGGTGGCTGCTAGGGAAAGGGATTCAGATAGGAGTTTCCTGGTTGGTTGGTGAAAGTTCAATTGATTGTTGAGGTGCACCGGTCCTTCGTTGTGTAGTGCCTTGCAAGTGTGGGTGAGCAGCTTGAACTGGCATCTCTTTGTGACTGGTACCCAGTCGAGTTTTCTGAGGTGTGGGGTGATGTGAGTCCATCTGGGGAGGTCCAGGATGAGTCTGGCTGCTATGTTCTGGATAGTCTGGAGTTTCATTATGAGTTGGGCAGTTATTCCTACGTACAGAGAGTTCACGTAGTCTAGTCTGCTGGTGACGAGCGTATGTGTGACTTCAACTGGTGTTGGGTGGAAGCCATCTGAAAACCTTCCTGAGCATTCAGAGGGTGAGGAAGCAAGGAGAGAAGATGGCGCTGACCTGCTTCTTCATGGATAGCTGGCTGTCGCGGAAGATACCGAGGATGCAGGCGTGTTCGGTGGGTTTGGGGGTTGAGCCCAGCTCAGTTGGCCACCATGCGTTGTTCCAAAGGGTGTCCTTTCCTTTCCCAAAGATGAGTTCTTCTGTCTTGCCGGTGTTGAATTTTATCAACACACAAAAAGAGAACTGGGGGTCAATAACAAAAGCACATGGAGAGATGTACACAAAGATTAGAGAACAGTTGTAATACCACACAGGCGTTCAGAGCAGAGCAAGGATTACCATCAAACTGCCACTCGTAATAGAGCATGGATGTGAATCAATCAGGCTCTAATGATCAATTATATCATTTGGTCATCCGCCAAGGTCAGTCCTTTGATCATAAGGACTGCCTCGCTGGCAAGCTCTGTTGCTCATGGAAAATGCCTTGGCGGGACCATACAAACATAAGAAGCAGAAAGTGTGCTCATGTACATATTAAGGGAATCCTATGTGGTGCGGTGCAAAGAAGAGTATATATGTGAAGAAAAAGTTAAAAAGGTTGTGTGGAGAGAAAAACAACTCTGAATGATGCAACCCTCCTCACACCTGGTAAAAACGGTGCAGAAAACAATAAGCAGTAATCCCAAATAACTGCTATTAGTAGGTCATAGCAGTAATCCCTAGTAGCTCCTATCAATGGATCGACATGTTTCAACCATCAGGGGAAATTCCCCACGGCTTTCTTCAGGACCTGTATAATTAAAGCTACTGCATACAAAAAACGCTCTATTCATAATACCATGTTTAGAAAAGAGTAAAGGGGTTGGATAAACGATACAACCTCACTTTGTACAAAACCTCCAATCACAGAGTGCAATCATCACCTGAAACAATAAAACAAAGAATAATGAACAGTTTTATCATATAATGTGCTTCAAAGTAGTGAGACAAAGAGACATTTCTATGTGCACTCAAACCATAAGCATATGTAGCTTACACTTCATGATAAAGGATCAAACCTCACCTCCCTGGAACCTGTCTCAGGTTTATGAGGCCCCGCTCTGCAGGGGAAAACAAGGAAGAAAAAGAGCGAGGAATTGATCACTAATAAAGGAGTGCTGAATTCAACGACATTGTCCCAAGTACAAACTCGTATCACTCCAAATATGTATATTTCAAAGTATGCCTATGCAAGTGCATACTACTGTAGCTATATGGAAAACCTCTAATTTAAGAAAACACTAGTAAGTGGTCTAAAACAGACTGCATGAGTCAAAATGAGAGAAATCCCGGATCTACAGCGTATATCAAATCAGTGGAAGTAAAAATTTTTAGTGGAAGTAAAATTTTTCAAGTCCACTATGTAAGCGCGCTGGCAGAGAAAGTTCTCTACGTGCGATAAAGCAGAAAGTCAAAATTAAGGCATAAAAACAATGACCAAGCAGACATTCCAGTCCGCTATATAAGCGCGCTAGCAGAGAAGTTCTCTACATACGATTAATGCGGCAATGTATATGGCGGCGTGGAGTCTCAGATGCTACGTGTGCAGCGCTTGCAGGGGAGACACTTGGGCACAATCAATATGCAGATCACAAAGCTGGCCAAAAACATAAGCACAATGGCAGACAATGTGCGCAAACTAACATGCTAAGGGGAATCGGCAGATAAACTTGAGCCTACAGGAGCTCACCCGTGCAGTGCTTGCAGGACAACGCACTAAGCGGGGAAGGCATCACCAAAGCCTGATCCGCATGTCAGCAAATACAAGGGGCATCAGCAAGCTCTGTAACACCACCGTGCTATTGGCACAGCGCTCCGTGTCAATGCAGATTGATCTAGGCCATTTCTGTGGGGATGTTGCCAAGTCCTTAGGACAAGTGACCACTGCTGTGGAATACATCCAGTCCGGGACTGTGAGTGCCATCAAAATGGAAGGGGAGGAGGGGAGTGAGGAGGCCTCTAGACTAAGTAGCCTATCGGTGCCAGTGACCACTAACAGGAGGCGCAGTTCGCGCAGCTCAACATCCACGGGATCACGTTAGGGTGATGTTGCAGAGGCAGGCGACAGGAGGCTGGGGGTACGTGGCAAGAGGCGCTAGCCAGGCATATGCTCCTTTTGGCCATGGTGGGGTAACCATGGTCAATTCTACTTGGTGATTGCCCTCCAGTGCTGAGTACAATTTTATTTTGACTTTATAGACCAATGCAATCACCTTCCAAATTTTCGAAACGCTCTTCTCCAGTTTGACATGTGCTCGTGTTAATAAACATTTACGTTCAGCATTAGTTTGTAATGGCTCATTCTTACCTGCCTCAAAAATGATGTGGTGTGATGTGTGCACGTCTCCTCTGACCCTCTGCAGTGTTTGCCACATGCGCTTGTCGGTGTTGTGCGGGTGGTTGCTCGTCACCATCCGAGTCACTGTTGTCCTTCTCAATGGGAATGCCCCTTCTGGTGGCAATGTTGTGCAGCATGGCACATACAGCCACAATCCTGCAGCAGGTCTCGGGCTATATTGCAATGCACCACCAGTTTTATGAAGGATGCGAAAACGACTTTTGAGTATGCCGAATGTCCGTTCTACCACATTCCTTGTGCTTATGTGTGCCGCGTTGTACCTCTGTTCCTGTGGTGTGGCTGGGTTGAGGTATGGTGTCAGGGATAGATTCGCGCAAGGCATATGCGCTTTAACCTACAGGGTGGAAAGCAAAGGGTTAGCCACAGTTATGCTATTACATTTTGTTTCATGATATAGCAACTAGATATATGTATGTACCAAGTTGGTGTCCTTCTCCAAATTCACACCCGAGCAGACGCCTGTGGATGCCACTGTGGCGGAATATATGCGAGTCATGTGTGCTCCCTGGAAATTGTGCCATGATGTCCGCTATTATATGCTTTGCATTGCACATGACCTACACATTGATGGAGTGGTACAACTTCCTGTTCCGGAAGATGTACTTGTTGGCTGCTGGTGGACAGATGGGGACATGCGTGCAGTCAATGCATCCGATGACATGTGGAAAATGTGCCACCTGGTAGAACTCCAGTTTTGTCATGTTCAACTCCTGTGGGGTTGTGGGGAAGGTGATGTGGGTGTGAATCATTGTCAAAATGGTGTCAAGGAATTTTCGGAAGAAGCGTGAGAGTGCGCTTTGGGATACACCTCCGGCTACGGCTACTACCCCCTGGAAACTGCCTGACGCTAGTAGGTGCAGGCTGCATAGGACCTGTACATGTGCAGGGATGGCATTGGTCCTACGGGTCTGGTGCTGCAGCAGGGGTTCCAAATCTGCTATGAGGCGCATTATCATAGCACGGTTCAGCCGGTAGCTATCATATATTTAGTCTTCATTCTGGCCCAGCAATGTTATGCGCACTCGGAATACCCTCTCCTGTATCCTCCTACTGCGCTGGGTTGCTGCATTGATTCTCATCCTCCTTGCCAGCACGTAAAAGGCTGTCATTGTGAAAGGCTTACGGGGTCTCCTGAGGCATTTTTAAAGGGTTTCTAATAGTTTTCACCTGTTGAATTTTTTTAATTTATTTTTTAACTTTACCTCCTGGTTGAGATTCCCCTTATTCTGCTCTTGCTAAATAGTGAATTTCATGGAATTCGCTAATTGCGATTTTTTGATGCAGTGCTTTGCGATTCTTTATTTGCTAATCGCTATTTGCGGTAGCAGTTGTATGTTTCGCTATTATGGTTTCACTATTTTGCTAATCTCTAAATTTGCGAGAGTTTTTTTTGCGAATCTCTTGTTTTTTCGGTATTTCGGTTGATGCATTGGAAAGTTTCGTTTTGCAATCGCTAACGGCCTATTTTGCATTTTCGCTATTTTTGCCTGTGCATTTATGCTTGATGCATGTGCCAGACACTGGTCTAACTACCGACCCTACTAGATATATGTGATGAGCTTTGTACTGCCAATGGCTGGGTTAGTTATAATACCAAGAGTATGTTAACACGTTAAGTCCATCTAAAGTGTTATGAACAAATGTAAGATAAATAAATCACTTCTTGCGCAGGTGCACAAATGTATGTACTTGGGTGTGGAAGTAACACATGATATAAAATGGAAGAAACACAATCAGGCCTAGGAACCGTCTGCACAGCGAGCTGTTGCAATCATATGTTTTGAAAGGGAGAAGGGTGCATGTTTGATTTATCTAGATCTGGTGGTTTAGAAATTACAATGCTGAAACACTTCATTATAGGGAGCAGAGCCTGGGACAAATTCAATGTTTCATATATAATGCTCTGTAAATCAGGTTTCTTATAACGCTTGTTGAGGCTATCCACCAACACACCAACAGTACCCATGTACTTGGAACTTGGGGTGATGAGTATCTGATCACCAGTAAAGTTAAAACCTCTGTTATACTGGATTACCATCTGAAGGAGACTCAGGTTTGTCCTCTATAAGAAGGCCTTGTGTGATGTCCTTAACCTGGTTGATAGTCACTCACTTGTATGGTTCATGCTTATTTGTGACTTGTTGGTACAGACGTGTCTGGCAGACATTTGGACTTCTCACACCATGAATGGCATCCAAGGACAAATCTGTGTATAAAATGTTGCTTCAGGAGTTGTTGAGCTCAGATCCCACCCCAGGAAGCTCAACCAAGTTTTCCTAACCCAAAAATGTGTACCCAGATTTGAGACCTTCCTTGCGAGGTCGAACCAGTGTTGGCTAAAGATTTGTAATTTAAGTTTAGGATTGGCACTGTAGCATTGAATATTTCCCTTGTAATTTGGATGCTGCTCATGACGGAACATGACAACGTTAACTGCTCAAGGAGGGCCGAAGAAAAGATACATTTCCAGCTACTTTGTCCAATGTATGCCATCCGGGAAAAAATGGCTCAAGCAGTTGTTAAGAATTATGAGCATCCGGAGAGTGAGTTTTGCAATGGACTTGTTTAAGAATGAAACCTCAAGACCTATAGTGTTAACTGACCCACATTTTCTGCTGGATGCCCGGAAAAATAGGCAAAGCAGTATTTTTTAATGATTACTTTTTGAGTGTATTGTATGGGATGTCTGTTGAAAAGGTTTCAGGGGCGGCTCCTCCTCAAGCAGGCAAATACAAATAAATAAAATGGCAATATTAATGCCATTTTATTTATTTGCCACAGCACCGGCTCACACTGTGTACAGTGCACGGGTGGGCAGCGGCGTAGCTAGGGGGGGGCGGTGGGGGCGGTCCGCCCCAGGCGGCACTATTCTGGGGGCGGCGGCCGCGTGGCACTGTTGGCCCGTTGCGGCGGCCTTTATAATTTATTTGGGACACTCACTGACACTACTGTCAGTCATTACAGTAGTGTCGGTGTCCCCAAATAAATTAGAACGGCCGCCGCAAAGGGCCACCAGTGCCACGCCCTCCTTGCAACTACTGCTTCCTGAATCCTGCGCGCACGCACCCAGAACCACGTAGCGTAGTGGTGGTGCGCGTGGTGCGTGACCTGAATGGCGGATAGAAGGGAAGGACTCCAATGAGCTCTGTCAGCTCAGGGTCGGATCCAGCCGTGGACGAGCCCTCCCCTTCGTAGGGTGCACCGACGCGGGATAAAAAAAAATTCTCTGGCCCATGCCAGAGTGCAGGTAGAATTATCTAGCTCATTTCTGCTAGAGTGTGACTGCCTGGGGGAAGGGGGGCGTTGAAGTGGATGAGGCTGCCTGCCTGCCTGACATACATTGCACTGCTATCCAGGACTGCCGCTCACTACTGGTAGGAGGCTGGTGATAAGAGATTACTGCCCCTGTTGTCCATTGTTGTTTCGTGTGTCATTGCCAAAGGAGTGTGAGAAGCAGTTCATGATGTGGTGTGCATCTTCATGTTGGTGTACGGAATGAGACTGAATGTATAATGTTTAGGTATTCCCTGATGTAATGCCGTAGAAGAGAATGATGAAGTATTTTTCTAATTATTTGTAATCTGCATTACTATAGTTCTCCCTTCTCATTCCATGGTTGCATTCATCTCACCGTGCAGGCAGTCGAACAGAGGCGCCCCGCGTAAAGGGTCTGTATTGGTAAAGCACCAGCAGGCTTTGAATTTATTACCTTTGCTTACATACATTGCAGGCCCTGCACTTATAAAATCCCAGCTTCATGACATCCACTTGGGCTTCTCCTTGGGCATGTCACTCCTAACCAGATAGGCTCGCACTGACTTAGCTTTACGGAAAGTGATGATTGGGTTCTTAGGTGCATCCTGTCTTATTACCGGGTCATTGTTAATGAGGTGCCAATATTTTCTCATGCTGTTACCAACATATAGATGTTCATTATTGTATGTTGTTACTAACCTAGGTGTCTGACCTTTCTAACTGATTTCGACCCTTTTTCTTCCCAATAGAATGCACTCCCTCCTTCTGTTATCAGCTCTGTGAACTGCCCTAGGCCTATTGATCGTGCTCTTGCTATATCCTCTCGCTTTCAATCTGCCAATCATGTCTCTACTGACCTCCCGGTACAATTATTTTTGGCTCGTAAACGTTTCCCATTACTCTGTGATTATAATTGCTGCCCGATGTACTGCGCTTATTGTAGTTGCTTGTGGGTCCGTTCCAGGGCCGTCAATCTTGTTGCGTGCCAGCGCTACCAATGACGGCCCTGGGCATCATTTTGGCCAGCCCTCGCGCTAAGAACATAGCAGTGACGCGTCACGCGCTTCACTACTACACGCTCTCATGAGGAGTGGAGTCTGGGGCAGTGGCAGTGCTGGGCGATTTGCTGCTGCAGCAGAAGGGAACCAACCCCTGCCATAGAGACCCTGGCTCTGCCTGCCACCACTGTGGAGTGTTGCTGGAGGCTGAGTGAAGTAAGAGCTAAACGGTTTTCAGAGGGAAGGAACATAGCTGCCAAGGTTTTAGATTGCTATGTGTGACATTTTCATATTTTTTTTTATTTATGATCGATACTTCAACAACTATGAGTGACACTTTCACGCAAACAAAATGAATATGAGGTAAACATATATATATATATCAGAATTTACACTCATTTCAGCAATGAAAAACTGCAAGAAGATTTTGAAAGTGCTGTAAAGCATGAGAAACGGAAGTGCCTTAGTAACCTAATCGTATCGTAAAACAAATATCTAACCATGATTATGATATTAAAACTTAAACTCCGACCTTAGCAGGAACATTTATAATGTCAGCACTCAGCAGCTTTCATTTTGTACACTTGCCAAGTCTGTGAGTCATAGTGCGGCAGCTAGGGATATAAAGACAGAGACTGCTGGCCTTGGGTCCCTGTAGTCTCTTGGAGTGTCACTCTACTTGGCTGTAGACAGCTGCTGGCAATTGGGATACATCACGTAGAGACTGACGATGGTGAGACAAGCTGTAAAGTGGCACCGCGGTCTTGAGAGCCGCGCCCTGTGTCTTTTAAATACACTCAGCACCTGCTCTCAGACTCACACAGACCGGAAAGAACCCACCATGATAGAATCTCAGCATGCAGCAAGTGTCAAGGGTCTGGAGGCGACAGGCTGAACACGGGCCTCCTCCCTTAATTATATAACTCCGCGCAGGAGGTGTAATTAACTCAAGGGCCTGACGAGCAGGAAATATAAATTTAAAACATAAGTGTAAACAACCGCAATGGAGCGCACACCGCTAGCTCCTCCTCCGGGTCGCCCCATGGGAAGCTGGTGCATGAAGTTCTTAAGTGGCTCACCCCAGTGGGTGCAAGTAAGTACTTGTTGATAATCTCTAGACCCGATACATGTCCCGGGTTTTAAAATATCGCCCGAGACATGGCTCGGGTTTCGGGATAACTTCCCTCCTCAGTAGAGAAATAGTTAGGGGTGGAAGAGAGGGCCGCCAAGCAACCGTCAAGGGCTTCAGTGCCCACACAGGCACGCAGGTGCGTCGTCCAGGAGCTCGTCAGCTCAAAGCTCGAGGGAGCCATTTTTATAAACAACCGCAATGGAGCGCACACCGCTAGCTCCTCCTCCGGGTCGCCCCATGGGAAGCTGGTGCATGAAGTTCTTAAGTGGCTCACCCCAGTGGGTGCAAGTAAGTACTTGTTGATAATCTCTAGACCCGATACACGTCCCGGGTTTTAAAATATCGCCCGAGACATGGCTCGGGTTTCGGGATAACTTCCCTCCTCAGTAGAGAAATAGTTAGGGGTGGTAGAGAGGGCCGCCAAGCAACCGTCAAGGGCCTCAGTGCCCACACAGGCACGCAGGTGCGTCGTCCAGGAGCTCGTCAGCTCAAAGCTCGAGGGAGCCTTTTTTATAAACAACCGCAATGGAGCGCACATCGCTAGCTCCTCCTCCGGGTCGCCCCATGGGAAGCTGGTGCATGAAGTTCTTAAGTGGCTCACCCCAGTGGGTGCAAGTAAGTACTTGTTGATAATCTCTAGACCCGATACATGTCCCGGGTTTTAAAATATCGCCCGAGACATGGCTCGGGTTTCGGGATAACTTCCCTCCTCAGTAGAGAAATAGTTAGGGGTGGAAGAGAGGGCCGCCAAGCAACCGTCAAGGGCTTCAGTGCCCACACAGGCACGCAGGTGCGTCGTCCAGGAGCTCGTCAGCTCAAAGCTCGAGGGAGCCATTTTTATAAACAACCGCAATGGAGCGCACACCGCTAGCTCCTCCTCCGGGTCGCCCCATGGGAAGCTGGTGCATGAAGTTCTTAAGTGGCTCACCCCAGTGGGTGCAAGTAAGTACTTGTTGATAATCTCTAGACCCGATACACGTCCCGGGTTTTAAAATATCGCCCGAGACATGGCTCGGGTTTCGGGATAACTTCCCTCCTCAGTAGAGAAATAGTTAGGGGTGGTAGAGAGGGCCGCCAAGCAACCGTCAAGGGCCTCAGTGCCCACACAGGCACGCAGGTGCGTCGTCCAGGAGCTCGTCAGCTCAAAGCTCGAGGGAGCCTTTTTTATAAACAACCGCAATGGAGCGCACATCGCTAGCTCCTCCTCCGGGTCGCCCCATGGGAAGCTGGTGCATGAAGTTCTTAAGTGGCTCACCCCAGTGGGTGCAAGTAAGTACTTGTTGATAATCTCTAGACCCGATACATGTCCCGGGTTTTAAAATATCGCCCGAGACATGGCTCGGGTTTCGGGATAACTTCCCTCCTCAGTAGAGAAATAGTTAGGGGTGGAAGAGAGGGCCGCCAAGCAACCGTCAAGGGCCTCAGTGCCCACACAGGCACGCAGGTGCGTCGTCCAGGAGCTCGTCAGCTCAAAGCTCGAGGGAGCCATTTTTATAAACAACCGCAATGGAGCGCACACCGCTAGCTCCTCCTCCGGGTCGCCCCATGGGAAGCTGGTGCATGAAGTTCTTAAGTGGCTCACCCCAGTGGGTGCAAGTAAGTACTTGTTGATAATCTCTAGACCCGATACATGTCCCGGGTTTTAAAATATCACCCCATGGGAAGCTGGTGCATGAAGTTCTTAAGTGGCTTAAGTTCTTAAAACATAAGTGTGTCATAGGTGCTAAATAGCTTGACACTAATGTACAGGACAGAGCGAGCTGGAGCACCACCACTGTAAAGGCCAGAGCTGAGCCACATGGCTGCTCCCTGGTAAGGATTCGTGCCGCATTCTCAAGAGTTATAGCTGCAGGCACTCTCTCACGCGCGGCCGTTGTGCTGCGCGCCTGTCAGGCACTATAAGAAATTCTCACTTCCGTTAGCCTGAACTTCCTTGCTCTCAATCATGGTGATGGGGCACAAGGGCTGGGGGGGCAGGAACTTTAAATATTAGGACACTAGCGATACCATTTGCTACCCCCAATCCCTAACTATGCCACTACTTGCCCACCTTCAGTAGTAACTATCCACATCGCTCCAAACTAAATCGGCCAAGTACTTTCACTCTTCACTGTTGAGGAGTTTATTTCACCCTGTTCCCCCGGAGTGGCGGCATTAACAAGGAATTTGTACATATGACTGCCACATCGGAGCACAACAGAATGATGAAACGGTGCGAGCACTAGAGCGCCAACCCAGCCCACCTTTCACTGTCCTGTCTAAGCGGCACAGCCACTAGGCAAATGATTCAGTCACTCTCCTGACGTGTCTCACATGATTCAGAATGCTGCGCAGTGCGGCTGAATGTATGACACACCTAACAGCCAGCGCGGACCGGCGCAGACAGCTTTCCTCATGCAGTGCAAATTATTATACAGCAGTCCTCCAGCCTTGACAGCTGAGGACAGGGAGGGCTATTATGCGTGATAATTAATTTTAATGCGGTGATGCGGGGCCTTGCCTTCAAATGCGTTAGGGTCACGCCTGATGCGTGGCACTTGGCAGGACTAGAGGAAAGGATCTTTAATGAGAGGCAGACAGTTCACAAGTCCTTTAAAAATAAGTGGGGGGACTAACCAAGTTAGGCAGTAAGTAAATTACATCATGCACATGCCATTCATAGCTGCCAAGGTTTCAGATTGCTATGTTTGACATGTTCATAATTTCAGTGTGGTTATGAGTGACATTTCAACCACTATGAGTGACACTTTCTTGCGAGCAAAAATCAAGCAATGAAGATGAGGAAACATAAATATAAATTGAGCAACGAGAAGCTCTAAGAAGATCTAGCACTGCTGCAACGAGAAACTCTCAGAAGATCTAACACTGATGCAAATGCCTGCTGCAGCTGACTATAATTAAAATTACAGCTATGGACATCTAGAAAGTAGGTCACATGGCTCCGCTAAGAATTAACACCAAAAAGAGCAAGGACCTGCGGTTAGGCTCTAGAACTACTGGAGCGCAGCTGTGCAATAAGAGCCACTGACAATACAAGACAACAGTTTAATAGACAACACAGATTTTTACTGGACCCCACCAATGTAGAAGGGGTATTACTGGGTGCACGTGAGGCATTCAGATTTGTAGTGCCATGAGCATAACCAGAGCCTGCCCTGATGTCCTGGCATAAATATCTCTAGTGTCACACAGCGAGTGACAAGTTACACACCTAGTAGTGCTACTCATCCCTATGTAGGGCATCGTATCGTATTATAGGACGATGTGTTTCTTGTGTGAGTAAGAATGCGCACAATACCAGGCTGTTCTGGACCCGCAGATTTAGGTAGTGCGAGTATCACTGTGAAAGACCTATTTATTAATCTCCTGACATCTTCTTGAGTTGTTGCTTTTCAATAGCAGGCTCTTGTGGCCTCTTGTGTGCTTGTTTGGTAATGTAATGCCTGCCAGTCGCACACATTTGTTTTTTATTAGGTATATCATGAGTGCATTTAAGCCCATTATGAGATTTACCAAATTAGATTTTGCTTTGGGTTGTGCTAAAAAAGTGGCGCAATCCTGATGCAAAATCTGGGCCTCGACTAATTTTACCTTTTTTTTTTAAAACCCCGCCACAAAGAGATTGGCAACAAGGAGAAGCATGTTAGATCTTTTATGCTTAATTGGTTACAAAGTCTGCATTTTCAAATATTTTTATAGGGTTAAGACATCTGCTGCAGAGGTGCCCAGTAACTATCAGGGAATAATAATTGGTGAGATAACCCTGGAGGGGTTGGAGAAATTTCTGTTTTCAGATAGTCCCAGATCTGTCGTATAGAAGGTTAATGTGCCTGCAAAGCACATCATGTAAAATGCAGATGACAGATTTTTTTAAATGTAGCTAGGTAAGATTACTACACAGATCCTTTTGTTACTTGCAGTTCATAAATAGTAAGTCTTTTAATATAGCACAGTGAGCTATGTAGGATATGTCACTGCTACATCTTTTAAACCTAATTGACACATGCAACACGTCTTGTACACTGATTTACACTCTTGCATGATTTATTTTCAATCTGTATGTTATGTAAATCGCTCTGACACCCTGCATTGGGATGTGTAGCGTTATAAAAGATAGTAAAATAGTGCTATTTAAGTTGTGGGTAAGTACTGGGACAGACCAACACATCTGAGATACTTACAGTTCGTGCACTTACATAAAGGGACCTCACAAAGTCAAAAGCATGCCTCTCTAAAGTACCTGTGAAGAGATAACAAGCTGTGTGCTTTCGTTTCCCTTTGTTGTATTTATATTTAAGTGTGAGGTTCCAGGCCACTTGATCAAAAGGAGGTCTAATGGCCCCTTAACTTGGCCTTTATCTTTGGTACAGCTGGAGATGAATATAAAAAATCTCCCCTCGCTGCCTGCACTTTGCTGCTGGGAATGAAAAGCAGACAATGTGCAGGTGCTTCTGAAAGTGTCTAGGAGTCTGAAAATGACACCTAGACAAGTTCAGCATATTTCTGTGGGGCCCAACTTCTTGGTAGTGTGGACGGCGTTCACCCTGTGAAAATAGTGGGTGGATGCTGTGCACCCCGGAATTGTGCCCTGGTTGGTGTCTTTCACTGGGTGCCTGGTTGTTTCAGTCAGAGTCCTGGTGATTCAAAAATAGAAACTTACCTTGACTTTTACTGGCACATCTACTAATGTAACATACAGGCTAAAACCCTGAGTAGGAACCAAATGGCTATCTGTACATCATCCTTAGTAGTAGTTAATGCAAAATTAATTCACACAACCTTTCGAAATTTGGAGTGTATTTTTATCCATGGCGAGGGGTTAGTCGACCGTTGGCTCTGATAATTTCTTTTGGTCAAAGAAGTCAAGGTGTATGAAAGAATGACAAGGTCTCAGATTTTTTTTTTACTTCATATATTGTGACTCTTTCATGTAGAGATTTCCATTGAGACAAGTCATTTCTAACCGGTGTTTTCAACTGTGTAGTTTTGGACGTGTCATGTATGTGCATGTAACTTGCATGATCGGGTTAAACAATTAGCGGCGATACTACGTGTCTCTCGGACCTCTTTGAAGTGCTTGCTGTCCTTTTTCCCCAGCACCCTTCCCCCAGGGGCGGCAATCTGAGGGATAGCCCCGGGCGCCACAAGCTCTAGCTACGCCTCTGCGGGTGGGGCTGAATCCTGCAAATGCAGGATGATAGCACTTGTCTAAAGTGAGCATGTTGGATTGGCCGGCTGTCTTGTGAGGGCCAGCCCGACATGCACACTGTAGACCCAGCAATCCAAAGTCTGTGAAACAGCTTGGGGATTGCTCGCACAGGCCCCCAGCCTCAAAATGAGCGCTGGGTGAGCCTCCTCCCACGAATCCTGGAGCTGCTTACACAGCATGAGAGCAGGTCCAGGATTGGTTGGAGTTCCACAAGCAGGAAGGAAGTCCTTTCTTTTCTTGCTCGTGGAAACCTGAGATAAGTCCTACACGGGTCATGCGCCCAAATTTATGGTGAGTTGAGTGCCTTTGCGCCTCACCATTTTTTACAGTAGCCGCCACTGAAAGGCTTGCTTTATTGTTCATAAGTCATAATGGCCTAGATTTTTACTACCAAAATGCTGAGTGTGAGTGATGTTTTAACCTATTTTTGTAATGGTTTTAATAATTTATTTTATTGTTTTTAAGATTAATGGGTTTAGGCTTGAAATAAATATGATAGATTCCTTGATTCGAGAGGCAATTAGACCCACTAGAGCCTATGAAAACATAGAGGGCAAGTTAAAAATGTTCAACACCCCATGCAGAATTGTGCAAAGAAACCATGCTGTGCTCTAGTGGCGGGGTGAAGTCCAAGGTCAAAAGCCAGCCTGCATCGGTGTGAACCATTTCCTCACATACAAAGTCACAGATTGCCTCTCATTAGCCACATGCACACTATCCTCTTTTGAGTTTGTTGATAAGAAGAAAACAAGATCCACCCATATGCACAGGTATACCAGCTGCCGTGGATACCTCACTGAGGCCCACAGTTTCCCGGATATTGAGAAATAAAAACAAATCAATAGCTGAGTGTTCACCATGCGCCATGATCTTTGACCTTTCCCCATCCCAGGTATGAGGGAATCACAAAGCATGAGGGATTGGAACCTGGCAATCATGCTGACCTGGTACTTTATCCCAGGAAGCCAGAAAAACAGTATGTTTGTCACAGAATAGTCCACCAATACCCCTAATGTCAATGCCTGTAAATGCAAAGCACAATAGTATCTCTGTTGGTCGGATTTCAGCTCTTGGCAGAACTGTGAATCTGACCAAACTCTACAGCTTTACAGCACTTGCAGTTAAACCCAAAGTTGCTTATTTGCAAGCCCCTTGCGCCGCTGGTGAGTCACTTTTAATATGGCGTGATGGAAATCAGGTCGGTCCGCTTCTGCAGGTACTTCTGTCAGTGTGTTGAAAGCCTTGTGTTAGAGATGCATTTGATAAAACAGAGCTTCCTACCATTCCAAAGAATCCTCTACACCGGTTCCTGTAGTTATCTTTTATTCCAGGGTCTGTATGCTCACTGGTCTCTATGTGACTCGATAATGTCCTAAACAGCTATTTGCTGCCACATCCACACAACAACATACACGGGGCAGATAAAAATGGAAGAGGTTCTGTGTACAATATTTGTAAATATATATAAATGCCCACTTTGGCAGGGACAACAGACCATTCCTTAAAGGAAACACACTCTGTCTAGTGTTTTCCCTGACAGTTACATTGCTGTAGAGCACTGTTCTCCACCATCTGGTTAGACATCCTATAGTTCCCTTTTTTATTCCTGATCATCTACAGGAAAACAAATGGCACAAAATCACAACATGACAATCAGATCCTAACAAAAAGCTATAAGAAAGTTTTGCTTTCAATAGTTTTCCCTCTTCTATAAAGTCATAATAATACTGTTTTTAAAAGCCATACACTGATCTCATTTCTAACCTCTACCTTAACATTCTGTCTCCTTTTAACAACGTTTCTCTGAAAATGAAGAACAATGTTCGTCAATACACCCATCCCTGTTCTCTATTGCCCCCCTTTGACTGTATGAAGTCCAACACCTATCAAAATGTCCCACTTACACACTCTGCAACACTCCCGTTGGGACGCATTTCTGGTGATGTCTAAAAAATAAATCGTAACGACATATAAAATATTTTTAGTGTTTACTAAAAAGAGAAGGCTATTCATCTACCTTTGGAGAGAAAGTAGAAATAGTTATGCTTCTGAGTCTGGTAATGCCTAGAAACATCATGTTTATCACGCAAATACTCAGGTATAAAAATATATTCACGCACACAAAGGATTTTTGTGCCCCTCTGGCTCAGAAGAAACTGTTGTCTGAGCCCAAAGACCTTAAATTTTTCTTTGCAAGCCATTATTATGTACTTCC
The DNA here is from genome assembly GCF_964204655.1 of Triturus cristatus. Classification (NCBI taxonomy): domain Eukaryota; kingdom Metazoa; phylum Chordata; class Amphibia; order Caudata; family Salamandridae; genus Triturus; species Triturus cristatus. The sequence goes on from NC_140588.1 coordinate 371,995,057, forward strand.
CTGGAACTTTGTGACTTCTTGTTACCATGCATTGAGAAACTGAGAAGGTTGGTCAGCACCTTGTGGAAGTCTACAATCGACATCACTAGATTACTCCAATTCTCAAATAGATCACAATCTGCTCGCCTTTTGTACCTACCTCTATGTACTTGATTCCAAACATTGACATTACAGCCAATGCCACAGCAGCTGAGGCACAGACACTGCTCAGGTTCTCCAGATGAACTTTAAATTCCTAAACTGTCTAAAGCAAGACAAATTTAATTGCTCCTTGAATATTTATTTTTGTCGCCAAACATTTATCAAAAATCCTAGATTCATTAGGTGGCTGTGGTTTTTGTTACGAGTGTCCTGTAACTTTACGCTCCGTGTACAAACATCTATTTGTTTACACAAGTATGGCAATTAGTAGCTGTCCAAAGTTTACCACACCTGGTATTTACCAGATGTGATAAAGTCCGCACCCCCTGGATACATTTATGCAATAAATAATGTGACAGGCAAATTTTTGTTCAGCAATCACCAAAATCCCCATTTTAAGTCCCATTTGGGGCAGAACTTGGAATAGGTGCTTCTTATTGCACCCAACATATTTCAAACCCTCCTGAGCTGGATTTCATAGGGTCGAAAAATATTGCGACCATCACTAGTAAGTGAGTTGGGAGAAGGTGAAATTAGGTTCACTTTACTTTGCCCTCTAGAACCAAAAAGTGGACTTTTAAAAACGTAATCAGTCCCTCCTTCAGGTCAAAGCAGTCACTATTAGCCTTCTTTCTTCCTCCCAGATCTTGTTGCTCCCAAAAATGGAAGCATATTACTCATCATGGAAATCGGAATAGGAAATGCAAAATAGGAAAGGAAAGGGAAACAAGTAAAGCACAGACACCATGAGTTAATGCAAAAGCAGGGTTCCCACAGGTCTTTTAACTGCCTGGTGTAATACCATTGGATTATGCATTTCAGACATTATGAAAAATATTGAATCACAATTGCTGAATTGCAAATCCATATTTGTAAAGCTACGTCAATACTAATTTGTGATTCCTTATGAGTCACAATTTATTGTTTCCCAACATGTGATTCATTATTCATCGCATATCGATCTTCACAAATTAAGAACGTCTCGGGGCGTGGCTTGAAGCCACATGGCGATGCCACGGCCAACTAGTGAACATATCTTGCCCTCCCCGGGGGGTCGCCAACTCCCAGATTCCGGGCATTGGAGCATGAAGATCCTTCTGACTGCCCGGGAGGCCCTGGGAGCACTCGGAGAGAGATAGCGAAGCAGGGTGGAAGGCGGTGGAACAAACCCCAAGCCAACCTCCATCTTTGCAAGCCTCTCAGGCCCCGTGTCGTAGCCTTCATGAGGGAGTGAGTGGGCTGCGGCAGTGACTGGAGCAGGGAATTTGGTCCCCTCCCACTTACCATCCACTAAGCACCGCGGCGGGCAGGGCCACCCCCCCGGCGACAGAGGTGGGACTGGATCAGACCTGCGCACAAGGTGCGCTTTGATATGCGGCTCCTAATACGGAGCACGGCCGTGGGCTGCAGAAGCCCAGAACGTTTATAGGGAACATAGCAGCAGCCGCCGGGGATCTGAGGAAGCTGGTGGCCACCTGCAATGAGGAAACCCTCTGCTTGCTTTGACTGAAGCGGGGGTTGTTGCCCCCTACCCCACCGCCTACTGGAGGAGAGTACTGCACACTGTTGCTGGGGCACCGGGGAACTGGAGGGGTGCCCTACGACACCGGAAGACCAGTTCTCTCCAATGCCACCTGTGGGGGACATAGTGAACCACTACTTCATACAGGTACGGTGGGAAGGAAGGAGTGCTCCTGCCGGGAGCACTGCGGGGGGAACCCTTGACTATTGGGTGATGTCAACGTCATGCCCACCATATACTTCACTGGGACATATGACCCCTGAATAGACTAGAGTAGACCAAGTGGACCAAGTGGACGAGAACGCAGCGCCAACCGGTGGCAGCTCACGGAGGACCCAGGAGGTCATAGCTGGACACTTAACTTCTGGCTCAGGTAAATGGCTGCCATGGAATGAAGCACTATGGTCTACCCCAAAATTACCAAGCCAGTAGGGGAAGGCACCTCACACACGGCAATCCGGTGCAACGACTTACTGCCCCCACCTGCAGAACGTGGCCTGGAAACACATACAATAACTATTTTGGCGGCAATAAAAGAGACCAAGATGGACCTGGAACATAAAAATGACTAAGTCTCACAGGAGGTGAACTTACTTAGGGACGATCATAAAAACTGGTGCAAACAGTAGCGTAAGCATAAAGCACTGTGACCCAGTTTCACCCAACGGTGACGGAAAACAGCACCCGTTTACGGGCACTGGAGGGAGAGGTAGCCATTCTGGCATACGAACTTTAATGATGCCAAGGACCTCTCCCTCCACAAATAATGTTCGATTGGTTGGGATCCCTGAGAGACTCGTGGACCCAGTTCAGAACTTTACCTGGAGGAGCGGTTCGCATTGGTGGTCTTTAAGGGAAAAACTGCAAAGCAATTTACAGTGGAAAGGGCTCATAGGGTGCCTGAGCAGCTGCCCCCCTGACCCATCCGGGGAACACACGCATGCCGAGATGGCCAGGTTGCTGCATTTTTGCGACAGAGACGCCCTACTACAGGTGGCACTGTCCCATGGACGGCACCCAAGTAAACATGTTCCCTGACTATACAACAGTGGTCCAACGACAAAGAGAATCTTTTTGGGTAGTTAAACAACACCTCCATAAGCTGGATATGTGCTACACTCTCCTCTTCCCAGTGACACCTCGTATCGTGGATCAGGGCAAGACTCAGTTCTTTACAACAGTGGAGGACGTACCATTCTCTAGACGAGGGTGAAAGGTACCAGGTACTGAAATGGAAGGAACGGAAAAGACGCCGTAGGACATGATAGCAACAGTCACCAACTACACAAACTAAAGAACAAGCACAAATGTACAGGATTAAAGTGGTGGCGGATTTCCATTGCCAACATTTGCTGAAGACTACAACAAATGAGAAGCCCTTGGGGGCGTGGTCTGCCTGGCAGTGGAATGGCCGCTCTTTGAGAGTGCTCCGTGGCCCAGGGACACTATCCTTTCAACATCCTAAATTGTGGCGGGGCTGCAACGCTGTAACCGGCGCCCTCGGCACACTGCCCAGCTGCCCATCGCTTTGCTGTTGCTCCGAGCTCAGGGCAGGCTCTGAGATGCTAGAACGCGGGAGGGGCCTGCTGAGCCCGCGGTGCCTGCCTGAGATGGCTGCGGCGGCCGGCGGACCTGTAAATTGAGCCCGGGGATGCAGTGACGGTGCAGAGCTGGATGAGCGGCAGAGCTGTGAAAGCCTGATTCGACCGACGCGTACTGCAGCTGATGTGCGAGAGGTGGACCCACGCTGGAGGTGTGTAGGAGGCTCGGTGAGTCTGTACGCATCCCGTGCCTGAGGTTGTCCCGTAAGGCGCCGAGGGATTGTCCCCGTGTATGCGAGCAGGCCGGAGGGCGCCATTTTGCAGAGCTGTAGACATCATGGGGAGCATAGCAGGCCAAGGAGTCAAGTGTGCCTTTGCTTTCCCTTATCTGCGGTGGTCCCTAGAGGAGTGTAGCGAAGAGCTGGGCCATGTGGGATGCTTACTGAGGTACTGGCGCTGCCCCCGGAGTTATTTTATCATGGAGTGGTGCTCGAGGGCGGCAGCCAAACAGGTGATCTGGCGGATGAACATACCGCCCAGACACGCTGACATCGTAGCGCCCTGTGGTTGAGACGCCTGCTAGTGGCATACTGGAGAGGCGCCCTGCTGTATCATCCCCCTCCGGATTGCATTGTGAGCACCCAGGTCTGTAACGCACTTTATGGACTTCGGCGGATTGCGTGGACACCTGTAGTGCTCGACTTCTGATCTGTCCTGCTGCTCCTGGATGCAGTGAGCGGCTGTGGGGTGCTGTGGACGACCCGGAGCGGTGTAGAGGGTGCTGCGGTGGGCTTCCAGGTCAAGGTGGGCTACACTGCTGCCCATTGCTGGCAGGTCTGCTTTGTGCGGGTCGGAGGTGGGGTAGTCTGCAGACCCGCTTGTGCCCTGGGATACTGGCATTGTCCTGATTGTTGACAAGTTGGTGCAAGATGGGAAAGCATGATGCCAAGCAGCCGAGGCTGACCTTTGACAAGCGAGCCACGCGCCATGCTGAGCTGCCTTTGGATATACAACCGGAGGAGCAACCAGAGTTGCACGCCGAGGATTCGGGTGAGGACTTGCGTATTTTAATGCTGGAAATGCGCACTAGCCTGCGAAACATTGACTCAAAACTGGACACCCTGACCTCGCAGTTGGACTCGGTGAAAGCCCAGGTTTCCACGCACAAAACTCGCTTAGATGCCCTGGAAAATCGGCATACTGAATTCCACGACTTTCAAGTAGAAATGAAAGAGCAACTGTTAAATATGGACAAACTCCTGGGTGTTATTCGCGCAAAAAATGACGATTTAGAAGCGAGGTCACGCAGAAATAACATACGCATTACCGGGATACTGGAGACCACCGCGATTACTAGGATGGAGAGCTAGGTGACGGAACTCCTACACACGCTGTTCGATCCTCAGCTGTCCCCGGTCTTCATGGTGGAAAGGGCGCACAGATCCCTGGGGCAGCGACCACCGGTAGGGGCGCCGCCTCGACCGATACTGGCCAAATTGTTGGATTACCAAGACCGGGACACTATTTTGCAATTGGCGAGAGAAAAGGGACAATTGACATACCAAGGTAACGCCGTATCATTCTATCCGGACTTTACGCCGGCCGTGCAGGCAGCAAGACGTGAATTCCTGCAGGCCAAGCGTATTCTCCTGCAGGCGCAGATCCCGTACTCCTTGCTTTATCCCGCAAAACTGAAGGTTTCTTATGAGGGTACTGCACACTATTTCACTGATGCAAAGTCCGCACTCAAATTTGCCAAGCATATTGGAGGGAAGAAGGGCAAAGAGATCCGCGGGCCGTCGACGTCAGCGTCTGGTCACTTGAGCGATAATGACTGATACTGAGTGGATACTGTTTGAGCTCCACATGTACTCACTATACTGCCATGTTCTGTGATTATCCATTCAAACGCAACTGCGAGTCAATATGATGTTATTCTTAATGTACTGGTGGCGTGCTTTAGGGATGCCGGGGGTGGGGTTGTTGACACACCGCTAGATTCCCGGCCACCCTGTTTATTCAGGGGAGATTGCTCATGCCACCATGCCCCCATGGGAGGTTTCCCTTGCAATGTTCAAAATTGGGTATGTTTTTGGTTCTTAGGGTGGGTTTTTCTGCAACTTGATTGGGGGGTTGGAGTGGGTGAGGGGTGGGGTTGTGGTATTGTTTGGTTTTTTCATGCCAGTGTGATGCTTGGGTGTGAGCCACTGTATAACTTTGTTGCTTTACCGATTCGCGTAGCGGCACATCGGCCTCTCGCTGAGGAAAGTTGTCTGGGATCTCCCAGGATAAACCACTAAAATTGTTGACATGGAACATCAGAGAGCTAAATGACTGTCGTAAGGCCAGATTGGTCCATGCTTATTTGGCTAGGCATAATGTTGATATTTGTCTGCTGCAGGAGACACATTTGAACACTGCTCCCTCTTTGAAACTGCGGCATCGCAGTTGGGGCACACTTACATGTCCATATATTCCAATTATGCCAGAGGGGTGGCTGTGCTGATTCGACAGGGGGTGGACTGGCAAAAAAGGGAGGAATACAGAGATCCGGAGGGTAGGTTTGTTATCCTCTGTGGAATGTTGGGAGGACTTCCCCTGGTAATCGCAGCAATATATGGTCCAAATACTGATGCCCCCGATTTCTTCCAGGATGTATGGTCTAGAATTAAGGCAACGGGGTATGACACTGTACTGTGGGGAGGGGATTTCAATGCCATTCTGGACGATGCTACGGATAGGAGGGGTGCAGCTCGTGTCCTGCATCCGGCGGCTAGCACCGCGTTGCAGTCCATAATTCAGGATGGTAACCTAGTAGACATATGGTGCAGTAGGCACTCCTTGGCCAGGGAAGGCACATGTATTTCAGATCATCACGGTGCATGGTCCTGCTTAGATTTTTGGCTGATATCAAGGGATGCTGCGGCTTGGACTGCCGACGTGTCGCATTTGCCACGAACGCTGTCGAATCATGCCCCGTGTTTGTTGCAATTGACCCTTCCGGGGGCGCCCCCGCGGGCATTCACCTGGCAACTCCCGCCCCATGCTCTGATGGATGAGGCCTTCAGGGAGGAAATACGGAGGGACATCCTAGACTATTACGTTAACAATGAAGGGTCGGTGGAATCGGAGGCCTCATTTTGGGAGGCCTTTAAGGTGGTGATCAGGGGCCAATGCATTGCGAGGCAGGCAGGGGTCCTTAAGGCGATACGAGGCACGCTGGCATTCCTGGAGGCCCGGATCAAGGAAATGGAGGGGGTGTATTATTCTGCCAGTGACACTCATGTGGCGCAAAAATTAAAGGCTCTTCTGTTGGACTATGCGGACGAGGCGCAGCGTGAAACAAAATTCCTAGGTGAATATGCTGAAGCGCGCAGATATGGGGAGGGAGACAGGCCGGGCCGTACACTCGCTGGCATGATTAGACCATCTAAATCAGCGACGTTTGTTCATGAGATCCGGAACCCGGAGGGAGACTTGATTAGGGGGCACATGAAGGTGTCGAACAAATTCGCTGCATTCTATCATAAATTATACACGACCACTCAAGGATCATGCACAGAGGAATTGGATGCATTCCTTGAGACCGTAGCGTTGGTCTGGTTTAATGACTCCCATAAGAAATATATGGACCTCCTTTATACGGTAGAGGATGTGGCACAAGTTATTAAGAGCCTGCCTCTGGGTAAGGCGCCTGGTCCGGACGGTATAACTACATCCTTCTACAAGACTTATGCTGGGGAGTTGGCGCCACGCCTATTGGAGGTTTACGGTTAAGCACTGGAGGTGTGGGTACTGCCGCAGTCCATGAGAGAGGCGACAATTATCACGCTCTTAAAACCAGGAAGTCGGCGGAGGAGCTGGACTCCTACCGTCCACTTTCCATGATCAATGTGGATGTAAACATTTTCGCTAAACTTTTGGCTAACAGGCTGCAACCACTTTTACCAATGATAGCCCTCCCAGACCAGTCGGGTTTTATTCCGGGGAGATCCACCTCCCATAATTTAAGAACGATCTTCTCAGCCCTCCATTGCCTGCACCCAGACGAAAAAGCTGCATTGGTATTCTTGGACGCCACTACAGCGTTCGACACACTTGAATGGCCCTACCTATTCCGCATCATAAGGCGAATGGGTTTCAGCCCGCTCTTTATACAGAGCATCCAGCTACTATACACCTCCCCCTCGGCACGCGTACGGGTAAACGGTCTGTTATCTGACCCCTTTTTGATCACGCGTGGGACTCGACAGGGGTGTCCACTGTCCCCTCTCCTGTTCGCCATTGCGATGGAGCCCCTTGCGGCCCGACAGCATCACACCATGAGGGGTATTGGTTTTAGTTCCTAAAGCCTGCTTATATCCTTGTATGCTGACAATGTTACGTTATATATAATAAACCCAGAAGAGAATCTAGACCCGATATTGAGAGAATTCATCCGCTTTGGTGGGCTTTCGGACGTGTGCATCAACTGGACTAAGTCTGTGATCTTCCCGTTGACTGATGGTACCCCTCAGGTGACCTCGGAGTTCCCCTTGCGCTGGGAGGCGGGTGAGGTTAAATACCTGGGCGTCTGGGTGAGCCGCGACACACAGGAAGTGTGGCGCCTGAATTATGGCCGTACAATGGTATGGCTGGAGGACAAAGTGAAAATATGGGCGAAACTGCCGCTGTCCCGGACGGGTAGAATAGCTCTCGCCAAAATGGTCATTCTGCCGAAATTTTTATATTTGTTCGTCAACATACCAATCCCGGTCACCAAGCACTTCTTGAACACACTTAAGTCCCATCTTCTCACGCTGGTGGGGGCGGGCGGACAGGTCAGAGCCTCCTGGGATCTTCTCACTCTCCCGTTGAAGCAGGGTGGTTTGGGTGCCCCAGATATGCACCTATATGCGCTTTGTGCGCAAGCCCAGTTCTTACATTATTGGGTGCACCCGACCCCATTCCAGCCGCATGTAGCGGTCGAGGCAGAGGCCCCAATCCCACTTAAGGTGGCGCTATATCAAAAACCCCGCCGTCCTCGCGGTGATATAGATTCGGCTGGAACCCTGTGTTGGGCATGGAACGAATTGCGTAGGAGGGCGAGACTCCCGTTGCTTTACGCTCCCTCAGTTCCTCTGCCGCAAAACCCAATGATGCCTTGTATACAAGACAGCCTAAGTAGGACACTAGCTGCGAAAATGAAACTCCAGACGTTTGGGGACTTGTACCCCGGAGACACATTTCGGCCTCCGCCTGTCGAGGCCGAGGGACAGACGGTGCTTTTTGCTGAAATCTTTCTATATCATAAAATTTGCACAGCGTGTCGCTCTTTGGGGGTGGATTTTCCGAGGGCACCATAGACTATGTCTGCACTAGATAACCTGCTGAAGTTTCCTTCATCGTGGAAACAGGTTACTCGCTTATACTCGCGCATGCAAGATACAGCTCCGATCATAACGCCAAACTCTCTTAACAACTGGAATGCGGTGTAAGAGGTAGATTTACCAGAAGAGCAATGGAGATTTTGCTGTGGGCAATTGTCAGAGCTCTCCCCGAATTACAAGTTACGTTTAATACATTTTAAATATTTGCATAGATATTACAGAAACCCGGTTGGTTTTCATCGTATGGGTCTTCGAGCGGGTAGTGATTGCTGGAGATGTGGCTTTGCGCCGGCTACGTTTTTGCATGTGGCATGGCACTGCCCCAAGATAGCTGAGTTTTGGGTGGCAATTTTTGATGCAGTTAATGACAGGGTGGCTCTGACTCCATCTCCAGTGATAGGTCTACTGGGTTATGTAAAGGACACGCCACCTAAGCTGCGTAAACTGCACGCCCTCCTCCTTTTATTTGCAAAACGTCAAGTTGCAGTGCATTGGGGCGGGCAGAAGGTGCCCTCCGTCAAGGATTGGGTAAGGGGCATTACATATGGTCACACCCAGTTAAGTACGTATTGGGAGTTGCTGCCACCAGCTTCCAGACCCCGGAACATCTGGGATCCATTCTTAATGTGGTCAGCTAGCACTCGCGGTGAGACTGAGACGTCGGAGATGGCGGCATTGCAGCCAACCCTGTAGATGCATTGTGTCATTGCCTTACGTTCATGTATACTGTATAATATAGGGGTCACTAATCTAGGTGGTGAAGAGGGAGGGTTATTCTGGTTTTGGCCCTCTCAGACAAAGACGTATTAGGTAATTTTATGTTTTTCACGGATCTGTTATACTGTGAGTACACTACGACATGGAAAGTGTATACACCATGTATGGGATTTTGGAGTGGCGGATGTAATGCGGCGTGTCTTATTACTGTGTATGAAGTGGACTCACCTACAAAGAACTGTTGCTTATTTGGTATTCAGCTGGCCTGTTTGATGGGTTTGTATTGTTGATTTGAAATGTCAATAAAAAAAAATAAAAAAAATGGGAAGCCCTTGAGACTGGCCATTGGTGATCGTCGGAGTACCTAATCTACAAAGACAATGGTGAACTCATTCCTCCCCCCACCGAAAGTCACCTCGATGACCTTGCAGTAGATTGTCTGACTGGACCTGCTAAGGTTGGGGGCCTGGGTACGACTATGGCAGCACTATCGGGACATGGAACTCACTCCTGAAGATTACCGGGGTGATTAAGGCTGAGGCAGTTTACTGATGTATGACTCGTGGGCCGGTGGGGAAACTGCTCAGCTATCATGCCAGGAGTATGGGGCTAAGTATCGCTAATGATAGCACTCCGAATTTCTGATTTTGTTGGGAGACAGACATACCATGCGTTGGGGTGACAACCAGTTCTAATAGCGCAGCATGGTATGGTAGGGAGGGAAGGGAGTTGGTATAATGTCAAAGTTACTGTCAATTTTTTTGCAGCCATACTAGAGTACACTGCACAGGGGCCAGTAACACACCACCCAGGCAGGCACCCTACCCTTGTGCATGGGACCACTAGACCACACAATGAAAACACACACTCTTGGGTTACTTACATGGAACGTCAATGGGTTGGGCATCAAGATTAAGTGGTGGCTGGTGGACAAAGCTATAATGCACTAAGCCGCAGACCTAAACGTGTCCACGTGTACTCCCCGGGAAGGGGATGAGACACAGTGACTGGTCAATTGGGTTATATATTGGAATCTAGTTGGGTCGTGATCCTACTAAAAAAATCCATACCGTTCCAGGTGACACAGATCCATTCAGATGACTTGGGTTGCTCCATGATGGTCGTGGGCACATGGTGGGGGGACCCATGGTGCTGACTGATCTGCACGTCCCTTCAGGACTACAGGCTGACAGCTTTCAACTACTAGGACAATTACTATGGGATCTTCCCCAGATGTTGACTATAATAGGGGGAGACTTCACTGCATCCACAACTAGATAGGTCCACTCCCACTCAGACCCGCACCCCCCCATGCCGGAAAACTGGGCTACTTTCTAAAGTCCATGGGGCTGGGAGACATGTAGAGGTCACTGCATGGGACGAACAGAGGATGTTCCTACTATTCGGGGGAACATAATACCCATTCACGACTAGACTACTTTTTTACACTGATGCTGACCCTCCACAGGTTCTTCGAGGCAGAACTCCAGGTAAAGGAGATATCAAACAACTCGCCATTGAGCATTACACTGGCGACTACAAAACCGAGAGGCAGGACTGGATGGAGAGTGATGTCATGGCGTCATAGCACCTGTTAAATGAGAAGGTAGTGGAACCCCTTGAGAAGGCAATGGAGTACTATTTAGAAAACCCAGAGACTGAGGCGGACTCACTGATCTGGTGGGAGGCCTACAAAGCCACCATCTGAGGATAGTCATTGCAGGCGAGATGGGGATAAGAGGGAGCAATCCCAATGCTGACTAGACCTAGAAATGTAACTTACGGACCTGGAGGCAGAGTACCACTCAAGACCGTCAGCCCCTAGAAGACTGAGTATTTTGACCAAAACAGAAGAATTTCACTCCTTGGTCACAGAAAATGTCAAGCAGAGATGTATTTAGGAAGTAGGGGATAAGGCAGGGAAACCTTTGGCTTGACTAAGTGCAGGCAGCCAGAGGAGGAGTCATATTGGTGGCATTATTGCACGAATGACTCAACAGTTATGGGCAGTGAAGACATACCAGACACGATGGCCGAATATATGCAGAACTTCTATGACAGTCAGTTGATGATCTCAGAGTTGTAACTGAGGGTAAATGTAATGGAGTGTCCCTGGAGGCAGTTAGAGAGCGCAGCTGCACTAGAATTAGAGACTGACCTCACACAAGAGAAAAATACACCTAGTACTCACACACTCCATACTGGGAGGAACCCAGGTCCAAATAGACTTCCGGTGGAATTTTTTAGAAAGATAGCAGGCCTCTTACACGAGATGTATAACACAGCATGTAGGAGAGGGGAGCTGCTGAGAGATTTCTGCACCACGACCATTGTACTGATCCCTATGGCGGGCAAGCCGCAAGACCACTGGAACTTGTATAGACCAATCTCATTCTCCTGAAACAGATATGAAAAATCTTGCCAAGGCCTTGGCAACAGAATGCAGGGCACTTTACTGGACTTGGGACTTGATCCACATGGATCAGAACAGTTTCCTACCCCACAGTTCGACCAAATTGAATCGCTGATGCTTATGCAATGGTATAGCAGCGGCAAATGAATTTGGGATCCCCCGGGCCATCGCATCCCTGGACTCGAACAGCGCTTTTTACTTCATACAGTGGCCCTTCTTGTTTGCTATTATGGCGAAAATGGGTTATGGCCCTGATAACTGAAATGGATCCGCCTCCTATATAAACAGCCCCGGGCCAGAATTAATAATCTATTTTTATTTATTGCATTTGTAGAGCGCAACTATCGCCAAACTGGCATCCTGGCGCTAAAACGTGCATCTAGGTGCTGAACTGCCAATAAAACATGCACATACACCTAAGAGGGCTACTTGGGGAATAGCCAGGTCTTCAAAGCTTTCCTAAAATGTAACAGTTCCATAAAAGACCTAAGTGAGGGTAGTAGCTCATTCCACAGCTGGGCCACATTCACTGAGAAGGCCTGGCCTCCTTGTCTTCTGGAATTTATTTCTGCAAACCAAATTTGTAGAGCTGGAACAAAGCATTCTCCCAGGAGTATATCCTTTCAGTCTGTGGTGTAGAGGCACCAGGCTTTTTCCCTGTAGTGCCTTGAACACAATTCACATGGCTTTTAAAATGATCCTCTGTTTCAGAGGAAGCCAGTGCAACTCCTTTAGGACATTGGATGCAGAAGATCTACGGGATCTATTCAACGCCAGTTTTGCTGCTGCCACTTGTACTCTTTACAATCTCTTAACCAGATTATCAAGGGCTCCAAGTAGCAGGGCAATGCAGTGGTCTAATCTGCTAAGTATCACACTACGCACAAGGGATTTCGCTTGGCTGAGCAGTAGTGGTAGCATTTTCCTTAGACTACAAAGAAGTGCAAAGCAAGTGCCTCCTATTTTTCTGACATGGTTCTGCATGGATAGTTTGCCATCAAACACGACCCCGTGATTACAGGCTGTGTTCAACGGCTGTGGCTCTTCTCCAGATAAAAGGACCAAGAAGTTATGCGTAAGTGTCATGGGGATTCTGTTTGCCGAGCAGCATAAAAATTCAGTTTTGTCCCCATTTAGTTTTACTGAATTGGCATTCATTCAGTCAGCAATATCTTTCTGAAAAGCCGCCACTGCCTCCTCCTCGTTGTTAGTAAGAGATAGGATCAACTGAGTGTCGTCCGCATAATTGACCAGCCTGCTGTTGTGTTCCTTTATGAGGGAGATAAGTAGTCTCATATAAATATTAAACAGGACGGGGTTGAGTGCTGAGCCCTGTGAAACTGCCTGTCACAAGCTTTAATTTTCAGAACAGTATGGGGGAAGGGCAACAGTCTGACACCAATTTGACAGGTAGGTTTCCTTCCACTTCAGTACTGTGCCCTCCATTCCAATTGAGGTTAGCCTGATCAGAAAGATATTGTGGTTGACCGTGTCAAAGGCAGCCGACAAATCAAGCATGATCAAGACTGTCGACTGGCCACTATCCACCCTCATCCGTAACTCATCTATGGCAATGACTAGGGCTGATTCCGTGGTCGGAAACCAAATTGTTCATACTCCAGGAGGGTGTAGGTTTCTAGGTTTTGGGGTAACCTCCTTCTTACATATCGGTCTAATATTTTCACAGGGAATGGAAGGACCGATATGGGCCTATAATTGTTCAGGACTAAAGGGTCTGCTGATGATTTCTTTAAACAGGGGGGGGGGTAACTATCACCTTCTTCCACATATCTGGCACAATACCCGATTCCAAAGGTTTGTTGCATATCTGCAATGTGAGGAGAATGAGTTCATCTTCTAGCTCTTTCCACATCCTCGGAGGTAGGGGTCAAGTGGAGATCTTGATGTGGTTTGCCGCAATGCTTTCAAAGCATTCCCCTGAGATAAGTTAGAAGGAATCAAATCCAGCGACCAGGCTTTCCAGAGGGTTTGTCTCATTTGAAGTCGTGGTTGGCCCTAACCCTGATCCTTCAGTACAGCTAAAGGCCATCTCTGCACTTCCTCAAAAGCCCTCAAGGCCATCTAGAGATCCAGCTTGGTAGTCTTTTTGTCTGCTTTTTGTGTGCTTGCAAAGTTTCAGTAGTTCAGGCCTGCTGAGAGTGTCAAATTAAAGTGAATGGAATTCTATAATGGCAATTCCGGATTCAGAAGGGTACGCAACAGGGCTAACACGATGCTGTTTGCCATAGCCATAGAAGCACTCGCCGAGTGGATCAGGGTTGACGCAAGTGTGGCGTTGGCGCTGGAGCGACTCATGCAAGGACCAGATTTTGCTGTATGTAGAAGACATTCTCCTTTATATAGCAGAACCGGACATCTCACTAAAGCACCTAGGGGAAATATTCACTATTTATGGTACTTACTTACACAGGATTGAGGATTAACTGGGAGAAATCCCTGATATTCCCAGTAGGTGGTTGGTCAACAGGGCCATGCTAACCCTTCCGATGAAAGTGGAACCTCAGCACTTTAAATATCTGGTTCTATGGCTCTCCAGAGAGGGCTTTACGCATTATAAGGATAATATAGGTCCCCTTATGTGGCAATCGGAGGCTGAAGTTAGACACTGGAGGGCCTGACAAACTCACTTATGGGGAGAGCAACCTTATTTAAGATGATTGCATTAACCAGATTTACCTATATCTTGCAAAACAGCCCATTTGCAATCCGTGACACCTTCTTTCAGACCACAAATAAACTACTCCGGTTGTTACTATGACCCGGCAAGGATTGCGCTCTCCACACTGAAGAGACCAGTTTTCAAGGGAGGCATAGCGCTCCAGAACATTTAGAAATACTATGAGACAGCACAGGTACACATCATCAATGAGTGGGCATAGGCCCCTCTGATGGACCCTGCGTTTAGGATGGACCAGGAGATACTGAGACAGAAGGGATACCTCCATGTACTGTATGGGGGAAATACCACTGAATGCCCCCCGGCTACTGCAAGGTCATATTCATATTGTGAAAACTGAATAAAGAAATGGGGTGGGAAAAGCTTTTGGCACCAAGAGCCACATTATGGGTGGGCACAAGGCTCTGCCTCGTACTGGACTTACCAGGCTTTAAACAATGCAACTTGATTAGCCTCTCAATCCTGGAGAACGTATGGGATGCTAATGGAAGGGTTCGGTTCACACACTTACACAATGAATTTGACATGGCCAACACGCAGATATTTAAATACCTGCATTTATGACATGCCCTGCATGCCAGGATCCCTAGAGAAGAGGAAACAAAGTAAGACTCCCCACTAGAACAACGGCTGTTAGACAGACGCTTGGCTGGCGAAGCCATCTCCCTTACCTATGCTACACTGATGAAAAACACACAGGAAGAGCTCACACAATTAAGGGCAAGATAGCAGGAGGACATAAGGGAGCTGGAGTATGATGACAGGGTGACTCACTGCATTTCCCAAGAGAAGTGGCCATTCGGGCCAGCTTCCGTCACATCTAATTAAAAATCCTGCACAGAACATACTACACCTGTGTACTGCTACACAAGACATGTAGAGCCTCAGACGATCGTTACCCCTGACAGTGGGGTACCTTTTATCACGCACTGTGGGGCTGCCTAAAAATTCGACCCCACTGGGAGAGGGTGACGAAATCCCTGGCAGAAGCTGAGGAGGTGCCCATGCCAATGTCTGCATCGAGGATGCTGCTAGACATCAGAACGGACTCTGAGGCTACATCTTACAATAAGCTATTGATCAACCTGGGCTATATAGTAGCAAACAAAGATATTGCCAGACACTCACACAGCCCTCACTGCCCAGGACTCCTGGAGTGGAGGTAAGGAATGGAACTGTGCAGGATCAGAGAAAAAATGGTCTATGAGGGTAGGGGATGCACCCGCAAATATGAAAAAATATGGAGGAACTGGGAGGAGGGAATCGAGACACCTGCCCAGGAAAAGGCAGAATGTGGTGTGTGATGGATGCACAGGGCATGGTGGGAACACATCCCAAACCAATGGAAGAAGAATGTGGGACACACCATTGAGATTCTGGGGGGGGCAAGGTCATACTTACATGCCATTAATCTATGTATATGAACGGGGGGTGCTGAGGGGGCGTGGCTAGCCAGCCAACATGGCGGACGCGAGCTTCTAGGCGTAAATGTGCTGTTGAACAGAAGTAGTTGCTGACCGTAGCTCCGAATTACCGGAAAGGCGAAGTTTACTGAAGTAACACGCGCCTCGGGCCTTGGTGGCGACGCGACAGCAGACGGCGGAGCATCGGAGGCAGCAAGCACAGTCTGCATGATGCTGACCCCCGGTGCAGTGTTGCCTAAGTGAGGAGTGCGGCGCAAGCTGGTAACTACCGTGGAAGTGCCACCCCACATCCAGACCCTAATGTGGTGGTCACTGCAGCGGAGTGACGTGCGGCTGTACAGCCCTACACCTCCGAATCTACGGCACGACGCGGAGCCGCAGATGATAGAAGTGCCACACAGGAACGCGCCTGCCCCACTCAAGTTCGAGGCACCGCAACTGGCACGAAGTGAGCAGCATCTCCTTATCTTTCCCCCCTCTGCCGCTCAGCGGCATGTGAGATCTGCCTGGCCGGGATGCAGAGGCGGGGGGCGCCGAGTTCACTGACAGGCTACAAAAGCCCCGAGGTAAAGCAGAAGAGCGGTGTGGATCCACCCCATGCCGTGCTCGGTGGTCGGATCGGGCCCAGTCTGTGGTCATGTAGAGCGGAAAGTGCAATCGAAGATGCCGTGGGTGTACACCGAGGGTGCAGCTCCCCCTGAAGACCCAAACACAGCATGCCCACTCTCACATAGTGGCCAGGCCGGAGTGCCCAGGGGAATGTCGGATCTGGGGGCCGGATCGGGCCCAGACCACAACTGCGAGGTGCGGGTGACAGTCTTTGAAACACTGCAGACGCGTATTGTGGACACAGCTCCCCCAAGATAAACCCAGGCACAGCGCATTTCACCCATGTATGACGTTCAAGCCAGAAAACCCCTGGAGGTTCGGGTAGACCTCACTGGTACGCTCCATTTGTCTCACACCCCCGGCAGACGGCTCTGTCCACAATGCAACCGAAAAGTGATGGCTACCAGTGACTGAGGACCTGTGGGCAAATACTGTGGGAAGGCAACAAGCGGGATACCATCACAAGCCCAGTCGAAAGTGCACACCTTGAGTCAAGTAGTTCACAACACGGTATGAACACGAGGCGCTCACTCCTGTTCACGCTGTCAAGTGCCTACCGCCGCTGGGGTGACACAACCCCACAGGCCTTCATGGCTAAAACTGAGATGCAACACCTTACGTGGTCCACGCGGATTCCATATTTCTCCAGCGAATACCTACAGCACAACAGTTAGTAATGGGCCGCTTACGTACAAACAAGCAACAAACCAATGCATGAACTTGCAACTTGGAGCTGGCACCTGCGAAGGTCGGAAACACAGCAGAGGCACCACACACAGCACTCACCACTAAGCTGGACTTAGTGCTGGCAGCAGGGGAGAAGATTGGGTCCGGGCTGGATGTGACTCGTTCCTCTCTGGAGTCCAAGATTGACAAAATCACCTCCGATTTCACCCTACTGCGCGCTGACCACCACAAGTTGGGGAAAAGGTACGCCTACAAGAACAATCCCTCACGGAGTTGAACCCCGTCACACTGTGGCCCTGCAAGACCTCATAGACCGTATGCACGCACTGGAAGCTAAGGTGGAGGATGCGGAAGGGCGCTCACAGCGCAACAATATCCGCGTAATGGGCCTTCCGGAGGGGGAAGAAGGACGCAACCCGGAGGAGTATGCTGAGCGCTGGCTCAGAGATCTGCTACCAACTGGTGTGCCGTCTCCCCAGTTTGTGGTCGAGAGGGCACACCGAGTGCCAATGCAGAAACCCCCACCAGGTGCCCGCCCACGCCCATTCTTATTCAAAGTGCTCAACTACAAGGAGAGGGATGTGATCCTGCGTGAAACTCGCAAGCTGGCAGACATAAAAATACGTGGTAATCAGATCACGGTATTCCCTGACTATATAGCACAAGTACAGCGGTGCAGGAGCACTTACACCGCAGTGAAGCGCCAGCTCTGGGACCTTGACCTTAGTTACTCCCTGTTATTCCCTGTCAAGCTACAAGTGGTCGCAAAAGGTGTGGTGCGCTTCTTCGACTCACCCCCCGAAGTATGGGACTGGTTGGAGGAATCGGGCTGTGGACAGGGCCCAGACCACGCACAGAATACACCCCAAAGAAACCTGGTAGAAGAAGACGCCAACGCGGCGGATGCCGTAGACTCCATGCAAACACGACCGCAACTTCTATGGCTCCTGACCCTGAGCAGAGGAGAATGGAGAGACAAGAGGCGATACAAGTAGCTGCAACACAATATCCAGACCGAAACTTGAGTCCTGCTAGATCTTCGGCCACTAATGACTCGACACCCTCCAGAATTGACGACATTGAAGATTACCAACTGCCCGATGTCACACCGCAGATGGCGGATGGTATCATATGACTGTCTGTGTGCCTGCTGAACTGTGGAGAAATCTGTACATACAAGTAACTGCCAACCCGGCAAACTGTCCTAACATTACTGATTGTTTGCATGCCTGCTATAAAGTAACGTCACCTCACATATCGACACGTGCAACACTTGCATACTGCCACATTCGGCGGCGCGCAAAACATGCACGCACCCTTCAAATAATGGACTGGCTGGGAAGACATACAGATAGATCACAACACCGAGGGACCCAATAATCCAACCTAATCACACACCACCCATACCTACACTAAACATCACACTGACATAGTTGTTGCCGAAGTTGGGCATCCCAGTTTGGACGAGCATCCTCTTGGAACTCACCCTTGACAGTTATGCATGTTTCCATTCACATTCGTGCTTGGTTTTCAACATTACTATTTTGGAGCATACACACGAACATCCTGAGCCACCACGCATCACTCGCCTTAAATTGCCCTGACCAACATAATGACTGGACATGGCGCAAGTTAACATAGTTACGTGGAACGTGCGCGGTATGCACACGCCAGCATGCAGATACTCAATATACGCTTATTTACAGCGCAGGTCCACTGGCATCGCGCTACTACAAGAAACACACATGTCCCAAACAGAGCTGGAGCACATGCGCAGGAGATGGAGAGGCCAGGTATACGGTACTGCCTACTCGGCCCATGCATGGGGCGTCCTTATCTGTGTAAGAGCCAGAATCCCATTCATAAGTGAAGAGGTGCTGATAGATTCTGAAGGCAGATACGCAATGGTGAGAGGGCGACTCAATGGCCAAATGATGCTGATTGGCTCCATCTATGCCCCAAACTTAAATCAATCTTCCTTCTTAGATAGCCTAACCAGAGTACTGGCCAAATGGAATGGGATATCCCCTTGGGGGGACTTTAATTCAGTGCTCAGTGTACTCCTAGACAGGTCATTCTCACCCCTAACTAGAACAACAGTAGCCTCTAATGCGCAGACCCTCGCGGAATTGCTCGCCCACTGGGCACTACTAGACATATGGCACACCCTCAACCCCGACACGTGGGTCTACTCATATTACTCCGCAGTGCATGGACTACATGTGCGCTTGGACCGCATAGTGGGTTCTCATGCTCTGCTTCCCCTAGTTTGGCAGACAGACTACGTAGGTCGGACATACTCCGATCATAACCCCCAGCTGCTGAAACTCACCTGGGAGACAGAGCGACCCCCGGTCCCCACATGACGGCTCCAAACCATAGCACTGGAAGATCCAGCATTCTGCTCAACCCTAGGAAAGGCGATCCTCGAATACTTCGAGATTAATGAAGGCACAGTAAGACACACATCAGTGGAATAGGAAGCATTTAAGGTAGCAATGAAGGGGGCACTTCTTGGGAGCCACCTGAAACATATGCACTCAATTGTCCGACTCCGACTCCTTCAGCAAAATAGAAGCACAACTCCTACCGCATGAAACTGATGGGGAGGGCGGGGGCAGAGACACTTATCGCCTAGAGACACTGCGCGCAGAACATGCTGAACTGCTAGAGCACCTCCGCTGTCACAATTATATCACGCACACAGCCCGAACATACACCACTGCCGATCTGGCAGGCCGGATGCTAGCCTGGCTGATACAACAAGAACACACCCGCAGACCTACAGGTGCACTGCACACAGACACAGGGCTCTTACTATATACGCAGCGCTACATCCACGCAGCCATGACACAGCACTACGCTCAGTTATATCAATCCCTGGGCCAATGTGATGTGTAATGCCTTACAATGTTTTTAAACCGCAAACAACTGCCCGAGGCGACGCCGGCGCAAAGCGAGATACTGAACGAACTGATCTCATTAGAGGCGATCAAGGATGCAATATTGTCCCTGGCCACGGGAACGACCCCAGGACTGGATGGGCTCCCAGCGGAGTACTATGGGGCGTACCAAGTGTTGCTTACACAACAGCTGCATGCGCTCTACGAAGCAGCCGTGGAGGCGAGGCAACTCCCTCCTTCCCTGAGAGAAGCGCACCTGGTGTCCTTACTTAGGCCCGATAGAGACCCCGCGGATATTGACTCGTATAGGCCTCTTGCCTTACTCAACACCGATTATAAGATATTAGCAAAGGTTCTGGCAGGCAGGCTCACACAGGTAGTCCCTACTCTGGTCTACACAGACCAAAATGGCTTTGTACCCTCCCGCAGCATGTCACTCAACCTGCGCAGCTTCTTTCGGGTCGCATCTGATTCCACACGTGCCTGTCCAAGGGCAAGCTGTCTCATACTCGATCTCGAGAAAGCCTTTCACTCCCTGTTCGCGACGCTCGTGAAATATAATTTAGGCCCCACTTTTCTACAGCTGTCCCATTCACTCTACACTGAGCCGGTCATCATAGATAAAATGGGTCCATATATATCGGGGGCAGTCTCAGTGCGGAGATGGACGTGGCAGGGCTGCCCGCTGTCCCCCCTCCTCTTTGCGCTGGCGATGGAGCCTCTCGCAGAGATGATTAGGATGCAGATAAATGATGGCATCCCTCTAGGTGATGGCACACACAAGGTGTTGCTGTATGCAGCCGACCTCTTAGTCTCTCTGAGAGACATCAGTGACGTGCCTGGACAGCGGGCCCAGATCCTACGCGACATCACAGCCATATCAGGGCTGAAGGTAAACGTTGACAAGTCTAACATATATGCCTTTGGAGAGGGGAACTGCGATCCGGGCCTTGTCTTTAATAGCGGAAGGGTGCAGTGGAGCGCAGACACATTCAGATACCTAGGTATAAGAATATATCGTCAGCCGTCAGAGCTATTTGATGGTAACCTGGGCAAGGCCCTAACATCCACCAGATCCCAGATGCAATTTTGGGGCACACTCCCGACCGCTGTGACAGGCAGAGTAGCGCTTGTGAATATGGTGGCCCTGCCGAGATTCCTTTACTATTTCGCAAACTTGCCAATAAACGTGGCCCCCAATTCTTCGCCACTCTGGAGAAAATGGCCAGAGTTTTTTTATGGGGTACCGGCCGGTATAGAGTGGCAATGAAGGAACTATACTTGCCCATGGACCAGGGAGGTTTAGCGGCTCCGTGCTTTGAACATTATTACCTGGCTGCCCAACTGCAGTGGATAGCCAGATGGATGGCAGACCGGCAATGAGATGACATGGCAACCACACGCCCACCACACACATTACCTCAACTGCTCAGGCTGTTTCATCCTGGCGCAAAAGCACGAACCCCAGAGCCCCTGCTGCTTAACGTGGCATACATATGCTTCCGTAGGAGCCTCTACATAACCCGACGCATAACACCCTATGCCCCTGCACTCCCCTTAGAGGGAGCCACTAGAGGTCAGTCAGTACTCACAGCTGCTGAGTTACAAGACTGACACGAGGCAGGCATACAATACCTTGGATACCTATACCGTGACAGGTCACTCACTCCCTACAAGGCAATGGTAAAAGATGAGGGGCTCTACGCAGGCCAATTCCTCCTATATCGCTCGTTAGTGATTACACTCACGGCAAAGTGGGGCGATCGCACAACTGAACCACAAACACACCTCACCATGCAATACATACATGTTATGGTGCAGGGCAGACACCTCACGCGGTGGTTTAGGTCCTTGCTTAGGCAACACGCAGCGATCAGCCTGGACCCAATCCGGCACAAAAGAGAGCATGAACTAGGCTGTCAACTCTTGCAAGCAGAATGGGCGCAAGTGCTGGCCAGTCCAGTGCGCATTCCCCGAAATATGAGATTCAGGCAACTACAATACTATATCACTCAGAGATCTGCCAAAATCAACAGATATTTTAGCCACACTGATTCCGCCAGCCCCAGGTGCGCCACCCCTCATGCCGACCTCATACACGTTCTCTGGAGCTGCACTAGCCTCCACACATAATGGAGGGAGGTGGCGGAAGCACTCCACCCTTGCACCAAACGTGAAGTACCCTTTTGAATGGCCGACGTACCTGCTACACCAATTTCACAGAACCCGCAACACCAAGGTAACCTCTAGATTCCTAGGCATAGTGGCAGCCAAGAGGTTAATTACCAAGAGATGGAAGGCGCCCGACTCTCCGAGTATAGAGGCGTGGCAGCACTCTGTGCTTGCAGGGGCCGAGGCGGAAAGTATAGCGAAGAAACCATGGGCCTAAGAAAAGTCCTTATCTCTGCAAACTGGGACGCAATGCTGGCGGCGCTGCAGCAAGGTGCAGGCGTAACAGATCAGATCTCTCAAACAACCAATCAGGTAGAATGATACCGCATACATGAGTCGTAGTTCCAGACTAACCTGAGACACTCAGCCAGCGGCTAGATGGGACACACAAGCGCACTCACATATGTGATACCGTAGAGTGCTGCATGATCAGGCAGCAGGTGTAGGTAGGACATGCAAGATTCAAACAGGGAGGTGGGTGGGTTGCTCCAATTTATCTCATAGTTCTGTTTTCTGTTTTTGTTTCTAAGCTGTCAGCTGTGTTATTCAGCCACTATTATTCAAGCACTGTTGGTTGCCACATGTTACTCACCATGTAATACCAGCAAATAGTAGTCCATGAATCCCCCATATACGCTCAAGCAGATCTGGTGATATATATCACGTAAAGTTCCTGCATGTTACCATTCAGCAGCACCTGCCATACGAGCAATTGCGACATTGTAATTTCTAACATATATGTGATGTAACAAAAGCGATGCCACTGCATACCAATGTACACAGTGTCAACTGTTGTTCAAATGGAAAAAGCAATAAAATATATTTTAAAAAAATAAAAACGAAGGGGGGGTGTTGAGGTAAGATCATGGTCACTCCTCGGTGGCTGCTGTGTTTGCTTTGATCTTGATTCTGTGGATATGTTAATGACTTTGTCCTGTAAAATCAAAACAAAATGTCCTTAAAAAAATAAAAAAGGCCTCATCACCCAATGACATCATAACCAGGATATACTGCCTCAGGAGCACCTTGCTGATAAGGAGAGTTTATAGAGGAGGTGCACAGGAGCAGGAAAAAGCATAGAAAGAATGGCAAGCCAGAGAAAGATAAGGTGGCAGGAGGATTAAGTATAAATTCACATAGAATTAGAAATACTTGTTGAAGAATGGTCAATAATGACCAATTAAAAAGTTATAATGTTCACTTCAAATAATTTATTATATTATGTCCTCAGAAATATTTCGAAGTTAAATAGTTAACTTCATATGGTTTATTATCTCCACTCATTTGTTATATATTATAGTTAAAATGCACATCACAAAAGGGGGAGGCATTCCATATGGAACCAACCAGTACCCAACACAATTGATTTGATAGTGATTAAACATGCATTTACTATAGTTTGATAACATATACAGAATATGTATTTCTAAAGAGAAAAGAAAAAAAGAGGTTCAATGTTGAACCCACAATTCAAAAATTGATATACAGAAATACATACGTTGGCTACAATGGGTTGTGTCACTCAATTTTTTCTTCTTTTGTTGTTTACTTTTTACATGCTAGATTATCACTTATTTAGTCCTATGAATTTACTATAATTTACCTAGTCCCCAAGTATCTGCATTACATCAGAATTGTTGACCGCATGGAATTTTAGGGTACGGCCATTAGCCATCTGTTTTAGATGGGGATTAATGCACTTCCTCTGCTGATTATGGTTATTCTAGTGATTATATATTTGATATTTTTATTCAGGTTGGACTACTGACATGTGTGATGTACTGAAAGGCGAGAATACTGAATTAGAAATAACATACATTTTGCTCTGATGGTCTACGTTACAGAGATAAATGATAACAGACAATATGCTAGTTAGGTAAAACTGACATATATTAAACATGCATTTGCAATGCAAAAGGTCTCGCATTTGTTTAGAGTTAGAGCTATTAGTATTGTAATGGAAAGGTTGTTTACTTATAATGTAGAACCCCGTCTATAAAAGAACTTGCTTTTTAAATACCTTTTGGGAGGCAGTGGGGAAGCCTGCCTCTCAGAGGCTGGCGGCTGGAACGGCAATGGAGGCGCTGAGATTTGTAGGGGTCTCCTGTCTCCAGAAGTGGGTAGGGGAGGGACGTGGTGCTAGGGAACAAACACATGCTAGGGATTTTACTGCCTTATAAGGAGCGACGGCGTGACTGCACAGTGGGCGCCGAGACTGAAGAAGCAATGCCATGAGTCCAAAGACGCAGCGACCTCGGAGGGGTGTTGGGGGCCGGCATGTACTGCTGTGTGAGGGGTAAGGTGGTGTAGGGAAGGGCTCGGGGAGATTAAGAGCACCACAGCAAGTGCCGAAAAATAAGGCAGCCAGAAAGGATTCATGGCAGGAACATTAGCAGAGGCAGGCCAACTGAGTGCGCTTGAAGTTTTGGAAATAACCTGAATCGTAAAAGCACATGCTAACTTGCACAGTTCGTTTTCTTTTAAAACTTCAGTCTTTTTACCTCATTGTTAGTGCTCTGCGGGGTGTTATTCCTGTCCTCCCGTTGTGACTCAGCAACAGCACAGTAGCGTGGAGGCAGTGCCTGCGCCTTGCGCTTGCGCGCTGACACTGTGGGCTACAGAGGGGTGTGTGAGGCAAGGACCAATCACGCAGCACTAGGGGCTTCATAATCGCAGGCTGACGCGAGCGCGCACCATTGCATCCTCCTGAGGCCTGAGCCGGGAGTGACGCGATATTTGCCTGATACTTTTTGCTAATTTGCACAGTTCGTTTTCTTTTAAAACTTCAGTCTTTTTACCTCAATGTTAGTGCTCTGCGGGGTGTTATTCCTGTCCTCCCGTTGCAACAGCGCAGTAGCGTGGAGACAGTGCCTGCGCCTTGCGCTTGCGTGCTGACACTGTGGGCTACAGAGGGGTGTGTGAGGCAAGGACCAATCACGCGGCACTAGGGGCTTCATAATCGCAGGCTGGCAATAGCGCGCAGCGAAGGCGCGCCTAAGGCAAGCCCGTCTGCGCCCGTCCGCGCTCGTGCCGCGCTCAGCGCCGGCCATACTGCTCGTTGCCCCCCCCCCCCCAGGAGAGTAGGATTTGGTCTAGAGACCAACTGCTTACTCTGTCCAACTCAAACTGCAAAATGCCCACCTGTTTCTCGTTAGATAAGTTGTTGATAGGAGGAGGAAGGTATCCTAAGGCGCAGTGCAGGTCCTGCAATTTCACTCTAAACAGCCTATCCCAGACAGAAACTAATGGCCTTAATACCCTGGAAGAACTGCCGCGTGTTGACTCCCCACGTAATACTAACTGTGATCAACACATTAAGGCTGCTCTGATCAACTGCAGATCCCTCCCTAAGCATGCCGCTGAAATCTGGCTGCTTCTAAAAACCTATGAGTGGGATCTGCTATTTTTGACAGAAACTTGGTTGAGAGAAAGCTCAACCCCGGATATCAGTCTAGCCGTTCCCATGGGCTACAGAATGGTTACTGCTAACAGAGCAGATAATAGGCTTGGGGGAGGCCTTGCCATAATTCTAAGGGAGGACTGGGAAATTTCCCACAAGAAAATTGAAGATCTGGGACCGATAGAGGCCATGTCCTTCCATATTAAATTCTCTAAAAGTCATTCGATGGCAGGGCTTGTGATATACAGACCCCCAAACACTGCGGCCTCAAACTGGCCACTACTGTTTGACTGCATCGCTAATCTTTCCTTACGATACTCTCATCTCACCGTGCTAGGAGACTTCAATGTACATATGGATATGTTGAATTGTCCCCTAGCCACCTTATTAGGTGATGCTCTAAAAAGTCTTAACCTTGTACAAAAAGTTCAATCCCCCACTCATGCTGCTGGCCATACTTTGGACCTTATCTTTACTAATAATAGGGCCATCATAGTGAAGAGCCTATACCAGTAACTTGGTCGGACCACATGCTGATCACTTTCTTGATGGGACTGAAACGCTCTGTTAATCACAGTAGGCCCACTATAGAAAATAGAAGAAATTGGAGAAAGGTTACTCTTGCCTCAATGAGCAATGAATTAGTCAATACCTCTCCGGCTCCTTCCGGAAATCCTACACATGATGCTTCCCTTTTTAATTCTTGGATAACAGCAGCTCTTGATAAGATAGCCTTGATTAGACCTTGTAAAGTGCCTAGGAGTAGGCCCTCAGCACCTTGGTTTACCACCGAACTCCGGATGGAAAAAAGCCATTGCAAGAGGCTGGACGAATCTGGAGAAAGGACTATGAAGCTCCAGCTAAAGAGATTTACAAGGCGGCACTGAGGAAATTTCATAATTTAAAACGTAGGACCATGAGAGACTTTATGGCAAAACAAATTGTGGAGGCAGAAAACTCTCCAAGGGAAATCTTTAGGATAGTGGAGAGTTTCATGAAACCACAGCCTCTAAAAAGTACGGTTCCTCCGTCTCTCATTTTGTGTGAGGAACTGGCCTCGTTCTTCCACAACAAGATTATGACCATTTACTCAACCTTCCCTACTACGGATAAGCTGGATGTGGCGTCAAACGGCACTTCAGTTAAATGGTCAGACTTTCGCCGGTTTGAGAAGGAAGCATCCTTGATGGAACTAAGGAAAGTAAAGTCCGGGTGCCCGTCTGATCCTTGCCCGGCAAGAGTTCTTAAACTGCTAGCCCCATTAGTCAATAACACCTTAAACACCATCTGGAACACCTCTCTGGATACTGGAATCTTTCCAGCTGACTGGAAGAAAGCCTTTGTTCGTCCTATCCTCAAAAAAGAGGATGCGGACCCAACAGAGCTGAAAAACTTCAGACCTATTTCTCTGCTTCCGGCCCCAGCAAAAATCTTGGAAAAAGAGGTCCAAAGGCAGCTCTCGGACTTTCTTGAATCCAATGACCACCTTCATGACTCTCAGTCAGGTTACAGCACTGAGACGGCTCTGCTAGAGGTGGCAGAGTCCATACGTGAAACGATGGATGCAGGAAACTGTGCTATGCTCGTGCTGCTAGATCTCTCGGCGGCATTTGACACGGTCTCCCATAAGATCCTTCAGAATACGCTTAACTTCTAGGAGTAACGGGGACCGTGTTACGCTGGTTTCAGTCGTTTCTGGAAGACAGATCACAACAGGTTTTTCTCCATCCTCATGTCTCCAGCTCTAGGGCAATGTTACAAGGGGTCCCACAGGGCTCCGCTCTCAGCCCGTCACTTTTCAATGTATAACTGGCCCCTCTGGCATCTATTGTGGAAAAATCGGGTGTCCGTGTCGTCTCGTATGCAGACGACACCCAACTTACTTTTTCCTTCAAAGAACAAAGCATGAATGCCTTCGCGAATTTCAGGCAGTGTCTTCTAAATATTTCATCGTGGATGCCAGATAACTGCCTGAAACTTAATACTGACAAGACTGAGATCTTATTCTTCAACCAGCCTCTCCCACCTCAATCTGAGCTTTGGTGGCCAGTAGAACTAAACCCGCCGCCTATTCCGGTCAAGTCTGCTAGGAATTTAGGCTTTAGGTTTGACACCCAACTGACAGGCAATGCCAAAATATCTCACATCTCCTCTCAGTGCTTTTGGAAACTGAAGGCACTGCGCATATGTCTTCACTTTCTTCCTATGAACTGTAGGAAGATGGTGGTCTATGCTCTCATTACCTCTCACCTTGATTACGCTAACAGCCTCTTCATTGGTCTCCCGGACTATCTCATGAGGAGACTTCAGAGGATCCAAAATGCAGCAGCCAGGCTCATCAGAAATGTGCCCCTACGTTATCACATCACCCCTCATCTGCAAAGTTTGCACTGGCTGCCTGTGAGGAAAAGAGTTATGTTCAAGGTTCTGGTTCTAGCCCACAAAGCTCTAAGAGAGGTGGGCCCGCTCTATTTGAAGCGTAGGCTCCAGAAATACCAGAACGCCAGAACCCTAAGATCCAACAATCTTAACCTCTTGGTTTTCCCGCGCTTCAGAAAAGCAAGGATGGGAGGGCGTGCTTTCTCCGTGAGAACTGCAATCTTGTGGAATACAATGCCCAATGACCTGCGGCAGATAAGGGCGGAACTTCCTTTTAGGAAGGCCCTTAAAACATGGCTGTTTGGCCTCCCCTAGTTTCATCCTCACTCAGACCCCCTCATTGGATGGATGCTAGCGCTGGGACACCTCCGTTGGAGGTAGCTGTTGCGCTCTACAAACGCTAATAATAATAATAATAATAACAGGGGCAGTCCTCATGTGAGGATACGAAAGTCCAAAAGAAGGGACTACTAAGCCTATTGACCAATCACAAGCGGCCATTTACAAATGACAGGAAAAGTAAGCCAATTGAAAAGATGGGCGGTACTTAAAGCCCATATCCAGAAACAGCATGCCTTGCAGAGCAGTGCATGCGCTGCCCAGACTCAGCCTAAAAATCTTTAGGCGCATTGGGAACAGAAAAGATTGACCAGCACCACTGTGCAACAGAGAACAGTCACAGTGCAGTTATGAAGATAGATGATCAAGAGTGGTCCACTATGGGAAGCCTCTATTACACTCCTAAAATCACGTACACATAATGTATTCAGAGCCACAGAATGAAGGAAATCTATGTATACCTGCTGTCCATCCATGCAAACACTTTTATGGTGGTAAGGAAGCTGGAGGGAATAACGGTGCATCACTACCCTGTGCCAAGATTCCATTTGGGTACATTGGGTGTAACCGCTGAAACATTGTTTGTCCCTTAGCCAGGAAAAGGACTAAGGATGTCAATTTGTATAATATTTTAGCATCTTTCAGTAATGGAATCAACCCCAATGGCAGTGATGCTCAATGCACATGAAGTGTGCGTCAGCCTCCTTGTCTCTCTGACGCATTTGCAATATAAACAGAGATCTGAATCCTGCTTACTTGGCCCTTTTGAGATGTCTTTGAACCAACATTTAGTGAGCCTCAGTAGCAACTGTGGTAATATTTAATTATGCAATCAGTCATGTGTGATTGGCAGCCCCTGAACCTCACATATTGCTAAAGAAAGGATCAGCTTTTTAAAAGCCATAGTATTGCTATTTTATTTCTGGTACAATTACCACTATCTGAAATCCAAGGACTCTGGCAACGCTGAGCAATGCTGACAATCAAAAGCATGTATGTTACCAACTGAAAACCAATCAGGTTTAGAGCATTTCTTTTCTTGGTAGTGGGGTTCGATAGACCATGGGTTTCCAGCATAGGTTCCAGAGAGCCGGATCCATCCCTGGTTGTCAGAATAACACAGATAAGAAGTGCAACGGATCTATATCAGTTACCATTCATCCTGGCATGTCTCTGACCTGCCTGAGCCACCCGGGAGACTCTTGAGATACATTTATGTTCAGTAGAGTGTGGCTGTTTTGTGCACTTCTGTAGTTACTTATTGCTCTGCAGGAGCAAGTTGGTGGCCTAAGCGCCTTCATCGACACAAACTGCAGCTGAAAATATTTACCCAACTGCACATGGTGCGCTTCCCAACCAATAGTTGGCTCAAGGTTCTCTGTGTATAGTGCCTCCTAAAACACAAAAGCCACCTTTTCACTTATTGTGCCTGCTGCAGCACGCAAACCAACAGGGCACACAACACACCTCCACATCCTTTCACAGTGTGCACAGTTCATCAGTTCACTGCAGGAACGAGACTTGCACCATGAGATACAGTGGTTACACAAAGACATGCAGCCCAGTCCACCCAGCTTATAAGTGTATGCCTGGGGGCAAAATGTGAACAATATATTGCAGAAGGGAACATGTGTCTAAGCAGAAATGCGGTAAAGCAAGAAAGTGCACTCATGGAGAAAAAAACGTAAGCATACACAAGATTCTCTCCAGATTCATGGTATGTTACATCACACACACCACTGGGCGTCCGGCTCCCAACTGCCTGCATAATAAACTGTGCAAAATGAAAAACACGCTGACAACGGAGATTGATGGAAAACACACTGACAAAGGAGATTGCAATTTGGGGAGTGGATCTGCGCAAAGGTAGTACATATGGTAGACAAGGCCCTTTCGTAGCCCAGTGACTGCATACCCAGCCCCTGCAGCTCTAATTCCGGTGCCTTGGCAAACACAGCCCCTGCAGCGCCGAGGCGCCGCCGTTTTAAGCCCAGTGCCTCTGTAAATACAACTTCTAGAGCGCCTTAGAAACAACACCAACTGCATGTTCATAATTTAGGAAGGCCCCTGTGATTGTAGAGCATGCCCACAAAACAAATATTAAAATAGTACCAGTACGCTTGCCTGGATTACATATGTTTAATGTGTATTCTTTGTAGTATGTAACTGCTAAAATACAGGAGTATATGTGGAGAGGTAAGAAACAAATGCAAGAAGCCCTTTGGAAAAAGTGTTTTAACGGAGTTAATGGTGTGTTTGTATAAAGTAAGCAGTGGAAATGTAAAATGCTCCAATACCTTCAGGGGGCTTTATAAAACAGTCCCCAAATTAGACAAGCAGGTTTACAGACGGCGGGAACTGGTGGTCGGAGGGGATGTGGGCTGAGGAAGTGATTGGTGCAGCTAGAGTTTAGCGGAGGCAGGTAGGAAGCTGCCGGCTGGATATCTAAAGTAACTGGTGCTTATATGAAGCGCTCAGGTGTTGTCAGTCCAATATAAAAGAACAAAAAATAAAGTTGTGAAAGGCGTAGTTTGAATTTAGTAAACAAACATATGTGAAGCACCGCAGCTAAAGTTGGGTGCGATTAGTAAATGCCCTTAAAAAAACTGAAATTCCAAACAAGCGCAGCATGTAGTTTAAAACTGCGTACAGAGCATATGTGCAGGTTTGGCTGTGGAAGAGATTTGGGGGGGGGTGGAGGGGAGCTGTGCAAAGGTAGTACATACCGTAGGCGCAGCCCTTTGTATCTCGGTGACTCTGCAGCCCATGCACCACCAACCCTGCTGCGTCGGAAAACCCGGCCCCTGCAGAGCAGAGGCATGGCTCTTTCAGGCCCAGTGCCTCAACATACAAAAAAAACTGAAAATTAAAGCTGCTGTAATGTGTTTCCAACCAAATACATTCAAGAGACATATAACCCAGGGCTGGCCAAAACATGAAGCACAGCGTCGGAGAAGCATTTAGATGTGAATTGAACAATCTAACACTGGGCAATGTGATTTGGTTTATCAGAGATTAAAAGATTATTGCATTTCATGATATGATATAATCTTTCTTATTTTTTTTTTGCATTGGTTATTCGAAGCATACAATACTGTATATAATTATTCTGAAAATATATAAAGAGTTGTTTATATTAAGTCTGATTGTATGAAAATATTAGTCTATTCTTATTGTTCTTTGTAAATTGTAAAAGTGAAGAAAATGTGATAATATGTTAATAATTTGTTTTAGAAATTTTGATTAAATTAATGCACATATTTGCTATTCACAGACCTGAAGAAGTTCCACTTGGAACAAAATGAGTTGAATGTGTTATAGAGAAAATAAAACATGAAGAAATTACTCTGCAGCAGACATCAGCAGAAAACTATATAAAAGTATGCATAGTGAAAGTGCAGTGCAGGCCTAATATCTCATGCTCATGCCAGAGAGGTGAAGAGTTCACTTGAAAATAGAGTGCATGATCTGCAAAGTCTTAGTTAAAGGAAAACCCATGTTTATAAGCTTGAAGGAATTTATTGTCTTAGTAATACCAGAGTAACTGGGAAGAGAGGTTCAGTTACCTAAAGAGTTTCTTATTCGGCAACAAGGAAAAGATTCTTGGATACCTGACAATGAGTTGATATTACAAATAGAGGCCTTAGAGATAATACCAACCTATGGCGCGATGATAGCCGGTGACCATAACCATGTCTTTTAGGCATGTGTTATATTCATTGACCCAGGTAAAATGGTTAGTGAATTATTGGATGACCAATTGTTTAATGATTCTAAGAAAAAAGTTGTAGTCTTTCAAGATGACATGCCGTTGAGAACAGTATTTGAAGTAAGAACGCCTGCACCAGGTAGAGCTGTAGATTCTGTCAGGGATGCAGCTCTTTCCCAAGTACCAAACACCTTATGGACTAAGGGTCTCCATGATGCAGGACATATTCATACAGCTACTCGATTCAGAATTACCCTGAGGAAGGTGCTATTCTACCTAGGGTAAAACAGTATCCTCTTTCTAAAGAAGCAGATGAGGCCATCACCTCCACTATACAGGCGTTGCTAGAGCAAGGAATTATATGCCCTGGAGTATCTCCTTGTAACACCCCGACTTATCCGATCAGGAAATCTAAGGGTAATACCTGGCTTATGGTCCAAGACCTGCTCCCGCTGAATGATGTAGTAGTACCAGAATTTCCAATTGTTTCTGACCCTTCCATCATATTTAAGAATATTCCTCAGTATGCTAAATATTTATCTGTTATAGATCTCAAGAATGCCTTTTTTTAGCATCTCTCTCCATCCAGACATCCATTATTTGATAGCGTTCTCTTATTGCGGGACACAGTATTTGTATTCTCATTTACCTCAAGGGTATTGTGAGTTCCCTAGCATTTTAAACAGTGGTGAAACATGATCTGTCAAACTTCCAGTGTGACAGTACCTTGTTGCAGTATATCAATGACATATTAGTTTGTAGTCCTACAGAACAGCAGTGTAGGAAAGATGCTATTTCTCTTCTGGATACTCTCACAGAGAAAGGATACAAGGTAGAGAGAGTCAAAGTTCAGTATTGTCAGGAGGAGGTCCATTACCTAGGACAATTAATGTCAGCTTCTGGTCGACGAGTAACTCCTGAAAGGGCACCATCTATAGGTTAAATGACCGAGCCAGAAACTGCAGGAAATGCAGACGTTTCTTAGTCTCTGTAATTATGTGAGATAATGGGTCTTTCATTATAGCACTTGAATAGTGCCTTTCCTGGCTTCTTTTAAACAGGCAAAAGACAGAGCTGATAAGATAATGTGAACACCAGAAAGGAGGGAGACTTTCCAAAAACTGAAGACTGAAACAATAACTGCCCCAGTTTTAGGGACTCCTGACTATACCAAGGAGTTGTATGTATTTTGTCATTGTAATAGTCAAGTGATGAAAGCTGTCCTTAGGCAAAATATCCCCTCGGACACAAACCTATTGCATATTTTAGTGGATAGTTGAATTCAGTAATGAAGGACATTAACACTGCCAGCAAGCTCTTGCCACTGCAGCCTTTGTAGTGCAGAAGAGTACCCCCATTGTTATGGGGGGCACCTTTGACACTCTATGTAGAACATGCAGTGTTTGCTATCATTCAGAAGGCTACTCTAACCACACAGGGAGTGTCAGGATATGAGATGAAAACTGTCACTACCATCTTTGAAGGTTGCGAAGTGTCATACATTGAACCCTGGGACATTGTTTGTTCATCCCATGTTAGACTCTGAGGATGATGCGCATAACTGTGCAACGTATATTCCTAACTAATCTAGTCAAGCAACAGAGGATCCTTTTCCAGGTAGCAATTTGTCTACTTTGTTGATGGTTCCTGAACTATTGACCAAGACACAGGAGTAAGACATACAGGTGCAGCAGTAGTCAGAGCACAACAGCACGATAAGTAGAACAGTTAGCACTACCAGCACATTAATCTGTACAAGCAGCAGAATTGATAGCTCTAATAGAAGCTCTTAAGCAAGGAGCAGAAAAAGTCATCATGATCTATTCCGATTTGGCTTATGTAACAACCAATGTGCACTCTAGCATCATGGAATGGAGCAGGAGAGGCTTCCTTAAGTCAAACAGGAGTCCTGTTATGCATAGGAATTTCTTGGACGCTTTCACAGAGGCATTTTGCTCTACCAAAGGCAGTGACGGCTGTGAAATTTAAAGCACATACAAATGGACAGAATTTTGTGTCACAGGGAAATGCACCAGCAGATTGAACAGCTAAAGATGCAGCTAGGCGCACACCCCCACCTGTGCCATCAGGTTCACAACATGTCCCTGTTTTGGTGGCCCAGGTTGCCTCGCCTTCTGAGTCCGACTCTGACACTACCACAATTATTGTTATACCCCATTATACTGAGACAGCATGTTTACACCTTTGAGAGTTGCAGTAATCTGCTCTACCCCATGAGAAACAGTTATGTGAGGCCAGAGAATGCTCCCAGTCAGGGACAATCCAATTTATAGACAAATACCTACAGGTAAACCATTGATGCCTCAGGCTTTGCTTATGATAGCTCTTGATCAGTTGCATTTAACCAGCCCTCATCTCAAGAGATCATTTGTCTATGCAAATACAACAAGATTGGTTCTTTCCCAGCTTACATGATATGCTTACCATGCAGCTTCATAACTGTACAGTTGGTCAACATTTCTCTCCAAATTCCATGTTGAAGGTGATACATTCTACCATTCCATGACCACAAGGTCCTTTTAAAGCTGTCCATATTAGCTTTGGGGACATGTTAGATAGGTGCAACAACTATCGGTATCTTATAATTGTACTTTGTCCTTTTTCCCAATTGATTGAAGCAGGCCCGTGCGACCATTGTGATGTTAAGTCAGCTGCTACATTTCTGATTCACAAAGTGATTCCCCGCTGGGGAATTTCAGAACGGATAAGATCTGACAATGGCACCCACTTAGTTAATGCAATCTTCCCACATCTCACAACAATGCTAGGGATAAAAAATAAACTATCTTCTGTTTATCACCTTCCAGAGAAATGGCATTGTTGAGCTCCTTATTGGCCTGCTGAAGAACAAGATCAGCAAGCTATGCACCACGTTGCAGAAGAAGTGGTTGTATTGCTTACCGTTGGTACTGTTCTCCCTTAGAAACACACCTAGTTCTGATCATCACCTGTCACCCCACAGGGAGACCTATGAACACACAAATACCTGTCACTAGAAGTAAGGTGCAGGGCATAAGTACGTCGGATATCTTAAATGATGAAATGCATGTATATCTTTCTGAATTAACCAAAGTTCATCAGGTAACCAAAGTAAAGAAGAAGCATGCTACTGCTGAGGTCGACCTCCTACTTGTGCATATAGGCAATTATGTTTTTGTCAGAAATTTTGTTTGGAAATGGAGAGAGCCCAAGTTTGAAGGGCTTTTCACTGTCACAATGGTATCCCCCACTGCCCTCAAGGTAGATGGCAGGAAGGCTTGGATTCACTTCTGGGACTTTCAGATAAACCCAGCATCACTAAAAAAATCACCAGCGATATAAATGGAGCAAGGGGGGTGAAGCAGATTCTGGCCATAAAAATATCACCATCCACCTCTACCTCTGGACAATTTTCAGTTTATGGACAATTTTTTTGATCAACAGAATGGAAGTTATATATTTTTGTTTCCTTTTCCCTTTTTTGTCTCTTAACACTATTACTTCTACTGTTTCTCTTTCATAGTAATGTGTACTCTAGCTCTACTAGTTATATTTTGGGCTCCCTGTTTTCCGTTGTTACAGATTTTTACAAATACATCCAGACAGAAAGCATTGTGTTTCCTGTCTGTATTTATTTTTAAAAGCAGAAAAAGACAGATAATTTGCTTTCTTTTGAGTAACTGTCCATGCTGACATTAAAGACTTTCAGGCCAATATCTGTACATACTGGCAGCATGGGAAGTTACAAAGATGAATGTGATTTGCTTAAATTACTGGGTGTCTCAACATGTATTTGTGGTATTATGCTAATTATTTCATGTAGGTTTCTTATTTTAATATTTTTGGCTGTGTAACGTGCTAAAACCTAACAGGCCTCAAAATATAGGTGCACATTTATCTGTTAAATAAATGTGGAAATATACGAGTTATCACTAAACAGAAAATAAATATGAATGAATCCCAATAAGATGGCCCAAAAATAAATTTTGATAAATACAAACGGAAAGGCTCTAAAAAAATAGCTTAAAACCAGGAGCCCTAGTTATATTGCATGCCTGAGAAGAGAACTCTCTATTCATGTAAATGTGTCCCACAGTATTCATATCAGATTATTAGATAACATGTGGTATCAGTACATGTCAGATATAGGTTCAGAAAGTACCAATGAATCATGTTTTGCTTGCTCTTTAATTCCTCATGCCACAGGATCAGATAGGCTACATTCAACTAAGGAAGT
Organism: Triturus cristatus; assembly: GCF_964204655.1. Lineage (NCBI taxonomy): Eukaryota > Metazoa > Chordata > Amphibia > Caudata > Salamandridae > Triturus > Triturus cristatus. The sequence continues at coordinate 372,031,317 of NC_140588.1, forward strand.
ACCCCCAAGCACAGCTCTATGTCTTTTGCATCTATGCCTGTGTAGGATTAAGGCCTGACTGCAGTTAACACATGTTATTAGGGTAATACATGTTTTAGTTAATGCTACAAAATATGAATCTTCAGCAGAAATGTTATGCTTTCTTACAGATAGACTGGGCAATAAGGATGAGATAGTATGAATGAGGAAAACGGCCGTCCTTCCATTGCAGAATGGATACAAATGGTTTTAAATGTGGGTGTTTAGGAGTAACACGCCCACCCACTGAGTATAATAGGTATTTAGTAAATCCTTTCCCCCAGATTGTGTTCGTAGCCCAGGTTTTAGAATTACTGGATCAGTTTATGCTCATGATCGATGGCATTCAATTTTTACTGTAGGACCAAGTCTTTATGGAATGGTACTGGTATTAGTCAGGGTGTAGTAGAAAAGTGTACACGTATATGGGATGATAATGTTGCATGATACACTTAGATAAATAGTACAGTAAGTCTTCAGACAGTCATATAGCTGGTCCCATAGAGCCCAATAGCAATGACATGTTGTGTGCCCCTGAAGTCTGTCTGGGTGCCACCTTCCCCAACCAAACTCACCTTGATAGTCAGTAATATTAACTGGTGGCACCACAGACTAGTAAGGCAACCCACGCTTCTGTGTATGCAGGATACTGGCAATCTCTTGCAAGTATTGCAATCAAACTGCTCCAAACTTTTGTGAAACTAAATCCCAAAAATTCTCTTGATGGTAGGATTTAATTCTTACAGCAGCACATAGTCTGCCATGATCTAGCTCAGTCCTGAGGAAGACCATGGATGGTGATGGCATCTGTACTTTGACCTTTTTTAGGACTGTTAGAAATGGGACTTCTGGTAGGCTAGAGCAAGGGCCGAAGCCAGGCAAAAATCTCCACTCTAGTCAGGATAAAGTAGTAACACTCCTAAAATAACCCCTGCTCACCCCCTTGGTAGCTTGGCACGAGCAGTCAGGTTTCTCTTAGAGGCAGTGTGTAAAGCATTTGCACATACCCCCCGTAATACAGTGTACGTACAACAAAAGAACACCGCACAAGTTAGAAAAATATCCAATATTTTTATATAATTAAAACAAGACCAAAAACGACAAAAATCCACAATACTATATGTAAAAAAAAGTCTGTAGTTATCAAAATCAGGTTCAAACAAAGTTCCTCGATGTCGTTAGCTCCGTCCGGGGCTACCACGGCGTTATGAACAACAAATCCAACAGTTCTGGCTGGTCGCGGGCCAGCTACGGTGTCGGGAAGACCCGCAAACAGTATCACCGTCGGTGAGACCAGGATCGCGATCAGAGATGTAGGCGGTGCTCGTCACGGTGCTAGCAGGTCATGGTGCAAGCAGCGGCGGCGGCGTTGCTGAATCGCTGTCATCGGCTGACGAGCGGGAGTCGATGGTGCTGGCGTCGGTGGGCCAAGGCTGCGGTGAAGGATGAGGGCGGTGCTTTGTGTGACTTACGAGTGGTGCCCTCTAACCACGGTGCAAGCAGCGGCGTCGATTTTGGCGGGGAGGCCAAGGCCGCCTCGTGAAGCAAGGCGGTGCAGAGTGCGGGGCCCACAGGTCAAGGTGCAAACATCGGCTCGGTGGCGGCATCGACAGGCGTCGTCGGTGAGACCAAGGTTGCGGTGCGGCATTGTGGCGGTGCCCTCTGCAGTGCCTTCAGGACACGGAGTCGGCAGCGGCCCCGTAGACGTTGTTGAGTTGCTTATCCTCTGATACAGCACAAAACGCACAGTCCCCAGTGCTGCGGACAGAAGAACTTGGAAGTCTTTGCCGTTCCTGAAACTTCGTGAACAGGGAGCAAGTTCTACTTCAAGCCCTTGGAGAGACTCACAAAATAAGTTACAGAAAGTCCAGTCAAGGCCTTTCACTGCCCAAGACAGAAGCAGCCACTGCAGGTCAGCCCAGCAAAGCACACAGCAAAGTGGTAGTTGCTCCTCACAGCTTCTCCAGCTCTTCTTCTCTTGGCAGTTTTCTTGATCCAGATGAATTCTAACGTTCAGGGGTCTGGGCCCCTGTATTGGTATCCAAAAATCCTTTGATCCTCTAGGCAGAGTGTGTCTGTGCCCAGCCAGAACCAGTTCTGCCTTCTCTGGTGTGAATTCCTGGCAGGAGGTGGAGACGGTATTGTCAGAGGCAGACCAGGCCCTTTGAGGTGCAAGGAAATCTCCTCCCCCTTCCCTCATTGCAGCCCAGGTCTATTCAGCCCTTTCCTGACCCTACCTAGACTATTTGGAGCCCTCCTGCTCCCCAGCCTTCTGTCATCCGAAACCCAGACAGGCAATCCACATTCCAACAGAGGCACATGGGATGACTGAGCAAGAAAATACTTACTTTCTAAAAGTGGTATTTTCAAACACAGAATGTAAAAATCACCTTCACTAAAAGATGCATTTTAACATTCTGAGTTCAGGCATACTAAACTCGACTTTCTACCTTGTTCCCTGGATCAGTTTAGGATTATAAAATGTTATAATCAAACTGCCCATTCTGGCCTATGAGAACAGATAGCCTTGCAATAGTGAAAAACAAAATTGACTGTTATTCACTATCAGGACATGCCACACACACCCGGACATGTCCTTCCTTACACATACACTGCTCTCTGCCCACAGGGGTACCTTGGGCCTACCTTAGGGGTGCCTGACATGTAAGAAAAGGGAAGGTTAGGGACTGGCAAGTGTGTGCACTGGCCAAGCCGTCAAGGCAGTTACAAACTGCGCGCAGACTCTGCAATGGCAGGTCTGAGGTACCTTTTCAGGGCTACTCACGTGGGTGGCACAATCAGTGCTGGAGGCCCATGGGTAGCATTTGATTCACAGGCCCTGGCACACTCAGTGCACTTTACTAGGGAGTAACAAGTAATTCAAATATCCAATCGAGAAAACACCAATCCATAACACAATTGACACAGGGAGCGCCAGCACTTTACCACTGATCAGCAGTGCGAAAAGTTACGCCGGCAGAAACAGAGTCAAAACCGGGAAGTCAGAAAGCACAAACTCAGGGGAAACACGCCAAAAGACGCCAAGTCTAACACATGTCCCCTCCAGCTGAAAGTAGGGAGAACTACCCACTCGCCTGAGAGTTCGCTTCACTAATGCGGAAGAACCTGGACAGGCCATCTGCGTTGGCGTGCTCTGTGCCAGGGCGGTGTTCCACCGTAAAGTCCATTCCCTGTAGGGAGATGGACCACCTCAGCAGTTTTGGACTCTCCCCCCTCATCTGCATTAACCATCTGAGGGGGCTGTGGTCGGTCTGAACTCAGAAGTGAGTCCCAAACAGGTAGGGCCTCAGCTCCTTCAGTGCCCAGACCACAGCGAAAGCTTCCCTTTCTATGGCACTCCACCTCTGTTCCCTGGGGAGTATTCTCTGGCTAAGGAAGACTACAGGCTGGTCTAGGCCCTCTTCGTTCAGCTGTGAGAGCACTGCTCCCACTCCATGCTCTGACGTGTCGTCTGCACGACAAATTCCTTTTGTTGGAGGCCTTGAGGACGGGGACCGTGCACATTGCGGCCTTCAGGGCATCAAATGCCTTCTGGCAGGACTCAGTCCAGATCACCTTTTTTGGCTGCTCCGTTAAGGGGGCAACAATGGTGCCATATCCCTTAACCAACCTCCTGTAGTACCCGGTGAGTCCTAAGAAGGCCCTCACCTCTGTCTGGGTCTTGGGGGGCTCCCAAGCCATGGTGTCAATCTTGGGCTGTAGGGGTGCCACCTGAATGCTCCCTACCTGGTGTCCCAATTACACCACCAAACCCTGCCCGATCTGGCACTTAATGGCCTTAATCGTGAGGCCTGCTTTCTGCAGCACCTTCAACACTTTCCCGAGGTGCTGCAGATGTTCGTCCCAACTGGAACTGAACACCACAATCTCGTCCAGGTATGCGGCGCTGAATTCCTCCAGCCCGGCCAACACCTGGTTGACCAACCTCTGAAAGGTGGCAGGGGCATTCTTCAACCCGAAGGGCATCACACGGAACTGGTAATGTCCTTCGGGGGTTGATAATGCGGATTTTTCCTTGGCCCCCTCGGTTAGAGCAATCTGCCAGTAACCCAACGTTAAATCAAACTTACTAAGGAATTTGGCAGCTCCCAACCGATCGATGAGCTCACTTCTTCATTTCTACCTGGCTGGCCTCGAGGTTCGCCTGAGCGAGTTTCCTGAAGCGGGCAGTTTGATTTCGGAAGGCCAGCATGTAGCTAAACACATCCTGGGGGGTTTTCCTGGGAGCAGCTTCCCAGCCGTCCTTCACCAAGCTCAGAGGTCCTCGCACAGGGTGCCCGTAGAGAAGCTCAAAGGGACTGAACCCGAGAGACTTCTGGGGTACCTCCCAGTGCGCAAAGAGAAGGCACGGTAGGAGGACGTCCCACTTTGGCCTCATGGGTTCGGTGAGACCCTTGATCATACCCTTCGAGGTCTGGTTGAATCTTTCTACCAGACTGTTACCTTGGGGGTGGTAAGGGGTGGTGAACTTGTAACTAACACCACACTCCTTCCACAGGGATGTCATATACTTCGAGATGAAGTTGGTCCCCCTGTCAGAAACCACCTCTCTGGGGAATCCCATGTGGGAGAAGATGCCCATTAATGCCCTGCCCACCCCTGGCGCCGTCGTTGTCCTGAGAGGGATTGCCTCCGGGTACCGGGTGGCATGGTCCACCAAGACCAGGGTGTACATGTTGCCCATGGCTGTCTTGGGATCCAGTGGCCCCACAATGTCCATCCCTACCCTTTCAAAGGGTGTCCCAACAACGGGGAACGGTTGGAGAGGAGCTTTGACCTTCCTCCCACTCTTGCCACTTGCCTGGCATGCTTGGCAAGACCGACAATGCACATCCGCCTGCCTTCGCATTTGAGGTTAGAAGAAGTGGGTGACAAGCCTGTCAAAGGTCTTGTCCTGCACCAAATGTCCTGCCAAAGGCACATCGTGAGCCAGACCCACTAGGGAGGTCCGGAAGCACTGGGGTACCACCAGCACATGGGCTGACCCAGGTTCCGCAACCTGAGGCTCGCTGTACAGGCGATCATTCTCCCAGTAGATAAAATGTGACCCGGACTGATCACCAGTCACCTTGACTGCGGCCTGCTGCTGCAGACCCTCCAGAGAAGGGCACTCTTTCTGCTCCTGGCAGAATTCCTCCCTGGTGGAACACCCTTCTTGCTGCCAATGGGTCAGCTCAGAGATGTTCCCCAGTTCGGCTACCTGTTCCCCTGTAGGCACCTGGGCATCCCCCTCAAGGTCCGCCTCCTCCCGGGCTGTGGGAACTTCGGGGGCCGCTTTCCTGTGCTCCCAACCCTTTCTCTTGGCAGGGACCTGGGCCACTGTGGCCGCCATGGACCGAGTGGACAAGCATGCCCACCCCGGCAACCCAAGCATCTCCAAGTGGGACCTGAGCTTAACATCCTTCAACAAGGACTGCTCCAGGTCGTTGCCGAGCAGACAATCAACAGGCATGGAAGGGCTCACGACTACCCTCAAAGGACCCCCCCCCCACTCGAAGGGAACCTGCGCCACCAGACACTGGCGCTCTGAATTGTCGACTGCAATTCCTTGGTGGAATGCCCCGGGGACTACCTGCCTCTCAGAGACCAGGTGACACGAACTGAGGTCACACTGGCTCCAGTATCCCGGAGAGCCTCTACCCTTTTCCCATTGATGGTCATTGCTGTATTTCTTTGTGTTAGAAGGCAGCTGGGTCCATCTCACTGTCCCCTGGTGAGACGAGGGTCATTTTTGCGGGGTCCCCACCCTCCTGTGGGTACTCCTCCTCCTCCTCCCCAAGTGCTACACTAGACAACACCTTGGACTGCCCACCAGTGAGTGGCTGTGCCTCCTTGGAGCACCTGGGGTCCCCCTTCATGTACACCACCTGGTCACAGGCAAAACATTTGTGGAGGCAGGTCTCAGCAGGCTTTCCTGACGAGACCCCCTGTTTCTTATCACCGGGGGGATGGGAACTCCTGTGCTTTACCCTTGTCCCCCCCTCTTTTCTGCTGGGGACCCTGCCCACCTTTGGCTGAGTCTCCCCCAAACGCTTTCTTGTGGACCCTGGTACTCACCCAGAAGTCCGCCTCCATAGCAAGCTTCCTAGGGTCAGTCTGCTTACTATCAACTAGGTGCTGGCGCAGATCTGCAAAACATAGACTGGACAAGTGCTCCCATGCAATCAAATTGTAGAGCCCCTGATAATCTGTTACATTACTGCCCTTCACCCAGCCATCCAGTGACCGGCAAAACACATCCACACAATCCAACCAAGTGTTGGCATCAGACTTCTTACTGGACCTGAACTGATCCCTGTACTTTTCAGGAGTAAGACCATACTTAGTGAGAAGGGCGTCCTTCATGTGTGGATAGGTGAGGTGATACCCCTTACCCAAAGCTATTAAAGTGTCCCTCGCTTCTTCAAGAAAGAGAGGCCACAATCCTGCTCCCTAATTCTCCTCAGGGACGATTCTGTCTGCCTGTCTTGACGAGTTGCTGCCACCATCTGAGCCGGGCTTACTTCTTAGCTCCAGCTCCTTAAGACCTCGTTCATGGTCTAATATCATCTTCCTCTCCTCCATTTCTATCCTGAGCTTTTCCAACTCGAACTTCCTTGCTCCCCGCCTGTCCTCCAGCTTCTCTGGGGACAGGCTACTGCTGCCTGGCCAGAAGGGTTCCCCCCCTCCCAAAAGCACATCCACCCTAGGAATAGGCCCCTCCGCCTCGCCACTAAGATCGCCAGATTGCCCACTTGCATCTATGGCTGCTACCCAGGCCCTCAGTGCCTTTTGTAGCTCGTCCTTCCTAGTGAGGCCTCTGACTTGGACTTTTAGGCTCTTGCAAATGGATTTCAATTTCATAACATTGTAGAGTTCCAACCTATCCTCCTCAAAGGCAATTTCCAGGGATGCAACGGATGATGCTCTTGATTCCGGCATGACGCAGTAGCAAGTTCAAACTGGCAAGATCAAAAAAATAGGCCAAACATAAAAAGGACTAGTATGTAGCACGTAATGGTCTGCGATATGGTAGTAGTGCACACCAATCCCTGTAAGTCAAGTGCAAATGCAAGTCCTATCCTCACCGCTGACAACCAATGTTAGAAATGGGATTTCTGGTAGGCTAGGGCAAGGGCCGAAGCCCGGCAAAAATCTCCACTCTAGTCAGGATAAGGGAGTTACACTCCTAAAATAACCCATGCTCACCCCCCTGGTAGCTTGGCACGAGCAGTCAGGCTTATCTTAGAGGCAGTGTGTAAAGCATTTGCACATACACCACAGTAATACAGTGTACGCACTACAAAAGGACACCACACCAGTTTAGAAAAATATCCCATATTTTTATATAATTAAAACAAGACCAAAAACGACAAAAATCCACAATACTATACGTAAAACAAAAAGTCTGTAGTTATCAAAATAAATTTCAAACAAAGTTCCTCGATATCGATAGCTCCATCCGGGGCTACCACGGCGTCGTGAACAACAAATCCAACAGTTCTGGCTGGTCGCGGGGTGGCGGGTCAGCTACGGTGTCGGGAAGACTCGCAAACAGTACCTGTGAGAAATGCAGGGCGATGAGGCCCTCGAAGTCACTCGCGTTGCAGGTCGAGCTCCTCTCTGATGGAATCAGGAGCGCTGGCGTCAGCAGGCGTCAGGTGCTGCGGTGCGAAGTGTGGCGTGCGGTGCCATTAGGTCGTGGTGCTAGCAGCGGCTCGGTGCCGGCGTGGGATGGCGCCGCCGGTGAGACTAGGGTCGCGGTGCGAGATGCAGGCGGTGCTCGTCACGGTGCCAGCAGGTCACGGTGCAAGCAGCGGCGTAGTCGTTGCTGAAGCGCTGTCGTCGGCTGACAAGCGGGAGTCGATGGTGCCGGCGTCGGTGGGCCAAGGCTGCGGTGCGGGATGATGGCGGTGCTTCGTGTGACTTACGAGTGGTGCCCTCGAACCACGGTGCAAGCAGCAGCGTCAATTTCGGAGTGGAGCGGCGGTGGCGGGGAGGCCAAGGCATCCTCGTGAAGCAAGGCGGTGCGGAGTGCGGTGCCAAAAGGTTGCGATGCAAGCAGCGGTTTGGTGGCGGCGTCAACAGGTGTCGTCGGTGAGACCAAGGTCGCGGTGGGGCGGTGCTTTCTGCGGTGCCAAGGCATCGGCGTGAAGCGAGGGGGTGTGGAGTGTGGGGCCCACAGGTCACAGTGCAAGCAGCGGCTCAGTGGCAGCATCGTCGGTGAGACCAAGGTTGCAGTGCAGCGTTGTGGCGGTGTCCTCTGCGGTGCTTTCAGGACACGGAGTCGGCAGCGGCACCGTAGATGTTGCTGAGTTGCTTTTCCTATGATACAGCACAAGACACACAGTCTCCAGTGCTGCGGGCAGAAGAGCTTGGAAGTCTTTGCTGTTCCTCAGACTTCATGAACAGGGGGCAAGATCAACTTCGAGCCCTTGGAGAGACTCACAAAATAGGTTGCAGAAAGTCCAGTCCAGGCCTTTCACTGCCCAAGACAGAAGCAACCACTGCAGGTCAGCCCAACAAAGCACACAGCAAAGTGGTAGTTCCTTCTCACAGCTTCTCCAGCTCTTCTTCTTGGCAGTCTTCTTGATCCAGATGAGTTTTAACGTTCAGGGGTCTGGGCCCCTGTATTGGTATCCAAAAATCCTTTGATCCTCTAGGCCAGGGGTACTCATAGTACGGCCCGCGGACCGCCATTGGCCCGGCAAGCCTTCCCTGGTGGCCCGCGGACCTTGCAGACATCGTACCTGTGCAAGCACCGCCGGTTGCAGCAGCGCGGAGCTATGGGGGCCGGGCGAATCTTTTAAAAGCCAAGTCACTTGTTAATGAGGCTTTGTTGTATTTCACCTCTTCTTAGCGCCCCTGCATTTCCCCTCTGAATGAGTGGAGATGCAGGGGCGCTAAGAAGAGATGAAATACAACAAAGCCTCATTAACAAGTGACTTGGCCTTTAAAAGACCTGTGAAGTACTTGGGTGCGGCGGCTGTTTGTGTTCCAGGGAAGCTGACTCAGCGCCGGGTGAGGTGACAGACAGGGGGGTGGGATGGGGGGGAGGGGGGGTCAGCAGCTAGTGAGAGCAGCCGGTGAGTTTAAAGCGGGAGGAAGACAGAGTGTGACAGAGGGAGGGAGAGAGGGAGAAGGGGAAGACAGAGCAGGAGACAGGGAGGGAGAGACAGCGAGAGAGAGACAGACAAGTTGGGAGAGGGAGGGAGGGGGACAGAGGGAGAACAGATGGAGAGGGAGGGAGACAGAGAGGGACGGAGACAGAGAGAAAGGGAGACAAACTGATTGAGAGAGAGGAAGAGAGATAAAGAGAGGGAGGGAGACAGGGAGAGAGAGAGGGAAGGAGAGAGAGGGAGAGGGAGGGAGAGAGAGGGAGGGAGACAGAGAGGGAGGGAGAGAGAGAGAGGGAAGGAGGGAGACGGGGGAGGGAGGGAGACAGGGAGGGAGACAGAGAGGGAGGGAGACAAACACAGTGAGTGAGGCAGAGGGAGAGAGAGAGAGATAGAGGAAGAGAGAGAGGGAGAGGGAGGGAGACAGGGAGAGGGAGGGAGAGAGAGGGAGACAGAGGGAGAGAGGGAGACAGAGGGAGGGAGACAGAGAGAGGGAGACACGGAGGGAGGGAGAGAGAGGGAGGGAGACAGAGAGGGAGGGAGAGAGAGAGAGGGAAGGAGGGAGACAGGGGGAGGGAGGGAGACAGGGAGGGAGACATAGAGGGAGGGAGACAAACACAGTGAGTGAGGCAGAGGGAGAGAGAGAGAGATAGAGGAAGAGAGAGAGGGAGGGATGGAGGGAGAGACTGAGAGAGAGAGGGAGGGAGACAGAGTGAGTGAGACAGAGGGAGACAGAGACTGAGGGAGGGAGAGAGAGAGAAAGGGAGACAGAGGTATAGAGAGAGAGAGAGAGAGAGAGAGAGAGAAATAGATAGAGAGAGAGGGAGACAGAGAGAGGGAGAGTGATAGAGGGAGAGTGATAGAGGGAGGGAGGGAGACAGAGCTAGATAGATAGGTAGATAGATGATAGATAGATAGATAGATAGATAGATAGATAGATAGATAGATAGATAGATAGATAGATAGATAGATGGATGGATGGATGGATGGATGGATGGATGGATGGATGGATGGATGGATGGATGGATGGATGGATGGATGGATGGATGGATAGATGGATAGATGGATAGATAGATAGATAGATAGATAGATAGATAGATAGATAGATAGATAGATAGATAGATAGATAGATAGATAGATAGATAGATAGATAGATAGATAGATAGATAGATAGATAGATAGATAGATAGATAGATAGATGTGTGAATTCCGGGTCTGGTGGCTCGGTGGACGAAGGCGTCTGCTGCAGGGGCCTGTGTTCAACCTCATGGTCAGTTTTTTTGTATGCTGTAGCCCCGCCCCCTCCCCCACTGCCCCCGCCCCCACCGGTGCGGCCCTCGGCCACAAACCACACTGTATATTTGGCCCCCGAGAGAAAGTTTGTGAGTACCCCTGCTCTATGCAGAGCGTGTCTGTGCCCAGCCAGAACCAGTTCTGCCTTCTCTGGTGTGAATTCCTGGCAGGAGGTGGGGACGGCATTGTCAGAGGCAGACCAGGCCCTTTGAGGTGCAAGGAAATCTCCTTCCCCTTTCCCCATTGCAGCCCAGTTCTATTCAGCCCTTTCCTGACTCTACCTAGACTATCTGAAGCCCTCCTGCTCCCCAGCCTTCTGTCATCCGAAACCCAGACAGGCAATCCACATTCCAGCAGAGGCACACGGGATGACTGAGCAAGAAAATACTTACTTTCAAAAAATGATATTTTCAAACACAGAATGTAAAAATCACCTTCACTAAAAGATGCACTTTAACATTCTGAGTTCAGGCATACTAAACTCGAATTTCTACCTTGTTCCCTGGGTCAGTTTAGGATTATAAAATGTTATAATCAAACTGCCCATTCTGGCCTATGAGTACAGATAGCCTTGCAATAGTGAAAAACGAAATTGGCTGTTATTCACTAACTGGACATGCCATACACACCCGGGCATGTCCTACCTTTCACATACACTGTACCCTGCCCACAGGGGTATCTTGGGCCTACCTTAGGGGTGCCTGACATGTAAGAAAAGGGAAGGTTAGGGACTGGCAAGTGTGTGCACTGGCCAAGTCGTCATGGCAGTTACTAACTGCGTGCAGACTCTGCAATGACACGTCTGAGGTACCTTTTCAAGGCTACTCATGTGGGTGACACAATCAGTGCTGCAGGCCCACGAGTAGCATTTGCTTCACAGGCCCTGGCACACTCAGTGAACTTTACTAGGGACTAACAAGTAAATCAAATATCCAATCGAGGAAACACCAATCCATAACACAATTGACACAGGGAGCGCCTGCACTTTACCACTGATCAGCAGTGCGAAAAGTGCGCAGAAACGTTACGCCAGCAGAAACAGAGTCAAAACCGGGAGGTCAGAAAGCAAAAACTTAGGGGAAACACGCCAAAAGATGCCAAGTCTAACAAGGACTTTTGGTGATGTTTGACACAATCAACAGTCCTACTCTTCTATCTTGCCTCCAATAGGTCAGTGTGTGACTCACTGGAGACAATTAGAAGAGTAGGATTGTATTGATTCCTCACTTTAGCCCAGACACTTTGACAAGACAAAGACACTTTATGGGACAAGAGAAGGAGGTGATTGCAAAAGGCCTGGAAGTGTCAATCGGTTTCCCAGCATGCCTGAGACTGTCATACACAGTGGTGTAACGAAACTTGAGGGGGGCCCCCTGCAAAGTACATGGTGGGCCCCCATCTTGACTCACTTAGGAGCTCCCAAACCAGGGTATTGTGCTGCGGGCCCCCCTGGAGCTCACCCCCGCACTGCGGGGGCCTTTGTTACGCCACTGGTCATACAATGGGAAGCAGTACATGTTCTTACAAGCAGGAGAATCTCCCATTGGACACTGGATAATAACATAGGAGAATGATGTGACATATCTGGGGTCAAACAAGGGATTGGAGACTGAGACTGCAGTTGAGTGGGCTGGGGGCTCTCTTATGGGAAGAAGAACTGTTATTCTGTTTTTTACCTGTCTTTATTTTAGTTTTTGCAGAAAAGTAAAACAACACACAAGGTGCAATCAAATTATATTTTCACATGTCAATAAATCTATTATCACCATGAGATGAATAAGTGACAATCAAAATGCTTGTTGAAGATAATGTCGGGGGGGGGGGGGTCCTTAACAGTAGTAGAGAGTTACACTTGTTATCTCATAAAAGGTGTTCTGGGGTGGGGATCCAAAAACCCTATTTCTCCCTCTATATCTCACAAGGTGAAACAATACGCACAATTACATTTATAGCTATAGTAGTATTATAATACAAGAATTAGGGCCCCAGTTACATATACCTATTTATAGGTCTGGCTTTGTCTTTCAAAATAGGGCCGTAGTGGACCCCATATATCTCTAGGTTTGCAACAAGAAGGTTGTACCATAGCAAAAGTCAGCTGAGCCACGAAGTACATGGCTGTCTTGTATCCAAGTGACGGTGCTGAGTAGACACCCCTTCATCCAGTCCTCCATCTTTTTGCGTTGCTATAGCCCTTCATCCAGGCCATTGCCAGTCAACTGTTAGCCAATAACAGCAGCAAGACTGTGAACCATCAGTCAAACTGGCTGTGGACTACCAGATACATATCTCAGAACATCATGGGGGGCAAGTGCAGCTAAAACCCAGTAATATTACCAAGGACCTCAGTAACCTTTCCGCAAAAGGAGGAGATATTCGAGCACTGCCAAATTAAATGCATAAACCGGTATTAGCATAAATGCATCTATGAATAAGCATTATTATTAAGTGTTGTGACGGTTTTTATCTGGTCGACTTTTTAAGGCTTTTTATTTCCATTATCTTCCTTTCATTCTCTGTTTGATCTTGGACAGTCCTCTGTGTTTGCTTAATGTGAAATAGATTGTAGAAATAATTAGATACTTATAATCTGTTCAACGTTTAGAGCTCTGAATGGCAACTAGATGGGGCGGGGTAGATACACTTTGATGGTTATGCCGCATTGGCCTGCAGTTATACTTCTTCGATAAAAAGATTTAAACAAAAACCTAAAATACACTGTTTGAAACTCAGTTTACCACAAAAAATCTTTGGGAAAACACTCATGTTTAAATGCATCTATTTCTAACCAGCAGTACTCTGGTTCACTGATCTTTGATATCCATCGTTTGGAGAAGCCCTTGAAAAACTATTCCAGTTTTAAACAATGTTTCTGTTTGTGCTTTAAAATGTATCGGTTTCTGCTAATTATCCAGATATTCCTTGTTGAACAACAACCTGATTTAGAGCTCTTTCTGCATCTCCCGAGTCATTCTTTTGTATGATGTTGTCATTAGTAGCAGTGGGTACAATAGCTATTTTTTTCCAAAATCTGTATTATGTTTAAGAAATTATGCAAAATGACACAAAATGTTCTTGGTCAATACCTTGCATGAAAATTGAACACGGGGATATGTGAGATACCGACAGGAGACAAGTTCGAGCAGAAAATGTCCCTTAAACACGGTTTTACATGTCCTGTGAGACATCTAGTGGAGCCAGTCTCCCCAAAGTGAACTAGCCTAATGTGAATAGACAAAAACAGCAACATTTGAACAACTTGGAATACAAGAATTTTAAAAGATTTCACATACGCCTACTCATTAACGGGGGGGTTCATGTTCACAGTGCTTTTGGAATCCAACCTGACAGTAGCGGCTGCTACTGAACGGGCATGGGGTGGCGGGGGAGGGGTGCAGAGGGGGAGGGAATTAAAAATACATTTACAAAAAATAACACTTACCTAAATGCGGCCTGCCACCTCCTTTCCTCACTCCTTTCTGTCCTCCTCCTGGCTTCAGTGGAAGAAGGAAGCTCCCAAGCTCCCCTGAGCCAATCATAATGCTGTAATGCACCATTGTGATTGGTCTGAGCGCAGTGGTTCGACGCTCAAACAGTGAATGGTTCCCTAGGCATGTTCTCCTCACAGGCTGTAATGCAGCCTGGGTGAAGAACATGCAAAGTGCGCATTACATTTTGGCCGGCCCAAAACGACCAGCCAAAATGTCAAGTGCACTAAGAAGTGCCTACCATTCCTCCCCCGCCTCTCAGCCTCAAATAACCCAGCTCCGCCCCTCCCAAACAACTGAGCCAGTACGTTTAAATAAAATGCTAATAACATTAAGTTATTATCATTTTATATTTCTGTTTTTTAATTGCTCACTCAATGAACAGTGGGGTGAATCTTCTCCGCCTTAGCGGAGGAGCCGCCACTGCAACTTGAATCGTTAAAATTTCATGCAAAACAATTTGTGAAATAGAGTCAGACTTCAATCAGGAAGTTTGATTGGCAGAAATGAGTGCACCCTAGAACTGAAATTATGGGTTGGTAATGCTGTATGAGAACTGTGATAGCAAATGGATTTAAACTTGGCTAAACTAACATACAAATGAATGTACAGAAAGTACAGGTGCACGTGTAAGACTGGCAAGATGGCTCAATAAGTTACTTGCCTGTTTCTGACATGTGGCGTTCCTTCATCCTCGCATGGCCAACCCAGCACAGTTTTCATCCATTTGAGGTATTAATACTTTTGGTAAAACTAGCAACTCTTAATAAAGTGCTAGGAAATAGCAAACCTGCTGTATTAGGAGCAATATAAAAACAGGTCTTTATTAATGTAGATATTATTAAAGAGAATACACTGGATTCAATATAGATTAAACATTCTTGGTTTAATAGAAAATTAACTGATTTTCGCCAGAATTTATATGGAGCTAGAAAAGACTTTCTAAGTGGTGAACTGAAATTTCAGAGTATGTATATATGTATGTACTTGGCATTTCAGTAGCACAAACCTATGTTGGAGGCAATGGGGCACCAAAGATAGGGTGAAAGCCAAGTGTAAGATTCAGGGTCATTAGGATTGTCCTGGTGCTAGGACACAATTTGTATGCACCAAACCATTACAATTTTATGTCATCCCACCAATTTTGGCTCATTAACTTATCTGCGCAAACCCCACCTGGCAACATCCCCTCATTCCCACTTCCTCATTGGCATAAGAAGGCAGCAGGAATCAAGGGAGTGAGAATTCACAGAGCGGCCATGCAAAAGGACATGTATCACACCCTAGCATCCAACAGGTGGCATCCATCTTTTGTTCGTACATATATGTAGAGCCAAACTGATCCAATCCAGTGCATCTTGTGATCTATTCTCACTTTAAATACTGTCAGACACGTGCCTTATT
Source organism: Triturus cristatus (assembly GCF_964204655.1). Classification (NCBI taxonomy): domain Eukaryota; kingdom Metazoa; phylum Chordata; class Amphibia; order Caudata; family Salamandridae; genus Triturus; species Triturus cristatus. Next base: position 372,046,636 of record NC_140588.1, read on the forward strand.
AGGTGGGGCCTAAAGTATTTTCAGGGAAGCTATCACTCAATGCAAACAGGCATTAACTGCAGTACTGCAAATTGATTTAATGCCCAGTATTTTGAACTGAAAGAAACGAAAATGTAATTTGTATGTAACTGTCATGGACTGTATCAAATTTGTGCTAGGTATGCAACTGGTTCTTATACCCACTACACCTAGTAGGTCTGGTTCACACTATATAACATTTCAAATAAATAAATTCCTGGGGAAAAATATTTTCTGAGAGTGCAATAGTGGTTGGCAAGAACATTCTCGTAAAAAGACGGGATATTAATCACATAGTCAAAAATTGTAGGATGTAGGCAGTTTAGAAAATTATCTTGATAAAAGACAACATGATATGGATAGGTTTAATAATATGTATACACATTTAAGAATTATATGCTCAATGATGATATTTAATATTGTTCTATCTGAATTTGTAGGTCAAATTTTCCAACCCTGGATGTGTGTTCCTCGCCTTCCCTTTCAGTTGATATTTTTCTTGTGTCCTATCTCCCAGTTGATTTCTTTGATTTCTTATCTAAACCATCATTTAGCACTATTTGCGTTTTTTATGTTATATTCATTCCTGATACTGGTAGTTTATGTTTTGTAAATATCTTCTATTTATCACATGAATTTTGTATGTTTACGCCTCTTTTCCAATTTAACTTGAGACTCTTTTCTTTGTAAAATGTTTACACTGTTAGTGAACCAAACTAAAAAAATTAAAAACTGCTTGTGATGTGTTGCAAGATAGCTTCACGTAACATTATGTATTTCAAATAGGACATAACAGTGTTCTACAGCCCCGTTATGCCTCCTTCCCTAAATTCCACATGTATAGAAACGGAAGCAGGCACGGGTGAGAGATTCGCTTTCAAATATCGCAGAAAGCCTTGCACAATTCCCTTCCCTTCCCATTCACATCTGACACCTCACAATATCAACCTAGCTCTCTAAATCCTCCTATAGTCTTCAATGGCTTAGTTAACCAACACTCACAACACTCTGACAGGGGAAACAAGCAGAGATTACAAGATCCCCACCCACAACCCAAGTAGATTGAAAACCCACCCATTAATACTATTCTAATCCCACTCGTTCACAACACCAATCCCAATTGCCAGGACATAAGCAACACAACGTCTTGGTTGATCACCTTCACAGAATTGCACCATCATTGTATTCACAAACAACCACCAATCCGCTCTTATATGCCTCTCTGGGCTAAATCCTCTTTGAGCCTTCCACATACATCGGCCTTAGTTAACCACTTTATCACCAAGGTTGTTCGAAGTAACTTGCTGTCTCTCCATCTATCTCCCCTGCACACAAATTTTCTGAAAGGTCTCCTAAATCTCATTGAACTAGAAAAGGAACCAGCCATGGAAAGTTATTAAATGGGGCACCTTAAATGATTCCCTAGCCAACAAAGCAAACAACGCTTATGAAAGCAATGTTCACACACCCTCAGCAACCATCCCCCATGAATTCCTTCACAAAAAATGATTTTGTTCTTCTGAGGTTCTTAGGTGACTGAGGAAGTATTTTTTGGACCAGACCCTGGAAACTACAGCCCTCCAGTCTATAGTCTACACTGCCCCATTTTCCATATCCTCCGTGTGGCAGGATTCCTGACTCTCTCACGAGGAGTATTTTGTTGGAACCTGACAAGGTTATCACAATTGTAGTGTATACTACCAATGGGGTAACCCTGTGTGCCTCAGAACCTCGGTGTCTATACAAAAAAGCAACAATTGCTTCCGTCGGGTAAGAACAATTGCTTTTGTGATCAAGGACGAATCATAAACATAGTTTCAAGAAATTAACAGCATTACTCAAGATAATGAGCTGGAACACAAGACCAACTATTTATGCAGAGTTGTAAATATTTACTTTTTCTCTGAATTTAAATCTTTTATCACGCGGATGTCACCATTTCAGTACGAACAAGGTGATGATAAATAAAGTGAAGAATGTTCTCATGTGACATGGCTGAATGAGTGTCATTTACACATTGGTGAAACAAGGACATTGTAGTATCTTACACCTCTGTCCATACTTGTCCTTCTCCTCTTCCATCACATGCAATGCCTCTAGAATGTTACAGTGTGATGATGCTCAGTGGAATGTTGGGTGTCTCTCAAGAAAGGCACAGTTGAGATGGGCTGAGCTGCCTGCTGGCTGCTCCTGGTGGGGCTTGTATATGATTACTTCTGGTCTCAACTATCTATCTTCAATAAACCAGCTTGAAACACCTCAATGTGTCCGGGTTCATCACTACATTTTATTGGCGACGATTTGATCTAACCCTCAAAGTGCTCAACTCAAGAAGTCAATTTTCAAGAAGGCAAGATATTCAAAAAGCTCATCAAACTTCCATCTTCAAGCAAAGACTCTGGCATCTGAGCCCCACCAGTGACCTCACACCGGTCGCCCCAACCTACACATGCCAGATTCCCCTTCAACTCAACTGTGTTCTGAACATTTTCAACATCAAGGAAAGTGGAGTACCTTCTCAAATCTACACTACTCCAACCTCAATACTTCAACGGCAGCACCTCAAGAAGGGAGTTCAACGGCAACACCTCAAGAAGGAAGTTCAAGTTCTGCGCATACCAAGTTCTCTACAACATTCAAAATATGCCAGTTCGTCCTGTTTGCGTCTCGCTGTTGCCTCCAGTTCCCATTGCCTACTAGTTCCTGCTGCTTTCCTGTTTTAACAGTACCTCAATACCACTACAATTATACGTCTTCAGTACATCTAAGTAAGTGTCTGTGGCGTCTATTTGGACGTTGGTTGCCTTCAAGATTTTCTGCCATTCCACAAAATGGGCCTTCATAAGATGCCAACATATCCTTAGAGGTATTGCCTTCTACAGCGGTGAAACCCTTTCCTGCCCAGCGTAAAAAGGTTCGTGGGGAACTCTATTGTTCAACATGTGTTTGTTTTACACTGCTCAACATGCTGTTTTTTGCTGGCAACAAGTGTGGGGAACAGTTCAAGTGCAGTGCTGGAGCTGTGTTGGCAAGAGTTTGCAACTTCAAGGGAAGCGGAGTATCTTCTACTACAACCTCTCTACCGCCTTCAGTGAGGTTCCTCCTGCCTTCCAGTTCCTGCTGCCTGCCAGTCCTTGCTGCGCATACAGTATCAAAAGAAGCAAGGTAAAGGTTCTTGTCCCAGAGATTCATTTCTACAACCTACGGTGTATTTTCAAACTGCTGTGGATGTTTGCAACATTAAAGCTTCATATGGTGAGCTGTGGAAATGGCACTGACACTCGCATCTACCTCCACATACAGATGCTGTGGGACTTCTGTATTTCTATAAGCAGTTACGAGTTGTTCTAATTGGCGGAATGTGTTTGGTGTCACACAGCTGCCGTTCCTTTTGAGCAAGTGGGAAAGTCAAGTTAGTCTTATTTTATCTCTGATTTTTGTTCTACAGTGAGGCTAACTCTGCTTCTCAACCGCCACTTTCATGTTTCGAAAACAAATGTGGCACGAGCTCTTACCAGCACGCACGCTTACCTGCATTGTGACGCGAGGATCTCCTTGATATGTCCTGTGTCTTCTCCTTTCCAGCTCTGCGTGGACCTCAATGATGCCCGTTTCTTTACTTACGACGTTTTTGGTGCACGGACACGCTGTCTTCCACCGGGCACGGTGTGATACAGCGTGCCACCATTTTGGTTTCCATCACCTCTCTACAGCTCGGGATCATTATTCCTGTGTTCTTGGTGGTTACCTTGTTTTCCTCGTACTGTTTCGGGACAATAAAGTTTATTCAAAAGTCAGTACAAGTTGCACCTTTCAGATTGTCTACAGACCTTTGCCCTTTCTCTGGCTCGATCTTCTGTCAACTAAATGCCAGTGTTATTTACTCGCTTTCCTTCTTCAAGACAGTCTACTTCACATGTTACTCCGGTCATCAACTCTATCGCTAAGAGCATTATGTTTCAATGACTCAGAACAGTGCATGGTCGTGAGTAGGTCAGTGTCGTCAAGTTTAAATTACGTGACACATACCTCAACTAGCACTACTGTACTATTAATGTATCTCACACCTTTGTTTTGCAGTTACAGACACGCTATTGACTTTACTTGTGAGTCTAAGATTACTCTTCAAGTGTATCTCCTGTATTTTTAGCATCATGGGATTCTCTTTCAATCTCTAGTAGAGTTTGTCAATGTCACTGTTGATTTCACATTTACCTGTTTTATTATGCGTGTAGTCCTCCCTAGTTGGGGTTGCGTATCTCTGGTTACATGCATATGTTTATGCCCTCTCAAGAATTTAACTATTTATTCAATTTTATTTCTAATGGTATTTAAGCCTGTTTTCTATTTGTACCTGGTTTATCTAATGTATTCCTTCATAGGAATGTATCTGTGTAATTTCAATCCAGCTCAATGGGGTACACACATGGACCCTAATTGCACACTCTCATAGGTTCAATTACTGTGTAATTTCAATCCAGCTCTATGAGGTACACGCATGTATCCTAAGTACACACTTTCGACAGTTCTATTACACTATTGATTCGAATTACGAGCATGCATTGTGTTCTCTAAATTTCAATTCACTTGCATGCGTGCAGTTCTCCTAGCAGAGACTGCACATCTCAATATATTTCTCAATTTTTCATTACTTTATTTTTCAATTTCAATTTGTGCATGTCAAGTGACCTCTGCTTAAGTTTGCCCAGGTTACACTTGCATGCATGCATTATTCCCTTTAGGGATTGCACATATACACTTATTTCAATTTGAGAACATTATTTCAATTACTCGATTTCAATTTGTGCATTATTCTCATGAGGTATTGCAAAGTTTTAGTACTCGAGGTTCTCAATTTCAATTTGTGTACTATTCCTTAGTAGGGGTTGGAAAGTTCTATTGATGAATTTCTTCAATTTCAATTTGTGCAGTGTTCCCCGTAAGGATTGCAATGGTGCTTTCAAATCTATTTTCAAACCTATTGTATAAGTTTTTACTCTTCAAGTCAAGTTGTTTTCCAATATATATATTCCTTGCTTGTTAATTTAACCTTCAAAGCCTCAAGAATCTATGTTTACGTTTTTTTACTCCTTGCGACTCCGGAGAGTCCATTTCTACCTCGCCTTTCAACTGTTTCTATCTCTACTTCGCCTTTCAAGTGTGTCAATTCAGCCACTGCTGTGTCTTCAGTGAGGCGCATCAAGAATCAACCTATCTGCCAGCTTGGCTCTAAGTACACCTTCTCAACTAGCAACTTGTCTCGATCTGACACACACATCTCCAGTTGTTGTACTTTAATTGTGCCTCGGAGGATCAAGACTCTACTCACCGACATACTTGGTTACAGTGTCAAAGCAGAGCTGGAACATCTATGATGCAATTTCTTCAATTCAAGCACATCTGGTGCGGTGATATTGCCTCCTTGCCACCCACATTACAGGTGCACCTATGGATTTATGGGGTGAGTCTATTTCAATTTTGTTACGGGCTCTGTACCTTCCCCGTACCTCTCCTGTACTTATAGGAGTTGTGCACACATTGGTTTATGGGGTGAGTCAATTTCAATTACATTATGGGCTTCATACTTCCCCTGAGCGTATGGCAGTTCTACCGCCCATCACGCCGTTGCTCAAAAATACAAACGCGGCTCACGCACCTTTGATTCCATGGTGCCACGCGCAGCTTCTTCAGAACCCCTGACGACGTCCTTTTTCTTGCCAACCTTCAACCTTCACTGCTGCTTGCAGATGCCTTGGAGCACGAGCATGCTGGGAACCACTTGACATGGCGTGATACGGCCTGGCGCCATCTTGGAGTTGGCAGATCATGCCTTTTCGCGCCACGTATCTACAACCGCTTCCAGTAGCATTTCAATAAAGTTTTTTTGTGGTTTTTTTGTTCAAATCTTCTGGGTCGAAGGACGTTGTATCTTTGAGATCGCCTACGGATCATCAACTGACTGCAAGTACAAGTGAGGGAGCCTTCCTGTCTGTCTACATGGTTCTACTGTTCAACACTCTATTAGTACTGTTACTAGCCATGCGACCTCTTGGGTTAATCAGGTTTCCCTCAAGTGTCTTCAATTCCTTTTCAAAGAGATGTTTTTCTCTATTTTTCGATTCTGCTAAATATTTTCTATGTTTGGCCTCTACTAGGTTGTCGCTATAGGGTTATACCCCTCAATGGGCTCAATTTCAAATGATGTTTATCGTTTATGCATGGGTTCAAATTTTATTGCAAATGGTCTAGTGTTACTGTTTATGTAATGTGCACGATTGTAGGTCAAGTCTATTCTATTTAGCTCAAAGGGGTAAATGTATGCACCCTGATTTGATTGTGCTATTATATCAATGTACATGCATGTGTTTAGTTACTTTATTTTTTCAATTTGTGTAAGTCAAGTCAATTCTATTTAGCTCTACGGGGTACATTTATCCACCCTGATTCGATTGCTCTATTATCTCAATGTAGATGCATGTGTTTAGTTACTCTATTTTCGCAATACAGTATTCCCTGTTCGGGATTGTACTTCTCAAATTACATGCATTCTCTCTCACATGATCGTATGTGTCGTCGAATCAATTTTCAATTGCAAAAGGTAGTTCACCCTGTTCTATTATATGCGTGCATATTTGGGTTTGTTGTACATTATATAATGTTGCTGTTGCCTCAGATCTTATCCTTCGCTGGGTTGTATACTGTGATGTTTCGATGTGCCTCAACGAGGTATATATGCCCTTAGCTACTCTCTCTTGAGAGTTCAATTTCTCTGTTATCTCAATGTACTTGCATGCGTGCAGTATTCTTTAGTAGGGAATGCGTATTTCTATTCACTTATCAATTTGCATGCATTCCAGTAGTATTCCCTTGTTGGGATTACATTGTGCTGCACTTACCACTGTACTCACGGTTTCAAATGGTCACTCTCAACAGTTCAATTACTTGTTTTCTCAATGTTTTCCAATGTGTGACTTTATGAGGTTGTCAATTTTTGTTGCTGCCTCTCAACATTTCAAAGTTTTTTTCAATGTTTGACCTTTTGAGGTTGTCGATATGGGGGTTCATCCCTCTCAATTCTTCAATGTTTCTTCAATGTAACCTTCACTAGGTTCTCGGGTTATTCTCCTCCATTTTTCAATGTGTGACCCTTTACGAGGTCGTCTCGATGTGGGTTTTTCCCTTTCTATTACTCAATATCTGATCTGTTACTTTGTAATGCTATTCCAAAGTTGTCTATATTATATTTTATTGCTGTTAATAGGGTAGTATGAAGGATGTTTTGTTGTTCTTTCCTCTGCTTCTCTGTTTGCTATTTTTTTTCTCAATGCCCGTCTCCTTTCATATTTGTCCTGCCAGTGGGTGTGTCTGGAGTACTTCTAGGGTTTCTCTTTCCATTTTCTTTCACGTTGTTTTATGGAGAAGGAAGGATGAGTACTTATTTATGTGTTTGTACCCTTCGGTGGTTTCCTCCCACTCTTTCTACATTCCTGTTCCTTCTATTAGTTTTTCTCTTTTGCCAGTTCCTATTGTTCTAGTGTTTTACTTCTCTACTGTTCTATCCGTTGCTGGGTTAGGGAAGAAAGGGAGATATGTAGTATCTTACACCTCTGTCCATACTTGTCCTTCTCCTCTTCCATCACATGCAATGCCTCTAGAATGTTACAGTGTGATGATGCTCAGTGGAATGTTGGGTGTCTCTCAAGAAAGGCACAGTTGAGATGGGCTGAGCTGCCTGCTGGCTGCTCCTGGTTGGGCTTGTATATGATTACTTCTGGTCTCAACTATCTATCTTCAATAAACCAGCCTAAAAGACCTCAACGTGTCCGGGTTCATCACTACAGACATATACTCAATATACAGATTATACAAGGGAATGATTTTTCAATGCGGCCAGTATGTAGATGAATGAAGTGTCTCTGGCAGATTGCATAATTGCTAGGCAGTTTAAACCCAGAGGACCCGGTGGGACTGGACCGATATGGAACATCGACGTTTCGACCCTGAAGCATGCGTAACTTAAAAGAGCATCATGGCGGATCTTCTTCAGGACAAGAAGACAATAGGACAGCCTAAAATTAAATTAATCCATATGGATCAGGCATGTTCCAGCTAATGGGATCTAAAATACGAAGGTGGTATCAAAATGATGATACTCACCGATTCAATGTGGAATAGGTCAATCAAACAAGAGGTAGCAAAACATTGCCTCGAACGTGTGCCGGAAAACCACTGGGTATCAAAAATAATTAAAGATAGATGATAATGTCAATAACTGGATGGGCAGGTCTGAGTGTAGGAGGCTCTGCATTAGAGCCTTACCTAATTCTCTCAGTGAATAGGCAGACTCATGAAGATGAATAATAGCACTCAATGGTGGCTTGGAGGTTGTTGTTAGGATCTGAAACTGAAGAGTGTGGGAATTAATTACAGTGAACAGTCACCAGGGACGAGAGGGCCAACATGTGTTGCTGGAAAGGCTGAGGCCATACCTCATTTAGACTGTGTGGAATAAAGGATGGGCTGATGCAGTGATGAATCTGCAAGCGGGGGCAAAACTGTGTAAAAAAGCATAAAATCATGTCAGGTACCAATACTGCTTGGTCGTGATAGTCTCCCGCTTTAAAAGCGTAAAATAGTTACCTCTCTTAATTACTTTGAGGTTTCCATCGCCCGGTGGATATCCTTGGTCAAAGTCCCTGACGAATAAAGATCAAGCATTAGTCTAAAGTGTTACTTGTAACACCGAAGGTAAACCGGAGCATAAATAGCCCTGCCATCAGAAATGTACTGGCGTACTAGTGTACGACACCTACGCTTACCTATGATATCGGGGCGCTTCGACCTAACATTCAACAGTCCTGAGTGAGTCTGCTCAAGTGCCGGTAAATGAAGGAAAACAGGTACCTCTTACGTCGGCTGGGTGTAAGGGCAGGGTCCACGGTTTCCTGCAGCAGCTAGATGTTGCTGCTCGAACTCAAGGGGTCAGGTTCAACTTCACGCTACTGAAATACATCAAGAACCTAGTTGTTTTGGAACTCCGAGCAGATGCCGGAGTCTCGAAATGTTAAATTCGTACATGGTGTTATCCGACTGCCAAGAATTAACAATACCACATTTCAATTCATTGTTAATGGAAGGCAGTCTACTGATGAATTGTGCCCACCCTGGTGTTGATCAGGAAATGGGGTATTCAAAACCTAGCTCATCATTATTACAATAACATCGAACAAAGGGGAAAATTCTTATCATTATACGTTCAGGGGTATTAAAATCTTATCAATCATTATGTACATGTTCTTCCTTATTAAAATACCAGTTAACTCCAGGGTTCCAGAATCCCAAACATGTTCCCCGAAGAGGGTAAAAACAACAAGGGTATTATTCAACAATACACATTAAAACACACAAAAGAAGTTTTTCACAAATTGTAACATTATAAAATGATGTTGCTTGAGACCGAAACATACTGGAAGACCAGTGCAGTTATTGACGTGTTACCCTTCAAATTCATACTGTGGTGTGATATGTATGAGTGCCAGTCAGAGCAAACATTAGAGTTTAACTCGGAGTAATGCGCGCGAGTGTTAAAGCATTCAGTAGGGTAGGACGCATGCGCAGGATGTTTGGAGGCTGCAAACGTCCTAATGGTGGTCTTGATCATGAAAGGAAGGTCAATGGACCAACCAGTGTCAATTGTATTGTAGTTGGCTTGTCTGTCTAAAGGTTTCTTCCATTTCATTCAGCCCGCTACTGACTGTGTTCAGGGAGTGTATCCATCTGCACTCCTTGTGGTTTAAGGTCACGCCAGTGTTGCCTCCTCTAGGGTGTGGGTAGACTTTTTCCAGTACCCACCATCTGAGAATGTCTGGCGGGTGGCGATTGCTGCAGAAATGCTCAACTAAGGGAGCCCCCTGAACCTTACACTTGATTCTACTGAAGTGCTGTAATATTCTAGTCTTCACCTTTTGAGTTGTTTGCCCCACATACACCTTGTCGAACGGACACTTGATGGCATATATTACATTTGTGCTATTGCAATTGGTGTGCTGTGAGGTGTTGTATGTCCTACTCTGGTGTCTAAATGAGGTACCTTCAATGGTCAAGGTAGTGGCCTTACAGTGGCCACATTTGTAGTGTCCCAGAAGGGGTGGTAAGTTCAACTGGCTCCTGATATCTAGTGGTCGCGGAGTTTCTAGGTGTGCCTTAACAACAAAATCCTTGACATTCTTGCCCCTCTTAAAAGCAAAGATCGGGTCATCCGTGGTTCTGAGTTCGCTCGCCACCAATTTCCAATATTTCTTCACGATCTTCTTAATCTTGTTACTTCTTGGATTGTAGGTGGTTACATAAACAAGGTTGTCTCTCCCTGATTCAATGGGTTTAACCTCCAAGAGGGTGTCTCAAGGACAATAAAAAAGCTTGTTTTCGGGCACGCTTGAGTAGTCCAATGGTTGTATCCCCTTTCTTTTAGTCGTTGAGCGAGAGTCTCGGTTTCTTTGTAAAAATCAGCTCTCTGGGTATAATTTCTTCTTAGCCTCATAAATTATCCATATGGCAAATTATCCCTGAGGCTTCTAGGGTGATGTGAGTCATATTTGAGTAGGGTGTTCCGTTCAGTCGGTTTTCTGTATAAGGAAGTGAAGACCAATCTGTCTTCAACTTTGAACGTGAGGTCCAGGAAATTGATGGATTTGTTGCTGTAGGACATGGTGAACTGGATATCGGTTGATCTACCGTTCAGCCAGTCTCTGAAATCAATCAGGTTAGTTTCTGTGCCAGACCAAATCATTATCACATCATCAATATATCTCTTCCACATGGCAATGTTATCTATGAAAGGATTATTGAGATAGGAATCCATGAAGGATTAGCCAAGCTGGGAGCGAATCAAGCTCCCATGGCATTGCCTTTGCATTGATAAAAATACAAATTTTGAATAACAAAATAGTTCCTTGACAGAGCAATCTTCAATATAGCTACCAAAAAATCAGTGGGCACCCAGTGTGGCGTTGGTCGTTTCTCCAGTGTTTCTCTGGTCACTTCCCTGAGGAGTCACACCATGGCTACCATTGACCAGATACAATTATAGATTTAAAAGGATAAATTACATTTCTCAACCCCTGCTTCATCATACACTAGACAAATATATATATATATATATATATATCATTACACATTAATAGATCATTGATCCATTACAACCAGAATATAATTGGGAGGGATCAGAGAACCACTATTATTGCACAAATTGGCCAACAGTAAGTAAAAGCCTTATGGCTGCCCCCGGTAGTGCAAATGACAACTTTTATGATGTGCAGTTTTAGCTTAGGGCTTCTAAAGATGCATATTTGTTCCTGATGCACCACATTGCAAATATGTACTTGGAGACTGGTTTTTCTAGTCTCTGTTTTGAGGATTCTGTATGCCTCATTGTGCTGAACAGCCCCAAGGTTTCTACATATGGGGACCAACCATTTTGTATTTTGTGAGATCTTGATCACACAACGGGTTGCTTGGACCCCTCTTGAAGTTTTGAAAATTTTGTGAGGATCTGTCAAAAGACACCAGAGTTATGGGCAAAACAAAAAATGCTCTTCCAATGGAAACTACATCGTAACTATATCTACCGACTGACTAGCACCAGTAGGTAAAGTATGTGTGACGGGTTGTGTGATCAAGACCTTCAGAGGTCGAAACGCGTCATGGAGGATTTATGATGCAATAAATCCCCTTTTCTTGAATTGGAGCGTTGGTTGGTTTCATATGCGTGGTAAACATGGCTCCATTTTTCATCCCTTGGGGGCATCAGCTATAGTTGATTGAAGAAAACCCAAAGGAGATACTATGGGTTAATTAGAACCGTTCCCCAATTGAGGTGACTGATGAAAGCAGGAGTAATAGGAAGGAGCTGGAGAGAGACATGTTTTCCCTGAAACTGTTAAAACTGGCCTGCCTGAAAACCAGCACCCAAATCTCTGACGCAACAGCTTTACCCACACTACTCTTTGAGCGGACCCATTTGGAGGCCTTGAGTGAAATATTATGACAGTAACCAACCCATGATTGAAATCTTAATCTGAGGAAGGAAAGCCATCTTGTGCTGTGCAAATAGCAGAGTATCCATCTATGGTCAGACGGCAGCTAAGAAAACAGCAAAGCCTATGGGTCACTCCTATAAGCGAGTTATTGGCTTTGTCAGTCAGGTGGAGGTGGTGAATGGAAGGGCGGTGGGAGGATGATAGATTTGAAATCCTTTTCCCTTAGTCGCACTTGTCATGTTGTGTTATGTCAGCATTGTGTGGCTACATAAAATTTACTGATGCTCATGTTTGTGGCCTTCTAAAATTGCACCTGCAGTATAAAGGCCTGCTTGACTAATGTGCCTCCATATTGGATCATTGCTTGTCTGTATTTGTGCTCATGTTAGGCCCAGTAATGAAACTGCTTGCTTCAGCAGAACATTGCATTTTGTTATATTTTCTGTACATGCCCAAGGTTGTAGCTGTCCTTGCTAATAAGAATAAGATTGTTTTACATTCCATTGGATACACTTCATAATGTTCTCACATTGGGAAGACGCTGAGATTTGGCACAGCGGCCTTGGGTCGCTGATAACATGACCCACTGGCAGGTGCGGGCTCATTTCTCTGTGCCTCCTTTGTGTGTTTCCGGCTCCGGCCGGTAGTTTTCCATTGTGGGCGTTTCCGAAGTCTCCAGAAGGGTTTATTATCTATTAGCAAGTGTTGGTTCGTCAGTCCTCTCGGCGCACTCCTTTGGGTGAGGTTCTGACGCGGCTCCTCTATAGAGATTTATGATAATAAACACTTGTTGTATTTTCTCCACTGTCTGACCGACTCTTCATTCGGGAAGGCATAGCAGCTGGTTGTGAGTATAACCCGTGTGACCCTATCAGCCACATCCTTCGGATGGCGCCCGAACAGGGACTCCGAGAAAGGGCCTCCTTCCCCGTAGTCGGAGGGGCTGAGGTGGTGCCTGGTCGGTCGGGTGGATTGGAGGGCCCTCATATCCAAGACCGAGTTTGGTTCTTGCAGCTGCTCCGCCTCCCCGATCGGGCGGATCCCCGGCTACGGCCCTTGGCCGGAGTCCTAAAGGCGAAACCTTGGAGTTGACCATTTGGTCTGAAGAGTCGGCAGTGGAGAATAATTTGCTTGACCTGAGTGCACCAGGTGAGTGATTTGTTTCTTGGTAAATTGTGGCGCCACTCCTGAACGACACCAGTCACTAGGACTGTGTCCTGATCCTGAACGACACTAGTCGACGGGCTGTGTCCTGAACCTGAACAGCAGTCTGTGGAAGGCCTGAGCGTGTGGACAGGTTGCAAAAGGTCCTGATCTGGTACGGCAGATTTTCCGAACGCCGTGTACTTGCGGGACTGTTTGCAAAGGGTCACACACGTGTACGGAAGTCTACAGACTGTCCTGAATTTGTATGTCAGTCTTTGGGCTGACCTGGTTAGAACTTGGTGGGTCTGCGGATCCTTGAGGGACACAGGGCGCTTGTGAGCAACCAGCCGGACCAACCGGGAATTGGCTTTTTGTAAAAGGTGCGGGCCGCTCACAGGTTCTCTGCCAGGCTAACTGGAAATTAGATTTGCTAAAAGGTCTGGGGCTGAGGCCTGTCTTGTCTTGGCACAGTCGGACTGTTTAGGGTGCAGTTTCTGAACTGCCAGTTTGAACGGCACAAGTCGACGGACTGTGTCTTTGTGAGGTATACCGTCTTGATCTCATACTTGCAGGGTCTGCGGACCCTTGTAATAGGCATGCCTACTGGAATAAGTATGATTTTTAGAAATTGTTATTCGGGTGTGTTTCGGAGACCGGTGTAGATGAAGACGCGGATGCAGTGAGTGCATGTGTGAGAGATGATGATTCGGGCGTCAGATGAAAGATCTTGTTCTTACCTTAGTTGGCGCAATAGATTTGCCAACGGTGAGTAAAGTTCCTCTATCAATTCTAACGTTGGACGCTGCAAAAGCCTTCGATCGGGTCAACTGGTGTTATCTTTCTAGAGTATTGAAGGCTTTTTGGTTTTATGGGACCTTTAGAGAAGTTCTTTACAAAATTTACAAAGACCCCCGAGCTCAAATTTTAGTGAACGGTAACCTCTCAGCTCCTATATCAATAGGGCGTGGCACCAGACAAGGCTGCCCGCTGTCTCCTATTCTTTTTGATTTATATATTGAGCACATAGCTCAAAGTCTAAGGCTAAATAAAGAAATGTCCCCCTTCACTACAAATGGGTTTTCAAAGAAATTAGCATTGTATGCTGATGATTTGATACTTTTTACATCCAATGTTAATCAAGCCCTACCCATTCTATTCAGGGAAGTGCAGTTCTTTGGGAAAATGTCAGGGTATGAGATTAATAGTAGTAAGACGGAGATCATGACTTGGAACTCAGAAGTGCAGGGGTTCAGGGTCTCAAAGGAGTTAAGGTATCTAGGAATAACCATCACACAAGAGCTAAAAGAACTCCCCAAAACAAATATAGCTAGAGTCTCTAAGGAGGTTAATATTCTTTTGAAGAGATGGCAGAATCTTCCACTTACACACTATTGGAGGTCAAAATGTGTGTTTTGTCTAAGTTTGCTTATCTTTTTAATAATATCCCTCTGACTTTTGATAAAAACCTTTTAAATAAAATTCAGGGAAGGATTTCTACTTTTTTTCTGGGCTGGTAAGGGGATCAGACTATTGTGGAAAAAGCTTAGACAGAAGTTCGCACACGGTGTCCTTGGTCTACCAGATCTACAATTATATTGCTGGGCATACCAATTAAAGAACAGCAGGATGCTCCTTTCCAGACCAGATGACACCCTGATTGGTCGTATGTTTAAGGCCATGCTGCACCATAGTCCAGTCGATGGTTTTATGTACAAATGTGGCGCCTCTAAATTTTTTTAAAAGTCCGCTTGAAGGTTTTATACGCTGCTGCCAAATTATGGTTCGACTGCCGCATAATTTTAGGTATACCCTACTTCAGCGAGTGGGCCCCTGTGTGGGACTCTCCGGGCACTCCTGAGTGCCTTAATGATGCCTTATCTCAACCTTTGAAAGAGGCGGGTGTTCTGCGTTGGGGCGATATAGTTGAAGGAAACAGTTGTCTGCCTTGGGATACTTGGAAGAACTTAACGAACGGCAGGCTCTCCAGATTTAAATGTTACCAAATTTCAACATGGTGCAAGAACCAACATTGTCAATTTCCCAGAGACAACACAATGGAGGATGACCTCCAAGATCCAAATCCAAATAAAAAGGAGATAGCTCTCTGGTATAATCATCTCCTTGCTGCTGCAGACAGGAAGCTAGATCCTCCTCACTTAGTCTGGGAGAAGTGCTTGCCAGATGTAGAGCTGCAAACTTTATGGCAAGTATCTTTAGATAAACTATACCCTTTAATCAAATCGGCTGCACTAAGGAAGAACCACATTTTTACCCTTCACAGGACATACTGGTCTCCGCTTAAGATATCCAAAATGAGGGGAGGAGGAGACGCCAGATGTACAAGATTGCCGTATCCACGAGGCGGATGACATCCACATGTTTTCTACCTGTCCAATGTTGAAGGAATATTGGGACAATGTGGGTAAGACCTTGTCAGAAGCACTGGGCAAAGGTGTGGAGGTTTGCCCTACTCTAATATTTTTTGGCATTGCACAACCTTCAGAGGGTGAGGAGGACTTCACGGGTGAACAGTGTTAACTTGTGTTCTATTTCATTCTCTTAGCAAGACGAGAAATATGCAAAAGATGCCGCCAGGCAGATCCTCCATCCTGGAGGGGATGGTGGAACTCAGTAAGACCTAGATCAAAAGGTTAACTCCTATAAGAATAGAAACGAGCTTGGGCTAGTCTGGAAATTACTCAGAGTCATTGGTATGACTGGTATGAACTGTCCAATGATTACACCTCTTGGTCAGCTTATGATGTGCAGCATGCGCTGGTTCCTATAGAACATCAACTGAGA
This sequence comes from Triturus cristatus, assembly GCF_964204655.1. Lineage (NCBI taxonomy): Eukaryota > Metazoa > Chordata > Amphibia > Caudata > Salamandridae > Triturus > Triturus cristatus. The sequence continues at coordinate 372,062,640 of NC_140588.1, forward strand.
TCAGACCCCAAGATATAAGCAATTGGGTTGCTAGTACTGAGAGGATGCTTATACAATCATATGGAGGTTATATGAGGACTAAAAAAAACATTTTTTTTAAAATGTGTGAGAGATGACAGAGGTCTCCGGACAATTGATTTCAATGTGGGAACGATTGTTGTTACTTTAGTTTTTTGTTTTTTTTGATTGTGTGAATTGCCTGTTTGACGAAGATTGTGTTTGCGCTTATTTGATAATGCCCTGTTTTAGTAAGTTGGGATGTTTTGGATGTCGTTGTTGTTCTGCTGAGGCACGGTTGGAAGAGAGCCAGCCCGCACCTCCGGAGGGTACCCTGAGTTTTGATATTTATGTCTAACATGGTATTGGTCCTATTATGTTTAACACGTTATGGAATAAATATACTAGAGAAAATGCTATTACAATGGGCACTTACTGGCTCATTTGAAGAACAGAAAATTAATTATTTGCAAGACAAAATGTTTGCTAGGCAAAGTCGACAGTCTATGTTTGACTCTCTGAGAGTGTGGTAGAAGGAAGTGAACCAACGACTTTGAGGGAAGAGAAGGTAGCTGGGAGAAAGCCCTGCTCTGCCCCGGCCACGGGGGCTGCCCCCTCCAGCGTCCATGACACTACTGCATCAACTTTCCGTCCTCAGCAAGGAACTTGTGCCGCCCCTCTTCCTGCACCATCTCTTCTCTCTACTGACCCTTTCCCTCGCGCCTGTCATGATTGTTTCTCCTCCTTTTACACCACCAGTTTTGGACGCTTATGTGGCAGTGCCTGTCTCTGCCTTAGCTTCGTCCTCCACAAGCGCCACACCCAGTCATTGATGCATACCGAGACCCCTGCACGCAGACCCTCCGACACCGGCTGGACAGCAGTGCCGGATCATGTGAAAAGGATACTAATGCGTTCAGCGGTGGGAACAGAGGAGAAGCAGATTGTAGTGAATCAGCAGCACGCACTTAAGCACATGTTGACTACTCTGTGTTCTGGGGGAGTGGCACCACAGATTATTTATAATATACGAGACAGAGTGTACATGACGGACATGGCCCCGAACTAAGTTTTTAGTAATGTAACCACCTTCGTGGGTTATAGAGGTCGATTTCACCAGAAGGTCCCCCTTTTAGGGACCCAGAACCCTGTGAGAGCGGTTCACCCCATCTTTCACCCTGAAAGGGTAGTGAACGGAAGGGTGGGTGGGGGTAGTGAATGGAAGGGCGGGTGGGGGTTGTGTATGAGTGGGCGGGTGGTGTGGTGTGGGGAATGGGACAGTAAAAGAAGAACTATGAGGCGGCCAGCGCTGGTCATATATTAGACCTTTTTTCCCCTGTTGTCTGTTGGGGAGAGGAAAAGAAATGGACGGGGTGGGTGCGGGGAGGAAAAGAAACAGAGATGAGTTGTTTGGAGGTAGCTGAAACAGCGACCGGGCAGAGAAAAAGAAACAGGTACGGACAGTAGGCGGTATGATAAGAAGAAACAGGGACGGGACAGATAGAGGAAAAGAAACAGGGACAAGGATAAGTAAAAAAGCAACATGGACAGGAGCCATGTGGACAAGAACAGTAAGAAAATTGACAGGGGGAAGGGGGAGGGAAACGAAGCAACATAGACAGGGTACGGGGTGAAACAACAGTGAAAAGAAGCACATGCGTTGGAGTTTGAGAAGCTTATATGAGAAACGGCCTGAAATCACAAGCACTCACATGGAGTGCTTTAACACAAAAAAAGTAGCTTCAAAAAAGGGAGCAGTGGAAGGACACAAGTACTCAGTCAATGCTCCATGGAAGGGCCAAACGCAAGAAGAGGACATGACGCAGGCATGCCACAACAAACGGGAACGAAGAAAAGGACAGCAACGTTGAAGCTAACCAATGGTAAGCCAGGGGCAGATTGTAGGACCACTGTTTGTAAATAAAATGTATGGCAGAGACAGCGCATGTGCTATCTCGGCAAGACCTAATGAGAGAAAGAAGACATTTCCACACCATGAGGAGCTCCGAGTAGGAGCAGTCAAAGAAGTTCTCCAGCAGAAACAGTATTAATGGCTGGTGAGCGAACCCGCTTCATTCGATAATTGAGTTGCATGCAGCTCTATGCCATGAAACTGTCATGATTGATACAGCAGTTCACAGTGTTGAGCAAAATGTGAAAAGCTTAACCAAAAGATTGGTAATAGCTGAGAAAAAGCAGACAGCACCAGAGACAACTATGCAGAGATTAGAAACCACGCTGGAGACCACTGATGGTCTGAGAGAACTGGAGTCCTTTAAGACAAATGCGATAGATGCCATGGTGCAACTGGACGATCAGTTCGAAATGTTACACAGCGTAAGGAATAACTCTCATTTTCAACTCCTGGGGATTACAGCTGATGCGTCACAAGGTTCTCTAATGGACTACATTAAGGCAGTACTTTTTGAGTTCCTAAAACTTTAGCAAGATGGAGAATATGCATACAGACTCTACCCCTAAACTGGTGACAAACTAAGAGGGTATGAAAGCCATGACAAAGGTGGTAATATGCTCAGCAGTGTGGAGAGATCACATTTTTCAAGCGTCACTCATACATTAAAAAAGAAGAGTGGAACTTCTGTTGTGCACAGCTGGAGCAATTATCACCGAACTACGAACTCAGGTTAATTCATTTTAAATTCCTTAACCGATACTATAGAACACCTATGCAGATGTTTCGTGTGGGCCTCAGACCTACTGCAGAATGCTGGAGATGCCATTCAGATAGGGCAACTTTCTTACATATGGCCTGGAGCTGTCCTCAGATAGCAGTGTATTGGTCGGACATATTTAAAACCATCAGTGATATCTTTCTGATACCTATCCAACCCACGGCATTAATTGGAGTACTAGGCTATGTCAAGGAGACCCCGTGGGTGTGCGTAGATTGTTAGCTATGCTGTTGCTAATGTAGGATCGCCATGACATGGGGCAGATCACGCCCTCCCTTACTCAAAGACTGGATTATTGATGCCACCTTTTGCCAAGAGCAACTTGCAGCTTTTTGGGAGCTAATGCCCACTGCCTCTAGGCCAATAGATATTTGGAGTCCTTTTGTGAATTGGTTGCCAACAACTGACACCGCCACACCGGGCCACATGGTGGCGGAAGTAGACAATTAACATGTCATTTGTTTGTTCACAGGTGATTGCTTCTTGTGTCATTATATTACGCTATTTGATATGCAAGTCTCGTATTTAAGTTTCATGCACGCTTAAGACAAAATGTGACTGTTGCTTTTTTAAGTGCGTTGATTGAGATAAACACAATGGTGCATCAATCGTTCAAAATGTACGTTTATTTAATATGTACCTTGTATTATGTGCCTTATCTATACTGCCAATACAAAATAAACAACAATTCAAGCGTGCAGATAAAGATCTGCAGATGGAAGGCAAGCACCTGCCATTTTCCCATATTTGATTCCCTTATACCCAGCTAGGAAGAGGGCACTGATGGACATCAAGGAGTGGCTCGTGGTGAAAGGGTATCAAGCACCGGTGGGCTACCAGTCAAAACTGAAGAGAGTCTACTGAGCGAAAAAGTTCCTGTGCGTACACGTCAGAACAAGAGCCAAGGATGGATGTGTGGTTGATCAGTGGGTCCCCTCTGACCCCCAAGGGACAGGGTAACTATAAACTCATCTGGGCTTGCGGGCCTGGGAGTTCTCTCCCTAGAGTAGGGGATGGAGGCTTCTGTTCCTTTATCGCTACATTTTCTCACTCTATTGTCCCTCTTCTGTCACCTTTTTCTTACTGGCTCATTGGGACACAGTGTTTGGTTTATTCTTGATGTATTGAGGAAATACATACTCGAATCTTCAGAGCTGTTGGTTTTACCCAGTTGTAACAGGGTGGAGCTGTTTGAATGCTTATACAATGGTATTTCATGTTTGGGATACACAGTTCAAAGCATAGCCCTGAAGCTGGCGTTTTTGTTTCTTTTATGGAATCGGCTAATGTACAAATTTAAACCTAAAATAAAATAACGGCTTATTTATTTTCAAGACTTGTCACCAGAGACACCCTGTCGTGGAGCCGCATTGCTCTTCTCTAGCCTCCACTCCCCCTGTTACCTCATTCCCGTTCGCAGAATACTGCCCTCTTATTGGGGAGTGACGCACAAGGCCCTTCAGACACCTAGCACGTGACAACCACCTTGGACCATTCTCCTTCCCAAATGGTTATCGCATATCTAGAGTAGATTGTAACCTTTCAGTGCTTTGCAGCTGCGCAAGAAGTTGTAGGGCATGTGTGAATAGTCATGCAGTTTTCAAGTAGTGCATCAATCCTACATTATTTGCTCCTCCCAAAGAGTTTCAGTAAGCAAAATAAGAACGGAAACACTAAAATACACACAGTAGTTCAAGACATGCTGATCACTCAAAACATATTTGATAGAAGGTTGCAAAACCTTACCCCACTCAACCAGCTCCAAGCAACCTCATTGTTGCAAAACCTACAATAAGCATACACAAATTTGAATATCAGTTACCCACATAATACATGAAATGAGGTCCAGTGAACACACTTATATAGGTCTGTGGAATGTTATAACGTCTGGTCCCTTATCCCCAACCAGCATAGAACAGATCACACAGCAAATACAAAAGCACACACACATACACACACAAAGTGAGACAGGAAGCTATTGAAGGGAAGGAGTGGCTCAAGAAAAAACATTTGATAAATACACTTGGGATACATACTCTCTCCCTTCCATGTATGTTTAGTTATGGCCTAGAGACAGCTTAAGGTGTCTCATCAGCCACTTGTAATAAAAAAAATCATAAACCCAAACTAGATAGATAGACTGAAGGACATACAGACAAACAGACAATACTGACTGTCTTTGGGTCAGCTCGCTTCAATGTCATTCACATTATGCTTCCACCCACTGCATCCTACAACATGGGCAATGGGTCAGCCAGTTCACCCATTTACTCTCTTGCACTGTGAGTGATGGTATATTGTTTGATAACTTGTGCACACCCGCATTAAAAAAAAACACCCAGGAATGGTGGACTTATAACATACTTGCGAATGCGATTTTCCATTATTTTGTTAGTTTTGTAGTTGCCTTGGTGTTTAAACTGTCTCCTGGTTATAGTAATTTAATGCCAACAGTACCTTTTCTTTGCATTACCAGGAATATTTACCTTTGATGGACACTGAAACTAAAAAGGGTTTCTATACCTGTATTAAGTACACCTGTCTGCATGCAGGCACCCGCACTGTCATTTTACAATTATATGAAATTATTATTTAAAATGTGGAACTTTCTACTGCAATCGTATGGCTGCCACTTGTAAGCAGGTTTTCGATTTTTTGGGGGTAAAATATCAAAATACAACAATAATTATCCATCTCAGTTTTCCAAAGACCATAATCTATTGGTTTGACAATGCTTGTTAATAAATTAAAGGTTAAAGCTAATCATCGATCAGATAATTTTCGTGGGATTTATGTCCGTATAAATTGTGGGGGAAAGGGAATTCAGACTTATTAGAAGGTAGGAAGCAGATTTGGATCAGCCCCACCGGTGTCCTGAAGTAACTCAGGAAGCGAGTGAAACACGTGGTCCTGTCTGACTCAATGTTCTAAAAGAAGATGGAGGAAGCGGTATGTTGGAAGCCGAGATGCTATCTATCCTGTTGCCTGGTTTCAAGAGGGTGAGGCAGGAGAACGAGGGCGGAGGTGCAGACTTAGCACGGCTCCCAGAACTGTTGAGCTTTTGTTTGATAAGTAGCTTCTTCCAGCCCTGTGCAAGAAACGGCCTGATGGTGAACGGCGAAGAGAATAGTTTCTCCCAGGCGGTTGCTGACTAAACAGTTCTGTCAGCTGGCTGTCGGCACCGCCTCAGCCTGAGGGGATTTGTGGGAGATCTTGCTGGGCGGGAGGAGGAGGGCGGGGGAACACTCTGCCTTGACAGCAACTGTTGCCTCTCATCACCAGGTTCGGTGAAGGGAATCCCTCACTCCCCTCCCCCTCAGCCTTGTATGACGTTTGAAGTGCTGAAAATGAACCCGTGAAAAACCTCATTCGTCGTTCGTGCCGTAGAACAACAGGTTTAGGTAAAAATCTGTTGTTGCTGTCTTTTTTTTATTTTTTATGAAATGTAATGTAAGTAGGGTGACAACAAAGTGCACCGACAATCCCATGCACACTTTAAGCTGTTAGTCTTGTTTCCTAGCAATTGTAATGGGCATAAATCCGAGCTTTATGAGCGCTACAAAATCTCATTGGTTCATGGAAATGTTATGGAAAGTGATCCAGCGGTGTATATGTATGTATGTTCAAACATAAGCAAATGTGCCAACTCTCCTTATTTAAGAAGATGGCACACACCTTCCTTTCCCAAAAAATGTTGATATTTTTAATTACTTTTTCCATTTTTTCTCCATAAAATATCCTCACTTCACTGGAAGTGTAGGTGCAAATAAATAATCTTTCTGTATCGATTTATCACTTCCTGAATGTTCCTAAATGTTTCCAAACAGAGCAAAGTTAAAAACTACTAAGGGCTATCAATCAGCTTACCAGATATTTTATTTTTTAATGTGCTTATTCTTTTTTTGTGTTTAATAGTTTTTAGTGGAAGGGCAAATTTAAAAATACAGTTACAAATTTTTGTTTAATAAATGTAATTAAAAGAGCAAATGTAAAAATATGGTTACTAAATGTGCTTATGCGAAATCATGCTTTTTCCAATATCAAAGCTTTTTAGCAAAAACTACATAATAAATACCACTACAAGGTGATATTTTCTAAGTAAAATTATTTAACTGCTGACTAGCCTCAATATCAAGTCAGCCACTTGAAATTAGATGCACTTGAACTGCAAATGACTGTTCATGCCAGGGGAGAGATCATACAGTGTTAGAGATACACCTGAGCATGGCCAAAGCTACAATACTCTTACGTACCGTTAAGCAATGATGTCTTATGTGTTGCTTCAGGGGCAGATTTACAAGCCCCTTACAATACTTTTACGCCGCCGTTGCGTCACTTTTGTGACGCAGCGGTGATGTAAAAAATGCAGCCAATTTACAACGTGACACATCTAGGGAGATGCGTCATGTTGTAAAGCCCTGCATCTCATTATACCTGTGTCAGATATAATGTATGCCTTGTGGACGATCCCACGCAGGAAAGCCTCGTAAAAATGACGCAGTGAAAGCTACAAGATTTTCCTGCGTCACTTCTAGGACACCACTGCGTCAAAACCTTATGTCTGATTGAAGCAGGCGTAAGTAGTGATGCAGTGTAGTGGGAATAGGCCTCAAAATGCATTGCTGGATTTGTGTCGTGCTTACAACATGACTCCTGCAGTGTGTGACTTTTGGCCCAACAGATGGATCAGAATTTCTGACGCATATGTCAATCTTTGCGCAATGGTGCGCCATATTGTAAATATGGCGCATCCATGGTGGCGCAAGGGTTTCTCAGGGTGACGCATGGAAAGGGACGCATCTCTAGAGATGCGTCACTTTCTTGTAAATCTGCCCCTTAGTCTTTTGCATTCAGAGGCACAAGAAACAGGGGTGCGGTAGTTGCTGCATACGCTCTCGATTATGTCACACATTTTGTTAAAAAAAATATATATAATTTTCTTTATGATGTAGGGTGCTAGCAGCACGTTCATTGGCCATATAACAATGCAACAACTGTGAGTCTCATGCCAGTTTTGTTTTTGGAAGTAACCAGTGAGGTCATGGTGCAGAAAAGTATTCCCCTATCCATCCCTCATTCGGTGCACCATAGAGAAGCCATAAGCAATTCACACCAAGGTGGCATCAACCAGTGAAATAATGGTGTATTTCATCGCATTTTATTAAATAAACTATTTTTATTGGTTTTATATCAAGGAAAAGGCAGGCCAGCAGGCAGCACATGCATTTTGGATGTATTTAGCAGTGTGCAATTCATTGAGGTATAGCATGGTTCTGTCAGGCCGGCTGTTCACTATCCGTTGTTTTTCCATTGTCAGTGTGTCCCCTCAATTTGTTTCACACCCTGCCCCCCGGACTCGGGATTAGTGTTTTTGATGGGTCAAGTCCGAACTTCCTATAGTGAGCAACACATCTATCAGTCTTGTTTTCATGTGTTTCACCTGCTTCCCCCAAACCCTCGTGACGTCCCATTTTGCGACCATCAAATACATCATACACATTATAGTACCAAAAGCAACGCGGTGAGGACAAAAAAAGTGTGCACTATTTTTTTTGCAGAGTTTTATATAGCACGAACTTGACCCGAATCCAATCAGGTATCAGAGCGCTTTACATAGCACCAGTTACGTTACATGGGGACACACATTATTATTATTATTATTTTTTTTTTTGTTAGGCACGGGGAGATTAAGTGATTTGCCCAGAATCACAGGATGTTCAGCATCATTGCCGAGACTCGAACCAAGGTGCCCAGGTCCGAGGTCGAGCACCCTAGCTGTTAGGCCAACTCCTCTCCCCAAGACTAGTCACTGTTCAGTACTTTTCTCCAAAGTTTCCAAAGAAGACGCTCAACTCTCCGTAGCCCACCACTCCTGGCCACAATCCTCAAAATGAAATCACAAAAATGGAAAGGAACGTCTTATAGTAATATCCATATCAACAATTTATTATTGTATTTCTTCAGCAAACAGTCAGCAGGCCAAGTTCCAATAAAATATTCAAATTTTTATTCCAAAATTGTTGCAGATGAATCAATATGTTACATATTCTTGAAGTCTTTTCAGCCTACACGTTTCATCCTATACCGGACGTCATCAGGGCTGAAAGAAAATATATATACACCAATCAATTAATTGAAAACAAATTTAACAAAAACATTCACCATGTAACCTGTACATGACTATTCTAGGTATCTTCTGAACCTGCACTCACTCCAACCTTATAAAGCCTGCCTATCTCCATTCTAATATTAACCACAACCCAGGATGAACACCAAGATTTAATATTCTATACAATAATTGCTAATTATCTTAAAAGACATAGTTCATTATATCACTCTTAAAAGCCCACGAGACCCATTGCAACAACTAAGTTCATTTGTTGACCCTGTATTACCCATTTTACAAACCATTCCACCCCCCTAGTGACCAGTAATTTATAACATGACTTAATATCCAATTCAATCATCTGACACATACCTCTTTATTCAAATATTACAACCAGTATTGATAGATTTCAGTCTTAATAATCATTCAGTTGGTTTCTTCCTGTACTCCATTCAATTAAGTCTAAATGATGAACAATTCTCATAGAATATATTATACAAAAAAGAGTCACATTAATAACTCTGACTTCCCATGTGTTACCCAATATCCCTAAGTTTAAAAAAAGGGGGAAACAAAGAACATACCTAATTATATACGCGCACTGAACACTTGATTGTTACCTACCTCTGATCCCTGCATCTCTCACATGCCGTGAGGGCAACGGCCAGCGAGGGGGAGACGCTCTGTCACAGCTCAGCATCGCCGACGCCGTGAGGGGAACGGCAATTGAAAATACAAACCCCAGAATCCTCGGCGCAGGGCGAACGCCGATGATGTCATCTGAAAGTGCCTAGCCCCTTGAAAAGACCATCAGGTGCCCCGCAGCGCGGGACGCGCGCGGGCGACGCCCGGGCCAAGGGCAGGCCCGTCCTTGGCCCGTCACTGGTCAGGTATTGGCAGGGCTGGGCCATCCCTATAACGTCTTCAACCTGCTAAGGACTGGAAGGTACTGTTGACTGTTACCTTAACTAGGAGTTCTTATATTATCGACATCAGTGCCATTTTGGCTTTCAGGGTGCCCCCTCCCGTTGATTGTACTATTGTTGGACAGTGTGTTATTGATCTTGCCTTGCCCTGTTATATGGTGGTTATTTCCTTGTGCGTAGCTCCCAATTGTATGTGCCGATGTTGAGGAATCTCATTGTGATTTGCTAGGGAAATTGCAGCAGTTAGGTGGAAAAAAAAATGACTACCGAGTTGGGAAGGGTGGCTAGGGGTGAAAAGTCAGGCCCTGCAGGCTCAGTTTCGGGAACCCTGGATCAATTCATTATCCGTGCATCTTCAATCTTGGCGCACAACATTGACCGCACTGAAAAAAGACTATCGTTGGAGATTGTGGCCAATAGAAGGTCTTCAATGGGTCTTTTAGCAGGGGTGGTGTCTCCCATCTTGCCTAATAGAGCCCCAGTGATACCTATCACTACCCGGGTCCCGGTTGTTTATCCCGAGGAGAACACAGGTATCATTCAAGGAGGGCCCATTGTGATAGGTCACCCAGCCCCTAGTGTTCCCAGCAGGGAGGGGGAAAATATTCCTGTAATTGTATCACCCTCTGCGTGCTCCCCAGGCTCTATAGTCTCCTTAGCTGGTAGTGTTTCTCCCGACCCTAAGGAGAAAAACCCTAGGACTTGCTACAAACGAGTTGCAAAAATAGTACATTCCTTGCCCGCAGTTAAAAGGAAGCGCAGAAGCACAGCCCAGAAGGGCAGGAAATCAAAAATTCAGAAGACAACCGTCCTATCTGAATCTCCCTGCGGAATACAGGTTCCTATGGAGAATATTGCTGATAATCCTCCCACTCAGTCGACTGAGTTAGACCCGGCAAAGTCGGCAGATCCTAATATTCCCTCAGAATTGCCACAGGCTATTTGGGACTGAATTGAACGGTTAATTAGTGGATTTTGTACGCCTATCCTTAAAAGATTAACCATGATCGAAAATAGACTGGATCTGATTGGGGGCGGTGTAGTTAATTCCACTGGTAATGCGCGATCTGGTGATAGTGGTGGGAGGGGACAACATGTGGTGGGATCGATCATGCCTATCCCTAGTATCAACCCAAATCCCCTAGTGCCCCCCTCCCAATTAATCCGATCTGGTAGTCCCCTCGTTGTGATTTCGAATGCCCCTACCGTTCGGGCTTCTTCCTTGGTCGATACTGGCACAATTGATCCTATTAGGGTTGGTATATGTTCTGTCGATCCTGGCCCATCTATTACAGCCATAGCAAGGGGCACTCGGGGGTTTCACGACAAATCCCCAGCTAGCCTTCCATGTATTGATCTTCCCACCGCATCTAGGCCCTATGTGTGTATCTTGACAGGGGTACCGCCACTGAGACCCGGGCATCGAGAGGAATACACAGATTTGAAAAATAAGTGTATTCATTGGTTGAATAAGAACCGCCCTCTCCCATACGGGGTTAAGGCTAAAATTCTTTTTGCGAGGAGGGTGGACTGGGTTGGGCAAAGTCAGAAGTCAATTGAGGGGGATTGCATCATTATCAACTTTGGGGATCCCAGTGCAGGGGGGCATATTTGTAGAGAACATTACCGAGGCATGGCCACTAAGATAAGACCGGTTCCTCTAACATTTTTTTACCCTGCCCCCTTTCAAAGTTTCCAGCAGACCAGGGCCTATAGGACCGACTCGATGGGTTGGTCAAGGGGTGAAACGGGTGTTCCGTTGGGAAACAGATTTGAAGCACTATCCGGCTTAGAGGAGTGTGATTGACTACAAATTACAACTTTTGAAAATAATTCAATTCACACTCCCAAAGGTCCCGCCCCCCAAAGGGAAGGTAGGTCTAAGTCTGGTATGGACCAAAGAAACCCATGTGCTTCTAGCCATTCCATCGTAGAGTCTCCACCACCTATAGGGAATACTGGGGGTAATAATTTGGAACCATCGGAGGGGATACCAATGATTTTAGGTTCCTCCCCGACCCTTGGGCGCTGCTCCACGTTAAATACCTCATATATCCAAAGTTCTCCATCTTTAAAACTCTTATCCTGGAACATAGCAGGGTTGGGTTCTAAGTTGGCACACCCTGAATGGGTAGAGTATATTGACATGCACGATCTATGTCTTTTTCAAGAAACGTGGGCAATAACGCCCCTTTTTCGTCAAGGATACTTATCTTTTCAGGTTACTGCGACCAAACAAGCAAAGGGCCGCCCCATGGGGGGCTTGGTTATATGGGTACGTCAGACACTGTGTTGTAAGGTTACCCAAATACCCACAAAATGCAATGATATCCTTGCCATAAAAATTATTATAGATCAAAGCCCTACCCTATACATTTTTAAAACGTTTATGTAAGAGGTTTGCCTGGCGGTCGTTGTTCCCATGTCATAACAACCCTGGAAAGATTGCTGGACAACATCCAAAAGGACTCTTATTTGTTGCTTGTGGGGGACTTTAACACTACGTTTGAACCGTTAGGTGATATCGCTTATAATCTTATGGCAGAGGAGGATGAATTTTGGGGTATACCCCCATTAGAGGTTGAGCCCATTAAAAAATGGTCAGATGCGGCAATTCAAATATCTGGATTGTGTTTCGGATATCAACTGCAGGCCATAAATGGGCGCACACCCTCTGATAGGATTGGGGCAAATACATTCAATAACGGGCGTAGGGCAAGTCGTATAGATTATGTATTGGTAGGTTTGTCTCTGTGGCATTGTGTGAAGGATATGGCTGTAGTCACCCGATTAGAAAGTGATCACGACCCTCTTGTTGTTACATTGGAGGGCCTTTTGGGTGGACTAATGCCAGTTAGCCTAGCACAGGGACCCATAGGCTTAGTGGTGTCTAATGACACACGTCATCTGCGGTGGGAAAATGTCTCCAGATCCCAGGAGACACTGTCGAAGATGAATTCCGAGATGGATAGGGTGCTGGATGTCTGGGTCTCAGGAGAGGTAAATCCAATTCCCCTGACCCAATTCACTGAGATGCACACAGCCAGATGCGAAGTAACCTGGGGTTAGCCCTAGGTGAAGGCGACCCAGGGAAGGTTAGGTTGGTATGTACCTTTTACAAACAAGCAGTTAAAGATGCAAAAAAATCCTGGGATCAGGCAAGATGGTCTGAGCTTAAAGCTGCCTGCTTGTCGCGGAACCCTAAAGTGTTTTGGGACACGTTCAAATGGGACCGGGGGGGGATTCCGGACCCCCCACAGAACAATGTTGCCCAACACCATTGGGTGGAGTACTTCAAACCCCAATATGCTTCCCTGGAGGATGAACTGTCCACAGGGACATTCGAATTAACATTCTTCTCCGGAGAAGTTTTTACGTTGGGGGATGTGGATAGAGCTTTGAATACCATCATCTCTGGCCGTGCTCCCGGGATGGATAACATCCCAGGGGACGTATTCATAAACTATAAAACATCTTGGCGCCTGTACATTAGATACCTAGCAAATGCTATTGCTTGCGGGGCTCCGATCCCGGCCTCCTGGAAGGGGCCGAGATTATACCGGTCTTTAAAAAGGGAGATAAATCAGTTGCGGCAAATTACCAACCAATAAGTCTTATTGACGTCATCCAAAAGATTATGGGCCGTTTGATCCTTCATAAGATGCAGTCATGGATGGAAGAGGAACACATTCTTTCCTCGCTGCAAGCTGGTTTTCGTCCCTTTACAAGTACCATAGACCAGGTCTTCCGGTTTATTAACATCTACTGGAAGACTGTTGTTCTGGGTAAGGGAGCCCTATATGTGGTATTTGTGGACTTGAAGGCGGCTTTCGACCTGGTGCCGCGACAAAGGTTGTGGGACGTTCTCAGTAAATTAGCAATTCCTGCTGATTTGCTGTCCTTGATCATTCGTCTACATGAGGATAATCACGCTTGAGTTAGGTGGGGCTCAAAAGGTGAAGTCACCGATTCATTCCCTGTTGCAAGGGGTGTACGGCAGGGTTGTGTGCTTGCACCTACGCTGTTTTCGCTCTTTGTGAATGGGGTGGTTGACTTCCTCCAGGAGTTCCCCACCGATGCTCCTGTGTTGGCTAACGAACGTATGCCAGTCCTCATGTTTGCGGATGATACCTTGATAGTGTCTAAAACCCCTAGTGGTTTACAGAAGGCCCTGAGTAGATTTGAAGCCTTCTGCTCGTCTCGTGGTTTAATAATAAACACAGACAAGACAAAATTCATGACATTTAACGAACACAAGTCCTTTCGGGGCAAGGTCTTTATGAATAACGTTCCTCTAGAGAAAGTAGATGTATTTACCTATCTGGGGGTTTTGCTTCAGGCAGATATGAGCTGGTCTAAGCAAATCAACACAGCTACCCTGAAGCACAAGCAACAGGCTGGGATCCTTGCAGCTAACTTTAATACCTCTCTCACCAAGCCAATTAGCCCACTAATGGAGATATATGGTCTTAAAGTTTTAAGTTCTACCCTTTATGGTGCTGAACTTTGGGGGTTTCAGAATTTATCGACCCTAACTGTGGCTGAAAATTTATTTTTAAGAAAGATCACTGGTGTCCCTTAAAGCATTCCTATGTGTCCATTACTATTAGACATGGGTAGGAAATCTATAAGGGATTTGGCCAAACTCCGCCCTCTATTATACTGGAGAAGATTGTGGTGTACGGCCGAGCTCTCACACTATGCAAAAGGCCTTAAAGACGTGATGGATTCAGATCACTATCATAGGATTAAATGGCTGGGGGAAATAAGATCACTGTTGGTCAATTTGGGTTTGAGTGAACTTTGGGAGGACCCCCAAAATGCCTCCTTTCCCTCAAAGAAGGTTCTAAAGGAGTTATATTGGAATCTGATAACGGTTTCAATGCGTACTAAGTGTGCACGTAAGGAATTGTCTGGTCGGTTTCTTGAGTTGAAGTCTAAGCCTGCTTTAGAAGAGTATTGGGACTTCATCGAGAAACCATTTGACAGGAAGTTATACTTCCAACTGAGGATTGGCACCCTATCAGTAGGATCATTTAATGGCAGCTGGGGTGGGGTTTATAAGAAAACATGCCCAAAATGTATCGACAAAGATGAAACTATCAGCCATTTGCTGTTCTTCTGTCCACTATACAAGAAACCTCGAGCAAAGTGGGTTATACCTATCTGCAAGATTTTGGGTTTTAGGAAGCATGATGAGGCCCTAAGAATACTCACAACGGACCCCTCACAGCCTATAGCAATAGCCATGGCTAAATTCCTAGGTTGGGCATGGTATATTAGATCTAGGGCGTTGTCCCAGAGTGTTTGACTATCTCGGCCCTAGTACTACGGGCAAGCTATCTTCTGTCGTACTTGGAATCGGTTCTTTGATCAAACGTTGTTTTTTTTTTTTTAAACAGGTGAAGGGAAAGATTCCTTTTCCACTTTTATGCCTAATTTATCCGACAGCTACCATGTTTAATTTGTTTTTAACGTTTTAGAATTCAAAATATTTATTGTCTTAATAATATTGTATGTATGTGTTGCTTTTATGACAATACTGTCGAATAAAGCCTTGGAAAATGGAATTATATATATTCATCTTTAATTATTCGGTCAACCTCTTCTGGCTCTTGTTTTCGTGTGTTTCACCTGCTTCCCCCAAACCCCTGTGACGTCCCATTTTGCGACCATCAAATACATCATACACATTGTTAGCTTATGTCTCTGTAGGTCTGCATCCTTCAAAATTTGCATATTTGCAAACTTTGGACTCAGCATATTCCATTCCCATAACACGTTCAATAGCTCCTTTCCTATCTCTACCCAAATCTCCTGCTGAACTCTAGAGCTCAATATAATAGTTTGAAGGAAAGGGCCCTCCTCATTGGTCATTTAAGATACTCACTACTTGGAGCCAAACCCATCTTGAGTATGTGCTGTGTAATATCTTGAATTCTATCAGGCTACAGTTCTCCTGGATTGCCACCTTTCGGCGGGTCAGTGGAGGCCGGGGGGATGTAAAACGTTTTCCCACTCAGTGTCTTCTTGCGTTTTCAGGTTCCCTCCCCATTTTGCAATAGGTCTTTGCAGGGAGTTAGGGGCGTTGTTTAGAAGCACTTTGTAGGTCATGGACACAACGTGTTTCCCCTGACCCCCTACCAGAATCCTGTTCTTTTGATGCGTCACCTCTGGTATGTCCTATGTGTACTGAATACGTGCTTGAGTTGCAAACATTGTGCTGTCTCTGGTGCAGACTGAATTCTTCCAGTAGCTGGGAGAACTCTTTTACCCTCTATGTCCCTAGAATGTCTCCCAGTCCTGATATACTTATATGGTTCCAATCTATGAACCTATAAATTAAGAACATGGAAGGAGAGTTGGTGAGGGGGACCTTAGAGATAGCGGAGGTATTGGCTATCTACTACGGCAACCTATACATCCCTCCATCACAAAAACCGCAGCAGAAATACAGGTGTTCCTCAGGGACATATAAATGCCATATCTATTAACAAAGAATAGGGACTAGGGGTCACGTTGTTTAAAGAGGTCCAGTGCACATAACCCAGAGGACATGAAAGCAAGAAGGGTACAGAGTTCCTCGTGTATAGTGACAGGCGGTGACCGAGAGTGGTGGAGAAAATGTCTCAACCAACCAGTCGTGAAGAGAGAGTAACAGGAAAAAAGGGGGAAATTCCCCTTGGGGGAACTAGAGCTCTCACACACCCAGCAAGCTAGGTGTCATGCTTCATCATATGAGCACTGCCCCTCGTCAAGTCGGCGCTGCAATTCTTGACGGGCTCCCGGAATCGGGGCTCTTTGTCGGGGATCTTTTGTTCCTGCCGATAGATGCTTGGGGGTGAGGGGCCTAGTGTAAAAAGATGTAGCAGAAAGTGGATTAAAAACGGGTCAGTTAGTCCTATTTGACATTTTATTCCAAAGGTAAACTGCCGTATTAAAATAGTGTAGAGTGGCTAAGTGCTAGGAGTTAAGTGTCTAGGCATGTAGCTCTACTCTATTGGATCGACATGTTTCTTGCCAGTTGTGTCAGGAGGATCTAGGCAATTCATCAGGATCAACGAGAAAACTGTCTACATAAAGTGGTAAAGTAACATTTACATACCACGTCCTAGGGTCTTTAACCTGTTGGCGGTAAAATAAAATAAAGAAAGATTTAATTGATCCTTACAACAATCTCTTCACACCCTATATATATGTTAAGACCAATAGTGTCTTAGGATTCACCGTGCTGGAGGTGTGTGGAAGAACCATTACATACAGTATAGTGTCAATAAACTGTGTTTATTTTATTTTACCGCCAACAGGTTAAAGACCCTAGGACGATTGATCCCAAGTGTCTCCACTCTTTCAGGGCAGCCACGGTGGAGGAGGTGCAGAAGAGGTAAAAGAAAGTTCCCAGGTCTCACACCTCAGTGCCTCTGTCCCCTCCTCTCAGGTCTCCCCTGCACTTTCAAAATGCCCATCCAATGTGTATCAGGCAAGAATAGGTATTGTTTCAGCGCCGGACTTGTTACAGTACTCGGAGCCCTTTCCTGCGACACCGACCCTGTGCACACCAGAAGCACCTGAACCCCCGCAGCCCCCAGCCCTGCCCTTCATCTCATCTTGTCTACCTCGAAACTAGATTCTATTTTAGGGGATCGAGACTCAAACCAGGTCCCAGTCTCCATCCATTGCCAAGCTATCACCTGTGCTTCTCCTGCGGAGCCACAGGGAAGGCCCGACACCTTTCCACTTTCTCCCACCTCTCACTGCAGCAGCAATGTCTACTCCTATGTGTCTCCATGAATCTCTTTCTGGCCCACCGAGCAAAGTTATCCAGTGCTGAGGATGTTTCTCTCACCCTGGCAATCCCCGGCCGAAGCATGGCTCTGAGAAGCGGGGGTCGGAGGAAGGGAACACTGACCCACCTGTGGCCCTCTTCCTAGGTTCTCTCTGCCTCCTTCTCCTCTCAGTATTCATTACCTCCACTATACCGACCTCGCAGAGAGGCCCCCACATCTTTCTGTAGGGCCATGCTCTCCTCCAGGCCTGTTGTCTCTTCCAGCCTTTTGCTGTGCCATGCTGTGCTTCTGTAGTACGCTCATATTTTCAGGCATGATCTATTTCAGCCCCTTCAGTTCATCTGGGCAACACCAACGTCGCTTGCTCTCTTTGTCTCCCAACCTCTGGATGCTTTTTGTGAAGTTGCGTGGGGCAATGCCTACCCCAAACTACAGATTTTAACTGGTTTCACATGACCTTCTTTGATGTCTTAGCAAGGCACACTTACCATCTTGCTCGACTTGGCAACCCTTCTCTGCAGTTCTGAGTTTAAATGAAGTGCAGCGGAACACACACTGAGGGGTAATTCCTGAAGCAAGACACCATTTAATCCGAAATGATATAGAAACAAGCTGACATGTTGCTTATCATCAGCTATTCCTACCATATAACAAATAGAGGTATACAAAACATAAAAACAAGAAATGCCACAAAGTTTTGTGACGCCATTTCTATTTTCATTTCATCTGTTCATCAGTTTGACTTTAACCTACAAGTCTTTGATTGAAATATATAGGTTACAGTTGATGGCGGGCAAAACCCATTCAATCTTGCCACAGGGGCCGTCTTCATGGATCTGGAGTGATGTAGTTACTAGAGGGACTTAAGTGCTCCCTGCTGGACCAGTCTCAATTTAAGAAGTTAAGGTTGGCAATTTCTTATAACAGAAATGTAGAACACATTTGGTCCCACAAGAATGACAGACAATTAAGTCTCAACCTTAAAGCTTTTATTTTAAGAATTTTAGTCATACTGGAATGAATTCAGTGTTGTCAAAATCAATTATTCAATAAACCAGAGTGCATTGCTCAGTCAAAATACAAAATCAATCAAGAACTCTGTAAAGTTCAGTTCAGCAAATACAGGGTATAAAATGGGGAATAATTCCAGCATAGATTCTCCTTCTAAAGTAAGGAAAGAGGCTCTCTTCACATCAAAAAATTACACTCTTTTATATGGTTCTAAACAAAGGATTTCATACATTCAATACAGTGGTACATGGTTCACTGACTCTAAACAAATCAGAGGGGGGTGTGCTATGGCCACGAACGATAATGGCCGCTTGACTCCTGAGCTCCGTGTCAAGGCGGGCCCCGGACGGCACAAGGGCTTTACAAGCGCTACGTGCAAGCCATGAATGCTCACTCCACGTAGTAGGGAGGCCGTAGAAGTTGATGCAGGTGCTCTGATAGCAGAGAGTGCCCCTGTTCCAGCCATGTCTGATGAGATTCGAACTGGGCACGCAACTGGATTGAGGACCGCAGCCCACAGCAAGGGGTGGTGCCCACCCACACTGCAGGAAAACGAGGCGTCCACGCAGACAACTCATCCTGCTGGGCCATCAGCAGTCACAGGTGGGGCTCTAGACCCATGTCTGAATGCGTGACAAACGGACCGATCCCCCTCCTATCCCAGCCGTGATACACTGCCCTCCTATTTTCCCCTCTACAAGGATTGCATGCCCACAGGCTTTTGTTACCACCCTCCCCACTTGTCTCCTTTGTGGGCTGACCTTTCGCTTCAGTCCTCTTTTACTACTGGCAGATCGGCCCACCAGCACCGGGCCTGCACAACAGAGGGGACCTCTTCTTCATGGTACCGTACACGCAAGGGCGACACAGGGTCCTGCCAACTATCATCTTCCACATCGCCGCCTGCTAATTGTAACAGACCCCCCCGACACGAACTCCGTCAACAACCAACCAGAAGGGTGGACACCACCAAAGACTCTCTTCACACAGAGTGTTGGGCACCTGGGGCCCCCGGATGGAGAGCCCTCGCTAACCTTACCATAACCACTCTGTACTCCTTAGACCTACTCAATAACACAGAAGATTAGGCACCCTAAGCCTCTTACGCAGTGACTGCCTACCTCCTTCAGAAATATATTGGACGTATCCATCTTTGCGAATCTGATCGTCCTACGCATCTGTCCTACCCTAGGTCGAGTTATACACTCCCACTCCCACTGAACACCGGAACCGGGATATCAGCAGATGAACAAGCCAACCCGCACTAAGGTCATCACTGGTGATCTGGGAATGTCAGGGCCGTTCCACCTTCAACACCTAGAACGCAATCTCCTCAGAACCAGGACCAACTCATCCCACTATGGCTACCTCACCGGACACCACTATTGAACAGATACTGCAAGAAATCTCAGTCGTAGACCGATGGCTGGAGGGCATGGAGACATCCATTTCCATCCTTAGTGCCTATTCCAAATCCATTCGCACAGACACCTCCGGATTTTAGAAACGCATGGATGGTCTAACTCAATGTGTCTCTGTAATGCAGGACCACCTTGATACTATCCCGGAATGGGACCAAGAACCTCTCTACCTCCGCAGTAAAGTTATAGATCTGGAAGACAGGAACCGCGAGAGACAGTCTGCTTTTTCGGATTACCAGAAAATGAGGGCTCAGATGCCAAATCTTTTCTTGTGGCCACCCTCCCGAAATTCACAGGCCTAACATTTGAGCCACCATTGGAAATGCAGAGAGCTCATCGTATCAGACCACCATGTAGAGGACTGCCTCAAACCCCACGACCGCTTATCACTTGCTTCCTGCACCACGAACAGGCCCAACAACTAATCACAGCAGCTCGCACTCATGGCCAATACACATTTGAGGTCCGCGAGATACGGATAGCAGCGGACATCTCCAAGGAAACTAATGAACGTCGCAAGACCTTCCTCTCCCTCAGGCCTCTCCTCCGGCAGCTGGACATTAAGTATGGCCTCTTCGAACCTGCACGTCTCCGGATCACCAGAGTTGGCGTTTCCAAAGAATTCTGCAGCCCAGAGGGCCTCCACCACTTCCTGGAAGGCCTTGTCCCTCAGGACATGGACCATGTTGCTTCCATTCCTGGAGACAGCTTCCTCCACCCATCGCCAAATCTTCCAACAACCTTCAGCGGGCCCCAGCGGAGTTCAGGAGTTTCCAGATGCAGAGACCCGGACAGAGTTGCTCACTCCCTGGGAGGCAGGACCCAGACTCTACAAGTGGTGACTGCTCTTATACAGGAGCATGACAGGGACAAGTCACGCTCTCCCCTGAAACCCACCCATGAGGAGGGTGCGTCCTGAAGTATGGTTATCTGGGTTCCCTATGCCCGGCAGGAGGAACAAGGACCATCACCGTGAAGCCTGATGAAAAAGACGGATGGCTGAGTACCAGTTTACTTGTTATAAATTGTTTCTTTTTCTACCTAAATGTTCATCTTCATGTTTAATTGCTACTGGTTGTTTACACGCATCTTCTTTGCTATGTGCCCTGTGTATTGTGGGTTGCCTCATATTGAGTATCCCTTTCCCTGTCCCACTTCCCCGATCCCACCCCACTTACCCACTCTCAGCGAGTGTACAGCACTAGGAAATCAGCAAGCTGATCTGCCCCGAGCAGTCACCACACCCTCCCTCTATACATCACTGCCCACTGTGGCCCTACACCAATTTCCTCCCCATCCCTTGAAATATGGCAGATGCCACGACCCTGCGCTCCTCTGACTTTCTAACCTTAGCGGACCCAAACAGTGCATAACGCCTTCTTTTTCCTCGCCTGACTCTGCTCAAGACCACCCAAAATGACCACACTGCCGCCCCCCCTTCTTCGACCCTGAGACCCAGACCCTTGTCCAATGTATGTGACTATACTCACATCCGTCCCTGGCTGATAAGCCTACCGTGACGCGATCACGGGCCTTCAATCCCTGCGTTTCAAGATCCATGCGAGGCCCCGACCCTACCCAAACCCCACTATCTCCTCTCAGGTCCTCCCTGATCATATTCGTCACACCGGCATAGTTATCGACCATATACGACTGAAGGACCTAGAGAACGGGCCCCACAGGCAACACCACGGACCACTGGTTGTACATGAGGCTAATATCTCTCCCCCCTTCTACTGCTCCACCAGTGATATCCCATTGACGTCACTCCCTCCTGCACAGAACACTGGGGTCCGCTTCTTCCCCTCCCCGCATGCTTGATCGGCTACTAGCCTAAGCGGTGACCACGTCGGCACACTGGAATGTCTCATAGACAGCCCTGCTGCCCGAACGGACCCCCGACACGCTATAGCCTGGAAGCTTAGACCTGCAGTGAACAGCTCTATACCCCTAGAGGCGCATCACCTGCCTGCAACTGCCCGGTTTCTTCCCCCTACTAACCCCCCATCCCCTAAATTCCCCCTTTTCAATTAATACGTCCCTAGGTAACCCCTGACCAACTGCCCTAAACACTACCGGGTGACATCCAGTAACTACCTTGTCCACATGCCCGCTCCCCTTGCCTGACTACTCCTTGTCCCCCTTCTTCCTTCCCTACCCCCAATTTTGCCTCCCCCTTCCTTCTCACACCCCCTCCCCCTTTCTTCTCATTAGATCCTCCATCTTCCCCTCTCCCCTCCCCTACTGTTGGTCCCTCTTCCAATCACATCTCCCTCCACGCCTTATCCTCCTCACCTAACCTTATATCAATCTTACCCTCTTTGCCTGTCTGCACTGTCCCTCCCCCGCCTGCACAACAGATATCACACAGCCTGACCTCCTAACTACGCCCTCTCCATAAACACTAACGTCCTCCCCTTTCTTTTCCCCACACTAGCGACCAGACATCTCCAGAAACCCTTAGGACGCAAATGGCAGTACCCACTCCCTGTCCCTCCCAACCATGGCGCATCCTCTTGTGGAATGTCAACGGTCTTACACATTATATCAAATGTAAGAAAGTGCTCTGCTACCTCCAGAAGAAAAAAGTAGACATTGCTCTCCTAAAGGAGACACATTTGGATGCGTTGGAGTCCGACAAACTCTGCCTCAACTGGGTGGGCACAGTAATTCATATGAGCGTGACGGCATAGGCCAATGCCGAGGGGGGCCATCCACGGAAAAGCAGAGTCCCTATACTTCTCTGCAAATCTCTACCCGTTACAGTTGTTAAATCGTGGTCTGATCCAGATGGCAGATACACATTCGCCAAGCTGAAATTAGGTGACAGATCCTTGTGCATGGGTTCACCATATGCCCCAACAGGGACCAAATGCTCCTTTTTTTTCTCGGCCTAACCCATCTACTTGTGGAACCCGTCTACTTGTGGAGATAGGGGCGACTCGATAACATCATCGGAGATGACTGGAATCTTGCTTGTAACACAGTGCTGGATAGGACAGGACCCTTCGATAGGAGGAACGAAGGGGACAGATCCCTGCTGGGAGACATGGCCCTGCTGGGAGACATAGCCTTAGACCATGGCCTTGTAGACTACTGGTGCCTCTGCCACCCAACAGACAAGGAGTATACTTTCTTATCATTAGTCCATGGCACTCAGTCTAGACTGGACTACTTCCTCGTATCCCATTCTGTAGCCGCGCTTGTCGGCAAATCCCGCACATTAGAGGCCGCACTCTCGGAAGATTCTCCAGTTTGTTATCCATTGACGTAGGCGATGTCTCTCCAGGCCATAAACCATGGTGCCTAAACATCCAGAGGTATCGTTCTCCCTAGGGCAAGGCCCAACTGCGGACACATTTATCTACTTATCTGATAGACAACTAGACATCAATAACCTCCTCTAGAACCCTATGGGCGGCTGCAAAACCAATCATTTATGGGCAACTAATGAGGGATGTGGCGGTGGCCAATAAGAAAGCGGCTCTCCGTTGTATCGAACTAGAAGACCAGATTACCTCCCTATCTCATCTCGATTCCTTCCGCCCCTCAGTGCCCAATTGTCACCACCTAGAACTATCCCCTATGGATCTTAATGGCCTCTATACCTCCTACGCCTAATACGCACTTCAGCGCTTAAAGGGAAGGCATTACGAACAAGGGGAAAAAGCAGACTGACTACTGCCAGTGCAGCTGAGGCAACGAGAGGCTGCGATGGCTATCCCCTCTATCCGAACTATGACCGGCGACGTCCTCGCTCAACCCAAAAACATAGTCAATAAATTTGCCTCATTTTATGAACAGGTTGGCTTCATCCGGGGTTCACTCCTTCAGAAACCACCTTCACACCCTGGGCCACACTCATTGGGCTACAAAAGATCTACCAGAAGATGCAGTAGCCCTCTCCATAGTCGCAGAAAAAGCATTCAATCGCATTGAATGGGGATACCTTTTCACCGCCATGAAACGTTTCCACCTAGGAGACCAGTTTATCTCCAAGGTCCGCCTGCCCTATGACTGCCCTGTGGCCCAGGTCAACTGCTAGGGATTCCTATCTGACACCTTTAAGATTCGGAGAGGCACATGCCAGGGCTGCCCACTCTCTCCCCTCCTGTTCTTGCTGTCCATCGAACCCTTAGCCTCTCTTATCCGCTACTCGCCGCATATAGCGGGTATAACCATTGAGGGAGGCCTCTTCTAAATATATTTATATGCCTACCATATCCTTCTTACTCTTAGAGATCTCCCACATTCCCTACAGGCACTGCTAGAGGTCAATGACGGTTTTGCAGCCCTATCCGGCTAGAAAGTGAACTGGGATAAAAGTGAGGCCCTCCCACTCTCCTCAGGCACCAGGAAGGCAGTGATCCATGGCTAGCCCTTCCGCTGGAAATCCTCCCGACTTAAATACCTCGGGGTCTTAGTTAACAGGGGCCTGTATGGAATTGTAGAAAATAGGCCTCAGCTAGGCCTACCAGTGCAAGGGGTTCGCTCTTCTCTGCACAGAGTCCTCAGACTATTGGAAAGAAGTTGGCACAGAAACTGGAATAGAAAATACAGAGTTTAATTAACCTCATGAGGTGGAACCACATTCACCCAGCACCCTGTGGTGCTGAATGAAGGTAGCACACAGACTAGAAGAACCATGGGTCTTTTATACCCACACAGGGGCTCAGAAAGAGGGCGGTACAAGCATACATGAGAAGAGTTACATACATAGATGGTCATACAGAAATGCACAGTCGACAGTAAAGGAGGAGCTAGCAGTTGCTGACTCTGGTAGAAACAACCTGATAGTTACAGACTAAAAACAGATGTATGGACAGTTAGATATTCCTGCGCATGTGCAGAGCACAAGGGTAAACAAAATGGCTGCCAGAAATACAAAATGGATTCCATAAAATGTACAGGACAGCCACTAAATACCAGATGGATTCCGCTAACGCTAATTTAATCGCAGCCAATTTACGACAGAATGGTTGCAGATAACTTGACACTCCTAATTTCACAAATGAAAACAGACTTCAACAAGTGGTCCCTCATGGGGTTCTGCATGTGGGGCAGAGTGCAATCCGAATGAATGGTCACGATGCTGCACTTTACGTATACCCTGGGGATGATGCCTATTGTGGTGCCCCTAGATACTCTACGCCACATAGACACTCGAATATGAGCCTTCGTCTGGGGCTCCACTCGCCCCGTCTAGCTGCATCCAAACTCATGGCCCGTCACACCTATGGTGGCTTGGTATTACCATCCATGGAACGTTACTCTCTGGCACTACACATCTCGCAGCCCGCCTATCTACTTCCCGAAACACCAGATCCCCCACAGTGGGTCGCAAAGAAACTATCGCTCCTCACTTGCGGTGATGGCTGTGGCTCCCGCTACGGAGACCATACCCCCCAACTATCCCCCTCACATTCAGTCATACAGGCTAGGCTACACATAAGGAATGGCACCGCGCACACCTCCTTCTGGGTGTAAACCACCGTTTACACGCCAAAGCACCGATCTGGGGCAACAATGGCATCCAAATAAATGCTCAAAAACTTCACTGGCCCAGATGGAAGGCAGTAGGTATACGGACCCTGGATCAGGTCCTGTTAAACTGTGACTTAAAGCCCTTCGGCCAGCTATGAGAGGAATTTGGACTACCTCCACAGCAGGCCTGGCAGCACCTACAGCTACCACACTGCCTGAGGCGCAGTTTTGGCCCAAGCCCTTGGACGCTGCAACCTTTGCCAATAGTCAAATATCTATCGGTGTGGGGCCATCACAAGGGAGTTATGTCGGGACTCTATGGTACCCTGACGAACCACCTGTACTCACAGCCTCTCTTACGCAACCTTCGTGCAAAATGACAGATGGGCTTACCAATTATCATCAATGACGAAGACTGGTCGCAAATTGTAGGGGGCCCTAGACGAGGGAATTTGTGAAGCTCGATTTAAATTTTGCCTGTTGAAAGCCCTACACAAATAGTACTGGACGCCTTTGAAACTGCAAAAGGCTGGGCTATTGCTGCATTCTAGGTGTTGGAGATGTTCGGGAACGAGTTGTGACCTTCCCCACATTCTATGTGAATGCCCTTCTATTCAGCCCTTCTGGTCCTATATCGGAGACACCCTGAGAGAGTCTATGAACCTCTCTGTCTCCCCCTCACTCCCGGCATCATTCTTTTGCATTACATTGGAGACTCCCATGACTTTACTCGCCCACAACGTCACCTACTGCACATGGCACTCTCCACAGCTAAACTCAGCATTCTATGACAATGGAGGTCACCTACGCTCTCCCCCTCACAGGAGGACTGGACGGTAGCGATGGTCCAAACAGCATCCTATAAGCGCGTTATATATAGCATGCAAGACCAATAGGAGGTGTTTAAACAAACATGGCCCCCTTTCTCCGGGAGACCATACACTAAGGCCTTGCAGTATCTTCTACCTCCATATCATGCCCACTCAGCATCTCTCCCTCCTCCCTCCCCCTTACCCCCCTATCAGCCTCTCCCCCTCCTCAATCTCTCTCACTAGCCTCCCTCGGGCATGGGGACTGGCACCTAACCCCGCCCCCAATTGACACAAACAACCACTACTACACAATCACAACTTGACATACCAACCTCTCCCTCTTAGGGACACAATGCCGCTCTGCACTCTCGGCTACTCCCAATACTCCCGACTCCATCGCCTCTCGGAATCACCCCCCTCGTTACACTACGTCCCACCATCCTTCCTCTTTAATCTGTTATAGATGGGCGAGGTACATGGTATTCCCTCAGCCTGGATATGTCAAAGGGGTACCTTTCCCCTTACCTATCCCCCTCCCACCCTTTTCTCTCCGCTCCCTCCTCCTTCCCACATTTTCAGCCTCATGTTCCCTCCACTCACCCCAGATTAGGGAACCTGTCACCAACATCTACCATATATCTACCAAAGAAGGGTCTGGCTGAAACACTACAGATGGTGTATAATTTTCTAAACCAGAATACTACATATAATAATTTTGGAACTCATCCGGGCACTATCAATGTTGACGATGTATATGATATATGATGTACTCCTCCAAACTGTTAAGCCCCTCCTCTCTAACCCCTTCCCCCTTCACCGCCCCAACCCTCTTCTTCCTCCTACCTGAACCCCTTCCTCCCCTTTGCCTCTTCCCCATCGCAGTACAGATGTACCTATTATGCTAAAACCTACATGAGTGTACAATGTCATGTGTCACTGCACTGTTGTGTTCTTTGATACTCAATAAAAAAGGAAAACACAAAAAAAACATTCAGAATACAGCAAAAGAGAAAGATTTATAACTAAATACATTCAACAGGAATTCTAATGTCATGGGGCCCGATTCACAGAACTAACTTAAGACAAAATCCTAAACTTACTACCATTTTGGTATTCACAGAACGCACTTACTCATTTCGGTATTCACAGAAGTTAGGAGTCCTAACTTTAGGACTCCTAAATGTCTTCTGTGAATACCGAAAGTCTTAAAATTAGGATTTTTCTCAGTTTAGTAGTAGTATAGTTAGGACTCCTAACTTTAGGTCTCCTAAATGCCTTCTGTGAATACCGAAAGTCTTAAAATTAGGATTTTTCTCAATTTAGTAGTAGTAAAGTTAGGACTCCTAACTTTAGGACTCCTAAATGCCTTCTGTGAATACCGAAAGCCTTAAAATTAGGATTTTTCTCAGTTTAGTAGTAGTATAGTTAGGAGTCCTAACTTTAGGACTCCTAAACTGAGAAAAATCCTAATTTTAAGACTTTCGGTATTCACAGAAGACATTTAGGAGTCCTAAAGTTAGGACTCCTAACTTCTGTGAATACCGAAGTGAGTAAGTGCCTTCTGTGAATACCAAAATGAGTAAGTGCCTTCTGTGAATACGAAAATGGTAGTAAGTTTAGGATTTTGTCTTAAGTTAGTTCTGTGAATCGGGCCCTAGATCTTCTCATAAGCCTTTGTCTACACATGGACCAGAAAGAATCACATGATATGTGATTCTCCCTGGGATAGCTAAGTTTAACCTTGAATGTGTACACTTTATTCAGAACAGTCGGTCAAAGTTCTGTGGGACAAATTTAGTTCTTATTCTAATGATAGATGGAAATACAAGTCTATTCACGTGGTATAATGAAACATCACAGTAAAATGGAGTCCGAGGAATAGTTTGCCTTAAGTTAGCTAGAGCACAAGCTTCCACTAATGGAAAGCATTAAATTCAGTAAAACATCTACATCACAGTATTCATAAAAACAAAGGTCCATGTTCTCCTTCTTTGCTG
The DNA here is from genome assembly GCF_964204655.1 of Triturus cristatus. Classification (NCBI taxonomy): domain Eukaryota; kingdom Metazoa; phylum Chordata; class Amphibia; order Caudata; family Salamandridae; genus Triturus; species Triturus cristatus. The sequence continues at coordinate 372,090,874 of NC_140588.1, forward strand.
GGCATCACTTTAAATTGAATGAAACGGAGATGGTGGTCACAGGTATTCTGTGAATCAAAGATAGGAATGTCACCTTTTTTTGAGAAAAATAGTAGTCATTTAAATGTTCATGATTTGAGATCCTTGAAGGGCCAGTTACTGGCACTTACCTATGATTTCCTATTAAATCCCATGTGTTCTTTTAGTAATTTGTCAAATCTGCCTCTAAATTCTTTACAAATAATTTGGGATTACTTTAGCCACCTCCATTGTACTTTTGAAGGCATTTCTTTATTTCTTTTTGCATTTGATGTTTTATGTTTACATTTTTATGTAGCGAACAATATCAATTTTGCAGGGTTTCCAATTGTTTTTGCCCACTTTGACTTTCAAATTCATCCATGTCAATACAATTCTAGTCAGAGGCAACCTAACCAGTGGAAGCTGGTCTTGCTGAATACTGGCCATCTGCCTCCCTCTAATACTTTTCCAATTATCCTTTCTTTCTGCATTTGCCATACAGGGTCTCAATAGAAAAGGTAGGACTGTGTATTAGGACAACAGAATTTCAGAATGCTGGGTCTGAGTCCTTCTACACCATCACTGACTGTCGGCACAATTCCTAGCGAGCTCACAGTGCCTCACCCGAACCCCTAGCCTTCCTGGGATGGCAGGTGCTTTTGGCAACCTCAAACATGACACTCTGATCCCCAAGGGAATCGTGAAAACAGATCCTACCCCTTTTGTTGTTTACTTATGCATGCCCATAGTGAACACAAGAAAGATACGAATAATTTTTCAAAGCATTTATTGAAACAATAGTAGACTTCCATAGAAAGAATGAACTGTAATTATTAGGCAGATAACACAAAGCAATGTAACCAGCATTATGACCGTGATGAAAATAATAAATATTACAACCATGGCAGCCTGATTTCTATATATTTCTAACTATCACTATCCCTACTCTGAGAGCACTGTGGGTGAACCCTCTGCCCGATCTCTTAGGTTAGCCTGAGCCCCCATACCTGGGTAGCTTGGTCAGGAGACTGCCCAGAAGTGGGATTGGCAATTTTTCTCTGCAGGAGGGAAGATGAGCGTATGTAAAGATGAATGTCGAACACAGCCTTTGTTCCAGGACATTCGTGACTGGTGTGCCCCTCTGCCTTCTAAAGGCCAGTGCACCGTTTTTATATAATAAAAACACAATGTCTGAGGTATGGCTATGGCGCAATGATAGATATGTCTCGATGTTAGAAGCTGTATCCAAACGGCAACGTAAGCACTCGGATCTCTTGTTCGTAGTGTACCTAGCCTTGAACGTAGTGTACTGATTGCATAGTGAGAAAAGCTTTCTAAACACAAACAACATTTATAGCTTGTACTGAGAATAATATTGTGCAAGCATAAATGTATAAAATAACACTACTAAAACGATGTCAGCCTAAAAGAACGCCTCACAAAACATCCTAGCGCAGAGATTAGAGAGTGCACTAAACTGGTAGGGAAGCTTGGGCTTATTAAAAGCACATAAACTTGTTAAGCACTTCAGGTAAAATAACTCAGAGACTGAGGAATAAACTGCCTTTGATAATTAATCAAATATCTAGCTCACGAATGTCATCTTCCACGTGAGACACTTCACCATCTGTGTCATGGAGATTAGGGATTAGGGACAAAATTTGAAACTACATGTTCCAGAATGCAGTGTTGGCTGCATGTTATTTCTAAACGCATAACATCTTTTGAAGGCCAAATTGCTTAAAAAAGGTAATACATACATGTGAACTGAGCGGTAGTGTTTATTTTTTGGTGAAATTAACATTTTCTGTTTAGGTTTGCTAAAGTCTTCTGATTGAAAGAGGAGCTTAGGTGTGGTTGCCTGAGACTATTGTTGGGAAGGTAATAGCTTAGCAGAAAAGCAGGAAATAGAAAATACTCTGTAGGGGAATGTGACAGTTATGGCACATAACAAGACTTGTGACCACCAATTACCTGATATATACATACATACCCTTCTAACGGCAATTCCTACCATTCTATGAGCATGCATAAGTGATTTGGTACAAGCTTCTGGTTTCACGCATTAAACATCAAGAATATTCACCCACAATTTACATAAAATGGCGCATTCACCTACCATAGGAACTTACCATTTGGAACCTAAGTCTTCAGTGTGGTTTTGTGAAGCTATGCCGCCCTGCCCTTGTAGGTTTTCTGGACATCCCTATGTTTTTTCCACAGTAAGCTTGATAATTCTGTGAGCCTATTGGAGCTTCTCTTGTTTGCTGTTATTGAGGAGTCAGAGTAGATTTCTGGTGTTCAGGTGCAGCTAAAATGTACCTTGAAAAAACAAGGAGAGGGGCTCGTAAGTGTCCAAAGAGACAGAGCACCAGGCACTTTACTATAAGAACCAATACGTGACAGAGATCATTCGATCACGGACCGTCGTGGTCACTGCTTAGCTCTATAGCTCTGCCCGGATGTGTCGAAGGCCGCCGTTTGGTGTGTGCCAATAACAGTCACAGACCCGCCGGTGTAGAAAGTGGCGCATTAAATACCCATGATTTCACAAGTGATATGCGTCATGGAAATAGAGGAAATATCCTCTGTACAATTGTTGTGTCTGTAGTTACTTTTTCTTCCACGTGATTTTTTACTGTCATTTATGTATGAAATCTTAAATTTTGTTCATTTATTTTAAAGATGTATTTGTCTGGTGCACATTGACAAGTCATTTTTATTATATTTTTTTGATTTTGTATTTTTTGCTTAACCCATAGCTGATATAAGATTTTTTAACGTGTTAATAAATTCAATGTGAGACTTTTAACAATTGTTAATATATTTTTTCTAGGGTAAGCTTTCCACATCCCATCCGAAGTGAGTGGTTGCATACTTTAGTTGGGTGTGTCTGAATGTGATTGATTGGTGTTGGTAGTTGATTGATATTTTATCTATTTGTATAGTCCAAAGGGAAAAATCTTTTTCACTACATGCAGCCAAAATGTACCCTCTTCGGTGAGAGTGGCTGCAGCCCTTCCACTTAGCTATGCATTGCTGACAGCATCCTCCAGTAAATGTTTGCTCAAGCACCATAACTACAGTCTTGTTCTTCTTCATGTTTCGGACATTCATGAAGGATACATGTATTATATATGGATCTGTCTGTGGTGAATAGATGGGAGAACGCTGGAGTCCATTCTTCTCCAAGTGTGCATTCTGCGCAAGGCTGGTTTTGTCGTTTGGAAATCTAAGCCTGCCTGTAAACATCTCCCATCTTCCTCCCTAAAACTAGGCATATCTGCCCATTTCCTTCGTTGTGGTCTAGGGCAGCAGTTCTCAATCTTTCTACATCAGTGGACCCCCAAGGAATCTCTACTGAAAGCTGAAGACTACAACTCAGATCTCAAAACAACATACAGTAACATGTATAAATAAAACAAATACACAAACTATGAAATACTTTATTTAATTCACAGACAAAAAATATACAAAATCTATCAAATGTATTTTAATAGGAAGGTTGGAACTTTACGAAATGAGGTTTTAAAAGATGAAGTGATATGCTTGACTCAAATATATTGCAGCATCTATTTTTCTCCAATTACTCTGTTTTTGTTGGAGCACCACTGTGCTTCAGTGAAGGTTACCAATCAGCCATACTATATTCTTTTTGTTGAACTTGCACTGTTCCCACGAATCAAGATAAGGATATCAACTTCATTTTTAGCCTCGAATTTCAAATTCCAACACGTTTATGAAGCATTAAAAAGGATTTTTAAATTTTACTTTTTAAGTATATATACCTTATTATTATTCTAAAATTATTAATTAGTCTAAACAGTCGCAGACTTCCTGTGTAGGTGTCACAGACTCCAAGGGGTCTGCAGACCACAGGTTAATAACAGCTGACTTAGGGTACCCATGCTAGTGGGGCTTCTGGTTGGTCAAGCCTGACAGCCTCGGGTCATGTACGTGCCTATTAAAACTCTCAAATAAATAAAAAATAATCTACGCTGGCTTCACACAGTCTCTAGAGGGAATCACTGCGTCTCAGTCAGTGGGTTCTGGTCATGCATAGGGGCCCAGAGCTGGCCAGAGCTCATCAAATGGAGTGAAAACATTGATGGGTGTCTCTCTATCTCTCTCTCTCTCACACACACAAAAACACACGCGTTCATTAGGGTGAGCATCATGCTCACAACAGATGACAGGTCACTAAACACACAGGTGCCAATGACAGGATCACAGATGCTGGCCTCCTGCCTGAGATGGCTGGTTGAACTGAGCCTGAGAAGTAAATTACAAAGTTCACAGAACCTAAGGTGAGGGGGAAGATTGTTCTACCACTTTTCTGTTTGAAAAAAGGATTGCTTTCAGTTTTTCCACTTTTTTCACATATTGGTTTTCGAGCATGGCAATATTGTGTCTGCTTATTAACTGGCTGATGTGGCTACGTTGTTAGCTAGGTATGCCCATGCACTCCTTCTTCATTCAACAGGTTATGAAGATGATGCTGGCTGGGAAAGGTAGTCAATGTATGTCCTTTAGGGTGGAGGCACATGGTTGCATTTCCTCAGTCCAGTGATAGAGTCCATGGCAACTAGGATGTCATTCAGTGGGGAGAGGCGAAGAAGATAGTTACAGCTATATTTTGAAAATACCAGGTAATGAGTTCCTGTCCAGCAATAAGTGCTGTGTATGGTGATGGTTACCTTTCCTTTCACCATTAATGCAATATAAATTACACAAAATGTAAGATGCACCTACCTAAATCCAAAAATGCAAATTATATGTTTGAGAAAACACTTTTATTGTTATTATTTTGCTTGTGGGTCAGAGTGGTCACATCTGTATAACCGTAATGTACATATAATAATAGATAATATTTCATTTTGTTACAGATATTGCATAATTGGTAGCACTACTCCAATACTCCATTATCATTCAATACACAAAAATAAGTGCAAAATGACAATAATTTGAAATAATAAATATCAAAGACATAGTACAGCCAGCAGGTTTCGTGACAACTGTAGCTTTTTCAAGGCTGTGAGAGAAAAATAAATGTATAAACATAATTATCAATTATTATCCATAATAATAACCTCACATATTTATCATTTCATCTGTCAATACACATACATACATTTGACTAGTCAATGTATGTTCTTTAGGGTGGGTGCATATGGTTGTATTTCTTCAATCCATTGACAGGGGCAATGGCACCTCCTGGGGAAAGTTGCAGCGGCAGATCTTTACTGCCATGCATGGGAAAGATGACCAGGGCTTGACTGTTATTCTGAGGTTGACATTTGGAAGATAGGGCTTCACTGTCATCAACATTTAATGTTCAACATGGTAGCACTGTGTTTCATGAAGGGAAGGATGGAATCTGAGCCATTTGGCATTTGCGGTTCGCTGAGATCTGAATCTATCTAGCTTCATGTTGATAGCCAGCTCTGAATAGAATTTAATTTGTGGCTGTTTGTAAGAAAGGGACTTTGTCTGGCTTTTTATTCAGATCGGCACCTACTGCCCAGCTCTAAGTTGCTCTATGTTGTTGGTGGTGGTTGATTTTTCAGGTAGAGCTTGAGTCGGTGGCATATTGATGGATTTTAATGGCAGCATCGTTGAGTAGAGTTCCACGACATTCCAGGTAGAGGTTGAAGATGATGCAGAAGATTATGAATTTTAGGGGGCACTGCACCGGTAACTGATAGCTTCTTGGATCTATTAGTGCCCAATGAAACAGGCTGATGGTGGTTTGGCAGATAGGAAGTGAAGTAATTCACTTGATAATCTCAGTCAAGTTTCTAGAATGGGGGTCACAGACAGACTCACAGTGGACACTGTTAAAGAGCTGTAGTAAGATTGAGCTAGATCAACAATCAGTCTCAACTTTGGCATTGATGAAGGGGGCATCATCAATGCCTTGTTCAATTAGAGTCCTTTTATTGCATCAATACATGAAGCTGGGCAATAATTGTTCAAGAGGTTGTTCTCTTGCATGTCTTCATGCAGGTACAAGAAGACTGATTTCTAGCAAAGTGGCTGCAGAACAGGATTTTTTTCTTCAGGTGTGGTAGGATCTGTTTCATGTTGAGTGTGTTTAGGGGAGATTTCATTATCAAAGGAAGTTTTTAAATGTTGAAGAGGGGAATAAGAACTTCCGCATATGTCTTCTTATAAGTGGTGGCTTGAGAGCAGTGAAAAGGGTGGTGAGGTCTGTCCTTGTCCTCTAGTCGTCTACTTAGTGATGCTTTTCTCTCTTGTTCACTCATAACTTAATCTGCTTGAGAATGTAGTGCGGCATCATGGGAGGTAGGAATCTGGGATGCTACATGCTCTCAATGTGGATATATTCGTTGAGAACAAACGCTTACTTGTTCTGCATTTTTCAGTGCAGTGCTACATAAGTCGGTCAAAAAGGGGGCTATATGAAACTCATCTGACGAGAGCTTTTTTGGTATTGGTATAATACCAGTACTTTTCACAAGGACTCATATAGGATCAACAGTATAGAATACTGCAGCTGGGTTACTATATTTATAAGTTTACAATCCTGCCACTGGCTCACATATTTTCCCATGTCAGAATGAACTATTTTCTAGTCCATTTTTTGCTGGCAATTTGGTACTTGTTGTATTGCATTAATAAAAACACATGATTGAGCTCTGCAAAGATCTGTGTATTTACCAGGGGTTGTGAGAGGCGTACACATATTATTTTTCATCAAGCCAGTCGGACATTCACCCATCAATACTTCGACCCACTTATCCACTCATTCAGCTTGTAGTGGGTGTGTGACCTGCATGTGCGTTGTTTGGATAAGTATATATGAGACCAATTTACCTGCATAGATGCAGTTGTTTGATCTCTTCAGATTGACCATGTATCTATTATTTAGACACATTTATATAGCATGGGCCTAGCTACATGGACAATAGGGTGCTTTACATGTAACAGGAAATACAGTGGAGAGCAAGCATGGGTTAACTGACCACAACTGATATAAATAGAAGCAAGGGTGAGAACTGGTGAGAAAGAGAAGGAACGTTATGAGATACTAGCAAGGGGTTCCTGTAGATTTACAGGTACATTTTGAATGGGTAGGTTTTTATTTTTTCCTGAAAGAGAGTACAGATTTGTTTGATCTTATATCTTCATGAAGACTATTCCACATTCTAGGAACCAGACACCAGAAGGCTTGTCTAGTGTTTTTGTCTTCCTTACTTTTGAATCCCCAATATTATACTAGATTTGTTCTTGGTGTTGCTTTATGTGCAGATACTATCAATTTTGATCAATTTTACGAGTGTACATTCAAGTTAATTCATTTCTTGTAGCACTGCTTCCATTATGCCAATGGATGATCTTTGATTGTCACATCCTTTGATGTTGACCCCTGAAATGATATTTTGTTTACAAAGTATATAAATTAAAGGGGGCTCACACTTTCTCCTTCTTTCAATGTCCCAACAAATCCTAAGATTCTCCATGGCTTATTCTACAGAAACCCTTGACCGATTAGAAAAAGCCCAGGCTCTGGCTGCAGCCTAGAATGCTTGGAATGAGTGACCGCTCCTGCCTGCAAGGGGATGTCCAGAGGGTCCATAGGACGCCCCCTCACCCCTTTTAGAGGGCTTCCATTAGGGGGCGCACTGACAGTGTGCCACCTTTCAGGTGGCACACTGTCAGTGCGCCTCTTGACAGCTTCTTTGCCACTGCCCCCCCATCTATAATATGGCGCGGGCGCAGAGGCAAAGAGATTCCCTCATTTGCTTGAGGGCATGCCCCCATGCACATGACGGAACGTCCTCTGATGATAGCGCTGGCGCACATATAGCACCGGCGCTATCTGTCTTACAGAAGGACACAAGTGTCTGCGGCCTCTTCTGTAAGACGAAGGAGCACCAGGAGTGCACAAAGTGGGTACAAATGCCCGTTGCGCCTCCCGGGGCAATTTCATTAATACAGCCCCTCAATTGTATTTTACCAGCATGACCAGTAATGTTATAGCAAGTCATGTAAAAAACATATGATAACCAGTCAAAACCAGTATTTTTCCCTGTTTTGATATAAACCCAGCAAATCAGAGAAGAAATTGCATAAAATGTATTTCAGAGCTAAATGCATCTTAGCTGATTATTAAGGAAACAGAGGCAGAACTACCATGTAACCAGCATTGGTAAATGCAATACATTTAGCCTAATACTTTTTTGTTGTTGTATGTTTTAGCTTGGTGAGCAGGTGTAAAAGTGATATGGCAAACTAATATTAGAATAGGCGGTATCTGAATGCCAGGCACTATGTTTCGAGTTGAAAGAAAGGAATAAATAAAGAGAAACTCAATAAAGGAAAGCACGAGAGAAAGAGGTACTGAGGAGAGAAGCAAGAAGATAAGTAAGGATTTAAGGAAAAATTAAGAGAAGAACGGAAATGTGGAGTTTTGGATGAATCAAATAAAGGTCTTAGGATGATCATTACAAACATTTCAGCCAGAGGTGCACCACATACAAATCTTTTTTGAAAGGATGATCACAGAAATGTTTTGAGAATTAATCACAAGGAATTTTCATGGATCCCATCATATTCTTCTTTTATTGAAGCTTCTTGTAAGATACTGATAAAACCAGCCAATGCGTTACGTTCAACAAACAGTGGCCTTCTTCAGGGCTGTAATTAAGTGAATATGTAACATATATAAACAAACTGTACAGAAATATATACTAGTATATACACACTCTTGATAACAAGACTAGATGTTACTCATTGCCTTCTCTGAAATATTTGGTACGTACTACCACGCTCCATTTCTACATGTCATCTTGCTTTCCACTTCCTCCATTCATCCTCTGTTTTTTTTCACATGTGGCTATCCCATGCACCTGGCACTTTATAACCTGTGCCGATTTTTGGCACAGGGATGATGAATTTTTAATGATGAATGGAAAAACATATGCCTGCCAGATGGCCTAGATGCATTAAGATCAGTGGCAAATCATTTCTGCTCGCTTTATGATGGTCCTATCACGGTTCTCCTTAGCCTCCCACTTGCTGGCATTGGGACTGTTTGTACACCTAGCTTGTCTGCTAGTACAAATAGGATGTACATTTGTCAATTATGAATTAAAGTTGTGGGCATATTCACAACATATTGTATTTCTTGTTTTCTTTTTCGGGTCTTTCACTTTGGTACTCCTATAACTTTTACCTGTTTCGCTTGTATCTCATTTGTTATGTAAATAGGATTGAGCAATGTGTCTATGTACATATTTGTATATATTAGTATATATTTCTGTACAGTTTGTTTATATATGTTACATATTCACTTAATTACAGCCCTGAAGAAGTCCACTGTTTGTTGGACAAAACGTGTTGGCTGGTTTTATCAGTATCTTAAAAGAAGCATCAATAAAAGAAGAATATGATGTGATCCATGAAAATTCATTGTGATTAATTCTCAAAAAAGTTCTGTGATCATCCTTTCAAAAAAATATTTGTATGTGGTGCACCTCTGGCTGTAATGTTTGAAATGATTTCCCTATGAGAAGAGAGCATTCTTTTGGGCAAAGGGTGCATATAGGGTAGTGCACACTGTATGAAATATACCTTTCGAATTGGTTTATTTTAGGAGTATAACGGTTCGGGTGCGGCAATCTGTTGAGGTCCACTGCCCACCTTTGCTTTTGTATCTCTTTAAAGTTTTGGATGTTCTGGTCACAGCACCTACTCTTTGGGCAGGATAGCTGCAACTAAGAAGAGTCACTCGCTAGTGCTGCAACAAACACATTGCAGCAAAACTTGGATATGAAAGGAGGATAAAAATTCAAAGAGAAAAGCTGGGGTATGGGAGAAAGGAGCAACAAGGTGCATGTGAGGTAAGGCCAGACATCAAATGGGAAAGCAGCTCATGAGGGAGAAAGGAAGTGGATTGAGGGTGAGTAACACGAAGTGTGAGGAGGAAAACAACATATCAAGTAGAGAATGGAAAACACACACTCTCATGACATGTTAAAAGCCAACCAACAGTGCTCCTAAATAAGAGTAGTGGAAGGTTATGTCAGCCCATCCAAAGGATCATAAAGAGGTTATGAGCCAGGGAAGGACAAACATGACGGAAACCCATAGAAGAAGCACGAAAAGAAGATCGACAACGCAGGCACCCTTGCGCCATGATGTGAGGATGGCTGCATTACAGACAGGATTGTTTTTGTGTAAAATGGGGCACTTTCCTGCAGAAAAACAATCCTTGGCAGCATTTTCCTTTTTCTATGCGTGCTGCATAATGCAGCCCACATGGAAAGGTGAAATAATGAGGAGAAATAAATTATGTGGGAAAGTGGGTGGGGGAAGAGGGATGCTAGGGAGCCGATGACGGTAGAGGGGATGGAACGAGGAAGGAACTGGTCATCAACTTCTGTTGTAATATAGTCTCATCTATTATTCTCTACTGCTGTTTGCAGTTCAGGATGTGGCTACTGACGTCTCTCCTATTGAGGTGAAGTGCTTTGCAAGTCACAGGGGCATAAATTGGTCAGTAAGATTGTGGGGTGTGAGCTTTAGATTTTCCTAACAATCATGCGGGCATATAATGCTATAATACGTTATTGGACAAGCCGAGTGCATGAGTGGGGCATAAGGGGCAGTGGAAGAGAAAAGGCATGCGGATTGGTAGGAGTATTAAGTGTGAAAAAAAACAGTATTTTGTAAAAATAAACAACATTTTTGAGGACTTTCAAAACAGGGAAGAGATAGTGTGTTGTGCGTTTTTGTCTGTGTGAATCTGACAGACCTCTCTTCATGTCCAACTGAAAGCATCCATACCTAACTATTTATCCGAACATACATTTAACACTCCCTCTGAAGCTACACCCCTGGCAAGTCAAGGCAGGGGAATAATATATAGCACTGGCTTATGCCCATAAAATAGCAATGAAGTGCATTGTTATTCCTCCTAGCGTGAAACCATGCCTTAAATATTCTTCTGTTCTTTGTCAACCACTAGCAAGAAAGAAAAGGATGAAGCAGCCCGCAATGAGTCCTCCCGATTATCTTTATTTCCTCTTTTAGTTCCTTCTTTAAAGTCAATGCTTACAAGCTCTCACTCTTTGGATTTACTGATTATGTCTCCCTCCTCCCACTTTTGTGAAACAAATAAGTTAATGAGAAACAAGAGAGATTTTGTCCTCTAAAGGGCACTGTGCCATCCTGAAAGTATAAAGACTCTAAACATCTTTTAGTTCTTACTCTTTTTAAGAAGCCATCAACAGTTGATGACCATATATCATTCACATTTTTTCCGTTTTTCACAAATGCTATATTTTGTCTAAACACGTTCAGTGCTGATTAAATGTCGACATTGCAGTGAAGAAACAATGCTTGTTTTCAAGAGACAGCCTTCTTTAAAACGTTATTTCTATAATATTTTCATGTGCACAGTTTTGCTTTTACAATGTTTATCTGCTTGTAATCCTTGGGAAGCACCTATTTGTGTAATGTTTTTATTCCTGCACACTCGGCAAGGTACGGCCATAAGGCGCTCTTGAAACACGAGCAAGAAAGGAAGCTTGAGCCGGACTGCCATCCTCAAAGCAGGTCCTCATGCTCTGCAAAATATAGCAGCAGGGGGACGCAGAAACCCATGAAAATCTAGTATAGTGATGTCTGTGTTGAAACCCTTACATATTTAATTGTTTGCTATGAATACCGATTTTAGCAAATAAAACATCCGATCTTGGAAGGACTTGAAAAAAAAAAAAGCAACCGTTAATTTGCCTTATGTATGCTTATTTTGTAATAAGAAAGGGAGCAAACTGATTTAGCCCGAAGGCTCGGTTTTAACTTTTACATTTTAGAAGTGATGAAAACGACATGTTCTCTTCTGTATCATCTAAGCACTCTGAAAAATGGTTGAATGCATTTGCGAGTGCACTGCTTTTAAATGACCATTTATGGCTTACTGCTCACAGCCGCACAGACTGATATTTTTAATCATTAAAAAAACGCCGGCCTCTGATGCCGCTTTAGCAGTAGAATCAGTGCCTGCTTCGGACCCGGGGGTACTGGTGAGTGCACCTTGCCCCAGTGGGGCTAGTGAGTGCCGTTGCAATCAGAGCATTGGCTTCCGAGCACGCAGAACTGGGATCACGAGGTCTACACTGAGACCAGCACAGCGCGCTGAGCCCATGGCACTCAGGCAGAGTTGTAGCTTCAAAGGAAGGGTGTAGATTTTGTAGTGACAGCAGGGGTGCTGACATGCTTAAAAGAAGTTCCAGCAAAGCTTATTGAAACAGTACTTGGGTCACTGGAGACTGATAAGAGAAACACACAAGAACAGCAGGAAATGGTATGCTATGGCCAATAGAAATGGACGAAAAGTAAGTGGCAAGCACACCAACCAATAAAAAGCAAAAGCGGGATGTAAGCCCCTTTTAAGATTTATATTAAATACAATAGATTTCACAAGCACAAAGCAAACGCTGTGCAGGCGAAACCTAAAAATGATTACAGAAGATTTTACATAAATTCGTATTTAGGCACCAGATTCTGGTTCTTCCAGAATCTAAAAACAGGAACAAGTTCCTAGTATTTTACCCTGAGACAGGTGGACCTCTCCTCGCGATTGGAGGAGTATTTCAATTGTTCGATAAAAATAACTTCTTGATGACCCTGACTTCCCGCCTATGGCCACCACATTAGAGAAATAATTGGTTCTTGGGATCAATATGAGGACCGTATTGTGTTTTCAACTTCCTCTATTTTCTGCAGTATGACTAAAATTCTTTTGCTATATTGTGTATACTTTTCTAAGCTGCCACAGATTTCCGTGAAGCACACAATTCAACAAATCATAAAGAAAACCCTCTTTATATAGAGTGACCAGGCGTCCTGGATTGGCCAGAATAGTCCTTGTTTTCCACAATCTATGACAGTATGTTTCAGTAAATTTTGCACATGTCCCAGTTTCAACTGAAGACCAGGGGAGGCAAGTATGCATGTAGTCTACTGCTGAATTAGTTTGCTGCCCGAGCAGAAAGCAAATTGCATTTAGTTTCCTTTAGTCTTTCAATCTCTGTGTTTTCTATTTTAGTTAGGGTGACCACCTCATTCGTTGTCATTACAGACACTGTTTCCAGTCATGTGATTTTATGTGAAAGCATAAAATATTCTGGGCATTGTTGTCTCCATTTGCATCCATTGACCTAATTAGACAAACACCCTGTATGCAATTATTTGAAAGTGAAAACCCCAAGACTGGAAACAGTGTCCTTAAATACAGAGGGAAGTGGTTGCCCTAATGATGGTAAGAGATGTCACATCATCCTGTGCTGTTTGGTCCATAAAACACTGTTGTCCTATTTATATGTTTGTGGAACGTCCTATTTTAAAAAAATCTTACTATCTAGGCAAAGGCTCTGGAAGTAGTTGTGGGGTTTCTGCAGCACCCCCAACATAACCATACTGGACTTAAGAAATTGAGTGAATCACTAATGAAGCACTTTCTTTTTAATTTTGAAGTGTATTGGAAAGAAATATTTTAACAGGATCAAAACAAGTCAAGACACTTTACGTGGTGATGCACAATTGATAAATATTTGCTGAAACCCGAGGTCCATACATTATCATTTGTGTGTAGTATAGTGTTTTCAGTGAAACTACATGTCTGGCAAATTTAGTGGCCATTTCAGTGGAAAATGTGATGCCTGTAAATGCATGCAAATGTGTTCTCACACCATATTATAGTAATATACTTGCGACTGGGAGCTCCAAAATGGAACACTGGCTACATACCACACCCATACACTGTCCTGCTCAATGGGCAAGGCTCATTTGCTGCACTGCATTTTGTCATACTTTGATTTTTCACAATCCCTATGACTTCAGTGACGTAACACTCAGGGGTGTAGCTTTGTGGGGTGTTTGGGGTGTTACATCCCCCTAATAAATGTATTTTCTACTAATAGTTAGGTGCAGGTGCTTTCAGTCGGATATGGTGAGGTGTCTGTCGGATTTAAACAGGAAGTTTTACCTACACACAGACAAACATGCACACATACTTTTCCCTCTTCGTTTTGAACGTCTTCAACAATGTTGATTAATTAACAAAATACTGTGTTTTTTCTCTATTAGTGCCCCTAAATATCCGCATTTGTCTTCCTTTCGATTGCCCCTTTAGCCCCTCTCATGCGCCCAGCTTGTTGTTTAATGTATTTTAACATTATATGCCAGCAACATTGTTGGAAAATCTCAAGCTAGACCCCCACATCTTTGTGACCAAGCGACACCCATGATAACACTGATAGCAGTACCTAGGGTTACCACTTGTCCAGTTCACCAGCACCAATGGTCAGGGGCGTAGTGAACCCTCGCTATAGCAGCTACAGCTGGGGTGGGGTTTTTTATGGGCCTCTTATATCCAACTTGGCAGATAGGAGATCATAATTAACCAAAAGGAAGAAAGATAGGTGGGTTCCTAAAAAAGGCATAGAAAGATGGATGAGTCGATGCATTAGAGGATGAAAGGATGGATGGATGAGTGGGTAAAAAGAATGGGTGGATGAAAGGATGGATGGATGAGTGGGCAATAGGATGGATGAGTGGGTGAAAGGATGGGTGTGTGAAAGAATGACTGGGTTAAGGGATGGATGGGTATGTGAAAGTATGAATGTATGAAAGAATTGATGGCTGAGTGGGTGAAAGGGTGGGTGGGTGAAAAGATGTGTGGATGAGAGGATGAGTGGCTGGATGAGTGAGTGAAAATATGTATATATGTGTGGATGAAAGGATGGCAGGTAAATAGAAATCTGAGATGATGGATGGATGCATGCATGCATAGATTACGGGTATGTGAACGGATAGGTAGATGGTTACAATGGCCGATGGATGGATAGATAGAATGGTCAAAGATTGAATGATGGATGAAAAAATTAATGGATGACAGAATGGTGGATATCAGCAGGTAGGTGAGGGGTTAAATGATGATGGATAGATGTTTGAATGAAAATGACAAGGGAGCTCTTCTATGGAGGTTCGCGTTCATTTGAATAGTGTGTTTGGTGCTATCTGAGCTATGGTTCATAGTGGGGAGTATTTTAATTTTCTGACTATAACCTTGCCACTGGTATGTTGATATTCCGCCAGTACAAAAATAAGCAGCATCACTTAAAGCTGGTGTTTTAGCCCTATTCTGTACAAACTTTAAACAGCAAATATAAATAGAAATCACTTTGCAATGTGTTCCAGAGCTATGTTGATGATGCCTGAATAACCAAAGATAGAAAAGTCATGTTACAAATGAATATATACGATTTTGTTCAAAGTACTATTTAGTATCACGTCCAGGCCTTTGCAGATTCTTAAAATGTTCTGTTTGAAATGTGGCAACCCTAGCAGTACCCCAGCTCTGAAAATTGTTCCAGCGCAACTTTATCTGGGTGCCCATATATTGAAAGACTAATAAATATTATTGCTTAGTGGCAGGCCTGCTCTAGGAATAAAAGATGTTGAGGTAGGAGGATTTGTTGCAGCTGCCCGGAAAGGGGACAAGC
The DNA here is from genome assembly GCF_964204655.1 of Triturus cristatus. Lineage (NCBI taxonomy): Eukaryota > Metazoa > Chordata > Amphibia > Caudata > Salamandridae > Triturus > Triturus cristatus. The sequence goes on from NC_140588.1 coordinate 372,106,410, forward strand.
GTGCTTTCTGGAACTTGGCCTCGACGGGAAGTGAGGAGGGTGCCCGCCCCAGGGTGTCTAACAATTCAGCAGCAGATTAGGTTACCTATTTCTCCTTCCTCTATTAATCGAAAGGAGATGTAAACCTACCCCTGCAATCTTTGCTGGTTGATAAACCTATGGAAGGGGGATCAACCCTATTAAGAATAAGAACTTTAACACAATCTCATTAGAAGAAGTGAGGGTGGCAATCGCTAAGATAGCTCCTAGCAAAGCATCCTGATTGGATAAAGTCTCAGGGATCTATATCTGAGCAAATCGGATGTCTGGGGCCCTTAGTTCATGTTAATATTTAATACTATCATGGATGGAGCTCCAACCCCTCGAACATGGGCAGGGGCGGAGATTATACCTATATATAAGCAGGGTTCCATAGCTGATCCACGTAACTATAGGCCAATAAGCCTAATTGGCTGCTCCCAAAAACCCTTTAGCACAATACTTCTTGACTGGTTGCAAACCTGGATAGGAGATAAAGAAATTCTGACAGCTCTCTAGGTAGGATCCAAGGAGGGTATTAGTACGGTGGATCAGGTTTACCGTTTTCAGTTAATCTTTTGGAAAACAGTGGGCTTGGGTGGTGGTTGTCTATATACTGCTGTTGTCGATTTGCAGTTGCCATTTGATTTAGTGCCCCGACCGAAGTTAAGGCAGGTTTCAGCAGATATGGGGGTCCCTACTAACCTTTTGGCCATTACAATCAGACTTCACAGCCACAATTTTGCCCAAGTGTGCTGATAGATCCCTTTTTTGTGGTTCAAGGGGTAAGCCGGGCTGCATTCTTGCCCCAACCCTCTTCTCACTTTATGTTAATGATTTGATCTCCTTTTTGAATTATGGTAACGGGGATGTTCCCTGGTTAGCTATCCTCAAAACTCCTGCACTAATGTTTGCAGATGACACACTCTTAATATTTAAAATCGCCTATGGGGTTACAAAAACGTGTATGTTGTTTTGAAGGTTTTTGCAATAGGAGGGGATTGGAAATAGACGTTGATAAACCGAAATTTCTAGCTTTATATCCAGGCCACTTTACTAGATCAAATCCTTAGCTCATTGGTGTCCCCTCAGATCGAGTGCGTGTCTTTGACTACCTTGGGCTGACCCTCACGGAAGATTTAGATTGGCAATGCCATATTGAAAATGTAGGCTAAAATTAATGCAACACACCAGGGCGCTACTTAGAGCGCAACAAAGTTCACACTTTCGTCCAATTACTCCTGCGATCCAAATTTATAAAATGCAGTCTCTGGGAGCTGCCCTCTATGCGGCTGAGCTCTGGGGGTATAAAGATACGTCAAAATTGTTAGTCGCAGAGAACCGTTTTCTGCACCCGTTATTGGGGCACCCGGACAGTACACCAATACTCCCACTTAGGCTTGACTTGGCTCTCAAGCCAATCGCAGAGGGGGTGGGGACTAGGCCTATTCTTTACTGGAGACGGATTTGAGCCTCTCCCGAGTTACACTCCTATCGAGAGGGCCTCCAAGAAAGGTTAGGAATCCTTGGTTCGGGACAAATCCCTTGGATTAGATATGTTAAAGACACTCCGATAAAGGTGGGATGTGGTGACCTGCTGACTGAGCCAGAGGCCGCTCCTCTAATTGGCAAAAGTTTGCTAAAAATGAAGTATTGGCAGTATAAATTGGGGAAAATCCTGACATTCCCATCATATGGCACTCTAACTAATTCCTTTCGCCAGATTAAAGATGTTTACAACCAGGAGAAATTCCTAGATGAAATCGAGCACCCTCTGATTCGAAAACTGTATTTGAAGTTTAGGTACAGTACATTTCCGATCGCCTCCTACACGGGCAAATGGGTTAGCAAGCTGGGTTCCGCTGGGTGGACCTGCCCAGTCTATGGAGTGGATAGGGAGATAGTAGAGCATGCTTTATTGTTCTGCCTGGCATACTCAAAGAGCAGGAAAAAGTGTATAGTCCCAATTTAGGCGGCTATTGCCTTAAAGACTGATGCCAGACACTGCTTGCCCTTTGCTGTATCCCGCTTTTTGGTACCTACGTGGAGGATTAAACAAAGGGCGTGCCCTTAAATGTCTGTTTTGATATTTTAGGAGTTTAGGTTTTAGCAATGTGTAACCTAACGCTATTTTCTGAGGGAGGGTGTTTAGGTGCACCTATCTGCCATTGGAATTCTATTTTTAGTAACTGGAACTTTAACTGTATTTTATTGATATTTTAACTGTGTGTTGTTTAATATTTAATTCTTTATGAGCAGTATTTGTGTGCATCAAGTGATTTTATTTCTTTGCTTGCACTTGTATGGCATATTGCTGAAATATAGTATTGACATTTAAACTATAAATAAATAACACATTAAACCTTCATATTAAGCAAACCGGGTCGTTCATCTGTGGGAAACCGAATGACCAGGATGAATTTAACGCAGTGCTTGAGAGAGGCCAACAGAGGTCGCTACTTGCAACAACTGCTACCGCAGCTGAGGGACCGTAAAGTATGGTTAGCTGCAGCCTCCCTGCTGCTGCGGATTCTGCCTAGCAGCGAGCAGTCATTAAGGATCGGGTTTCTTGTAGCATGAAGCCGCCAGTCATTGCTGGACTTTGTTAACTATTGTGAGTCCTACTAAGATACGCAGAAGTAGACGCTGAACACTATTTACCGACTTTTAGCACTTAAAAAAATACAATTCGGCCAATCGTCTACTTGAAAACTTACATCTAACATTCAGCCTTATTTCCGTTTTTGCTGGATATCCGAGACAAGGCAGCTGAAAGTGCCTGAACCCGCGAACTGCCAGAGTGTGAGCCCCTACGTTCCTGGTGTTGCAACGCCAAGAACGTGGGCTGTCTCCCCCGTCCCGGCGCGAGATGACAACACCTCCTGCAGTTAAAGAGCACTGGAGTAAGAACAAGGGTGAAGAGCTAAGCGGAGCATCCTGATTGGTCTGTGGCATGGGGGTGCCAAATAGGGAGCTGGGTGGGGAGAGCTGTTTTACAAACTCTTGGCCAATGTTATTGCCTTGTACTTTGGCCTGAAATGTCCTGCCTGCAGCGGCTAGGGAGAGATTAGCTTGAATGCTTTGCAGCGTTTACCTTCTGTGAGGGGTGGGGGTAGGAAAGGGCGATGCAGATACAGGCAGAAATGAGTGAGGCAGGGCGCAGTGACTGAAGATCAACCTAGAGTCTGCCCATATATATGCGTTGTTTTACCATGTTTAGCACCAGGACAAAGTGACAAGGAGAAATGCGCCAGTAAAACCGTTCTAGCTTTCTTCATTGATGTAAAAAATACTGCATTTCAAGATCGCTTAACAGGTAAAAAAAAAAACACCTAATGGACGGAGACATCGATGTGAGCCCAACACGTTTTAAAGCAGCAGATGTGGTTAATGCCCTTGCTGCACAGAGGTGTAAACTGTTCCCTGCGTGTTTGAATCGTGATAAAAATTAAAACATTAAAAAAATACCTTTATTTTATTCAGGAGGTCTTCGGTTTCTATTAGAGTAAGATAATTAGGTCAATAGATAAATGTGTTTCTTATACAAATTCCGGTGTTCCCTTTAAGTCACAAGTTTCAATCCTGGTAAAATATTACAATAGGATATGACAGTGCTGCTGACAGCTGCCTGGCATCACGTCATTCCTAATTTTGAATCCTTTCACGTTTACGGACAAACGTTCATTCTTCTAAGACTAAGACCACAAGCACAGTTGAGTGATAATTAAAACCAACTGTCAAGTGCCAATAACAATTCTGGTTTTTTTGGGTCTATAAAAATATTCATTATAAGTGTAATCACATCCCAAGATAAACATAGCTTACCAACAGTGCGAAAAACTAAAACTTCCATATCTCAGTTTATTTATTGGCCAGTTTAGGGAGTCACATTCAGAATGTTATCGGATTGGCTACTGAATCTCAAAAGAATGTGTGGTAGAGTCCGCTGTGGTAATTTTCACCTCCGACACCTGCTCCCAGCCAGAATTCAACTCTAGCAAAAGGAATAGGTGAAGTGAGATATTTTGAGCCGGATGCTAAGGCAGGTAGAACAAGCATTGGCATAGCCAACAGGTCTCGCCTTTAGGGACCTTATAAGTATTTAGCCATGCAGTAGATTTTTTTTTTCTTAGAGTTTCATATAGCGCAAACTCGACCTGAAGGTATCAGAGCGCTTTACATGAGCACCTGTTGCGTTACACCCAGACACATTCGTTTTGTTAGGCACGGGGAGATAAGTGATTTTTCCAGAATCACAGGATGTTGAGCATCCCTGCCGAGACTCAAAAGTGTTATAGGCTTTTGCTTCAGTTCTGTTGACAATGAACAGCTGGCACTGGAGAAGCTTGTTTAAGACATCACTTCCAGAAACAAAAGCCACACATAATAGAGATACGTGTGAAAAATTTGGGCACAGAAAGGGGACTGCCTGCCGAGCATGTCACAGTGAGAAAAATAAAATGCAATAATGGTTTGTAACGAGCAGCGCTGAGGCAAACACACGGTTGACCTTCTAGGGGCTTTGGGAGCATGTAACGATCGGTTAACAGTTTAAGGCGCCTGTGTTCATCACAATAAGTGATATCTGGGAATAGATTTACTAGAATTTTCTCTGACTTTATAGTGGCATTTGCCATTCGTACCACGGCCATGACTGTGAGCCACGGAACCAGCAGCACCCCCAGCTGCTGAAGGAATAGTTGTAGAGGCCTTCTAATTCCTCTGTAGTGAAGGCGAAGCAGTGCTGGCTGAGTTTGGGAGTTAATGGAGCGGACATTTTGAAGTGAGAACAGCGTAAAGTAAACAGATCGAAAAGTTTAAACATTCAACATATTTTATATCATTCTGACTTGAACAACTACGACTTTAAACATGTATTGCAACTGTTTGGGTCGATTTTGTACAAATATTTTATTTCAAAGAATTCATATTCACTGACAAATAATACAAATATGGCTTTAAAATACGACTACATTGGCTTACTTTGAGTTGGGTTTCTTTTATGTGCTGTTATTTACTAAGAGTCTTTCCGACAATATGACTGCTAAAACATTCTTGAGATGGCAGTCGGGTGTGCAGGGAGGAGTCCTGTACCACCCATAGTCTGGTCTCAAAGGCCCCGGCCGCATGCTTTCCTCTGGACTGCATGGAAAGCATGAGATGGCAGCGGCAGAGTGGACCAAGGGTGGCTGGATCGGCATTGGAAGCGCTAGCCGGTGGGCACCTGGGGTAGAGGCACCACTGGAGCACATCACCAGCTCCTAACGTGCAGAAAAGGCTTGCACTTTGAAAGAGGTGGCGGCAAGGAACTAGAGCTTTGGACTCAGGGACTGGAACCAGCAGCCTGAAGAGGCGAAATGTACTTCCTGTGCGAGTGGCCCAAGTGGCTGCTTAGGAGCGTGGAGCAGCCCTTCCAGCTGCAACCCGACCTGCAGCACTCGCTCTTTGCCGTGATCTCCATCAGTCAGCTGAGCATCTGGAGCAGCCGGATGAGTGGACAGTCCTAGAGGACTGCAAACAATACATGGCGTGGGACCAATTCAACAAACAATGCGAGACCAGTGTCTAACCAGATTTTTATATTGCCAACGTGTTAATAAATTAAAGAATGCCGTAAGATGAGCGTGTATTAGTCATAAAGACAAAATTAGAGTGAATTAGTTGGAAAAAAAACAACCATCTAAAAACACGAGCCAAGCCTAAAGAAAAAAGAGTGTGCCAAAAAAAGACATAAATAAGCAAAAGAGTAGGGGGGCATGTAACAGGGGCAGTGTCCATGGGCGGGAACACCACCAAAAGGCGGGACCAATAGCAACGTTTCACCAATGAAAAGCAAGGAACTTAGAAAAGCACATGAAGGAACGAATGAAAAGTGATGGGCGTGATAAAAGCCCACAGAGTAGATACAGCATGTCTCGAAGAGACAGTGCATGTGCTGCTGAGGCGAGACCTTGAAAGGCCTCCTACCCTGGGCAAGCAGAAACTCCTGCTGAGTATGATGCAGGATATCATTAATTGTATATCAGCAATAGTACTGTGACGCTTGGTGCTCTGTTTTGGTGTTGGCACACTGCAGTCGGACACAGGTTGATTTTGCAGCCATGGACAATGATTCCTATGTAAAAGGAGATGCCAAAATCCAGCCAGCACAGACAGACTCAGTTATGCATTTTTATACGTTCTACAGCCATATTAAGCCAAAAGGGATTGCAAAAACATAAGAGATTTTCATTGCTTTCAATTTTTTCAAAAATAACACTATCAACTTTTGAGCAACCAAAGTGAAGCATTTAAAAATGTCCCACTTCCAATTTTATTCAATATATCAACTATCTAATAGTTTACACCTCACTCCGTGTGCATAGGATGACACTTTTACTATTCGAAAAGGCTGTGATGCCTTCTGTTTTCCTGTCAGAAAAGAAAATCAAATTCAGGAGATTTCTACCTGATATGACCACATCTAACTACTGATCTCCATTTTTTTTGTCATGGGGATCATCTACTCAAAACATTTCAGGCTTTGAATTTTTTGATTTCCAAAAAAGTGCAATAACTTCCAAAAGTTTTGGCAGAAATTCTATGACCTTCTTTCCCTGAAATATGGCAGAAGCTCTATGTACAGCATGAAATAAGTGTGTGTGAAGGTGAATATTTAACATCAAATATGTTTAGAAAATCAATAGTAGTTGATAAAAGCACAAAAAACACTATAGTATGTTACTGTGCTCCATGTGCTTAAAAATACAATAGCTGGAAGGTGAAGAAAGAGTGTGCTATTGATGTTTTGGGCACAGACGTTGCTAATTATGGAGCGACTTCTGATGAAAATAGCTACAAATAAAAAAGTAGGAAGAGAAGTTGGTTAGGACAGATTGTCTACCCTCCATATTCCCTGGGCAGAGTAGGGTCCCTGCATGTTTTTTCCGGACTCGTCATGGGGAGAGAGGAAATCACAATTTTTCTTCTGGATGTTCAAAAAGTCTCTTCATTCTGGAAGCAGGTCTAGCTCATATTAAAATATCCTAATGTGTCCAATCACGCCCAAAACTATTTCAGCACTTTTATTAATTCCAAGTCTGTCAACCACACTAAGTCATAATGACAATGAAATCCAGCTTGGGTAATCAATCACCAACTCCCATAATGTGGGCAGCAGGTGACACTACACTATTGCATCCCACCCTGCCTGGGCCAGTGCACTGATACATCATCAAATGACAGATCCAATTGTCACCCAAAACATGCTGATCCAATGTTTCAACCGAGTATGCACAGGTCAAAGCTTTCAATTGTTCCTCCCCTAAATAAAATCAAATGATAACACTCAGAGCCCTTACTGCTCCACCCCGGTCACATGTAACCCCAAACAAAATCCCCTCCCATGTCAAGGCCATAACCTTCTGTCACGCCCCAATCCAGTATTAGTGCACACCAGAGTGATGGCCATGTGCTGTCAGATAATCCTCTATACCCTTAACAGCCAGCCATTCATCACCCCTCCGCCATGCTCATGTACAAACACTTTCTCCAACCAGTCAACTCTCTGCCACTTATAGTGAGAAAAGGCTAATACTGGGCAGCTCAGTGTATCACCACACTTCCTCTGTTATCACTACGTCCTTCCTTTTCTGGTTCGTGTCCTTCTCCTAAGCATTACTTGAATTTGTTCCTGTCCCACTCTAATGGCATCCCTGATTTGCAATTTATAACTGTTGCTCTCAAGCACCTCAGACAGCCAAAAGGCTCTAACACACATCATTGTCACTACACTATCTAAACTCCCAAGCAGATGCACACGCTGACCTTGCTTGGTTCACTAGTACTCCAACTATGGACAATACCAGGCTATTCCTGCCAGCTTCCCTGCAGTGGTGGCTAGGGCCAAAAGTCATTCCAACATGTTCACCCATCAAGAAGTTCATCACATTATTATTCCTCCTTCTCAGAGCCCCTCCCTACCCCTGTAGCACCTCATGGCACTACTTTTCAAAAATGTACATGTCTCTCGGCACATCACACTACTTCATGTTCCCACAGAACATTCAGCCATGCTTGGTGTTCTCATTCTCATATTGTCCATGTATCCTCTGTTATCCGTTTAGCAAACTTGTGTTACCCACAGAATCTAGACCACTGTAGATGAGACAGGGTACCAGCTAAGTTATTGTCAATAATGCATTCCATTGCAGGCAAGACAACGCCAGTTCTCGCAAAAACCTAAGCACCCAACAGTCATCAATCTTTTGCATTCGTCTTGTTCGCCCCCTATGCCTATAAAAAAGATGATGGCTATGTAGTGCAGCATTTGCTCAGAACCCAAGTCCCCTCCCATACCAATTACAGAAATATGCTAGATGTTTCCAAAATTGAACAAGCAGCTAAACATCCCTTGAGCATGGGTTCATCCTCAGCACATATTTTGCTACCATTGTCTTTACTGTCCTTGCAGTCTATTAACTGCTGTCTCTTATACCTCATGCACCAGTCCCCATATCAAACCTGGTGCTCATGCTTATTGCTCTACTCCTGTCTAGTTGTTGTGTAGTCTGCCAAGCACTGTTCCATCATGCCCTCTTCAGGGGTAACTACTCACCAGGCGATCCACCATGATACTGTCCACACTCGCACCATTCGAGAAACCTGTCCCCTTTACAATTTTCATTTTTTTAACTGCTTTCATGTGAAGTTTCCCCACCCACATCCTCAGTGAGATCTCTTAATCAGCCATGGAGCCAGAGAGCTATCCCATGGCCCTTGTATTCCTCACTGGCTCCTTGCTACATGCCTTCACCACCTCCTCCTCATCGTAAACATGGGCCTTAGACCTCAATACTTTGCTGTAATCTCCCACGCTGGCATCCACTGGTAGCCCAATGGCCCCTTGTCATATCCATGCCTAGACCGTAGCAGAGGTTATGAGAGCTCAAAGGAAGACACTGCACTTGCCTGCCCAATAAGGTGGCATGCAGCAGCACACCATGCTCAGTATGTGGCTGGGTGCCCAGGAGTCTGGACTGCACTGGAGCTTCAGCAGACATGATCACCTCGAAGCATGCTCTACAACCAACATGGAGCGTCTGGCCGGAAGGCCAGCAGTCAGGCAGTGGAGTTCTGCATTTGACAAAAGAGGGCAAAATTAGGATTCTTCTTAATACACTAAGCTAATGCCATGAGTTAGGGTAAGGGGTATGAGTAAGCCTTACGACTTGCCCTTTCAAAGATAGTGGTCTGATCAGAGGATTCTATCTGAGACTTCCAATCCACGATGAAGTTGTCTTGGGATGTCAGTTCCTGTTTTGAATCTTTATGAAGGAGCCATTAACAAGTGAAGGATGCATCACTATTCATTAGTTTGCTAATTTTTCATAGCATTCATTACCCACTAGCAACTACTTATGTCCCTACTTTTTGCTCCTTTGCAGCTGGATTTGCTTCTAGATTTTCTTCTGCCTCTTTTGTCTTCCCCGGCGTAAAGGAGAGCTTGGCGGCTAGCTTATCTACTTCTGCATTACTTTCCATCTTTAATCCAGAACTGCAAGATTTCTAGGGATGCTTTTAGCCTGGTGTTTTTCCCTCGTAACTGGAACCCTCTTTAGGAGACACTTAAAACCTGTAACATGCCTATCCACATGCAGGGTGCCACCAGGACTAATGAGAGCAGCCACACTTTCCTGGGGCAATCAAGAAGGAAACTTAATAAATCTTCTGAACATCCAGAGCATGACAGATGATGATTCCAACAACTCTTTAGGTTTGCTCACGCAATGGATGCTTCTAACAGGCACATGCATCAAGAAAAGCTTTTGCGAGTCCTTAATTGCGAATATTAAGGAATCGCAATTAAGGACTCGCAAAACCCTATGCATGTAGGAATCGCTATTAAAATAGCGATTCCTTAACATTCATTAATTGCGACTCACAAATTGCGAGTCGCAATTAATGAATGGCTTCCCATTCATTCCTATGGGCCTCCAGGCCCATAGGAATGCATTGGAGATTGCGGGAGCAATTTGCGAGTACCAGTAGGTACTCGCAAATTGCTCCCGCAATTTCTAGGGTGCAAGGGTGTCAAAATGACACCCTATTGCACCCATGTATTTGAACTCTGCACACATGTTGCATACACACATGCTCTAAGGGCATGTGTGTGCGCAACATGAAACTTAGAAAAATGCAAATAAGTGCATTTTTCTAAGTTTTAGCAAATTACCATGAAGTCCAGCTTCATGGAAATTTGCTCCCGCTAGTAGCGAAATCGCTATTTTTTAAACTTTAATGCATTGCATTTAAGGAATCTCAATTAGGGATTCCTTAAATGCAATCGCTATTTAAGGAATCGCTATTTTGAGATTCCTTAAATTGCGATTTTTGCATTTGAGATGATGCATCCCAAATGCAAAAATACCGGTCGCAAAGGGGCAGATTCTGAGAATCTGCCCGTTTGCGACCGGTTTTGTGGTTGATGCATGTGCCTGTTAGTACCTAGCACAAGAGTTAAAACAACTACTCCTTGACAATTCTGCACTGAAGCAGAACTTGGTATTAAGGCCTAACAATATCTTAATGGTTACATCTAGTGCCTCAATTTTTCCTGGGGATCGAGGGAAGTTAAGAGAAGTACTGGATTCTCTAATGGTGTATTTTGCTTTTTACCCTGCACAGTTTAATCAAGATCATGTATAGGTGGGCTAGCTGCCTTACTGGACCTGCTTTGGCTTGGGCTCCTCCTTTGCTATCAACTCCAGCTGCTTGTTTCAAGACATATGATTCCTTTATGCTTGTATTTAAGATGTTTGAATATCCAGCTTTAGAATATAATGCCCAGCTAGCTTTGTTCTCAGAGAGGGGTAATGTATGTATTGAATTATGAGACTCGATTTTGTCACTTAGCAGCTGAAGCTACCTGGGTTCAAACAACCCAATGATTCTTTTTTGAAGTGTTTTGAAAGATGAGATGAAGGAAGACTTGATTCGATCACAGCTTCCTACTTCATTTTCTGAAGTTATTTAGTGCAGTTAATTGAACATAAATTACAAGAAAAACAAAAAGACAAGGATGTCACAAAGAAGTAATTTTATTTTTCAAGCGTTTCTTCATTTGGTTCCTTAGTTTCTACAAATCCCTTACCGCAAGAAAAACCAATACAAATATGGGTGGGTAGGGGCTCTTTGATAGAAAATGACCAGGAATGATCACAAAAGGCTGTATTCTGTCTACATTGTGTTGATGCAGGATATATGATTCAGGCTTGTGATAAACAGCTTCAGAAGAATACAAGAGGAATCCAATTATCTCATGAGAAGGAGACGAAAACAGGAGTGTGTTAGCTTCCATTTATTGGATCATCTATGCATACATTTTTACTCTGTCTAATTGTATTGAGAAGCCAAGAAGGGGAGACTATTAATGCATTTGCATTGCTGGGTACTGTGTGTGGAATGTTCATTGATCAGATTTGGGCATTAAGAATAATATTCCTAAGAGAGTCAAGACGACTCCTGAAGTGATCCGAACTGTTGATAGCTTGCCATTAACTTTAGGTCTGTTTCAGGAGGTCTCCTTTCCATTGCAGATCTCGTTTGGAGACCATACTGAAGTGATATCTCTTGAAATTGTTGCTTTCTCACTTATGCTGTAATTTTTTAAAATCATAGGGTAAATGGGCATAATCTATATGTAGACAAGCCTGCCAGAACAATATCTTTGCCACCACAATGTTGTCATGATCATTGTTATGTTTCAGAAAGTTCTGGTTACCTAATTATGAGATCAAGGAGAATACATTTAAAATTTAACTGTGGCTTATCTTAGGTGCTACTTCTGTACAATGTTTTTCTACAGTTTTTACCAAGCCTATAATCTACTCACTTCCCCCTCACAGGGAATATGATTGCTCCATATCAATGGAACCAGGCTCAATAAAATAGTTCCTTTTGGACATATTTATTTACTTCAAAAAAATATTGAGATACTGAAGGCTTATTTGCAGGACAATTTGCAAAATGGGTTTATTGTACCATTTTCCTGTCCAGCTGTGGCCCCCTTTGGTTTTTTGTACCAAAGAAAGATCATGTTTTTAATTCCTGTAAACATTACAGAGGGTTAAATTAAAGTATGATCAATAATCAATATTCTTTGCCGCTCATAAAAGATATTTTGGAGTCAGTTCAAGTCGACTCCAAACTTAATTTGTGAGGTGCTTACCATCTTTTACATATAAAATGATCAGTGGAAAATCACTTCTGCTTACCATTTGAGGATTTCGAATATTGTGTAATGCCATTTTAGTTGTGCAAAGCCACTTCCATTTTTCAGCATTTTTATGGACTCATTTTTTAAAGGTTTTGAATCGGTTTGTACTGCTCTACCTACTTGATATTATGGAAAATTCAAAGGAAGGCTCTTGTAGAACAACCAGAACATGGGAATTTCATGTTGACAAGGCTTCAGCAACATAATTTGTCATGTAAACCAGAGAAGTGTGAATTCAATAAGGAAGAGTTGAGTATTTGTATTCAGACTGAAAGATTTAGGCATTTCCCTGGATCCAAAGAAGATTTTGGCTATTCTGGAATCGCTCTTGCCCACAAATATTATAGAGATTCAAAGTTGTTTTTTTAGAATTTTGCAGAAATTGCCAGTGACATCCTTTGTGTTTTGAAAACGGAAAAAAACAAAATATGTTTCTGCTGGGATAATCATGCTGAAAGGGTGTTTAGACACTTAAAGAGATTTTTGCTCAATGTAGAAAATTGCAGTATTAGTTGAACGGGGTAGGTACCCACCTCAAGTAATAATCACAATCCTTGACAGGGTGAACCACATAAATTCATAAAAGAAATCTGAGCCCCCACCCCAATAGCTATGGCACAGAGAAGACAGGTGTAGCCTAGAGACAATGTGTAAAGTATTAATGCAGTACTAAAACAGTAATAAAATTGAAATAAAAAAACTGAAATGAATAAAATAAAAATAGAGTAAAATTTAATAAAGCAAATGACACCAAAATTACAAAAAAAATCAAAGAAGGGGAATTGGAAATATGCATTTTTAAAGTTTTAAGCAGAGATAGCACCAAGAAGCACAAACACCTATGATAGTCAATGGTCCCTGTAGAACAGGACCTAGGTGCAATTTCATGCTGACAGTGATGGAGTGATACACTAACCAGGTTACTCCTGGTCAAAGATTTTACTGTCTGACATTTGTCCTTTAAATTCTAATCTACCACAGGAGTTCACTTCTAAAGCCCCCAGGATCTCAGGGGAGACACTGAGAGACCCACAGAGTGTCAGGCAGCAGAAGACACAGCAGGGTCCAGTCAAGGTCCAGTTGGCAGATATGGCAGAATGGAGACGTATGTTGGTGGGCATTTGGGAATCATTTGGAATTTGAACTGATCTTCGAAAACTGTAGTGTTAGCAGTATTTTCACTACAAGAATTATTGACAAGCTATATAGGCTTTGTTTTGCACATTATGCTTTTACAATCCCAGTTAAAGGAATGTTATGGCAGATACAGTCCCTTCATTATCATGAGTCATCAACCATTTATGAACATCCTGTAATTCCTTCCTATCATGTGATTGGAACTATTCTGTTTTATTTTTGAATTAGGTTTATTTTAAACAATAAACTATTCTGTTTCCGACAAAATAATTACAGTTGGATGTTGTTAGAAATGGGGGTCTCTAGTTAGAAGAGGTAGGTACCTGTGTCCAAATAGGGGCCCTTCCTCCTAGTCAGGATAAAGGAGTTACACTCCTAAAATAACCCCTGCTCACCCCCTTGGTAGCTTGGCACGAGCAGTCAGGCTTATTCTAGAGGCAGTGTGTAAAGCATTTGCACATTACCAACAGTAATACAGTGTAAGCACTACAAATGGACACCACACCATTTTAGAAAAATATCCAATATTTTTATATACTTAAGACAAGACCAAAAACGATAAAAATCCACAATACAATACTTACAAATCTTCAGTTATCAAAATAATCTTGAAAAACAGTTCCTTGAAGTCGATAGCTCCGTCCGGGCTATCCAGGTGTCGTGAACAAACAAATCCAAACAGTTCTGACTGACCGCAGCGTCGCAGGCCAGCTACGGTGTTGGAAAGACCCGCAAAACAGTACCTTTAGAAATGCAGGGTGTCGGCGACCTCTCGTTGAGCTTCCGGAAGCACAGCGTCCGCAGGCGTCAGTTCCGGAGGTTGGTGCAGGAGTCGTCGGGGCCCTCGAAGTAACACGTGTTGCAGATCGAACTCCGCTCTGTTGAGGTCAGGAGCGCTGGCGTCGGCAGGCGTCGGGTGCTGTTGTGCGAAGTGCAGCGGTGCGGCGTGCGGTGCCCTCAGGTGCGAAGTGAATGTGGTGCTCGCCGCGGTGCTGGCAGGTCGCGGTGCAAGCAGCAGCATCGTCGTTGCTGAAGTGCTGTCGTTGGCTGATGAACTGGAGTCGATGGCACCGGCGTCGGTAGACCAAGGCTGCGGTGTGGGATGAGGGCAGTGCCTCGTGTAAGGTTACGAGCGGTGGCCTCAAACCACGGTGCAAGCATCGGCACTGATTTCGGCGTGGAGCGATGTCATTGGGGATACCAAGGCGTAGTGGTGAAGCGATGCGGAGTGCGGTGCCCACAGGTCGCGGTGCGAGCAGCGGCTCGGTGGCGGCGTCAGCAGGCGTTGTCGGTGAGACCAGGATCGCGGTGTGGTGGTACCCTCTGCGGTGCCTTCAGGACATGGAGTCGGCAGCGACGACGTAGACAGCATCAAGTTGGTTTTTCTTCTGTTGCAGCACAAAACACACAGTCCCCAGTGCTAACGGCAGAAGAACTTGAAGTATTTGCTGTTCCCGGGACTTCTTGAACAAGGAGCAAGCTCTACCTCAAGCCCTTGGATAATCTCACAAAAGTAGATTTCAGAAAGTCCAGTCCAGTCCTTTCACTGGCCCAGACAGAAGCAGCCACTGCAGGTCAGCAAAGCAAAGCACACAGCAGAGTGGTTGTTCCTCCACACAGCTTATCCGGATCTTCTTCTTGGCAGTCTTCTTGATCCACAAGAGTTTCAAATTTCAGGGGTCTGGGCCCAATATTTATAGCACAAAATCCTTTGATCTCTGAAGGCAGAGAGTGTCTGTACCTGGTCAAAACCAGTTCTGCCCTCTCCGGCGTGACTTCCTGATAGGAGGTGGAGACGGCATTGTCAGAGGCAGACTAGGCCCATTTGGGTGAAAGGAAATCTCCTCCCCCTACTCTAAACGCAGCCCAGGTCTATTCAGCCCTTTCTGACCCATCTAGACTATCCGGAGGCAATCCTGCTCCCCAGCCCTTGTCGTCCAAACCCAGACAGTCAATCCACAAACTCAGCAGAGGCGCACTGGATGGTTAGGCAAGAAAATACCTACTTTCTAAAAGTGGTATTTTCAAACACGGAATGTAAAAATCATCCTCACTAAAAGATGCATCTTTAGATTCTGAGTTCAGGCATACTAAACTAAATTTTCCTTCCAGTTCCCAGGGCTAGTTATGTTTCTAAGATGTTAAAAACAAACTTCCCATACTGTCCTATGGGGAACAGGTAGCCTTGCAATAGTGAAAAACGAAATGGGCTGTAATTCACTATCAGGACATGCCACACACTCCAGGGCATGTACTACCTTTCACATACACTGCACCCTGCCCACAGGGGTAACTTGGGCTTACCTTAGGGGTGACTGACATGTAAGAAAAGGGTAGGTTAGGGCCTGGCAAGTGTGTGCACTTGCCAAGTTGACATGGCAGTACCAGACTGCACACCGGCTCTGCGTTGGCAGGCCAGAGTTACATTTACGGGCTGCTTGGGTGGGTGTCACAATCCAATGCTGCAGCCCACCAACAGCATTTGATTTACAGGCCCTGGCACCCGCAGTACACTTTACTAGGGACTGACACATAAATCAAATAGGCCAATCACGGAAACATCAATCCATAACATATTTTACCACAGGAGCACTTGCACTTTACCACTGGTCAGCAGTGAGAAAAGTGCGCAAAACCATTATGCCAGCAAAAACAGAGTAAAAACCGGGAGGTCAGAAAGCAAAAACTCTTGGGAAACACGCCAAAAGATTGCAGGTCTTCAGATGTAATGATAATTTGACATTGCTCAACTATGTCTGGCCTTAGTGGTGTTAAAACTACATTGGATTTAATTTTATAACTGTTTTGGCACCCGGTTGTCCATTCTGCTGTTCAAGAATATGTTATTGCCTGTCCTATTGGAGCCTAATATAATTATTTAAAATGTGCACCTTTTAGATATTTACAGTTGTTACCAGTGGCTCCAGAAACCTGGTTTACAATGTCTACACATGTTATAAGAGATCTCACACCTTCAATATGATATCTAGTAACAATGGTTACAGAACACACCTTTTCAACAATGGCACAGTTTTTCTCTTCTATCTAAGTTAACTACACAGGAAGAAACAGCTTTTTGAAAGATACCATTATTTCTGGTTGAAGTACTCAATATCTATTACATATTTTAGAGAGCTATCGAGAGCTCTGTTCCATTGGGAACTGAACAAGCTATTTCTTCTGCTTATCATCCCCAATCTAAAAGGCAAACAGAACCAACAAAGTTAAGTTAAGTTAGGAACAATCTCTACAGTGGTACTAAAATACAACCCAATGTAATAGGGCTTATTATCTACGAGTTGTGGAATGTTCTTATACATTTGCAACTCATATTCATACCTAGGTTCTGTACACAAGGATTTAATCCAAAAGTTGTTCCTTCTGCCCTTCATATTGATTCTTTAGTTGCGGCAACTACTGCTTATTTGAATCAGCAACAGAAACATATACAATGTGTTTCAGAAAGCTCACACCTTTTCAAGATGAAAAACATACTGATAATTGATATCCCATTCTTCTTATTTTTCACCTTGAGTTAAAGGTGTGCTGTCAACCCCTATTCCTTGGGCTGTCTGTTATATCTCATCCGATTAACCAGGTAGCATTTTAGCTGAAGTTACCTTAAACTTGGAAGATCCTGTTTTTCATTCTTCTCAGTTGGAGCATATCATCGTCTTCCATCTGACCTGCCAGCCGAACCAGACAACAGAATATGAGGTAAAAAAATCTGTGACTCTCACATGTTTCAATGTAGTATTCAATTAATGGGAATATTTCTTTCAACAATATCCTGACAAGTCAGGATGGGCGCATACTGTCACATCTATGCTTGAAAGCTTAACCAAGGATGGGAAAACTCATAGGAAGACAATGTGCTTACCACGCATTCATGAAGCAGGCAGCAGGAATCCAAACTCAGAGCGTGGATGGGCATCAACTTGACTTAAATTGCTAAGGTGCATCTGCGGACACATTCGCCTAAAGGGGTGCTCTGCGGCTGGCCAGCATAGAACAAGAAAAGCAACAGTCAGTGGAGGTTTACATGTGGCAAAAGATGTCAGGCTTGGGCTTCTTCTTTGCATACTTAGTTGAAATTTCTGGGCAAATCATTTAATCTCCCCGTGCCTAACAGAAATTAATGTGTCCTTGTGTAATGCAACTGATACTTGATACCGTTGGGTCAAGTTCGCGCTATATAAAACTCCGAAAAGATAGAAAGAAAAGTCATGATATACTGAAAAGGAGTGTGGTCACGCCTTATGAATTTCCCTTTCTAAGATTTGGCTGTTCCTCATCCAGTCGGCGACGGCCTTCATTCCTTCGTGGAGGTTGGTTTTTGTGGTGTGGGGGTCCTTGGTGAGGGAGAGGATCAGCTGGGTGTTGTCGGCGTAGGAGATGATGTTGAGGTTGTGCCGTCGTGCGATGTGGGCGAGTGGTGCCATGTAGACGTTTAACAACGTTGGGCTGAGGGATGAGCCTTGGGGTACACCGCAGATGATCTTGGTGGCTTTGGAGCGGAAGGGGGGGAGGTGGATGCTCTGTGTTCTGCCGGAGAGGAAGGAGGAGGTCCAGTCCAGGGCTTTCTCTTGGATTCCGGCGTCGTAGCGGCGTGTTCGTAGTGTGCAGTGGCAGACCGTGTCGAAAGCGGCTGACAGGTCCAGGAGGATGAGGGCCGCGGTTTCTCCGTTGTCTAGCAGGGACCTGATGTCATCGGTGGCGGCGATGAGGGCAGTTTCGGTGCTGTGGTTGCTGCGGAACCCGGACAGGGACAGGTCCAGGATGCTGTTCTCCTCAAGGAAGCTGGTCAGTTGTTTGTTCACGGCCTTTTCGATGATCTTTGCCGGGAACGGGAGCAGGGAGATAGGTCAGAAGTTCTTGAGGTCCTTAGGGTCCGTCTTGGGTTTCTTGAGTAAGGCGTTGATCTCTGCGTGATTCCAGCTCTCTGGGAAGGTCGCTGTCTCGAAGGAGATGTTGATGGTTTTCCGGAGATGGGGTGCGATGGTGCTGCTGGCTTTGTTGAAGATGTGGTGTGGGCAGGGGTCGTCCAGGGATCCGGAGTGGACGGTGTTCATGATCTTAATGGTGTCGTCGTCGTTGATGTTGGTCCAGGAGATCAGGCGGTTGATGCGGGTGGTGGTCGTGGTAGCGGGGGTGTCAGTGGTTGCCGGGGTGGTGATGGTGTTGAAGCTGTCGTGGATGTCTGCGATCTTGCGATGGAAGAAGGTGGCCAGCAAGTCGCACAGATCTTGAGAAGGTGGGATGTCGTTGGTGTTGGAGCTGGGGTTGGAGAGTTCCTTCACGATGTTGAAGAGCTCTTTGCTGTTTTGTGCGTTGTTGTCTAGGCGGTCTTTGAAGGAGGTCCTTTTGGCGGATCTGATGAGGTGGTTGTGTCTGTGGGTGGCGTTCTTGTACGCGGTGTAGGTTTCCAGTGTTCGTTCATGGATCCAGGTTTTTTCCAGTTTCCGGCCGGTTCACTTGGAGGCCTGGAGGTCTTCGGTGAACAAGCTGGCTTTCTTGCTAGTGTGGGTGTTGGAGGGCTTCTTGAGGGGGGCGAGGGTGTTGGCGCAGTCATTGATCGACTGTTTGAGGTTGCAGGTGTCGGTGTCGGGGTCAGTCGGATCTGCGGGTGGGTTCCGGGCGAGGGAGGTGGAAAGCTGGTCTTCGGTGACTTTGCTCCAGCAGCGGTGCGGCATCTGTTGGGTGTGGTGGTGCGTGGTGGGTTTCCGGAAGGTGAAGTGGATGCAGCGGTGATCGGTCCAGTGGAGCTCGGTGGTGTGGTTGAAGGAGACGTTGGAGCTTGCGGAGAAGATGGGGTCAAGCGTGTGGCCGGCGGAGTGGGTGGGTGTAGTGACAAGTTGTCTGAGTCCAAGGTTGGCGAGGTTGTCGATCAGGGTGGAGGAGTTGGTGTCGTTGTTGTTCTCGAGTTGGAAGTTCAGGTCCCCGAGGAGGATGTAGTCCGTGGAGGCGAGGGCGTTTGTGCTGACGAGGTCGGTGAAGGAGTCGCTGAACTGTGCTCATGGTCCGGGGGGTCTGTAGATGAGGGTTCCTCTGAGGGTGGTGTTGGGATCGGTGTGGATCTGGAAGTGCAGGTGTTCGGCGGTGCTGAGGGTGTCGTTGGTGTTGGTTGAGACTTTGAGAGAGTTCCTGTGGACATACAGAAATCTCATCTGACATACATATTGTACCCTTAATATTGCTTAAAAAATATTGTTCCATTGGGTGTAGTTCTTCTATGGTTGACTGTAATGGGGTGATCTTTTTTCATTCAATAGTTAGGCCACAGTATTTAACCAGACGATATCCTGATATAACTCAGCTTGAATGACATTGCGGACCGTCTTCATCTCTCGTGGTTGGAGCACCACACTTGATTTCTCTCCCTTCAGATGCTTCACACTTGTTCAAGCATAGTGTCTCATGGGTTTCTCTTTGACTGAGATGCCCGTCCTGTTATTAATTCTATTCTGCTCATCCTAGGGTCATGTGCTTACAATGTCCACTCACCATCATCTCCACATTCAGAGACAGTGGTCCAGGCATCTTTGAACCCTGGCCAAGGCTGTACATCTTCTGTGCTATCATCCCCCAAAACACCGTCTCTGCTCTTCGGTGCCATTTGTACTTTTGTTTCTTTCTTGTTGCAAGCCTTGCTGTGCTGTGTAGAAACCCTTTCTATTGCTGTCCCTGGCTGCCATTCTCCATCTGACTCCTGGCACGAACATGGGGCAGTTGTCAATCCTACCACTGTTCTTTCTTCCCTGGTGCATGATCACTGAGCTGTGAGACACACACATGTTCATTGCCCATGCCAGTATCTTCTGCCCCTGTAGCAGCTCAGTTAACCCAGCTGCTCTCCCCCCCTCCCCTTACAGCACATTATTAAAGTGGCTTCGACCCCTTTAGATTCTGCCTTCTTGGGCTACCTATCCCTTCTGTTACACCAGAATCTCACCCAGCAGTGCAAGCACCTACCAGCCACTCTGAGGAGTCTGGGCCTCCTATATCTATCTCCATGTCAGAGAGAGCCATAGCACATCCCAACCGCTGCATCTTTGCAGCGCTAGGCAATGGAAATTCCCCCACGCACGAACAAAGGTGAGCATTCAAACTTATATGTGACCACCATCACGTGTCGGAGCACCATCCTACTTGACCGCAAAATTACCTCGCTGAGGAGTGCAGTCCCGTATGCCCAGAGCCGTCTAGTTAGAAAATACAAAGCAATTAGCATCAAAGAGTATAATATATAGTTAACAAAATAACAAATGTTGTCAAAGCGAGTAGGTCTGGCCTTGGCAAATGTGCAATGTTTGATTATTTTACTCATTTATTTTGCGAACATGTTACAGTGTAAACACGGCGTGCATCTGTTTTGCAGTTAAAAAGTACAAAATAACCCAGCTCAAAAATTTAAAAAAAATTAAATACAGCAGAGATTGGCCTACCAGCCCTGACACTGAAGTAGACTTCCTGTTAGGCTGATGTGCACAAGCAAAATGCTACCACTCAGAGAGGAGAGGCAATAGCTGCATTAGACTGACCCATTGCCCCATCCTCTTGAACCAGTCTATGGATGAAGAGGGCTAACTGAAAGCCCCAGTACGTACATTTATGTATATGATTTGTTTTAGAAAAAATGAGGTGCATAACATAGTTGAAGCTGTCTCAAGGCCAGACCTAAAAAGAGGTATATTTCGACAAAGAGAAACAAGCATTGGCACAGCCAATAGGTTTCGCCTTTGGGACCTTATAAGTGTTTAGTTATCCAGCACAATATCCTTGGTGCAACAACATCAACTGTTGCATAGCTAAACCCTTATAAGGTCCCAAAGGCGAGATCAATTGGCTATGCCAATGCTTGTTTAAATAAACTCATGCTTTTGCAGAACCCTCGCGTCATGTGCTTTAAAGCTATGCATTAATGCAAATATCTTAAGATACAAACAGTCCACCATACTCTCGAACTTCGGAAGACTGAAAAACAACAATTCATCCCACTAAAAGGTGTTCTGAAAACTGTTGAATTAAATGGTAGCAATAAACACAGATAGGTCAGGTGTCCCCATTTTGACTTCTCTCACTGACAGCGCATTAACTACTCCTAGATCTGCCTGTCCGTCCATTTTGTCTCTTCAGATGTCAAGCAGACTCTTTGGTTTGAGAGTATTCAATCCATATCCAGCACCATCCCTATCCACTGAATACATCCACAGAAAAGTGTGTGCACCAGTTGTGCAAGGTGAAGTGTGAGACAACTGGTGTTTCTTCATATGTTGGATTTGAGATGCAACTGTATCTACCAGGATGTGTCAATTTAACACCCCAGTCACTTCGCTTAGTAAAAAGAAAATGGCGAACCTGGTAGCAGCTGAATGCACCATTTCAATCATTCCCTAATTCTCTGTGTGATTTCTGCAAAAAACTAAGCTGCTGAACCTTCGCTGCAAAACCCAGGTCAGCATACGCACAAGTCCCAAAAAGTAATTTAAAAACATGAAATCTCACGGGTGCATGATCCTCACTTGAAAAACAAACACTGTGGAATTCATCTCAGGCAGCCCTCTCACAGGGCACCCATACCAATAGCGAAGTAACAAATTACTTGTCTGTGCTAAGCCATAATCACTGCACCCGAAGATCTTAGAACCTGTCATTGTCTGAGGCAATATGTTCATGTAACCTACTCCCTTGTGTCAGTGCAAGAAAGCGGGTTGTGCTGCGTGCAAGGAGCAGCAGAAAATGTGTTGGAATGAGGTAAATGAAAAGCAATATGCATCCAGGATGGGGAAAGAGGAGGTCGACCTTATGGAACACATGGCGGGAGGGAGAGAGAGAGTGAAAGGGAAAGAGTGAGAAAGAGAGAGAGGGGGAGAGAGAGAGCGAGAGAGGGAGAGAGAGAGCGTGAGAGAGAGAGAAAGAGAGAGTGGGAGAGACAGAGAGAAAGAGAGAGAGAGAAAGCGAGAGGAGAGAGAGAGAGAGAACGAGAGCCCGGGAGTGGTGCGTGCGTGCGCAGTCTGTTCTTTTTTGAAGCACTGCACTCGTGCTTGTGGCGCGCCGCTGCGCGCTCCCGCAAGCTGGATGCCGCAACAAGCACGAGTGTGTGCTTCCAAAAAGAGCAGAGCGACGGCTAAAGGTCCTCCTATGCAGCACATGCGCGCTGCGTAGGCGAGACCTACAAAATACTATGACTGCGAAAATTGTTTGTCACTTCAAATTCTCATCTACAGCTAAGGCGAATAATCATTTTGCTTTCGACTAATTCAATGGGTTAAGATATGGCCTTTTCCACACAGCTGGTTTCAGATCCAAAGATATTGAGGCCACCTTGTTGGGGTTGGGGGGAAATCATATGTAACACCATAATTAATATGGATTCTCTGGGCTGCATGAGAGTGATTGAGGGTACTTACTAGCTGTACATTGTATCCGATTGAGGAGAGTGTAGTGATGGAATCTTGTCAGGCGGTAATAGCTTGTTTTGATGCACAGGGTAGGTAGATAAACAGGTTATGCAGCCTTGCACATAGCTGATGAGTCATGAGAGTATGCGCTTTGTTGGATTGGTTGTATCTAAGAAGATCAGTAAACGTTCAAGCTAGAGAATTTCCTCAGAGGAAAACAGCAGTTACAATGCATTACTTACCACGAAAATACCTTTACCACGCATCCTTTAGCACACATTGCCTTTACCACACAAGTCTTTACCATGCATATGACTTTACCACGCATGTCTTTACAATGAAAGTATAAATATATATCAAGTATGTGAAAACTCATATATATATTACCTACTGGCGGTCGCCAGTAGGTAGTTATAGTTAGGACCACGTTTCCATAGGAAATCCGCAACATTCTATTTTGAATAACTTTGGCGCCGGTCGACGAATCCTCGCAAATTTTTCAAAATAGGTGGGGCGCTACGCTCCGCTCCTTCCCTGAAAGTCTCGGGGGGATTCGTCAAGCGGGGGCTGAGATAAAAGGGGGGTCCCAAAACGCGTTTTTCCCATGCATTTTTCCATAGGACCTTTAGACAGGGCTACAGCCCGAACGGCTGAACAGAATTACTAGAAATTTGGCAGAGAGGTAGTCCTCAGGTCAAGGAAGTGCCTTTTGTAGGTTTGGTGTAAATCTGTTCAGTAGATTCTGAGAAAATAGCCTTTAAATCAATATATATATCTGAGCCAGCTTACGGTGCGCTTACGCGCGATTCTGATTGGCTCTTAGATCTTAGTAAACATTCGAATCGGTCGAAACCAGGAAGCGGCGGCCGCCATTTCGTGTGTTTCACTCAGAAAAAAAAGAGTGATAACAAGAAAAGGGGGCAAGGAGGAGAGTTACAGACCCCCTAACATTTGTAAGGGGGTCAAAGAAGGACAGAAAAGTACAAAGAAAACATTTATTGATTTTAAAAAAAATCACGGGGTACGCGTACGGTAAGCGTACGGTAAAAAAATAAATAAAAAAAGAAATGAAATGCAGATTTAAGTGTTTAGATATTAGGGGGCTCTAAAAAGAGCCGTTGTGTTCATGAAGTGATTTTTTAGTGGTACCTACAAGTAAGTACCGATGCAGAGTCTAAGGTTCAAGAGGAAGACTCTGTTCCCTTCATCATTGAAGTGCACACCATCTCCTCTATAAATGTCTTGCATGTCGTAACGCAAGTTGTTGTGGTAAATGGAACCCATACCATAGTCACGGAGGAAAGCAGAAACAGATTTGTTGACGTGCTTTCTTGCTTTGTCAATCTGCGGACAGAAATGATTGGACCAGTTCCATTTTTGCCTTTGGCATATGTTAGAAAAGACAAAGGCAGTTTTAGGGAAAAGTGAAAACAGTTGTGCAAAGGTGTCCTTCATAAGCATTTCCAGACCTACCCCATTAAAAGTGCCTAGGTCATTGCCACCACAGTGCACTATTATGAGGTCAGGGTGTTGGATTTGCATGAAGGATTTCACCAATGGCATCAATTGGTGCCACTTTAACCCTCTCTGACCAATCCATTTAATGTCTACATTTGGCAAAGCAAGGTCTCTCACCATACCTGTTTTCTCTGCAAACTTTTCACTCCAGAAGACATAGCTGTGCCCTACAATCCACACTGCGAACATCTTCAAAGGAGAACTGGATGCACTCAGGAGGTGTAATTCAGTAGAATGGTAAAAAGAAATGAAAGACAGTTTGGAAATGGAGGCATACATATTTTTTTCATAAAAAAAAGAACTGATTGGCTGTTTCATACCATTCTAGAATAAAAACTAGGCTGTATGTGTAAATTAATAGAAGCATGTTTTGTATTGGTACAGAAAAATGTGTTACCAAAGAACAGTACTATGGATTTGCTGTTAGGTTTGAAAAGTCAAGCACTCTTGCTCTGTGGAATTGAAACATTGTTTGGCGAACTTCTGACCTAACTCCACACAGCAGTGTTCCATGAGCTGTTGCTATGGTAGCAGGCAGAAGTCAAGTTGGGGGAAGGGTACTAGGCAGAAGTCAAGTTGGGGGAAGGGTACTTTTGGAAAAGGGTTGGTTTTCAACCAATAGAAATGTGTGATTACATTTGAAAAAAAGGGGGAAGCACTGAGATTTGAAATTAACATGTATATATGTGGAAAAAGAGAGGGAAAGTTTGCCATTATCTGGTTCTGCTGAGAGGAGAGAGGTGTAAAGAACAGAGATCCTGGCTCTGATAATCTGCTGTTTGAGTGCCACATTTCTTTCACAACTAACTAATTTTAAAGGTGAGTTTAGAGTTTGAGAGGGGATGTATATGGTAAAATAAGAAATGAATAATAGAAATGCAATTCTTTTTGTTGAAGTTGTGTTTATTATTTTCTGTTTTGGGAGAAATTTAAATGTGAGGAAAAAGTAAAATAATATGGACTATGTTTTTCACAATAAATTAAGGTGTACTGGTATAAAAAAAGAATAGTTTCAGGGTTTGAGGTTGGACTCAGTAATGCAAATACATTCAGCATCACTAAGGCTGGTTGCCCTTGCTGGAGTGTAGGCAGTCACCCAGGTTACAAATGGTGCTGGTCTGAAAAAGCAGTTTGGACATGTGCTTTAAAAAAAATCTGAAAAGTGGATTCATAATGTGTCAGTCTGTAAAAATGTTTATCACTTGCCAAAAAAAAGAGCAGTAAGTGTGCTTTCAAATTGGCAAAGAAATTTCGTTTTGTGACTAATGTGAAAACATGACTCTGTGTGCAAAGAGGAATTACAGGCAGAGATTTATTGCGTATTGCTCTGGTGATTTCACAGTTGCATTAGATGGAAAGGGGGAGCCATTTTTTGGTGCAGAAGCAGACTCTTACCACACACCCAGCTGCTTACCATGTGGAATCATGCACAGTATTCACAAGCGAGTGGGGTTTGAGGTTTCAGTCAGTAATGCAAATACATTCAGCATCACTAAGGCTGGTTGCCCTTGCTGGAGTGTAGGCAGTCACCCAGGTTACAAATGGTGCTGGTCTGAAAAAGCAGTTTGGATATGTGCTTTTTAAAAAATCTGAAAAGTGGATTCATAATGTGTCAGTCTGTAAAAGTGTTTATCACTTGCCAAAAAAAAAGAGCAGTAAGTGTGCTTTCAAATTGGCAAAGAAATTTCGTTTTGTGACTAATGTGAAAACATGACTCTGTGTGCAAATAGGAATTACAGGCAGAGATTTATTGCGTATTGCTCTGGTGATTTCACAGTTGCATTAGATGGAAAGGGGGAGCCATTTTTTGGTGCAGAAGCAGACTCTTAGCACACAGCCAGCTGCTTACCATGTGGAATCATGCACAGTATTCACAAGCGAGTGGGGTTTGAGGTTTCAGTCAGTAATGCAAATACATTCAGCATCACTAAGGCTGGTTGCCCTTGCTGGAGTGTAGGCAGTCATCCAGGTTACAAATGGTGCTGGTCTGAAAAAGCAGTTTGGACATGTGCTTTTTAAAAAATCTGAAAAGTGGATTCATAATGTGTCAGTCTGTAAAAGTGTTTATCACTTGCCAAAAAAAAGAGCAGTAAGTGTGCTTTCAAATTGGCAAAGAAATTTCGTTTTGTGACTAATGTGAAAACATGGCTCTGTGTGCAAATAGGAATTACAGGCAGAGATTTATTGTGTATTGCTCTGGTGATTTCACAGTTGCATTAGATGGAAAGGGGGAGCCATTTTTTGGTGCAGAAGCAGACTCTTAGCACACACCCAGCTGCTTACCATGTGGAATCATGCACAGTATTCACAAGCGAGTGGGGTTTGAGGTTTCAGTCAGTAATGCAAACACATTCAGCATCACTAAGGCTGTTTGCCCTTGCTGGAGTGTAGGCAGTCACCCAGGTTACAAATGGTGCTGGTCTGAAAAAGCAGTTTGGCCATGTGCTTTTTAAAAAATCTGAAAAGTGGATTCATAATGTGTCAGTCTGTAAAAGTGTTTATCACTTGCCAAAAAAAAGAGCAGTAAGTGTGCTTTCAAATTGGCAAAGAAATTTCGTTTTGTGACTAATGTGAAAACATGACTCTGTGTGCAAATAGGAATTACAGGCAGATATTTATTGTGTATTGCTCTGGTGATTTCACAGTTGCATTAGATGGAAAGGGGGAGCCATTTTTTGGTGCAGAAGCAAACTCTTAGCACACACCCAGCTGCTTACCATGTGGAATCATGCACAGTATTCACAAGCGAGTGGGGTTTGAGGTTTCAGTCAGTAATGCAAACACATTCAGCATCACTAAGGCTGTTTGCCCTTGCTGGAGTGTAGGCAGTCACCCAGGTTACAAATGGTGCTGGTCTGAAAAAGCAGTTTGGACATGTGCTTTTTAAAAAATCCCAAAAGTGGATTCATAATGTGTCAGTCTGTAAAAGTGTTTATCACTTGCCAAAAAAAAGAGCAGTAAGTGTGCTTTTAAATTGGCAAAGAAATTTCGTTTAAGGGCCTAATGTGAAAACATGACTCTGTGTGCAAATAGGAATTACAGGCAGAGATTTATTGCGTATTGCTCTGGTGATTTCACAGTTGCATTAGATGGAAAGGGGGAGCCATTTTTTGGTGCAGAAGCAGACTCTTAGCACACAGCCAGCTGCTTACCATGTGGAATCATGCACAGTATTCACAAGCGAGTGGGGTTTGAGGTTTCAGTCAGTAATGCAAATACATTCAGCATCACTAAGGCTGGTTGCCCTTGCTGGAGTGTAGGCAGTCACCCCGGTTACAAATGGTGCTGGTCTGAAAAAGCAGTTTGGACATGTGCTTTTTAAAAAATCTGAAAAGTGGAATCATAATGTGTCAGTCTGTAAAAGTGATTATCACTTGCCAAAAAAAAGAGCAGTAAGTGTGCTTTCAAATTGGCAAAGAAATTTCGTTTTGTGACTATTGTGAAAACATGACTCTGTGTGCAAATAGGAATTACAGGCAGAGATGTATTGCATATTGCTCTGGTGATTTCACAGTTGCATTAGATGGAAAGGGGGAGCCATTTTTTGGTGCAGAAGCAGACTCTTAGCACACACCCAGCTGGTTACCATGTGGAATCATGGACAGTATTCACAAGCGAGTGGGGTTTGAGGTTTCAGTCAGTAATGCAAATACATTCAGCATCACTAAGGCTGTTTGCCCTTGCTGGAGTGTAGGCAGTCACCCAGGTTACAAATGGTGCTGGTCTGAAAAAGCAGTTTGGACATGTGCTTTTTAAAAAATCTGAAAAGTGGATTCATAATGTGTCAGTCTGTAAAAGTGTTTATCACTTGCCAAAAAAAAGAGCAGTAAGTGTGCTTTTAAATTGGCAAAGAAATTTCGTTTAAGGGCCTAATGTGAAAACATGACTCTGTGTGCAAATAGGAATTACAGGCAGAGATTTATTTCGTATTGCTCTGGTGATTTCACAGTTGCATTAGATGGAAAGGGGGAGCCATTTTTTGGTGCAGAAGCAGACTCTTAGCACACACCCAGCTGCTTACCATGTGGAATCATGGACAGTATTCACAAGCGAGTGGGGTTTGAGGTTTCAGTCAGTAATGCAAATACATTCAGCATCACTAAGGCTGGTTGCCCTTGCTGGAGTGTAGGCAGTCACCCAGGTTACAAATGGTGATGGTCTGAAAAAGCAGTTTGGACATGTGCTTTTTAAAAAATCTGAAAAGTGGATTCATAATGTGTCAGTCTGTAAAAGTGATTATCCCTTGCCAAAAAAAAGAGCAGTAAGTGGGCTTTCAAATTGGCAAAGAAATTTCGTTTTGTGACTAATGTGAAAACATGACTCTGTGTGCAAATAGGAATTACAGGCAGAGATTTATTGCGTATTGCTCTGGTGATTTCACAGTTGCATTAGATGGAAAGGGGGAGCCATTTTTTGGTGCAGAAGCAGACTCTTAGCACACAGCCAGCTGCTTACCATGTGGAATCATGCACAGTATTCACAAGCGAGTGGGGTTTGAGGTTTCAGTCAGTAATGCAAATACATTCAGCATCACTAAGGCTGGTTGCCCTTGCTGGAGTGTAGGCAGTCACCCAGGTTACAAATGGTGCTGGTCTGAAAAAGCAGTTTGGACATGTGCTTTTTAAAAAATCTGAAAAGTGGATTCATAATGTGTCAGTCTGTAAAAGTGATTATCACTTGCCAAAAAAAAGAGTAGTAAGTGTGCTTTCAAATTGGCAAAGAAATTTCGTTTTGTGACTAATGTGAAAACAAATGTAGTAATATATTTAAATAAAATAAAGGAATTTTTTTTTAGTTTTTTTCAGGTATTGCTGAAGAGCAGTGAACAAAATTTAAGATGCCTACAAAATCCAGAGTAAAAAAAGACCACAAAAAAAACCTATATTTGAAGACAACTGGAGGACCTAAGTTAGTTGAAGATGCTCATGTTGGGAAGAAGAAAAAATCTTCTGGTAAGCAGACAAAAATTTTTTCTAAAGAACATATTCAAAAAAAGGAAAAATGTACAAAATGTCTGTACTGGAAAGAATGATTTCAATCGAAAAGCACAGGAAAAAATTGA
Organism: Triturus cristatus; assembly: GCF_964204655.1. Lineage (NCBI taxonomy): Eukaryota > Metazoa > Chordata > Amphibia > Caudata > Salamandridae > Triturus > Triturus cristatus. The sequence goes on from NC_140588.1 coordinate 372,135,802, forward strand.
GAATTTAGTTAATGCAAATATACCTTCTGCAACTAAAAAGATTAACTCAAACAGAAAAACAGCGTTTAAAGAGATACGTAGAAAAATGTTTCAGAGAAGAGTTATGTCCAATTTGATAAAGGATGTGAAGAAATATAAGCAAAAGGCTAAGTTTTATAAGAGAAAAAAAGAAATTGAAGCCATTGCAGCAAAGGCATTAGAATTAAAAAGGAAACTATTCATTTTAATTTTGAATAGGATGCGTACATTAGACAAAATGGTTAATGTACTGAAATCACATAGCAAAAGGAAAAGAGTAGTGAACAGAACAAACTTTTCTAAAGTGTTTTTAGGAAAATGGATGCATAGTTCAAGTAGTGAACCTTTTTTTAATGAAGAGAGTTATTTTCAAAGTAATAGTTTGCTGCATGCAGTTGACACCAGAGGTCGTGCTTATGAAGTGAAAAATGGTTGCATAATGGAGAAGGAGATAATGGTTCCAAGAGATGAGGTACAAGTGATGGCGGATGAGGCTATGGGGAGACGTCCTAAAGCCCCAGTGTACACTTGGAATTGTAGTAGTATTTGCACTGTGCGTCAGGAATCTATTGATAAATTTCGTGAGTTTCTAAGAGAATATAGTAAAAAAAAGTGTAAAACAGAAGATTAAGGTGCTTCAAAGTTTGGATCCATGCAGAGTGAGAGAGAATACTGGTTTGCAGGGTCATTCTCTGGCTTGTCTATCTAGAAAAGTGTGTAATAGTGTTTTCCATCATTTTAGGATGCTGGCTGTTCATCATACTGAAATGAGAAAGTTTGTGAGACGGTTGTATTTTGCTAAAAGTCCAGCAATAAAGTTAGATGAATTGAATAGGGCTCTGTTCCGTGGAACGGTATCAGATGTAGAGAAGGTTGTTGATGAAATTCAGTTTTGTTACTTTGGTCCTGAACAAAACAGTGCAGAGAAGGACACAGTAAATGAGGAAGAAGTGGAAGAGAATGTAGAACCCTCTGTAAGTAAGACATTTAATGATCACATAACAAAATTTGCAATAATCTCTAATGAAAGACCAAATATTACTTGTATTTGTTGCCGCAGAACTCATTATAGAAAACAAACCAGGTATGTTGATCTCTACAGAAAGAGTGAAAATGAAGATAATTATAAGTGGAAGGATTTTGCCACATATATATTTCTTGAAAATTGTTTTGAATTGGGTGAAGTTCTGTGTATTTGTAAATACTGTTACAACAAGTTAGAGGAAAATAGAATGCCGACCAGAGCTGTACATAATAATTTAGAATTGGATGCTATTCCTGCTGAACTTTCTGAATTAAACACATATGAGTCTATACTCATTCAATGTGTTCATCCGTTCCAGACCATAGTACGTATGGAGCCCAAAACTGGTAAATTACCTCCTTCAGATTTACTGAGAGGTTTAAAAGGTAGAGTGGTGTATTTGCCCTTGGATTTGAAAAAAAATATGGAAACTATTGATGCGGATACTTTGGAAACTGAACCATTAATTATTCTGGTTAATGGTGTACCTACAAAGAATAAGAAGATTTGGCAGGAGCTGGTAGATGTACGGAAAGTACAAAGAGCAAATTTGTATTTGAAAAGGAATAACAAATGGTATGAATCAATTTATATAGAAGAAGAAGAAGAAGATTTACAAGAAGACACAGAAACACCAACTGGACAAATTGAAAAAGTGGACAAGTCAAAGGAAGAAGAAATTTATGAACATTTTAGCATACATCCTCTTCATTCAAAAGAAGTTATGGGAGACAATATTGATCTATTTCAGATGAAGAAAGCAAAAGGAACTCCCGTGAGTGTATGGGAGGAGAGCTTGGAAGCTCGATGTTTTCCCCAGCTGTTTCCTAAAGGAAAAGGAGGACGATACGATGAACGTCCGGAACAGATTCCAGCTTCTGAGTATCGGACTACAAGACTATATGCTGAAGATCCCAGATTTCGACAAAGTATTCCTTATTTGTTCCATCTTTTATTTGAAAGCGACTTGTCTGCATTGTCTTATGCAGTAAATCACATTTTAAAAAGTGGAGTACATTTGCAAAATGTGTCTGCTAAGGATTTTATGGAGAAAGTGCAGCACCGAGATGATCATTTGGAAACACAACTGATCAATCTGATGGCTTGTCAGCGTGGGACAAATGAATATTGGTACCGACGCCATGGTGAATTAAAATGCATGTTACGGAATTTAGGAACACCAACATGGTTCGTTACCCTAAGCTGTGCGGAGTACGCTTGGGATGATTTACTGGATTTTCTACGAGAGGCAAATTCAAACATTAAAAACATCGATTACAAGACAGCAGGAGAACTGTGCTCATTGGATCCGGTTAATGTTTGCAGATATTTCAATCATAGATTTGAGGCTATGATGTCCTTCATCTGCAATTAAAAAAATCCACCTCTAGGAGAAGTAGTGGATTTCTTTTGGAGAAAAGAGTACCAGGCAAGAGGTGCTCCTCATATTCATATGCTGTTGTGGATCAAGGATGCCCCAAAGCTTGGAACAGATACTGATGAAGCAGTGTTATCTTACATTGAAGAATATGCAACATGTGCTATACCAAAAAGCACAGAAGAGAAAAAGTTAAAGGAGCAAGTTTTACGTTTCCAAAGTCATCGGTGTGGAAAATACTGTCGACGGAAATACAAGAGCAAAGATAAATACTACACTAAATGTCGATTTGGATTTCCTAGACCTGTTCTTTAAAATGGAAGAGTTAACAGTTTTATGTCATCTGTGAGACATACTATCACAAGAAAATCACCTAAGAATACCTACAACCTTAAAAGAAAAGAAGAATCAAAAAATATAAATGACTACAACCCAGTGATTTTATCCATTTGGAACGCTAACATGGATATACAGTATGCAGCTGAAAATTCCATTGCTGTTGCTCGATATGTAACGACTTACATTACGAAATCAGAAAAAACAGAATTGAAGGAAATGTGGGAAGAGATTTCTCATGAGAAAACTGTCAGTAAGAAGCTGTACGGTTTCAGTTTGAAGATGTTATCGCATCGAGAAATTGGATCCTACGAATGTTCAGATAGGTTATCTTCTGCAAGTCTCTACTCGAAATCAAGAAGAATAATTTGGGCAAGTTTAGGCCTTGCAGCAATGAGAAATCGGGTACTGAAATCTGTTGGAGAAATTGAATATTTGGCCGAGAATGACCCAGAAAGTACAGATATTTTGAAATCAAACATGTTGGACACATATTATCCCAAGAGAAGTCATCATCTGGAGAACATGTGTCTCTATGAAGTGCTGCAGAACTACATTTATTCACGGAAAGCCGCAGAAGACATCAACAATGGAAAATATAAAGTCATTGGTGAGGAAGGATGTTTGGTGAAGCAAACAAAAGGAAGTTTGATAAATCACCGGAAGCTGAGTTGCGACACTACTGACAAAAAGGAATTTTACTACTTGGCTCTTTTACAGCTGTTTAAACCATGGCGTACAGAGGATGAACTACTGGGAGAATTTCAAAGCTATGAAGATTCTTTTAATGCTTGCAAAGACAGCATACAATGCAATACATTCACAACTTATCTGCAAATGTTAAATGAAGAAATTGAACAGGAAACTACAATTGCAGCAGAAATAGCTAGAGACAGTTCTCAGGACAGCCAAAGTTCAGGAACACTCAGTCAAGATCCCCTAGGACAACCAATCGTTGAAAATGAAGCATCAATAGCCATGAATGAAGTGGAAACGGCTATGAATCAAGCTCAAGGAGAATTTATAGACTTACAAAATTTGGAAAGACAACTGAACGAAGAGCAGCAACAAATTTATGAAGAGATCAGAAAAAAAATTGATCACGGATTTCTACATGAAAAAAAAGAGTGCTCATGCACATCATTTCATCCAATCAGGATGTATGTAAGCGGACAAGCTGGAACTGGAAAAAGTTTCCTAATAAAAGTCATCAGAAGCTACCTACAGCAAAAAACGGATTCTACTTTGTCTTGTGTGGTTACTGCTCCAACTGGGTTAGCAGCATATAACATAAAAGGAATCACTTTACATCGTTTGCTAATGTTACCAGTGGAGCATGAGAACAAAATACAATACAACAAGCTAACTGGAGAAGCATGCTTGGAAGTTTCAACAGTATTGAAGAAGATGCAAGTTCTCATTATTGATGAGGTGAGCATGGTATCAAACTTAATGCTTGCCTTTGTGCATTTAAGAATGCAGCAAATTCTGAAGACAGACTATGACGTGTTATTTGGAGGAAAACACGTCATAGTTTTTGGAGATCTTTTGCAACTTACTCCAGTTAAAGGACAACCAGTGTTTAATACTGTGACACATGAAGACACGAAGAAGTCATTGGGAAGCATCGGTAATACAAATATTTGGTCCTTCTTTGAGTACAAGGAACTTACTACTAATATGAGGCAAGCAAACGATGAAGAATATGGAAGTATTCTGAAAGATATCAGGATTGGACTACTCACTGAAGCTGGCAAAAAAGCATTACAGAGTCGGCTGCTACATAATTTATTTCCAAAGGAAGAAATAGTTGCAGAGAAGATATACAAGAACATTGCAGAAAAGAAAAGTGTCATCTGCTTAATGCCAACTCTACGTGAATGCTCAATATTCAATGAGGAGCTTTTGAAATTGGAAAAGGAAGATATCAGGAAATTGGAAGCAGTGGACAAAATTGAGGATGGAAGAATTACCGTCACATTAACAGGCACACTGAAAAATAAATTGGATTCACTAGAGAAGAATATTTCCAAAACAGCTGGATTAGAAAAAAATCTATATGTTTGCATGAACTGTAGAGTATTTTTAAGGAGAAATTTGGATGTTGAAAAAGGTTTAGTTAATGGAGCTATGGGAAGAGTTGTGGGTTTTATTAATTATCAGAAAAAAGATGGAATTGAATGTTTAAAAATAAAATTTGATCAGATAGAAGAAGTTAAAGACATTTGTCGTTGTTCAGTTCGTTTCATGCTTGTGAAAGACTTATATGTACGTAGGAAGCAGTTTCCGTTTTCGCTAGCATATGCTGTAACTATTCACAAGTCTCAAGGATTGACTGTAGATTGTGCATTTGTGAACATTGGTTCAACTGTGTTCAAAGAAGGTATGGCATATGTTGCTTTGTCACGAGTGAAAACATTATCAGGTTTATTCATGATAGACTTTGATGATTCAAAAGTTAGTGCTGATACAAATTGTGTAAAGGAGTATAATAGATTAAGAAGAAGCTATGCTCCTCATTTAGGTCAGTATCCTGTGTTGGAGAAACGTGTAGTTTCTCGTAAAAGGAGAAATGAGAATATCTGTAATGAAGATGTAGAGAGGAGGAAAAAAAAGAGGAGTGATGTAATTGCAAGCAAAAAGAATAAGGAAAATGAAGAACAGGTTGTAGGATGTTATTTTGAAAATAGCTCTGGTGTCAACTGCTACGCTAATGTAGTGCTGAATGTTGCATTTTATCTGGAAAGTTTGCAAGAGCAGATAATAGTAAATCAGGGAAAAAGATTCTGTTCTGTGCTGAGTCTCCTTTTTGAAAAGCTGAGTAATGATAAAACTCAAATAGAAAGTGCTACTGAAATTAGAAAAGTTTTAGATGTATGTTCAGGACGAACACAGTTTTCTCAAAATGTACAGCAAGACGCACAGGAATTCTTGATTTATTTTCTTCAGGTACTGGAAGAAGAAGGGGTTCCCATTGAAAATTTATTTGGTCTCTCTTATAAATGGGAACATAGTTGTGAAAACTGTTATAATATATGTGGCTCTAATGTTGATTCTGAAAGGTTTATTTATTTAACATTGCCAGAGAGTAAAACAGTCACTTTTTCTAAATTAGTTAAAGATGCTAATCATAGCATGCAATGCGGTGAGTGTAAATCTGACATGTTTTCAACGTTAATTTTAAAGGAATACAGACAGTATGTAATTTTAATGATACAACGATGTAGAGCTGATGGTTCAAAATTGGATACTTTAATAAAGAAGTTTACAGGACAGCAATTATCAATTTCAGGAAAAACTTTTGTAACAGTTGCAATAATTTTCCATGATGGACCTGCTGTAACTTCTGGTCATTACACAGTTTATCTTAAATGTGAAAAAGGCTGGACACTGTGTAATGATTCCCAATTGATTTTTAAGCAACGTTTGCCTTTTGATTTAGCAAATTCCTATCTAATCTTCCTGAAACCTAAATTTTAGAGAGATTTGGCAACATCTGGACAAAACAATTTTACCATTTTATTGGATTACCATTTGGAATTTACAAATAAAAAGATTTAACAAATTATCATTTGGCCTAATGGAAAGGTAACCAATTGTAATGTGGAATTTTTCCATTTTTTAAGGAAACTTTGGAAAACCAAAAATTTTGAAAAAATCGGTAACATCTGCACAATTTAAATTTTGGAATGTTATTGGATTGCCATTGGAAATTTTTTCAAAAAAGATTTTTAAAATTACTATTTGGCCATGAGGAAAAGTAAACAATTGTATTGTGGACTTATTTAATTATTAATTAATCTTTCGGAAACCAAAATGTTACAGAGAATCGTGGACATCTGTACAATTTAAACTTTAGATTTTTATTGGATTACCATTGGAAATTTAACAAAAAAAGAATTTTAAAATTACTATTTGGCCTAAAGGAAATGGAACCCGATGTATTGTGGAGTTATTTGAGATATATTATTGTGATTATACTTCTGAAACAAAAATATCAGACGGTATTTTAAAGAAATAGGTATTGATATTAGATGATATTTTTTAAGAATATTATGCATTTCTATAAAGTTATGTTTATGCAAAAAGAGATTGTGGGCTTTTTTAAAACAATCTTTGAGATTGTTAATTTTTTTTTTGCCTGCTGTTAAATGATGAATGCAATTGCTTTCACAATTTATAGTGAAATGCAATATTTTCTGAAAACAGCAAAAAAAAGGCAAAAATATTTTTTGAAAAATATGTAAATATGTGTACTGTATTATAAAATGTTTTATTAAATATTAATACTTTTTTCTTTTTTTTCAGATTGAGATAGAAATTTTTCGAAAACTAGAACCATTTTTAAAGCAATTAAAAAAAATTTAAATGAATAAATCTATTTTTGAGTGGGTATGGTAAGTCAATAATATCATGGTCCCTTTTTTCCACTTCTCTACAATCACATTTTCAGTTTTTAATTGTAGTCTCTCAAGGACCTTGTAATGTGATAATTGATTTTTAGTGTTTTTAAAAAAAAAAAAAAAAAATTACGCGTACCGTACGCGTACGGTAAAAAAAAAAAAAAGTTTTTAAAAACATATATAAAAAATAGATGAAAGGTAAGGTTGGCTCTTAAAAGAGCCGTTGTGTTCATGCAGGGACAGAGGAAAGAAAGATTGGGAATATTAGACGGTACGACAAGTGTGCTGATCTATTTTACAGTTCACTAGGGAAATACTGGTCTCCCTATAAGTAATTAGATCATGACAAGTGGCGCACCGTACTTCAACCCTCGCAAACCGAGGGTTAATTTCCAGAGGACCAGAAAAAGGAGATGCTCCCCCCACAGATGAAGGGCTCACCTGACCTGCAGAAGAAGGACTCGGCCCTGCAGATGATGGTCCAGGCTGAGCTGCTGTGGATGTGCTTGGTTGATTTACTGAAGGGTTACCTTCAGTAAGTCGAGCATGTGTCCTTCTGTGTACATCCTTAAGGTGTCTCATCATGGTGTGATTCCCAAAGGAATACTTCCTGTCAGGATTCCCTCTTGAAAGTACACGCTTACACAGCTTACAAGTCACTAAGGGTGCATTTACCTTTTGCTGGCCTTCTGGAAAAGTAAAATACTCCCATACGTAAAGGTCTTTTGTTTCCTCGCTCTCTGCCTCAAGGTAGTGCTGCTAGCCTCACTCTCAGAAGAGCTCTGCTGTTCTGCCATCGTATCACAAAGACAACCCAGCTCCTTCTCCTAAGGGATCACAAGCAGAAATGAGGGGAACGGGTGTGGTGTAGGAGAGTTCTAGAACTGAAAGTAGTTTCAACCAATCAAAAGTTGTGTTTCATGATCACATGACCCACCGTACGCTTACGGTGCGCTTACGGCAAAAGTACGCATGCGCGTAAAAAAGACACGCGCTCGCGCGCATGCGCATAACAGTCACTCCCCAACACTTCCGCGTAGCGTACGCGCCCCACGCGGAGTACGCGCGGCTACGCAAATTGCGTAACAATACGCAAACAGCGTAGATAAATTACGGACATTGCGTAAACCGTACGCTTATCGTAAGCTTACCGTACGCGCACTAAAAAAAAATTTAAAAAAAAGGAAAAAATGTATTGCTAATAAATTTTACCTGTTTATTTTATTAAAAATGTCAAATAAAAACATATTGTAGAATTTTAAAAATTTAACCATAGTCTTTAAAAAAGGATAGAAAATTTAAAAAAAAATGTAAAAAAATAAAGAAGAAAAAAAAAAATTAGCATTTAAAAAACCTTGCAAATTCACTGAAAAAACCATGGGTTTCACACACGTTATAGTTAGGAATTAGCATTTAAAAAACCTTTGAAATTCACTGAAAAAAACATGGGTTTCACACACGTTATAGTTAGGAATTAGCATTTAAAAAACCATAGAAATTCAGTGAAAAAACCAAAGGTTTCACACATGTTATAGTTAGCTGGACATTTCACTCGTAAAAAACCAATGAAATTCCCCCGTTATAGTTAGTTCAGCTAACTATAACTCACGCGCCCGCAATGCACTACTGATGACGTCACATATTACATCACTCATGACATGGTCAGTGACATCACTCATGACATCACTGATGACATCTCAGATTTCCATAGGAAATCTCAAAATTCGATTTTGAATAACTTTGGCGCCGATTGACGAATCCTCGCGAAATTTTCAAAACTAATGGGCCGCTCCGCTCCGCTCCACTCCTACCCTGAAAGTCTCGGGGTGATTCGTCAAGCGGGGGCCGAGAAAAAGGGGGGGTCCCAAAACGCGTTTTCCCCATGGATTTTTCCATAGGGACTTTAGTCGCAGCTACAGCCCGAACGGCTGAACAGAATTACGTGAAATTTGGCAGAGAGGTAGCCATAAGGTCCATGAAGTGCCTTTTGCAGGTTTGGTGTAAATCTGTTCAGTATTTTCAGAGAAAATAGCATTTAAAAGCATATATATATCTGTACACGCGCAGCGTGCGCGCTGGGTGCGCGCACCCTGCCGTGCGCGAGCGCAATTCTGATTGGTTGTTAGATCTTAGTAAACATTCGAATCGGTCGAAACCAGGAAGTGTCGGCCGCCATTTTGTCTCTCGCACTCTGAGGGGGTGAAAAACAAAGGTGGAGAACGTGAAAAGGGGGCAGGGTGGACAGTTCCTGACCCCCTAGCCGTGGTCAGGGGGTCCCAGAAGGACCCCCAAGGGCCAAAAATGTTTGTTTTTTTTTCGAAAAATCGCGGAGTGCGCGCACCCTGTGCGCACCACCCAAACGGAAAAAATTCTGCGAAGTTCGTGCAGCGTGCGTGCACGGCACGAACTGCGTAATCGCACTGTGCGCGCACGGCACAAACCGTGTATAGTGGGCACGCGGTGCGCGAAGCGCACCGAGTGCCCACCGCGCGCGCACGGTGCACGATGCGCTCCGTGAACGCACGGCACAACCTGCGTAAAGTGGGCGCGCGGTGCGCAAAGCGCACCGCGTGCCCACTGTGCGCGCACGGTGTGCGAAGCGCACCGTGCGCGCACGGCACGAACTACGGAAAGTGGGCGCGCGGAGCTTGAAGCGCACCGCGAGCCCACCGCGCGCGCACGGTGCGTGAAGGTGAAAAAGTTTTTTAAAAAAAATATATTAATAAATACATAACTTAGCATTTAAAAAACCGTACAAATTCACTGGAAAAACCATAGGTTTCACACACGTTATAGTTAGGAATAAGCATTTAAAAAACCTTGCAAATTCACTTAAAAAACCATAGGTTTCACACATGTTATAGTTAGCTGGGCATTTCCCTCGTAAAAAACCAATGAAATTCCCCCGTTATAGTTAGTGCAGGCAACTATAACTCACGCGACCGCAATCCGCTGCTGATGACGTCAGATATTACATCACTGATGACATATGTGGCTTTCTGAAAAAAAAAAATGTAATATATGTATAGCTAAAGATGAATGGAAGAAGACATGGGTAAATAAGTGTCTAAATACAGTGATGTAATATCTGACGTCATCAGCAGCGGATTGCGGTCACGTGAGTTATAGTTGCCTGCACTAACTATAACGGGGGAATTTCATTGGTTTTTTACGAGGGAAATGCCCAGCTAACTATAACATGTGTGAAACCTATGGTTTTTTAAGTGAATTTGCAAGGTTTTTTAAATGCTAATTCCTAACTATAACGTGTGTGAAACCTATGGTTTTTTCAGTGAATATATATATACACACACACTCATACATACACACACACACATATATTTATATATATTAGGAATTAGGGTAAGGGCATTTTAAGGGTTATGGGGCAGATAAGGGTATAGGCAGGTACGGGTGATTTTAGGGTTTAGGCGTGGGTAAGGATATTAGGTAGTAAGGGTATTTTTAGAGTGAGTAGGGGTATTGGGTGGTAAGGGTGTTTTGGGGGTTTAGGGTTGGTAAGGGTATTAGGTGGTAAGGTTGGTTTTAGGGTTTAGGGGTGGGTAAGGGTATTTGGTGTTAGTGTGTTTTTAGGGTTGGGTAAGGGTTTTGGGTGGTAAGGGTGTTTTTAGGGTTTAAGGGTGGTTAAGGGTACTGGATGGTGCGGGTGTTTTTAGAGCTTAGGGGTGGGTATTGGTATTGGGCGAGAAGAGTGTTTTCAGGGTATAGGTGTGGGTAAGCATACTGGGAGTTAAAGGTGTTTTTAGGGTTTATGGATGGTAGGATATGGGGTGGCAAGGGTATATGTAGGGTTTAAAGGTGGTTGAGTTTAGGGGTTAGGGGTTGTTAGACCTGGCATCCTCTCATAGGTTAGCATTGGGAATTACCTTATACCTTTTTAAATGGTAATTTCAGGTCAGAGAGGAGTAGCTTTTTAATGTTTCATATGATTGGAATGTTATTGATAAATCAAACTTACTGATGAGTTTGGATTTAAATTTACTATTTGAGAAATGCCGCTTTTAATAAGTGGACATTTCTCTGCGCTTACCACTCTATGTGCCTGACAGCATGTCTCCAATAAATGTCTGGGTTGGACTGAGTGACAGCTATGTTTGTGCATTACCTCAATACAGCCACAACACATATCACTCAACTGCATCTACATTCTGTTGTGTCTTCCTAGGCTGGGAGGGGTGTGGTTTCCGCTCCTCTTGAATAGGTAGCGTCCTGCCCACACACAAGGTACTGATAACCCCCCACTGATAGTGTGACGGACAGGACTGGGTTGAAAAGGATCATTGTGCTCTTCAGAGATCCCATTTGAAGTTACTCCCTTCATCAAAGGCAATTTTAGGTATAAGGACTGTGACTCTGACCCCCTAAAATCAGACACTGCGTGGGACTTGTAACCAGATGCTGCTGGCTCTACATTTTCACAGTGCCAGAAGGACTACTGTGCTGCCAAGAGGGACTGCCACTTTGCTAACTTATTTGCTGTGTTGGCCTGCTGTTGGCTGAGTGCTGTGCTGCAGGAGGGACTGCCACTCTGCCGCCTGCTTTCATGTGCTGGCCTGCTACCTTTTGTTGTGCAATGGGTGTTCTCCAAGGGCTTGTTGTCTTGCCCCCTGTTCCTATAAGTCTCAGGGTCATCAAAGACTTATTTTGTCCATCCTGACACTGCTGTGGGACAGTGAGTCTGGCAGCTGAAACCTCCTCAGACTCTGTGCTTCCCTTCTCCGAAGACCAGTGCTCCACTTTGGGAGTCCGACACTCTGTGCCCCCCACGTCCGCGCCCTATAAGTGGAGATTCCAGACTAGAACAGCACCTCAGGCTAGGAGCTGAGAAGATCAGCTGTATTCCCCTTGAACACGTTGCCTGAGGGAAAGTGAAGTGCAGCAACTACGTCATCCCCATCTCACCCACCATGGGCCGTCCAACGCCAAAGACATGCTTTCCTTGTTCACAGTGCCCAGAGTAGATATGGATTCACAGCAAACCTGGTAGGCCCTGGCAACTTCCATGCTCCCACTGACAGGCAGCAGAGTCTTCTTCAGTAGCGGGACCATGTTGTTCCAACTCCTCTGTTGTTTGCAGCTGGTAGTGTAAAGCGGTCAGAGATACTGTGACTGCTCCATCCAATGAAGTGTTCTTTTGGCACTCCAGTTTTTGCTCATCTTGCATTTTTGCCTAATTCAGACAAAACACTTTGAACGCGAGTGTTCTTTTGGCACTCCGGAGTTTGCTAATATTGCGTTTTGCCTACTTCAAATAAAATACTTTGAATGCGAGTGTCCCTTCGCCACTCAAGAACTATTGGACACTGCGATTTTTGATATTCTTTAATTGTGCATATCTTAGGAAATACATTTAAAATCTGTATTGTTTTGGTGTCGTTTTGCTAATAAAAGGCAACTATTTTTTATAAACCTATGTGGAGTCTTTTTGTGGTTTATTCATTGTGTTACTGTGTGTGTGTGTGTGTGTGTGTGTGCACCTGCATGTGTGTGTATGTGTTGCAAAAATACTAGGGGTGGGCGGAATTTGCGGAATTAACCTTCGCAAATTATCGCGAGAATGTTTAAAATTATCGCAAACAAGCAGAAATATCGCGAAGATGCGGAAGTTTTTTTCCGGCATGTTCGCGAGATTTTCTGCATGGTTGCGGGTCGCCAACTTACCCATGTGGTTGCTTGCGGGCGCGGCCATCTTGTTTTGAGTTGTTCTCGCGGTGCATGATCGCGAGAAGAAAGACGTGATCGCGCGACGCATGACGTCACTGCGGGCGCGAACTGTCGCGAGACAGCGCAAATGGCTAAAAACAATACAACATCTCATGGAGAACGCGACCGGATCAAGAAAACTTGTCGGCGAACGCAGGGATTCAGGTAAGGCGATCGCGCGCGCGCGAGAATGTATTATTTTACAGCGCGAGCAAGAAACAAATTATCGCCAAGCTGCGGAAACCGGAATTTTTGACATTTTCGCGCTCTCCGCGGAACGCAAAAATGTCAAATTATCGCAATTTCCGCGAACGGAACGAAATTTTTGCCCAGGCCTAAAAAATACTTTACACATATCTTTTTAGATAAGTCTGACTGCTTTGTACCAAGCTACCAGATTGTGAGCTCTGAATTAAAGACAAAGAACTCTGAATAAAAAATGCCTTTGTCACAGCGCAAAGTCTAGAAGAGATAGAACACTGGCTGAAAGGGACTACATATCCCAGCATGAACACCAGTTAACTCACCTGTGAAACCTACTAAAGGTCAATTGAAATGTGCTGAGAAATTGTGCCTTTCAGTATGTCAGTTGTACTCTGAATTAAAAATGCCTTTTGCTTTTACTAGATCTGCTGTGGAGTGCGGGACATATTGATGAATATATATATATATATCTGAAAAAACCATAGGTTTCAGGGGCGTTATAGTTAGCTGGACTTTTCACTCGTACAAAACCATTGAAATTCCCCCGTTATAGTTAGTTCAGCTAACTATAACTCGCGCGCCCGCAATGCACTGCTGATGACGTCACATATTACATCACTCATGACATGGTCAGTGACATCACTCATGACATCACTGATGACATCTCAAATGACATCACTGATGACATTGTTGCACCTAGGGGAGAGGATGTGGTGTTACTTCCAGAGCTGCAGGCTTTGCAACTGGGGAACCAGATTGGAGTTTCTGCTTCAGCTCAACATTCTGTGTCTACAACCAAAATCAATCAATCAATCAATCAATCATGGAATTTATATCGCGCACTACTCACCCGGAAGGGTCTCAAGGCGCATGGGGGAGGGGGTCTGCTACTGCTCAAACAGCCAGGTCTTGAGCTGTTTCCTGAAGGCGAGGTGGTCCTGGGTCAGCCGTAGGTGGACGGGCAGGGAGTTCCATGTCTTAGCCGCCAGGTAGGAGAAGGATCTTCCTCCAGCGGTGGCTCTCTTGATGCGAGGGACGACGGCGAGGGCGAGGTTCGTGGATCGTAGCTGGCGGGTGGGCGTGTAGAAGGTCAGGCGGTCGTTGAGGTACCTTGGGCCCAGGTCGTGGAGGGATTTGTGTGCGTGGGTGAGGAGTCTGAACGTGATCCTCTTGTTGACAGGGAGCCAGTGCAGGTCTCTCAGGTGGCTCGAGATGTGGCTGCGTCGGGGGACGTCCAGGACGAGTCGGGCGGAGGCGTTCTGGATATGCTGAAGTCTTTTCTGAAGCTTGGCTGTTGTACCGGCGTAGAGGGTGTTTCCGTAGTCTAGTCTGCAGGTGACGAGGGCCTGGATGACCGTCTTCCTGGTCTCGGTCGGGATCCATCGGAAGATCTTACGGAGCATGCGGAGGTTGTGGAAGCAAGCTGAGGAGACGGCGTTGACTTGTCTGGTCATCGATAGGGAGGAGTCCAGGATGACGCCCAAGTTGCGTGCGTGGTCCGTTGGCTTGGGTGCGGTGCCTAGGGCCGGGGGCCACCAGGAGTCGTCCCATGCGGAGGGCGACGGTCACAGGATGAGGACTTCTGTCTTGTCCGTGTTCAATTTCAGGCGGCTGATGTCCATCCATTTGGCGACGTCTTTCATCCCTTCGTGTAGGCTGGTTTGGGCGGTGTCGGGGTCTCTGGTGAGGGAGAGAATCAGCTGGGTGTCATCGGCATAGGAGATGTACTCTCTGTGTTCTGCCGGAGAGGTAAGAGATGATCCATTCCAGGGCCTTCCCTTGGATGCCGGTGTCGTTGAGGCGTTGGACTAGGGTGCGGTGGCAGACAGTGTCAAATGCTGCGGAGAGGTCTAGGAGGATGAGTGCCGCTGTTTCACCGTTGTCAAGCAGGGCTCGGATGTCGTCGGTGGCTGCGATGAGGGCGGTCTCGGTGCTGTGGTTGGCTCTGAATCCGGACTGCGATGGGTCGAGGGATCCGTTCGTCTCGAGGAAGGCGGCCAGTTGCTTGTTGACGACCTTCTCGATGACTTTGGCAGGGAAGGGAAGGAGCGAGATGGGGCGGGAGTTCTTGAGGTCGGTCGGGTCCGCTGTTGGTTTCTTTAGCAGTGCGCTGAGCTCGGCGTGCTTCCAGCTCTCCGGGAAGGTGGCTGTGTTGAAGGAGGTGTTGATGATGTCTCGGAGGTGGGGTGCGATGGTAGAGGCGGCCTTGTTGAAGACATGGTGGGGGCACGGGTCTGTCGGCGATCCGGAGTGGATGGTGTTCATCATGCGTGTTGTGTCTTCGGGGGTCACCTCGGTCCATGTCTGGAGGATGGCGGCGGGGTGCGTAGGTTCGACCGATGGGTGCGGGGGTGGAACGCCGAAGCTGTTGTGGATGTTGGCGATCTTGCAGTGGAAGTACGAGGCGAGGGAGTCGCAGAGGTCCTGTGAGGGAGTGATGTCGCTGTTGCCGGTGCTGGGGTTGGAGAACTCCTTGACGATGTTGAAGAGCTCCTTGCTGTCATGGGCGTTCTTGTCCAGTCGTTCCTTCAGAGATTTCTTCTTGGTGGTGCGGATGAGCTGGTGATGTCTGCGGGTGGCGAGTTTGAGGGCGGTCATGTTGTCGGCGGTCTTGTCGAGGAGCCAGGCCTTCTCGAGGGTGCGGCAGGCCTTCTTGGAGTTCTTGAGTTCGTCGGTGAACCAGGGGGCCTTCTTGCTTCTGGGCCTGGTGAGTGGGTTCTTCAGTGGTGCGAGGTCGTTGGCACAGGAGGTCAGCCACTGCGTGAGGTCGAGGGCTGCTGTGTTAGGGTCCGTTGTCCTGACAGGTGGGTTCTGGCTGAGGGAGGTGGCGAGCTGGTCGACGGTGATCTTGCTCCAGTTTCTGTGGGGAACCTGCTTCGGGTGGTGGTGGACCGTGTTCTTTTTGAAGCTGAAGTGGACGCAGCTGTGGTCAGTCCAGTGAAGTCCGGTGGAGTGGCTGAAGGTGACGTGCTTGCTGGATGAGAAGAGGGGGTCGAGCGTGTGGCCGGCGTAGTGGGTGGGGGTGTTGACCAGTTGCTTGAGTCCGAGGTTGGCGAGGTTGTCCAGCAGGGCGGTGGTGTTGCGGTCGTTGTTGTTCTCCAGGTGGAAGTTGAGGTCCCCGAGGAGGATGTAGTCGGCGGAGGGGAGGGCGTGGGGGCTGATGAAGTCCGTGATGTCTTCACAGAACTGTGCGCGTGGTCCCGGGGGTCTGTAGATGAGGGTGCCTCTGAGGGTAGTCTTGGGGTCGGTGTGGATCTGAAAGTGCAGGTATTCGGCGGCGTTGAAAGCGTCGATGGAGTTAGTCGAGATGCGAATGGTGCTTTCGTGAACGATGGCGATGCCCCCTCCGGTCTGGTTGACGCGATCTTTCCTGATGATCTTGTAGCCGTCCGGGATGGCTATGGCGATGTCGGGGGCTGAGGAGGCGTTCATCCAGGTTTCCGTGAGGAAGGCGACGTCTGGAGATGTGGTGTCGAGGAAGTTCCAGAGTTCCACGGCGTGTCTGTGGACGGAGCGGGTGTTGATCAGGATGCACTTGAGGTGGTTGCTGTTGTCCGTCTTGATGGGTGCGGTGCCGGTTCGGAGGCAGGAGAAGTTGCAGGATCAGTAGGCGAAGGGTCCATGGGTGCGTTGCGGGGATGCTCGGTAGCACCCGGGGGCTCGGGCGGTGTTGAGTGCGATGAGTGTGGCGGCATCGTAGGTCCTGCGGGGGGGTTGGCGGACGCGGGGGCCAGGGGTTCTGGTGCTGGGCGCGGTCCAGGCGCGGACGGGCGCAGACGGGCTTACCTTTGGCGCACCTTCAGCGCACAATCGGTGCTCCTGATGCGCACGTCCGCTGCGCGGTCGCTGGGTGGGCATCATAAGTAAGGAGCCGGAAGGTAGGGTCAGCTGGGAGGCGGGAGGCTGGGTGGCCAATGGGCAGGGAGGAGAGGCGGGACTGCGGGGTCAGCGGCGGGAAACCAGGAAGGAGAGTGACCGGGGCAGCGGCGGCGGAGAGTTGGCGAGGAGAGTGGGCAGCAGCAGCAGGCAGTGAGCAGCGAGCGGAGGGCGGTACCTCCGAGATGCAGAGGTCAGCGCTGGTGATCAAATGAATTTCATCTTGTGTGATGCAACCAATGCTCATGTAAAGCACTCCAATACCTGACAAGTCTGCTATATATAAAACTGCAAATACACAAAAAATAAGTGTTTTGCACACTTCTGTCATTGGGCTACATGTGGGCTACATCTGTGTGATATTTGGGCTACATTTGGGCTCTTATGTCTCTGGTGGCCATCTTGGGAGATTTATTTGTTATGAAGTTTCCTAATTTCCTCATTTACTGCAGTCTCTTCAGAAGGAAATACTTTCAGTTTTTTATTTTGGTTCCATCAAGAAGGCATTCAGATTTGTCACACATTTGCCATAAATTCTGAATGTTAGCACTCTAGTTGCTCATTAGATCACTGTAGTATAGCTACTGCTCACCAGGGAAGTCTGCTGCTGGTATTCAAAGTGCATGTTTCAGTCTGCATTTCAGAATTTTTTTATGAAATAGAAGAGGATTTGAGAAGTCAAAATGTGCCCTAATTTTTCTTTCTGCAGCACGAATCATAATTTCTATGGCAAAATGAACCCCCTCATTTTGTTCCTTTGTAAATTAAATGTTTTAAGTGTTACCACTTTATTCCAATCAAGATGTCTTAAGGTGTGCCATACTCTTGTCATAAGTAAGACTGTTAGCGCTCTAGTTGTTCGTTAGAACTCTCTGGGACATTCTGTCATTGGGCTATAATGGGGCTACATCTGGGTGATATTTGGGCTACATTTGGGCTCTTTTGTCTCTGGTAGCCATTTTGGGAGACTTATTTGTTATGAAGTTTCCTAATTTCCTCATTTACTACAGTCTCCTCAGTAGGAAATGCTTTCAGTTTTTTACTTTGATTCCACCAAGAAGGCATTCAGATGTGTCACACCTTTGCCATAAATTCAGAATGTTAGCACTCAATCAATCAAGATGGCTTCAGGTGTGCAATACGTTTGTCATAAGTAGGACTGTTAGCGCTCTCGTTGTTCTTTAGAACACTCTGGGAAGCTGCAGTAGAAAACACAAAGGAATCAACTGACAGTCTCTGCCCTTGTTGGATGTACATGTTTTACTGAGAATGTCAGACTTCATTCTCACATGACTAAGAAAGATAATGTGAATTTACAGAAAATATGCTCTCAGTTTAGCTTATAGATCACCTTCCAAACCTCTGTGGGAAAAGCATGAGAAAATAGTTTTCTCTCAAACATGATTCATGATATCACAGCAGAAGGCTTTTTCACATGGTAAAATCACCTTAGAACATACCACAATTCCTAAAATGAGGATGGTACCATCAACAAATGATTTATAATGTAACTAAAGTCTTAAAACCTTCTATTAACTGCAATGCTTTTTAATGAGGTGCTATCATGTATATTGGTCCCAAGATGGCTGCCAACACTTCTTGGATGAAGAACTGACATCCAATCAGATCTCACGATTAGATGTGTGGTTAGGCTCCGCCCAGATATATCTATCTTTTTAACTCTAATTTTCTCAGGAACTACTGAACGGATTTACACCATTTAAGCAAAAGGCACGAGTCTGAACTGAGGACTACCTCTTTGCCAAATTTGGTGTAATTCGTTCAGCAGTTCGGGCTGTAGCTGCGTCAACAGGTCCTATGGGAAAATGCATGGGGAAAATGCGTTTTGGGACCCCCCTTTCTTCTCGGCCCCCGCTTGACGAATCACTGTGAAATTTTCAGGATAGGAGCGGACCGGAGCTGGCCAAAAGTTTGGAAAATTTTGTGAAGATTCGTCAATCGGCGCCAACGTTATTCCAAATAGAATGTTGCGGATTTCCTATGGAAAACAGGTCCTAACTATAACTACCTACTGGCGACTGCCAGTAGGTAATATATATATATATATATAGGATTAACTTACCTGATATATACTTGTATTTTCGGTCTAAAAGCAAGCGTGGTAAAGGCATGTGCGTGGCAAAGACTTGCTTGGTGAAGGCAATGCATGAGAAAAACATTGCATGGTAAAGGACTGGCGGTAAAGACATGCATGATAAAGGCATGCATGGTAACATCATACACCCGTCCTCAGATATTTGGATGTCAGGATTCTGACAGAACAATAACTCCATAACTGTAGGATTCAGCTTGCTAGTCCTAGAGCCTGTTCTTCCAGAGGCACAAACAAATGTAAATCGCAGAGGGAAGGAGCTGTCCCTGTTGGATTACTTCGACTTTGGTAAACTTGTCAGCACACCTCTGGGGGAGCAGGTAAAGATATAAGGGACCAAAACAAGATTTTTTTAAAGCTTCCTTTAAGGAACATGGGCTGCTTTAAAAAAAGTTTCTCTTTAGTGCGAACACTAAGATGCAGACCTGCCAACCTCCAAATAAAATGCACCATGTGAGAAAAGATAAGGAAAAGGGGATGGGCGTGCCCTGGAGAAGGGAGAGGCCTTGAGGCCATCACCTACCTAGCCATAAACTTACTTCTATGGGGCATGCCCTATTAAAGGCGGAAAAGCTTTATTAAGGTGTCTAATATCCTTAAACATATAACAAACCGAAGCTTCGATGTCAGCTGCTGATGTCCCGGGGAGGTTGCAAAACCCAGATGGACATCAGCTGTGCACAGCCGTACACACAACACGAGTTGGAAACGCTATCTGTAGAGGTTTCCAAGTCACATTGTCTGCCACTGTGTGATATCAGCTCCTCACCGGGCGACCGTGTGAAAGCAGCCAATATCGTGTGACACATAGTGGTGCCGTGTGAGTCGGCAGGTATGGGGATGGTAGTCAGCTGTTCTTTGCAAGCACCATCCCTATGTCTGTAGCCAATCACATGGGTCGCCAGTAGTGACCTGTCTAATTAATTCATAACAATGACATACATACATAACCATACATACATAACTATATGGCCCCCGTTTCTAATCATGAGAACTCTTGAAGCCTGTGCTTAAGTGCATTGCTGCCACTGGCTCCTGGTTGGATGAACTCCACCCACCAGTATGTGGACATAATTTATGCTATAAGGATTGTAAGAGCCTACAAATGTGTGCACACCTGAGATTTATGAGAATCAGAATGGATTAGCCCCATTATTTTAGTGTGAAAATCTGATGGGAATTTACGCATGTGCATTGACTTAAGAGATCTTAATTGCAATATTTTGGTTGACCGTTATCCCCTGCCACATATTAATGAAATGGTGTCGTCTGTCACCAATGCATCCTACTTCTCATTGATTGATCTCTCGAGCGCATACCACCAGATTAGGTTGCACCCAACGTCCAGACATCTTACTTCGTGTATCATGCTAGGCTTTCTGATTCATTCGAATGCCTTTCGGTTTAGCGTCTGCTTCTGCTGTGTTTCAGAGGGTGATGTCCAAAATTCTGGGGGGGATGTCCAAGGTTTTACTGTTCCAAGATGATGTCCTAGTGTGGAGAGCTGAACAGGAAGAACATCATTTAATTCTGGAGAAGACGTTGAACAAATTACAAGATGCAGGTCTGACTGTGGGGGTGAATAAATGCAAATTTGGTGTGAAGCAAATTGATTACCTGGGGCACACTTTGTTGTGGAAGGGGTGAAGCCTAAAAAGAAACTACTGGATGCCATAGCAGATGCACCACCACCACGTTACTAAGAGCAACTGCGCTGATTTCTTGGGTTAGCGGAATTTTATTCCAAATTTGTTCACCATTTCGCTGACAAAGTACATGTTCTAAGGGAGTTGATGAAAAAAAGGCAACAAATTTGAATGTTCTGATAAGTGTCAAGCTGCATTCCAGTTCATGAAAAAACAAATTGTGAAGGCGGTGGCGTTACAACCGTTAACCCATCAGATTGCAGCTGAGTTGTTGTGGATGCGAGTGCGTACGGACTGGGAGCTGTCCTAATGTAAAAACATCTGGGGCAAGAATGTGTAGTAGCCTTTGCATCCTGCACTCTTAAGGGGACAGAGGCTACTTACTTGTCATGGAGAAGGAGGCCCTTGCATGCTGGTGAGTTGTGAACTATTTTATATATCTGGGGAACTTATTTCGAGGTCAGGTCAAATCATAAACCCCTTATAGATTTGTTCACCACTAAGGGTGCAGTCAAGGCGACTCCCTGGATTGCCAAGTGGTCGTACAGACTTCAGGGATATGATTTCTCACTGAATTATGTTCCTGGAATCCGCAACATTAACGCTGATTGCTTAACGTGTTTGCCGTTACATTATGAGGATGAAGAAGAAGATTCTAATGACGACAGTGTGGCGGCCAGCGTGTCTGAATCATGTGAAGATGCTATTTCGGTGGATGAGTGGAAATCGTCTGTGGAAGAGGATGCTTCCATTAAGGAGTGGTTGAATTATCCAATCCTTCAAGATCCAACATTATTCTTAAGAAAAAGTTTGGTGAGTTCTGGACAGTTTGGACAGAACATTCGGTTGAGGATGGAGTGTAGGTTAGTGGTGCCAGCAGGTTTAAGTCCTAGACTTTTAAAATTACTGCATGAAGAGCATAGCAGAATGTCCGGTATGAACAGAAAAGCCAGGGAGACTCTTTGGTGGCCTGGGATGAACAGGGATGTGGAGGAGCATGTACGGAGCTGCATAGATTGTATGTGCAGTGATAAGTCCTACCAGGTTGAGATCTCCCATTGCCTCCACTGGTTTTCCAAGCAGACCATGGGAGAGAGTGGCCATGGATATATGTGGGCCCTTTTCAGCCAAAGGGATAACAAACCAATTTGCTTTGGTGTTAATCGATTATTATTCCAAATGGCCGGAGGTGGCATTTACTGGAGAAATTAAAGCGGCAAACGTCATTGACTTTTGTGACCAAATTTTCCACAGGGAGGGTTGTCCTGACATGTTTGTCACAGACAATTGACCTCAATTTGTAGCAGAGGAATTTAAATCCTATCTATCCAAAATGGGCATATCTCACCATACCACTGCTGTTTACAATTCCAGCGAGAGCGGCCTCATTGAGAGGTTCAATCGAGTTTTGAAGGAGTGCGTTCAATTGACTGAAAGTAGTGGTGAGGATTGTAAGGAAGCTGTTGGACCGATGTTGTGGAGTTACCGCACCACACCCCGTTCCGTCACCAAAGAGTCCCCATTTGGACTCCTCAAGGGCAGACATCCAGGGACAAGAATTTCTCCTGCGTGTATGCTTAAGGGTTCTTCATAGCAAGTGTGCAAAAGAAGTTTAGAGCAGAAAGGTAAAAAGTACCAGGACAAATATGTATGCAGGCACAATGACAAATTGAAAAAGGGTAGACGAGTATTTGCAGTTGGAGATTGGGTAAGAGCAAACAGCATTTGTACCCAAAGAAAGGGTTTGTCAAAATGGTTGGTGCCCAAGTGTATTACTAAGTTTGTGGGTAACAATGTATGGTTGACTGATGGCAAAAAGTGGAATATCCAAAGTGTCACCTTGTGCAACGTTGTGGAACGAGATGTGTGGTTGAAAAGGATGGGTGGTGACCAAGTGAAAAAGGTGGAGAGGGTAAATGGCGGCAATGGGTCTGTTGCTGTGGAAGGCAACAAACAAGTCAAGAAAACTCCTAAGTGGAATAACGATTACGTGTGCTATTACTAGTATGTATTAATATTATGTATGTTCATTTGTTCTCTAATATTGGGTAATGTTCATTTTGTTCTCTTATATTCATTGTGATTTTACGTATATTTTATATTATTAAGAAGGAAGATGGTTTGTGTCCTAGCAACTGGTCTTGCATTCTTGTTATGTTTACCAGCCTTCCAAGGTTCTGGAAGGTGGACCAGAGAGGAAGAGACAGTTGCTGCTGTAAGGGCGTGTCTAGGGGTTGTTCCTTCTTACTTAATAAAGCTTTATTACCACATATCTGTCTGTGCCTCTGTACTGCTCGATCTTTCCGGTCTTATTGTGTTGAAGGGTGATTTAGGTGACTTCAGTCTCTTTCCATTCAAGTCTAAGGGTTAGAGTAGTGTATAGAGCCTATTTATTAGGCACTTCGACATGATCCTGTGTTCTTCCCCATAGATCAGGGTTTGCATATATATATATATCCTAGGGGATAGATTTGTTAGCATTAGGGGTAATCTGTTCTGTAGTGAGGGTATTTCATGGAGCCGTGCTGAATTCAGGCCTGGTAGGCCTTAAACGGGAGAGACTCCATCTTTCCTCCTGCTCTGGCAGCTCGGGATGTTTCTAGGTCATAGGCAGTGTTTTAGTTAGGAGGTGTTATTCGCTTGGAGAGAACCGGTTCAGGCCGGCCCTTATCGAAGGATTGTATTTTTCTTCATGCCGAAGACACTACATCAGGCCGGCCGGCTGGGAACGTGTCCTTGGCACGGGGAGGTACAAGAATTTGGTGGGCGGCAGGTTACGGGCTGGAATTTTCCATGAGGAAATGCACGTCTATATTAGTAAAAGTTTGAGGCAGATACTGGCACTTGCTTCTTGTCCATGGGCGGCACCTGGCCGTTAGTAGTAAAGCTGCTACTTATTCCAGGGAAGACAGATGACAAACTTGGAGGTGGAGAAAAACCGAGAGATAGATATCCCGATGAGGAAGAGGTCCCAGTGACTCGGAGAGGGAGACGGGAGTAAACCTGTGATTGCGGAGGTGTGACTTCCAGGCGAAGCCGAGGCGCAGACGAGAAGGGAACCTAGATGACCATTGAGTGCAGGCTACATACAACCAAGGTGATGTCAACCCCTTACTATTAGAGTGTACAACTTAATCTTTCACTTTTCTTTGCAGGTTATGTGATATATATATTATGTTCCGTGAGTGTGCATGTAATAACTAAATAAAGTATTCAGTTTGTAGTAAAGCAATATGTGCTACGTGTTCTTGTGTAAGAGGGTAACCTATTCTTCTAGTCAGCTGTGACTTAACATGAACAGATGTTAATCCTGATCAGGTAGGTGGTAACTGAATAAGGGAGAAAGGAGCCCTTCGAACTGGGGAACAAGTTGTGCTCAACTAGCTGTCTTTGTGTGATCTGATATATAGTAACACTGATGTCGTGGTAATTATAGGATGAACTCGTGCTAAGGCTGCCGTCTGGGCAGGAAGTCCTGGGTCCATTTGGGACCGCGAGGCTGTGACTGCCGTCTGGGCAGGAAGTCTGTGGCTGCCGTCTGGGCAGGAAGTCCTGGGTCCGTTTGGGACCGCGAGGCTGTGACTTGTAAAGCTGCCGTCTGGGCAGGAAGTCCTGGGTCCGTTTGGGACCGCGAGGCTGTGGCTGCCGTCTGGGCAGGAAGTCCTGGGTCCGTTTGGGACCGCGAGGCTGTGGCTGCCGTCTGGGCAGGAAGTCCTGGGTCCGTTTGGGACCGCGAGGCTGTGGCTGCCGTCTGGGCAGGAAGTCCTGGGTCCATTTGGGACCGCGAGGCTGTGGCTGCCGTCTGGGCAGGAAGTCCTGGGTCCATTTGGGACCGCGAGGCTGTGACTGCCGTCTGGGCAGGAAGTCTGTGGCTGCCGTCTGGGCAGGAAGTCCTGGGTCCGTTTGGGACCGCGAGGCTGTGACTTGTAGGTCTTGGTATATATAGTAGGAATTCCCTGTCCTTAGGTGGTACATATATGTGGTTATTTAGGTGTAAACAGGCCCTAGGGAGGGGGTAACGTTCTGGTTTGGGTTAGAGAGGCTCTGCTGAGCGGGTTCTATCTGATCCGAAAACCCAAGCAGAACATTTGGCGTCACGAACCGTTTACGAAACCTGTGTGCGTTGTGGTTGTCTTGTGTTTGCTTTCGGCGCGTGCGTGGTTTTGTTTGCATTTTATTTTTGTATATTTGTGTGTATAGTTTTTATTTTTCCTCCTTCTTTTCTTTCTCTTCTTTTCTTCTTTTTCCTTTTTCACGATGTTTTCTAGAAGGTCTAAATCTACTTTTAGGTTGCCCGTTGATATTCCCGGATGGGATTCAACGCCTTATGAAGCCTTGGCCCGTGAGTGGGCTGATTCCACTGGTTTGAGTGAGAATTGGAATTCTTCTTTGGAACTGGCAGAGCCGGCTGATGTGATTGCTTGTTTGCAGAAGGCACCAGTATCGAAGGGTGAGGAGATTCCCATTTTGGGGCGCAGAGGTTGGATTCTTTTGTCTGCATACAGGATTCTGCATGAGAGATTGTTGAAGTTACAGTTATCTCTTAAAGATGTGGAAGCGCACTTTGTTGAGATTCAGAATTCTCATACTTTGTTGCGGTGTCAAAATAAGTTGCTTGCTGATAAACTTGAGACTTACCAAACTATTGCCAAACGGGCGGCTGTGCGAATTGCTCGTTATAAATACAAGAACAGGCGCGGTCGGGTTTCGACGCGAAAGGTGCGTCTGGTCGTGGCGACAGCCGGGCTGGATTGGAATCCTGATGAATGGGATGGTAATATCTGGAACTCGACGGATTCTTGTTCCTCGGGTGAGGAGTCTGCCAAGCGCGAGTCTTCTTGCTCCCGCCATGATTGTAAGTCTGCTTCTCGCACCTTTGATGGTGCACCCCGTGATTACGCTCGTTCTTCGAGTGGGATCAATGCTTCTTACACTGATTGTCCCTCTACGAGTACCGATCGGGCTCCTTGTGATGCTCGTCCCGCGGTTTCTGCGCATCCAGTTTTCCGTCGGAAGTTGCAGCAGTCTCCCAATGCTCCGCAGGGTATTTCTTTGGACTGTTTAGAAGACTTTACTCAGCAGGAAATTAGTGATATTTTGCAGCGATTTCGGCAGCGAGCTGGTGAGTCCTTGCTCACATGGATGGTGCGCCTTTATGAACTGGGCGCTGCTGGTATTATGTTGGATACTGGCGATTGTTTAAAGTTCTGTTCCTTGAGTTTGGATTCTACTGTGCAGGATCATTTTCGTAACTATAATGGTGTTGGTCAGATTTCTTTACTCCAATTGGCGACTGAGGGTTGTAATCTAAAATATCCTACTGAATCTGACTGGCCTGTGAATGACAAGCCGTGGTATACTTTGCGTGATGCTGCTCAACGTCTCAAAGAGGAGGTGATGAAAACGGCAATTTTTCTGGGTACTGCTGACAGGTTGCTTGATGGTTCATTGACATCTTCTGTGCGGAACCGTATCATTCGATCTTCCCCTGTTGCTTATAAGCAGGTCATGATGACTTTATTGATTAATCAGACTGGTAACGTATTATCTACGGTTTTGGAATCGGTGCGCCAACTCGGTGAGTTGGGTGAGTGGTTTAAACCTGAACGGCAGTCCCGGCCTGACACTCGTACTCCTGGTGAAAATAAACTTACTAGACGTGATATTTTTTCTGGTCTTCTGGCTGATGGTGTGCGGAGGGAGGATATTGATGGTGAGACTACCGCTCGTTTGTGGGAGTTGTTTCGCAAACGTGGCTTGGATCGAAAGGAGGGTGCCCGGCGTGTTCGGACCACTGAGTGTGATCGTGGTGGTTCTGACGGTAGCGGTGATGACGACCGCCGTGGGCGCTCTGTTCGTCGTGATGATCGACGTTCTACACGTGATGTGTCCCCCCGTCGAGAGAGAGACAGGGAGAGAGAGGGGGAAAGAGAAAGGGGGAGAACTGACTATGTTTACAGCAGACGTAGAGATGATAGGGATCAATCCCCTGAGTTGAGGAGGAGAGAGGATCGTCACTGTTTGGTCGATCGTAACCCGCAGTACAATGCAGAAGATACGAATCCGTTCCGTACTGGGAATGGATATGAACAGGAGGTACCGATACCTAAGAAACGTGAGAGTCTTTATCCTGATCTATCCTGGTACACAGAATGCAGTAAGAATGACTAGGAAATAGGTCAAGCTCCGGTACACAGATGGGCTCACAGAGATAATAGACCCTATGTAGATATTGATATTTATTGGAGACATCGTAATATCCAAAGGGCCCGAGCATTGGTAGATACAGGAGCGGAGGCCACTCTTATTCATGGAAAATCAAAGAAGTTTACAGGTCAGCCTTTTACAATTACCGGATTAGGTGGAAAAGAAACCCCTGCAGTTCAAACTTTGCTTGAAATGAGAATAGGTAGAATTCCTAGAAAAGAGTATTCTGTACTAGTAGTGCCACTTCTAGAATTCATAATTGGGATTGATATTTTGAGAGGAATGACCTTGCATCTAGATGACGGATGTTACCAATTTGGAACAACGCATTATATATCGTCCAGACCTATACGGGTTGGTCGTTTAAGAATGCCCCCCATACAAGTTCCTCATGCGACAAAAGTGGTTTGTCAGATTCAGTATCGTATTCCAGGTGGTCATGAGGAGATTAGTACCACTATTCAGGAGTTAGTGGATGCAGGAGTCATAACCCCAGTTACTTCTGCTTGGAATAATCCTGTTTAGCCGGTGCGTAAGAGTGATAACTCTTGGCGCATGACCGTTGATTATCGAGAATTGAACAAGCACACACCCTCTTTGACTGTTGCAGTACCGGATGTTATTACACTTATTGAGAGAATCCAAAAGCATCCAGGTACATGGTACGCGTCCATTGATATTGCTAATGCTTTCTTTTCAATTCCGATTGCCCCAGAGTGTCAGGAACAATTCAGTTTTACGTGGAACGGGCGTCAGATGACGTTTAGAAGTCTTCCCCAGGGCTATGTGAATAGTCCTACGATATGTCACCGGCTGGTGGCAGAGCATTTGGCTGAGGTACCGGTTCATCCCCAAATTCAGATATGTCATTATATTGATGATGTTTTGATCCAAGGCGAAACACAAGAGGAAGTTCAGACCCAATTAGACAGAGTCATTGAGTGCCTGCGTGAGAAAGGTTGGGAAATCAACCCAGATAAATTGCAAGGTCCGTCCCAGGCTGTAAAATGTTTGGGTATTAATTGGCATGAAGGGCACCGTGAAGTGATTCCTCAGGTTAAACAGAAGATTCTTGATTTTGCAGTTCCTAGAAATAGGAAAGAAGCCCAGAGCTTCATTGGTCTATTTGGCTTTTGGCGCCAGCATATTCCTCATTTGAGTCAAATATTGGCCCCCTTGTACCGGGTCACGCGTAAAAAGAATGCATTTGAATGGGATAAACCACAGCAAGATGCGTTTAGTCTGGCAAAAGAGGCAATTCAACATGCTCTGGATTTATGGACTGTACGTGATGGTGACGTGGATTTGAATGTGTCTGTACAGGGCCTTTATGCAAATTGGAGTTTGTGGCAGAAACAAGGCAGGAGTAAAGTACCGTTAGGTTTTTGGACCAAAAAGTTACCTGATGCTGGTGAGCGTTACACACCCTTTGAGAAACAGTTACTTGCTTGTTATTGGGCTCTGGTGGATACCGAGCAATTGACTTTGGAACATGATATAGTTCTGCGTCCGGAAATTCCTATCATGCAGTGGGTCCTGAGTTCGCCGAAAACTCACCGAATTGGACACGCTCAAGAGGCGAGTGTGATTAAATGGAAATGGTACATACAAGACAGGGCACGTGTGGGCCCGAAAGGAGTTGCTTCTTTACATGAGCAGGTGGCGCGAGCGCCATCGACTGAGACTGAGAGTGAATGTTCCGTACCTTTAGCACAGGAGTCTCCTGTCAAGTGGGGTAAACCTTTTGATGATTTGTCCGCAGCGGAAAGAAACCATGTTTGGTTCACTGATGGTTCAGCGAGGTTTATAGGGATGACACGGCACTGGAAGGCGGTGTCCTATAATCCGATCACACAGAAATTGTTGAGCACAACTGGTGAAGGTAAAAGCAGCCAATTTGCCGAGCTTTACGCTGTTTACCAAGTTTTGAAACAAGAGTTACCTGGTACATGTCATATTTTCACTGATTCTTGGTCTACTGCCAATGGACTGGCTGTTTGGTTGCCAACTTGGCATTCCCATAATTGGAAGTTACATTCCAAAGAATTATGGGGAAAAGAGTTATGGCAAGAAATTTGGGAGATGCTCCCACAGAGTACTGTTACAATCTTCCATGTGGACGCTCACACCCCGATAGATTCTCTTGACAAATTTTTTCATAACATTGCAGATGAGAAGTCTAAAATTGCTGAGGCAGTGGTGGACAGGCAAGATTCTGATATTGCGGGATTGGCGAAATGGGCACACCAGAAGGCAGGACATTTTGGAGAGAAGGCCACTAGCAGGTGGGCTGCTGATCGAGGAATTTATATTCCCTTAGATTTAATCAAAAATGTTATTTTACACTGCCCCGTTTGTCAGCATATCAGACGGCGTAAGATGCCCCAAATTGTT
Organism: Triturus cristatus; assembly: GCF_964204655.1. NCBI lineage: Eukaryota > Metazoa > Chordata > Amphibia > Caudata > Salamandridae > Triturus > Triturus cristatus. Next base: position 372,165,125 of record NC_140588.1, read on the forward strand.
AAAGGTCATTTACATCGCGGCAAATTGCCCGCTCAAATTTGGCAGATCGATTACATTGGTCCACTTCCCATGAGTAGGAACTGTCAATATGTTTGCACTATTGTTGATACATACAGTGGCCTGCTGGTAGCCCTTCCCTGTAAGCAAGCTACCCAATTGAATACCATTAAAACATTAGAATTAATTATGATGCACTATGGTGTGCCATTCCAAATTCAATCTGATAATGCATCCCATTTTCGTGGAAGATTGGTACAGGAGTTCTGTGCGGAAAACAATATTGAATGGATATTCCATATCCCCTACTACCCACAGGCCTCGGGCCTGGTGGAGAGATTGAATGGCCTGCTAAAGGACCAGCTGCGTAAGTTAACGGATGACAAATATAAAAATTGGCGAGACTTTTTGCCCCAAGCACTATTGATTTTGAACAATCGTCCTTTTTTAAATGCTGAATCTCCACTCATGCGTTTGTTTCCCCCGAATGCTGAGGCTATGCCTAATGAAATCAGAGAAACCGTGATGTATTGGGAAATTACTCCCGGAGCTTTGGCTCCATGTAGAGCGACCCCAGGGTCGGCAGGTTTAGACTTGCATGCTATGGATGACATTGTTATAAAAAGTAGAGATCGAGTCATCATAGAGACAGGTGTTGGTGTTCAGATACCACCTGGAAATTTCGGATTGATCGCCCCTAGATCGGGGCTGGCTGTAAAAGGCATTCAGGTGCTTGGAGGAATTATCGACAGTGATTATCAGGGAGAGATTAAGGTGCTCCTGCTGAATAGCAGTGAGATTGACTTACTGATACATCGCACTGACCGAGTGGCTCAATTACTCATAATGCCTGTTTTCAGTGGTATATTAATGAAAGGCACTGCTCCAACGTTGCTAACTGTACGTGGCCAGAAAGGTTTTGGCTCCACGGATAATCCTGGGGCCAGAGTTTGGGTGCAGTCGCCTAAGAATCCCCCTGAACAAGCAGAGGTCATTGCCACCGGTCAGGATAATACCATTTTGGTTATGAGACCAGGGAAAGATAGCTGGGAAGCGGTCCCGGCTGATAAATGTTATTTACGAGAATGATTAATGCCTGTATTTGGTTCTCTTTCAGATCATTCTTTGGATTGTTGCTGCAGGATGTGTCGGAGCCGGACTGTTTTCGGACTGGTACGACGAGAAAGGAGGGATCCTATCAACCCGGGATGAACTGGGAACCCGAGTGTTGCGTTCCTTCGCTGCATGGGATTCATCATCGAACTTTTGGACCGCACTTGCCAAAAGGGTGACTGACGCCCCTCACTTCTGTTTGACACCGATGAGATCTGTCCATGACATTCTGGCGACCTGCCTGGTTGCTGTCCCCGCCTCATTGGAAACCCTAACTCATATTTTTAATGTCTCGAAGGCCCGTCCCAATATTCTCCTGGGTGATTTTGCTACCCATGTATATTGCCCCCTATGTATTGAATTGCCGAACGAGCAAACCCCCATCCAGTCCCAAATACTTACTTATAATATCACACAAGGTGATTTGTGCTTCTTTCTTACGTGTAATCCTGGTGCGATCTCTGAATGTCTACGCCTCAAACTAAAAGGCGCCACTTCATTTACCGCTCACGAACGGACTTTGTGCTTTCAAAGGACACCGACCACATGTGTTTCAGTTCAGAACAATATGACTTGTAATAGTTTGGTAGTTACCCCCAGTCACTATCGCACGATGTTACTACCTGCCGGATGGCTTTTCTCATGTGGTAATACTTCCTGGCCATTTGTCCCTGCAAACATTTCCGGAGGCCCTTGTGCCATTACGAGACTCAGTTTGTTGATGTTTGCATCGCACCCGAATGCCAACTCTCGTGTGCTTCGAGATACTGTAATGTTACAGGAGGATTGTGACCCATCTTTGCATTTATATTCCAAGTCTGAATACCTTAGCTTAGCTGTTTCAATTATTGATGTTCCTGCTTTGGCGGTTTATAATGCCAAATCTATTGGGAAAATGGCCTGCTGGATGGTGAAATCTATTAATCATACTTCTACAATTTTGTCTGACATGCTATTAGACGCCCAGGGTGAACGTAGGGCCATTTTGCAAAATAGAGCAGCCATTGATTATCTTTTGCTTAAACATGGACATGATTGCTCGGACTTCGAAGGTCTCTGTTGTTTTAACTTGTCTGACCATACACAATCCATTCGTGCTCACATCGACAAGTTGCGTGACTTAACAGAAGAAGTTAGAAAACACATGGACCAGGGCTGGTTTGACTGGCTCTTTAATTGGTTACCTGATATACACGCGCTACGCCAAATATTAGGTGGTATTTTGATTGCTGTTGCTGTTTTGATTTCTATCTGTTGCTTTATTCAGTGTATTCCTTCATTATTTCAATTCTGCACACTTGGTACTAGACATAGATCAGTTAGCTTTGTTTCATATTATTCTTCCACAGATGTTAGCTCCATTTAATGAATGTATAATAGACTGAAGTCAAGGGTGAAATGTACTGCTCGATCTTTCCGGTCTTATTGTGTTGAAGGGTGATTTAGGTGACTTCAGTCTCTTTCCATTCAAGTCTAAGGGTTAGAGTAGTGTATAGAGCCTATTTATTAGGCACTTCGACATGATCCTGTGTTCTTCCCCATAGATCAGGGTTTGCATATATATATATATCCTAGGGGATAGATTCGTTAGCATTAGGGGTAATCTGTTCTGTAGTGAGGGTATTTCATGGAGCCGTGCTGAATTCAGGCCTGGTAGGCCTTAAACGGGAGAGACTCCATCTTTCTTCCTGCTCTGGCAGCTCGGGATGTTTCTAGGTCATAGGCAGTGTTTTAGTTAGGAGGTGTTATTCGCTTGGAGAGAACCGGTTCAGGCCGGCCCTTATCGAAGGATTGTATTTTTCTTCATGCCGAAGACACTACATCAGGCCGGCCGGCTGGGAACGTGTCCTTGGCACGGGGAGGTACAAGAATTTGGTGGGCGGCAGGTTACGGGCTGGAATTTTCCATGAGGAAATGCACGTCTATATTAGTAAAAGTTTGAGGCAGATACTGGCACTTGCTTCTTGTCCATGGGCGGCACCTGGCCGTTAGTAGTAAAGCTGCTACTTATTCCAGGGAAGACAGATGACAAACTTGGAGGTGGAGAAAAACCGAGAGATAGATATCCCAAAGAGAAGAGAGTAGCCGATGAGGAAGAGGTCCCAGTGACTCGGAGAGGGAGACGGGAGTAAACCTGTGATTGCGGAGGTGTGACTTCCAGGCGAAGCCGAGGCGCAGATGAGAAGGGAACCTAGATGACCATTGAGTGCAGGCTACATACAACCAAGGTGATGTCAACCCCTTACTATTAGAGTGTACAACTTAATCTTTCACTTTTCTTTGCAGGTTATGTGATATATATATTATGTTCCGTGAGTGTGCATGTAATAACTAAATAAAGTATTCAGTTTGTAGTAAAGCAATATGTGCTACGTGTTCTTGTGTAAGAGGGTAACCTATTCTTCTAGTCAGCTGTGACTTAACATGAACAGATGTTAATCCTGATCAGGTAGGTGGTAACTGAATAAGGGAGAAAGGAGCCCTTCGAACTGGGGAACAAGTTGTGCTCAACTAGCTGTCTTTGTGTGATCTGATATATAGTAACACTGATGTCGTGGTAATTATAGGATGAACTCGTGCTAAGGCTGCCGTCTGGGCAGGAAGTCCTGGGTCCATTTGGGACCGCGAGGCTGTGACTGCCGTCTGGGCAGGAAGTCTGTGGCTGCCGTCTGGGCAGGAAGTCCTGGGTCCGTTTGGGACCGCGAGGCTGTGACTTGTAAAGCTGCCGTCTGGGCAGGAAGTCCTGGGTCCGTTTGGGACCGCGAGGCTGTGGCTGCCGTCTGGGCAGGAAGTCCTGGGTCCGTTTGGGACCGCGAGGCTGTGGCTGCCGTCTGGGCAGGAAGTCCTGGGTCCGTTTGGGACCGCGAGGCTGTGGCTGCCGTCTGGGCAGGAAGTCCTGGGTCCATTTGGGACCGCGAGGCTGTGGCTGCCGTCTGGGCAGGAAGTCCTGGGTCCATTTGGGACCGCGAGGCTGTGACTGCCGTCTGGGCAGGAAGTCTGTGGCTGCCGTCTGGGCAGGAAGTCCTGGGTCCGTTTGGGACCGCGAGGCTGTGACTTGTAGGTCTTGGTATATATAGTAGGAATTCCCTGTCCTTAGGTGGTACATATATGTGGTTATTTAGGTGTAAACAGGCCCTAGGGAGGGGGTAACGTTCTGGTTTGGGTTAGAGAGGCTCTGCTGAGCGGGTTCTATCTGATCCGAAAACCCAAGCAGAACAGCCTCTTAAAAGTAGCTGCAGCAGTATTCATGTTATCATTGTTAGTGTTATTATTATGAATAACAGAGAAACGGAACCTGGGGTGCAGGTTATTTTACTGCACAAAAAACATAACTCAAACTTTGAGCATACATCTGCAAGCCTACATTATACGCAAGATTTTATAAAACCACAACAATATTGCAAAATGTAAAAATAAAGAGGGATATCCATCTGCAAAAGAATTTGCTGTTATGATAGTTATTAAATCTAGTTAGAAACTATGGGATTGTGTTGTACGACAAGCCCACTGCACTACTTCATCAGGGTGCAACCATTGCCCCTCCCAAATTCATTCATCAGGACCATATTGAGGTCATAAAAGGTTGTCATAATTGTGGCAGTCTTAGAAGGGTACTGAACATAACTGACTTCTTTAAGAAAATGGAAACCCTTTAACTGTCACATCAGTGCAAATGGGAAAACATTTGGTCATACATCTTGTACATACCTAAACCAAGTGTTGAAGATATTCAGATTCAGTGAGAAATTCACTGAGGTCAAAATGGCAACTTTTTCCAGATCAGCCATTCGATTTAATGTGATTGAGTGTGGCCTGCGGCCCTCCAAGGTGGTGCTGGTAACTTTCAGCCCTTTGTACTAAAGTTGATAGATTTACCCAATAACCCAATACAGAACTTCATTGAGCACAAATACGTCAAAGCGTTAAGAGGATTCCTAAAGCCCCTTGCACCAGGATGTGCCTTTTATGGTTTTTGATGCTGGGTTCCAACTGAGAGGTGGTTAGATGTTAGCCACCCCTACACTTTATTTAAGTGGACACTCAGAGAGACACAGGGCACCACACCATGACTCGGTGATGTCAGCTAGAGTCAGTTGTGGAGAAGGTACTGGGACTCCCTGGATGCCTATAAGTACTTGCATGTTCCACCTTCAGCAAGGTGCTACCTAGTTCTGATCAACTGTGGCCCCACACCATGACATGGATGGAGATTTAGGCTTGAACTGAAGAAGCAGCAGGAGAACCAGTGGCTAGAATGTGTCCAAAGTTGTGTGAATGCCAGAGAAGAAACTAGGAACACATGGCATTCCATAAGGCAGTCAGTATTGTATGCCCAAACTGCCATAGTCGGTGGCACTACTCACAGGCTCTCATCCTGAAGACACAAGAAAGTTGGAAAAATCTTGAAAAGTGCTTCAAAAACTTTCAAAGTGGGTAACAGACAAATTAAACTTGGGGGGGGGGGTGTGGCAAGGACATTACTGCTCCCAGATACTAAAAGGTTCAGCAGAAGGGTGAAACACATGATGTTTCTAGACCTGAATCACCAGCGAGCAGCCTGGTATGGGACACCCTGGCCAAAATTAAAGGTTGGATGGTCTGAATGTAGATCAATATAATAAATTAACTGCAATGCAGATTCCTCAAGAGAAAAGCTGGTGAAGGTTGAGCACAAACTTGGAACTTGGGTAACCATTTTGTTGAGGCAGTGGCCATTGTCAAATGGACCACTTCCTCCAAAATTCAGTTTATGAACTGACCAAATGTCTAGTGGTTAGGTCACACAGAAAGGATAAAATTAAATTCATGAAAAGACTTCTTCTCTATGTGTTTAGCTCACTCCCCTCTAAAACTGTCAGTGCTCCCATCCAAAAAACACCAAAAACATTGTACGAGTTTAGAGGAGCATAAAAGTGTTCCAATAATTAAAACAAATTGCTTCTAAAGACAGGCCCGAAGGGTTTGGCGTGTACGGGCAGGAATAAAAGGCTATACAAACGGTTGAGTTACTGTGACATAAATCTATTGGCTTTCTCTTATTATAGCCATGTTTACGTCTCTTTTTTCCTTTTGAAACTGTCCCTGAGTACAGTCTATGCATTCTGTTTTCCTGTATTCTCATCTGTTAAGCCTCCCCCTTCTCTTGCAGTCTTTGTAGTTGCCCAAAGCCAAATCCCATGTACAGCTCCAGAGAAGGTCCTTCAGAAAATAAACAAAGCTCAGTTAAGTAGGAGTTTAACCTTCACTCTCGTTTTCCTTTATTTTTACCACAATAACACTGGACTGTTCTTAGTTAACTAATACTCTGTCCAAACCAAAACAAAATCCTGCTCATTAAATCCTTCCCCTCACCAGTGAGAACATTAGAATAGATTCTCTCTTTTAACTTGTCCTGGTATAATCAAACAAAAACAAATTGATCTAAAATTACCTACCAACTCTGGTCCAGTGCTTCAAGGTAATTTCTGAACTGCTTCTTGTCTCTTTCTCGTTGTGTTTGCATAGCCTGGCATCTATGTGTGTCTGTCAGCTTTGGCCTCTGTGCCTTCCTCCAAAGTGAGCCCCTCTCGGTCTAAAACACCAACCTGAGAGCGCTGCTATCCTACTTTTTAGGTTGAGCCTAGGCAGCGCATGTGCTGTCTCTCGAGACATATTGTAATCACTATGTGGTCTTCAGCCCTGCCCACAGGCTTCCCATTTGCAGACGTGATAGTCACTCTTCTATTCTTTCTTCCTATATGTTTATGGCATTCATTTGACATGCCTCTTCCTGTGTTTACTCCACCCCAACAGCAGTGACTAAGTACTAGATAAATCCCTTGGTCACCATTCTAGCATCATTTTAACAACCTACTTTTGTTTTTTTTGGGAAGCAATTCACACGGTGATCAGTGCTGTTATCACTCCCGGGCTCATCTGACGGCTTCCCTAATATGTAAATACTTTGTTTGACTTACTTATCAGCATTCCTCAGTTTGTTTCCTTTCCCCATTGTTTCAGTAACGATCGTAATGTATTTACATTTTATTTATTTTTTTGAAGGCACAATTTTACCAACGCCGGGACGTGAACCCAGTTACCCAGATGCAAAGGTGGCAGCTCTGAAGGTTACGTCACAGCCTCTTTTCCTGGGAGTAAGCATCAGTTTGGCTACTACTTTTGTAACAGTAGTGCGTGGGTTTTTAAAAGGTTCCAATTTCATTATAAACAGTGGTATTTTTTATTATACATGCTACTGTGGCCCCTTATCCCCCAGAAAGGCTTTCACATGTTCAATGGTTGTATTTTTTGTGCTTACTTTTACACGCTACTGCAGCTCCTCATCCCCCCAGTAAGGCTTTCCTGTGTTTGTATTTTATGTGTTGTTTTTTTTACATAATAATTTAAAATTGCCTGAACTCGACCTTTACACAAGGGAGAACAAGGAGAATTAATAGCATGGACAGATTAACTGATTTACCGAAACACTGAGGATGTTGAGCTTCCTGAACCGCACTAGCCCGTATGGCACATCCTCTACCCTCTTGATCAGCATTTAAGATGGCTCGCATTCCTTTGGAACACACAATTGTTAGGTGCTCCAAAGCAGTGTTGGCAATCCAGTTTTCTTTGGTGCTTTCAAACTAAATGCCGATGTATTTTAGAAGTCATTGTGTGCGGTTCACAAGAACTGAGCTGTCAGTGCTGTTCCCTACCCTACAGAAGGTGGTGCAGCAAAGATACACTAACTCTGACTGACACGAGCAGCCATAACAAATGTATTACATGAAGTGGGTGAAGATCTGTGGCCTGTTAGTTTTGTACTTTGACTAGGGATTCAAACCAAATATTGGCAGTAGGCTCAAAACCACATGTGCTAGGTCAAACACCGTTCCTTGTGCCACAAATGAAAATATGTTTACTGTGAAAACACCTAAAACTGTAGCTGGGTCGTCCACTATAGTCCATATTACATGCGCACACATTTTCTTCCCTGTCACATCCTGTTTCATTTAACCTCCAATATCCCCCCTACATACATATACACACACACACACACACCATGCTCTATGATGTACAGAATGTTCTTGTCCATGCTGTTATAGATGCCTTCTATGTGGTAATCTACTGCGGCTTGGAGCTAGGACTATACAATGCCCTGCGAGCAGTGTGCAAAATAAATGTGGGCCTGACCCTTTCCATCTGAAGAACAATTTGTGAACATTTCTATGTTGAAGGCATATTAACTGGAAAATGTGTGTTAGTAAAGAATTGCAAACGGAAGGCCAGCTCTAAAGGCTCAGCATCAATAACCCCTTTGACACTGATGGGAGTTCTGATATGTACTCCTTGGCATGAACTTTATTTTAATGACAAGAGAAATGCATGCCCATTCTATTTTTTTTAAAACTCTGTTTATTTAAACATACACAAAGCACAGTGATACAACTGATAGGTTGACCATAATTACGTACAATATAGCACATTCCCTCAGCCTAAAGGTAGTTCCAGACGTTTGCAAGTTGTATTTCACTAACCCTCCTCATTGGTTTAATCTTGCGTCCCATCTACCCTTCTGCGAAGCTCTGTTGTAGGGGACAGGCATATCTCGCATCTATGTATGTTCCATGCTGTCCATTTTCAATCCTGCTTTTTGGGGCACCCTCTATTTTTTAAAACATCCTACTCAGCTATCATGGCAGATCCATGTTTCCACCCATCCACTCAACCATGGCGTTTCCCCAACTCCCCATTTTTGTGCAATATTACGTTTCACCAGGATCCAACCTAGTGCGACCCACTATTGTTCTGTTTGTGTTAAATTTGTTGCCTTCAAAATGTTTAGTAGGTAGAGATTCGGGTGAGATTTAGCTTTTTCCCTCGTACGTCCTCCATCCGATTTGTCACCGCGTCCCAGTAGTTTTGAATGTTCGGGTATTCCCATAGTGTATGGAAAAAGTCCCCACTAGGGAGCATTGACGATAACAGTGAGGGTCAGTCAGTTTTCACATCTTCATCAATACATTCGCAGATCATTAAATTCGATGTACGATTTTTAGTTGAACCAGTCGCAGTCTCATGGGGGTGGCAACCTCCCTAGGAGAGGCCAACGCGTCCCTCCAGTCATTGTCTTCTAGTACACCCACATCTTTCTCCCATTGTTGTCGAAGTCTTGTCAGAGGATCTGGTCGATTGTTAATCAATTTTTTGTATGTTAGAGAGACAGCCTTCTTGGACATTGGGTCTAATAGCAGTTTATCCTCGAGTGGGGATGATTCAGGGATAAGGCCTTCCTTCGGCATCACCGCTTTTATAGCATGAGTGATTTGTAGGTATCTGAAGGTTTCAGATGACGCCAGCTGGTATTCCTTTTGAAGTTCCATAAATTTGACTTGTCCTTTATTTTTCCACATATCCCTTACTGTCAAGATACCAATCAGATCTCATTTATCAACACTGGGGCAGGTACTTAGGTGACCCAGCCACTCAAGCTCCAAGAGTGGGGTCGCTAGCGTGATTGTTTTGTCCCAGCCCAGCTTTCTGTTAACTGCATGCCAGATTTCTATTGTTCGCGCTGTGGGTCCCGTTAGGCTTAGTTTTTTGGGAATTGTATATAGGGCTCTTTGATATCCCCCCTGTCCCATTAGCCATAAATGAGTGTGGATACTTGGCTTGTCTTGGGAACTATATACCAAGCGGTTAATCACTATTAATTGTGAAGCCCAATAGTAGAGCCTAAGGTCCAGCAGTGCAATTCCACCATCGTACCATCCAGCCATTAACTTCTGTAGCTCAATAAGTGGTACCCGCCCATCCCACAATAAAGTGTGGACCACACTGTCAATGTCTGAGAAGTACAAATCTGGGACCTTAAATGGGGTATTCTGTAATGCATATAGAAATCGGGGCAACGCCAGCATTTTAAAAAGCGTTGCTGTTCCCAGCAGAGTCATTGGGAGGCCATGCCAGTGTATGACGTCAGTTCGTAGACGGGCCAGGGGGCCCTGCAAGTTGGTTTCATAGAATTTAGCAGGATCCAGGGTTATAAATATCCCCAGATATCGGAATCCGTCTTCCGCAATGGGGATGTCGTAGTCTTTCGGCAGTTTGGGTCTTGGGCCATACACTGGGAATAGCTGTGATTTGGACCAATTTATCGTATAGCCCGAGTGGTTACCAAATATGCGAAAGATATGAAGTATGCGGTGGGGAAGCCATATATAATAAAATATTGTCTGCATAGAGGGATATATTGTCCTCATGTTGGTCTGTTCAATTTAATCCCCGTATCAAAGGGTCCCCCCTAACCCATACCGCCAGTGGCTCCAATACCAATGCAAATCAGCGGTGAGAGTGGGCACCCTTGTCTTGTTCCTCTACCCAACCGGAATGCATGCCCATTCTAGCCCCTATCACTTGAGAAAAAATGGAAGCATTCTATTTATTGTTGTTGTTGAAAGCACACTTTTACCAATGCCGAGACAAGAACCTGGTTTCCCAGTGCCAAACTCGGTAGCTCTGGCAGCTAAGCCACAGCCTCTCTCCTGCCTGGCTGGAACATTGAGCTCAGAGAAAACCCCTAAGGGTTCAAAATGACCACATTTGACTCACACAGTGCTTCTGTCGTGATTGGCTATGGGGAGACGACTGCCGCAGGTCACCTATCTGAAGCATTGTGATTCAAAACATACTAATTATAAGAGCATAACATGTTAATACACAATTACTAGCATCATAAGGTATAGCTGCTTTGCTGGAATTTCTTTCTAAAAATATTTAGAGTTTGATTCTATCACAGTTCACAAGAGTACTGTTCATTTAGATAAGCTCCTGCTACAGAGGTGATGGTGTGCAGACTAGGTCATAACTTTTAATCTTAGCTGATTTACTCTTTCATCTTTTCGTGGTTAAGAAAATGAGTACCATTAACTTGTGCAGTATTAACCACCATTATTAAGTGACACATCAGACTCTGGTGTGTTTTATGTAAGTGATATTGTTTTTTTACTTAGTTTATATTTATAGTGCACATCTAATCCCATCAAGTACAGCTTCAGGCCACCAACAAAGTACATTACAAAAGTACTACTAAAAAATGTAATTTGGGTCCTCTCTCTCTGTGAATTTGGGGTGGACTACTTAGGGAGCATGGGTTGTAGCTCCCTGTTACTGTGCAAGCACTGTAGGTAAAATGGGTTTAAGTAGTGTTGTTGTCCGTGGATAACTGTTGTAACTTCTCTCCCTGGATCTTTACTGTTTGTTGAAGGCTCTCCCTGTCAATTTTGGAGCTCTAGATATATAACTTCATTCTATCTTCTTCTGGCTTTCTCCTAACTGCACGGTAAGGGTATGCCCAGACGTGGGTCCCTTGCTCTCCATGCCACTGGAATCAAGCTATCCTGGCTGAAGAGGGGTGAAACCCCGAAACCGGTCCTAGGATGCTTGTTTCCAGTCCAGGGAGGACCTGGCTTGGCAGTTCGGGCTGGACTGTTCCCATGAGGCACAGGGTCAAGACTGATTTGCATATGGCTGGGTTCAAACTGGAACGGCATGGTGAGCAAAAAAACGATGGATTTAGGCCCAGATCTCTGTACTGGGGTGAATGTATGACATTGTTCTGCATTCTGTCCATCAACTGTTGTTTTTGCATTTGTCACCCCGAGTGGTAAGGGTATGCCCAGACGTGGGTCCCTTGCTCTCCATGCCACTGGAATCAAGCTATCCTGGCTGAAGAGGGGTGAAACCCCGAAACCGGTCCTAGGATGCTTGTTTCCAGTCCAGGGAGGACCTGGCTTGGCAGTTCGGGCTGGACTGTTCCCATGAGGCACAGGGTCAAGACTGATTTGCATATGGCTGGGTTCAAACTGGAACGGCATGGTGAGCAAAAAAACGATGGATTTAGGCCCAGATCTCTGTACTGGGGTGAATGTATGACATTGTTCTGCATTCTGTCCATCAACTGTTGTTTTTGCATTTCTCCTAACTGCACTGCCATGGCCTCCATGTTGTGGGATAGCTCGACTTGGAGATTCCACTTCTGACACCATCTGTAGGGCTAAAGATTGGAGTAATGTGACATAAAAGTATTATTTTTCTCGTATCATAGTTAATTTACATCTCTTTCTCTTCGTGGATTTGTCCTTAATTACAGTCTGTGTCCTGTTTTCCTCTGGGCTGCTCCCCTAATACATCTCCCTCTTTCTTGTCTTGCAAGCTTTATAGTTGCTCAAGAGCATGCCCAGTGTACTGCTCCAAGCAGAGTCCCTAAGGAAAATAAATAAAGCTTAGGTAAGTAAGAATGTATCCTTCACTCTCACTGTCTTCTTCTGTTTTTCTTCACAAACTCTCTCTCTTTCTACCACAAGAATCACTGGACTCTTCTGGGTTAACTAGTATTCTGGTGAAGGAAACCCTACGCATAGCCTTCCTTCCCCTCACCAGTGATAACCGGAGAATGGAGCCTGTCTTTTAACTTGCCCAGGTATAATCAGATGAAAATAAAATTTCGACAAGACAACTTTCCAACTGTAGCCTGGTGCTTGCTTGAAGTTAATTTCAAACTCTCTCTTGTATCTATCTCTCCGTGCTTGTTTAGATCGACGCCTCCTTGTTTCTGCCCACGTCGGCCGTTGTGCGAGCGCCCTCCTCGCAAGTGAGTCCCTCCTCATTAACAACACCCGATTGAGGGGACCAAGATCCTGCTGGGTCAGTGTGGGGCCAGAGTGCATCACCAAGTGGGCTGGTTTGACGTCCCCTCCAGTGCACCTCGCTCTCAGGTAGCGGTCGCTCTTCACTTCAGCAGGGACTTTCCCCTCTTCGCTGCCAGTTAAGTTCATGGTCCTCCATCTCTCCCTTGTTAAGTCAACGCTGCTGATCTTTCCCTCCTTTTTTTTTTTTCCAGAGTTTTATATAGCGCGAACTTGCCCCGAATCGGGTATCAGAGCGCTTTACATAGCACCAGCTGCATTACATGAGGACACATTCATTTTTGTTAGGCACGGGGAGATTAAGTGATTTGTCCAGAGTCACAGGATGTTCAGCGTCATTGCCGAGACTTGAACCTAGTTCCCCAGATTCGAAGTCAACCGCCCTAGTCGTTAGGCCAACTCCTCTCCCCTCTACGTGGGCTCCATGTTTCCAGTGGAGTTCTCCAGAGAGGGTCCTTGTTGAAGCCCCTTGATGGGTTCCTGTTTGGAATGAAGACCTTTCTGTCCTTCCTTTTCATGTTTTCCCTCTTCCTCTTCCTGTATGTCCCTTTTCACCCACCCGTTACCCTGTCCGTTTCTTCATTTCCTTTTCTTTTCCCCCTCCACAATGATTCACTTCCCCTTTCTCTTTTTGCAGGTGTGGCTTCCATCTGTGACAGGAGAGCATGCCTCCAAGAGTCTCATCGTGCTGATAAGTATAGGGCTGCTGGGTCACAAAGGGGCAATGAGGACAACTAAAACTGAAACACTTGTAGGTTTCCAGCTCAAAAGCCACTGGTTCCAAAGGTATAAACCATTTGAAAGGGTTTATCCAGACAAAAAAACTTTATATAACGAGATTGTTGGGGAACATATTGAAGGACGTCCCAACTGAAATGTGGGATGACACACAGAGAAATGCATCTAAATCACTCCACACAACAATCTCCAGGCAGTAATGAAGGTTTCAAGCCTCAACCCCCTTTCTTGCTTGAGGCAATAACGGACCCTATGCCGGTTGCTTTTTGTGAGCACTCTCTTTCCTACCTGCATGTCAACATTATTGACACTGACAGCACATTTTAAGGCTCAGCTTCTGGTCCATTCCTTGGACCTATGATGTTCAGCAGATCTTCAATGGAGCATGGACAGGTTTTTGAGAGAACAGAATCTACCATGTAAGGGAATGTTAAAAAAGCATGTGAAATTGTCCTAAAGACTTTGATGATAAAAGCGAGGCAAGTGTCATTTGGGGGAAGAACATCTGGTCTCCATGATGATAGACATTTTTCAATCAGGTAATGTGAACAATATGGGCGCCCTCACCATCTTGAGTCTAGACAGGGGTGGCTGTAGGACAGATTCAGCTGATTTCTTAAAAGAGCAGCCCGAAGGAACTGAGAATAACTGCAACTTTAAGAGCTGAATCAGCATTATTTCTGCCCAAACTTTAGTTTGCAAGGAGGACATCAGAAATCACAAACAAGCAAAGTTACTTCCTAGCATTAGACGCACTTTGACACCTGATTAAGAGCTGGGTGATAAGATAAAATCCTCCAGTTTCTGAAATTTGTTGGATTTTTATAATACCACCCAGCTCTAAAATAGTTTCCTTGTGGTAGATGCACTCTAACTAGATATCTATGATCATACTCCTCTAATGGAAAGGCCCTATAGATGAGGGATTCTTTTTAGGTATTGGAAGGCTTAGTGGGGGCTGGAGGTGTTGGCAATATCTTTGCTTTGGGACAGAGATCTTTTTGGAAAACCAACAGGTTTTTAAATTACTCACACAGAGGGGTGGTGGAGGAATTGGCTCCCCTACCTTGGCAGGGTGCACATGACAGATAAGCACAGAGTGGGTGGAAAGTTCAATTTCTTACATCCACCGAGGCTACAAAAAAAAGTCTAGAACTAAACAGAATACTGTCAGAGTTGGCCAGAGTATGGAGGCTCAGTCCAAAACTGCAAAAAGGCTACCACCCTATAAATAAGCCCAGTGTTATTCTTGAGGTTTTAGCAAAGCACTAACCATGATTACTCTGTGCCCTTATTAAAATCACATTTGGCAGAAGTATGAGACTATCGAAGCATGTTCTACATTCAGCCAAGGGACTGTAAAATTAGGTTTACCTGCTCCAATGGCTGGTTCAGTACTGAGCGATGCAATTGCCAGAGGAGCTGAAGTAAGGGTCTTTAGGGCAGACCCACCATTGATATGGAGATGTAGTGCTGTAGCGAGAGCCACCATCAAGCAAGAAAGAGATTTGGCAACACTCGTACCCAAGACGTTGACAGTATATGTTACGTTTCCTGCAGAGAGGACCTTGCATTACATTACAGTTATAGTTATAAAGGTTGGACATGGATTGTGGGCACATATTGCAGAATCAAGGAGCATTTTCAACACTGATAAAGAGGAATCAAAAGCATTTCTCCTTTCCTTAAAGCAGTTATACTGATGATCAAGATGCCTCACTGAGACTGCTACACCCTTTCATCAAAGACATCGATGAGTCTGGAGTCTTGCACTTTGTACTCCAGTCCTTGCTACTGTACCCAGAGGACTTACATATGCTCAGCCTCTCACTTAGGTTCTAAGCAAAACAAATCACAATAAAAACTACCTGGGCCATCCAGAGTGACTATTTATTTTGGGTCTCCAGAGTTGAACAGTGAGGATGAGCAGGATCATAATGACATTGCGCAGGAGCTGCCTGAAAAGACTGACAAGCAAGAATATCAACCACAACCAAGACATTCATGGGGTTGGACAGTGAGCATTTTGTGGTGCTGAACAGGTTGCCCCAGTGGCCCCTTGAAATTTCAACAAGGAGATTCTTACATTACCATGGAATGGCACATCAAGGGAGGAAGAGCTGGAGACTGGATATAGAGAGGAAGAAACATTGAAGGCCGACACATTTATGTTCAATCAAAGGGAAAAGCTGGACCGTACACACATGAATTATAAAAGAAGCCAGGGCTCTCTTTTACAATAACAGTGATTTTGTTGAATCACCCCATCTTAAGAGGCTGCAGGAGTTCACGTAGATCATCAAAATATAGAAGATATGACACACCTTCATGTACAAGATGCCAGAGTAGTACCATGATGGATCCAATATCACTTATGCACCAAATCCACAACAATCCACTGAGAAGGGCACTCACACCTACTCAACAGTAAACACTGATTACTGGATAATGACAAGTATAGAAAGCTCTCCTCTGTATCTTCACCTTCCCCAGTGGCAATGAGAAGGATGAAGAAACACAGGAACAAATAATTGGAGCACAGGGAATGGCAGCTGCAAGTGCAAGTTGACAGATGCAACACTCATGAGAAGACTACTGTTAATAATCATCGTTGCAGAATCAGAGAGCTAATCAAAACGCCAGTGACCTTATAGAGAACCCAATAATACTGATTCATGTAGGTGCAATGTACATTCACTGCTGCTAACTTTTCGCTTTTGATTGGAGTGCGAGTGACCTCATATTACAATGTCCACTTGCGGATCTGACCATAGAAGTTTTGATTAAGACCAGCCTATCATCTGCCACTACCTACTACACATGGCCAGCCACACGGAAAAATTGCCCAAGTGGTAAGTAGAAGATTAATGGGGGATTCATTTTTCATAGGCCTTGTAGCCCACCCTTTGAATGGCTGAGGAAAGCCTTGACTTTTAGGTGGACTATCATGACCCATGGCGCACTCTTATCTGTGTATGTTGAGCACACACAGAGACCTGTTCCTCCAAACTTCGATAGTGCTTGAGTCTTCCGCTACAGAGGACATCAGCAGTACATCCAAAGTATACGCAATGCTTGGTGTGAGGCTTCATGGCTGCAAAGTCAGTTCTACACAAAACATGCAATTAGAATCAGAATAAACATACAGGACTCTGTTGAGACTTGCAATGGTGGCACCCATCTTAGATACATCAGGTGTATGTTCCTTGTGTTTCTCATTGTTCCTTGCTAGCCAATTGTAACACGTAGTTGCTGCAACTGGGATCTTGTTGACAGGAGATTAAAATTCATTGCACTTTCGCCATTAGCTGTTCCTAGATAAGTATTCTGGGCAAACATTAGAGAACAAGGACTTTGTCTTAGAGTCATCCTTTTCAAGGATTACTAACTCTATAGACGTGAGTAATCATTTTTAGGATTACAAACTGCACAGCAACGTTTCATGAGAGGAGCTAGTGAATCCTCTACATCCTGCAAACTTTGTTTATATCACTTGAACCATGTTTAGTATTAAAGTAGTGCCCGTGGTGGGAAAGTGAATGTATATTGCCTAGAGTGAAAGCACAAAAACTAATGAGTATTAATTACGTTACAGCTGGTGAATTATGTCTCTTGTGAACCATTCTGAACACAGACTTTATTTATAACTCGCTGAAGGTAGTTATAAATATAAGACCGTGTATTACATTTCAGGTTATTCCTTACACTATTTACTAACATTATTTATGTCGTTCAGCTCTAGGAGGTCATAGAGTTATGAACAATCATAGAAAGTGAGTTATGCAGCGATTCTCACAAGGTAATTCAGATCTCATAGTAGAGACAGTGAACTGTAACATTATTAACTAATACTAAAATAATTATTTATTGTAAGTATTGTTGATCCTCCAGCTCAATTAACATTAAGGAAGGTAAATTCACTAGAAAGGGAGAATTCTGTGCTCAAATAATCAGCCAAGACCTTTAAGGAAAAAAATGTGCACAACTAGGCCTCTTCCATTTCCCTTGTAGATTTGTTCAAATGCCAAGTTAATCATTACAGAAAGCAAAACGTTAGAATCAGAATAACCAGAAGCCAAATTCATTAGCAAATGCAATAATACAATACGCCTTTAAGAAATCCTGTAGCCGCAGTACCAAAGAGAATAGTCAAATGAATAATAACAAGCCCTAATAGAAAAGGACCATGCAGCATTAAACTCTTTCTAAATAACAAGCAGTTCCGTCTAGTGCAATAGCAGGATGACAAAATGAGAATGAGTGAATAAATCAAATTAACTCGTCCTTTATAATGCTTAAGACAATGTAAGGACACATTTCATAGCATGCCAAGACATAGAAGAGGATACATAAAAAAAACTGGTCCAATCGGGCCGGTTGGGCCACTGTTTTGTCTGTATCTCAATTTACCCAGGTCATTTGGGTTACTTTTGGGTTACCCCATTGTTATGACATAGAAGGCAGCACTGAAATGTTACTTGCACAGCAAACCAATTAAACTGTTGCCTTCCAGTCCACCCCAAATAACACCTACTTGCATATAATTCTCACTGGCTATTACTTCACACGATTTAGTTGCACAGAGGAAATAAACAAGAAATGAAACAATATAATTGTCTCTTTCTGCACAACCATAACAGTGGACATAGCAATGAAAATTCAGCTCATAACCTTGTAATGGTTTAAATTACATCAATAC
Source organism: Triturus cristatus (assembly GCF_964204655.1). Taxonomy (NCBI): domain Eukaryota; kingdom Metazoa; phylum Chordata; class Amphibia; order Caudata; family Salamandridae; genus Triturus; species Triturus cristatus. The sequence goes on from NC_140588.1 coordinate 372,183,359, forward strand.
GGCCGAGGAAGCAAGATCAATGTCACTTTACACATAGAGAGACAGGCCGGGGCTGTTGCTGAACTTCAAAGATTTTCTGAAGAGCAATAAAAAACAATGTTCGTGCACACCATTTAAGCAAGCACTTTCAGTTAGATGCCTGGTGCGGCCTAGATAGGTCAAGTAAACCAAACCTATGTTAAGCGTTATTTTCCAAGTAAAGGCCTCTGCAGTGCAGTTACGTCCGGCAGTAAGAACAGGTGAGATGACAATATCCCGTGTCTTTCTCTTTTCTTCTACTCGATCTACGGCTGACTGGCATAGATATTCTTTGCATGATTGTCAAGGGTTGCAGAGAAGTATGGATACAACAAGTTAGTGCAACTATTACATGAACACAAGGCAAACAATTGTAGTGAAAAAAAACAGTTTTCTAACACGATTTCCTAGTATATATTCATGCAACTCAAGTGATAAAGTCATTTTTGCAACATCAACATGGTCCAGGTGGAAAATGTGCATGGTCATTCCACTTCAATGGCACCCATTGCACAAACAAGTGATGCTTTAAGGAAAAGACTTCATAAGGCGGGCCTGAACTATTAGGTAGTGCCACCTAAACAGGAGAGCAAATACTGTAAAAAAAATAAGAAATGTATTTTCTCTATATAGGTTTCAAATAGTTTATCAAAGTTCTCTTTTGCCAGTGACACAGATTCTTGTATTTGTTTAATGTCTGCTGCACAGGAAATCTGAGTTTAGTTGCCGGGATGAACTGATTACATTGAAAGAAAACTAGACTAAACCATCAACGGATCAGAGTTTTTTATTTTTTATTGTATTTATTGTTTTCAGTATAAAACAAAATACATACAAATTAAAAAACACAATCATGACATAGCCATTTGGTTCAATATATCAGATCACAACAGCATGTAAGCACATTTGTATTCAGAAGCATAAGTCTAGTAAACAGTAAGTATCATGTGTACAATCCTTCCAGCGGTAAAAGAAATATCTTCTGTGGTTATAGATCATTTCTCTGCCAACCAATGTCTTGTTGAGGGGCTCAACTGTGACATAAGGGCACAATCAAAGGAAGCCTTCCTCCACCCATTAGTGCCGCAATCGACTATATTCCTGCCTCTGACAATAATGCTTCCTCAGTAGTAGTCTGCGGCTCCAGGGATGCCTCGCTAGCTCTACTTAACAGGTAAGTTTGGTATGGTCCCCAGCAACTCTTAGTAAAACTCCTGGGGGGGTGTAGCAATTCACTATATGTATCAGCCTGAGTATTACAGTGCAACATATCAGCATGCCATTCTGTGATTCGTGGAAGTGGGCCCCTCATCCATCGCCGTGCTACCCGCTGTTTGGCAAGTAAGAGACCAATGGCTAACAATGGACACAATTTCTTGTTCACTGTGAGATCCCATCCCAATAACACCATTTTAGGGTCAGGTCCAGATCTGCACTGATAATAATTCCCAGTCTTGAAGCACCTTTTCCCAGAAGGCATAGACCCCTGGACATTGCCAGGCTAAGTACCAGAATCCTGCACCCTCTAAACCACATCTATGACAATAGGAAGTCTCTGCTAGTCCGCATCAAAACTGGCATTCAGGGGTGCAATGAGCCCTGTGGATAAATTTAAAGTGAATGAGCCTGTGTCTCCCGTTAAGAGAGACCGACCGGGTGCGGGCACAGCAATAATACCATTCTTTATCACTTAGGGGAGTGCCCAGATTGCGTTGCCAGTCTAATCGCACTCTTAAAACTTCAGATTTACGAGTGTCCTGTAGACTAGAATATCATTTGGTGATTAACTTTAGAGGCTCTTCAACCTTAATTAGAGTAAAAGTGCCCCCATAGTTTGTGGTTCCAGCAAGTCATCCCCAATAAAGGCACGCCAGATCTGTTGGGCCCTATAGTAGTGAAATAAAACCGTACCTCCCAGCTGCCTGTCCGGTTATTGTAATGCCTCCCAGGTTACTAGCACACCATCATTAAAAAACTCTCCCATTTTGGTGATACCTATTGACTGTAACGCCTGCCTTGCTCCTACCTCTTGACCCAGTGGAAACCACATGCACCACTGAAGCAGCATTTCTGGTGCATATATGAAGGCTCCTGCTTGCATGTGTAGTAGTGTTTGCCAGGCTTGTGCAGTAACTGCGATGAAGTCAAAGACACGCAGCCTCCTGGAGGCAGGTTTGGTGAACGTCTGAGGAAGGGTGAGAGGATCCACTGCATTCCGTTTCATATATAAAAAAGGTGTATCTTGTGGACCATGTATCCAATAATAAGCAAAGACACTGCTCGCAGCCCTATAGTATTTCTCCAAATCAGGAGCCCCCAGACCACCCAAGTCACAGGGCAAAGTGAGCGAATTCCATTGTATGCAAGGCTGTTTGCCAGCCCAAGCTAGCCGTATCAACTGTGTGTGCCAGCATTTGAATAGATGTTTTGGTAGCAGCATAGGTATTGTTGAAGGGATTCTGCTCTTGCACAGAACTATGCGCAGGAAACCAGAACCTCAGTGAATTGTGGTGTACCAAAAAACTCACCTTAGTACCTAGAACCCCTATCCGACTAGCATCAGTGTCTCATTCATTCTCCGTACTACAGCGAAGCTACCAATGTTTAGACAACCCAGAACAAGCCACTTAGGATACTCTCAGGAATGGTGGGAATCAAGAACACCTTTTCGTTTTTATTCTCATATCAGTCCACAGCGTGAGTAACCAGAGACACGGAAAAGTTTAAAATGTTTCTTTTTTAACTACGTGCTCTAAGATGCAGTATTTTGGCTAACATAACCAAACAAATGATTAGAAATAAAACCATCAGCATTGTTACAGTGCCATAAAACACAAAGGGAGAAATCATATTATAATGATAGTGGAAACAGGTTCTATAGCACCTTGTATACCACCCTCTCCGGGCCATAAGCTAGTTTTAGAATAATAGAAGGTCTCTAGGTTTGAATGGGGAACCCCATACCTCCAAGATCAGCTTAGATGAATCACATCACAGGATCAGCAACACTCTCTGTGTCTGGAAAGGTTTTCTCCAAGTGCCAATATCATGCATGCAATGAAATATTAAAGGCACCCGAGTTTCAGATATTTGCAGCTGTGTGCTTGTTGTGTCTAGAGCGTGGGCTGATCAACCTGAATTTAACAGCATACATTGTTATTTGACCTTGACGGCTTCTGCACACAGTGTTCAGACTAAGGTCACGGTGTAAGTCTAGGGCTGTGAAAAACAGACCGTTCTCATGTGAAGAAAAAGCAAGCAAGCAGTTTTACTTATAATAACAGTTGTGTGTAGTGTTGTGTGCAAAAAGCGGCAAAGTCGCAAGATGGCGTTTGACTTCTAAAATGCTTATTCTAACATAGCAATGTGTGTAGGCAAAACCCTGTCCTCACTACACCCTACCTTGATCGGACCACACACAAAATAGGTAAGCAATGTAGGAACGCAGAGTTCAAGTTCGAATGAGTCAGAACCAAGTTCATAATTTGCCAATCCGGATAATTGGTAGTGAAAGGTTCAAAACTGTCTGTTGGCAAAAAATTAAAAAACAAAAAGATCAATCTGGGGCGGTATACGGCCCATTCTGGATTAAAAATTCAAAATTCAAAAAATTTGAGTTAGTCCGTGTGGAAGATGGACGACTGCCAATTTAATCCATCAACGTATAGGCACAGTATGTTGCAACAGCCTCCAAGAGCAAGTCATTGTAATCTTCAGTAAAGGATTCAGCCATCCAATCCAATAAAGTAAATGAGCATACATGTTCCTCGATAGCCGGAGCCTCTAGCACCATCAGAGGCAAACTTGCGTGTTCTTCGAGATAACTTCGAGCCAGGAAGTCATGGGCCGCTGCACATATATCCCAATTACCCAGGATTCCATGCGCAGCAACACAGGCCATAATCCCGACACCAGAACAGTCCAACTCATGAGCCACTAGGGGACTCATTAGTCGATCATAATCTGGGGCAGGAGACGCCGTGTTTGAGAGGCACAAATCCAGAGCCCATTCAAATGAACAATCTAAGCAATGGAAAACAGGTTGCACGCAAGTAAAGTATGAGAACCGAAGAACAATCCATAGGCTATACTCAACGTTGCCAGGGGTAGCATTCCATAGTATTCAAGCATCCGGTTACGAAGGTGGTACAGCCGGGGCAGGCTGTCGTGTGACACAGACCGTGCAGCCATTGCGGAGCAAACAAATCAACAGCAGCACACTGGCAGCCAAGGCGAGGATTAATGGAAGCCCGTCGAAGACGCTGGAAAAAATAGAATGAAAAAATGCCGGTATCACACAAAATATTGTTTGGAACGAGGTCAAAAGGCCAGAGCCCACAACTTTGAAAAAATGCGCCAATACAGTTGTTGACGAGGCATTGAATAGAGTGTGAATCAGAGCACCGAAATGAAGTGGGAGATCAGTATTTAAAAGAGCATGCACCTCGGTGCGGGTGTTAGCTACGTGAAGGACAAATGTTTCACGAGAAGTTAGGGCGACTTCTTTTTGAGACAAAAGAGCCCTTATTCTGCTCATCTTGTTGAACTCTGCTTTCAAGGTTGGTATTGAAGGCCAGATGGATATATCGAGTCTCCCAATGCGGGGGTGGGAAAAGCACATTCTTACAACAGACTACTCGTTGGGAGACAGTTAGAATGTACGGAATCCCGCTAGCATCCCGCAACAGGCCTCATTATTTAAAAGCAAAAAGCTACCGTTAGCTAATAACGCAAAAGTCAGTGTAATCACTAGCACAGGATTTCCCTTCAAAATGCAAGCTACATTTGGTGCGTGTATGTTGCAAGCGCCATGCAATTGGATGTTTCTGCAAACTACTGACTGATCAGGTGTGGAAGTGCACTCCTCTCCTTTTAAATAAACCTCTTTACCCTCTCTCAGGCATCTGTATGTGAAGGGGAGTGACCAAACTTCATGGAGAAAAGAGCTACCCAATGGTTAATATCTGCCAAAGGCACAGTGTTTCATACATGAACTGAATTTAAACAATGGAAAAGGTAGTGTGATTAACCCGTGGATAAACCACACAGCTGAGTTTGATTCGGCCACAGAGAATGGTAAAGGTTCCAACTTTTCAATATGCAATAGTGAATATGTCGCATCCTTCATGGACATAAACTGTTGTTTATCAGTCAGATTAAACGTCAAGAATAAAGATGACGTGTTCGTGTAGTCCCAGGGAACTTTCCCAGCCTTCAATGTTTGTAACGTCCATGCAAACTGCATTATAGAACGCAATTGATTTTGACCATGGAATAAAACAGACATGTCATCTTGTACAATATCCACAACCGATGAAACAATATTATCTAATGTGTAAATTCTGGAAGAAAGAGTGTTAATGCTATTATCAATGACAGCAAGCACTTTTTCCAAATTTGCTTGATCAATAGCTCTCAATCTAGAAGCAGCTTCAATTTGAGATATTTTCCAAACTTCGTTGTAAATAGCATATACCCATCTTTTGGACCTGCCTCTCACAGGGCCTTCAACAAAGTCATTCAAATCAACGTCGTCAGTTAATTGGGACAAATGAAGTTCAACTGACGCCAAGGTGGAATGTTTAAGCTAGTTTTGCCATAATTTACCCATGGAGTAGGTTGTAACAGAATGTGAGTTGTCAAAACGGGGGTCGACCCTAACTTGGGTATAGCCTGGGGCCAGACCCAGAAAACAATGTTGACATGAATCTGAACTTTTTTGCCATAATAACCATCTTTGGGGATCCAGGTTGGAAATATTAAAGGATGTTTTAGTAATCAATGACTGTAATTCATTAAGGGACATTTCTGTGTGATTATCCCATGTTGGATAAGCACCCAGATCATGAATTCTAGGAGCATTCATTTTTTTTTTAGAAGCAGCCAATCCAAAGCAAGTGGTCTGAAAAATAGTAAAATTAAAAAATTACATATGATAAGGCATGCACGATGTAAAGCTTCGGTGCCTTGCACCTGCCAGGTTTTAGAACCCCAAACAGATTTAAGATCAATGGTATTTTTCCACAGCTCATAGCCCCCTATAGCCAATTCATCCACAAATGACTTTGAATACAATAATTTAGTGTGTGTGAGCCTCACTTTGGAAGTTGATTTAGCAGATATTTTAAAATAAAAGGCTTCAGGATTAGTTTCACTGAAATCTGTAAAATATGTACATTTTTTCAATAGAGTTTTGAAACTGCCTTCAATGGGAGCTGGACAATGTTCCCATTGTGTATAATTAACGACATTTCTAAATGTATTTGCTGTATGCAGGAAATGATTGCCACAGTGTTGGTAGCAAAATAACTCTCCATAATTTGCAGAGTCTAAGTACAGATCTTCTGCATCAAAAGCAGCATAATATTTCAAATCAGATAAAAGAGCCTCTACAGCTTGGACATCCCATCATCAGAGCGTTTGTTTTGTTTCACAACATCCCCCATAGAAGCACGAAGTACATTGGGAACATTAATCACCTCCGTGGGGCCATGAATTTGAAATTTTACAGCATCCCATACAATCCTGTCTAACACAGGCCAGGCAGTAATATTAACAAAAGTCTGGTCTCTCTTCATGATGTGTGATGAGGAGTGGGGTGCCAAAGTTCCATTGATTAATCTAATTGCAGATCTTTCAGTAAGATAATGTCCATTCACTAGACGAAAAAATACAACCACAAATCCAATCGACATAAACAAAAAAATAGATATAAGCACCAGGTTTCCACTCCTTGTCCTTGTGATGAAGTGTCAATTCAGTCAAATTTACACACTATTCTGTTTTGTAAATTTCATCATCCACACAGGAGGGTCTGGTTACTACCCATATTAAAGAGCTGGGGGTTAAGACAATGTCGCCCGGCGATGCTACGCCTCCAAAGCCTAGACTCCGAATTGACCTGTTATCTTGTTCTTAACTTTCTAAAATGCATTTTGAAACACAGGAATAATTTGTAAGCAGCAGTTTGATCCCAGCATATGTAGATGAATTGAAATTTTGTAAATTCTTGGTTTTAACCACATGAGCTGTTAATTGATTAGTTTGAACTTTTATTGTTTTTTATTTTTTGTGCGTTTTCTCGTTTGTAACTGCTCTTTTATGGTTTTTTAAAATTGTAAAAACCGAATAAAGAAATTTATTATTATAAGCACCAGCCAAATGTGAGTCCAAGGGGGAATTAAAAAATGTCTTTTAAACCAAACAGCAAAAATAGAAGTTTTCGATGGGGCATTCGATGTTGTAGAGTTAGTGTCAAATGAAAAACATGACTGGTCTACTGTACTTGTTTGCACACCAGACAACAACACATCTGTGGGATAGGTATACCCACTATCTTCATGGGGCCCACCAGCCGGTGGAGTCAATAAAGGATTAGTAACTGTATGCATCTCGATGGCAATGTCAGGCCTGTTCGTATTTGCCGGAGCCAAAACAGAATTTCTCAGCATAACTGGACAAGAGACCGCTGGAGTCATACTAAGAAGAATCGGCCACTCGTTGTAGTTTGACATTGTCAATGGAGATGTACCTGTTATCCTTGCGACTAGGAAGTGGAGGTAAAATGACTGTTCTTGTACCCTGCACGCCAAGCACTGGAACAGGTGCACAATAAGAGGGGCCGAACTCCTTCTTGTTCTCCACCTTCTCACGGACCAGGTCACCAACTCGAGGTAGCCAGCCAACTACCGGAATCTGTAGTGCAGCATCAGTTGTGGAGGGCAAGTGTTCCTTTGCAAGACTGTCTCGAGCCTCTTGTAGATTCTGTAACACAGCAGAATGATCATCTACGTCAAAGGGTGCGGCCGACGTCGCCATGTCTAGACCATCAAGGTCCGGGACAAACATTTTTATGCCAAAGAGCATTTTGTATGGGGTCCGCCCACCCAGAGACCTTCTAGGGAGATTATTAAGTGCACGTTGAATGCTATTCAAATGGGCCAACCAGTTCCTGCCAGTACCTAAAACCCTAGCTGTCAAGGATTGCTTTAAGTCATGGTTCATTTGCTCCACAACAGAATTGCCCTCAGGCCGATATGGAAACGAAAATTTGACTTGAAACCCCAAAGACCTCATGGCATCCTTGTACGCCTTAGAGGTGAAACGGAGGGTACCACATGCAAAAATTCCCACAAAGACACACAAATCCCTGATGACAGTTCGAGCATCAGCACTCCTTTGTCACCAAACCCATAGAAAACGTGTGCATGAATACACTGTAACTAAGATGAACTTATACGCAGTATCAGAGGAGAAAGGACCGCAGTGATCTAAATAAACACACCCAAGTGGTTTATTAGATATGTAAAACTGTGTTTGAGGTGGACGCGCAGCAGTCAAAGGTTTCATCTGCTGGCAAATGTCACAAGTAAGGACATAATCACAAGTCTGTTTATACAAACCGCGCCACCAGTAACTTTGTTGTAAGATAGTGACAGTCGCTGAGACCCTGCATGGGCTGAGGCCATACCTTCATGAGCGGCTGTTATCAAGGAAAGTCTGCGGTCCGCATTGGGAATCAACCTGTCACTAACGTCGTTAATCCTCACATAGGGACCTTTATCAGGATTTAAATGATAAGAGTATTTAGAGGGGAAACCTTGAGGGTAATTATCACCCATCTCTGTTGCAGCAATAGCTGCCAAGATGTCATCATCAATTTTACTTTTGGATCTTGTAACTGCTGCTACGAGATATGTTGCCACTGCAGTTCTCGCCGCTTCATCAGCTAAACTGTTGCCAACAGCGTGTACCCCTACGCGCTGGTGACCAAGAGTATGAATTACATTCATGAGCGGCAGACGTTGTTTAAGTTCTGCGACTCGAACCCAAAGCATTTTATGTTTGATTGTGCTACCTTTGGAATCACGATATTCATTTTGAGACCAAAAGAATAAATTATCATTAAAAGACTGAACACAGTAGTATGAGTCACTTACAATAAGAGTAGTCACTCGAGGAGCAGCAAATTCTAGTGCAAGCACCAGAGCACGTAGCTCTGCCAATTGGGTGGTATAGTCACCCAATGTCTGCGTATGCACGATATCAGACTTGAATTCTCCATTCACAATGGTACCAGCCACTATCGCGCAGGCCGCTGAATAAGCATGCTTAGCGCCGAACCGTCAGTGTAAATGATACAATGGTAATCCTCAAGCGCAAGGACAGAGGAGCTGGATGAACAAATTCATACTGCAGATACTCCTGAGTCTGCAATGAGGCATCAAAGATGAATGTGACATCCGGAAATGTCAAAGAAGTGGCCCATTGTATCCAACGTGGATGCAAAGCTTTAGAATTCGGTACACTGGCCTTTGTTACTGCCTCAAGGGCAGGATACGGTGTAACAACCAACATGCGTTTCCCTTGCGACAGCGCTCTCTCTTTTAGAATCGCCATCTGCACTGCAGTCAAAACTTTTTCGACAGTGGAAAAGCTCATTTCAGCCGAAGTGTACAAGTGTGACTTATAAGCAATAGGGACTGTGTCCCCCTCATTAAATGTCAAGTACGTGAAACCCACTGCGCCAGGCACAATTCTGATGACAAGGGTTGTGTGGTTTCACATGTCAATAAGTATTTAGAAGCAAGAAGATCAGCCTGCAAAGAGTGCAGTATAGCTGAATGTTCTGGCAAGATTTGGTAAAAGTAGGTTGTACCAAGGCATATAGCGGCTTGATACGCTGGGCATAATCGGGAATGTAAGTACACCCGAAGTTAAAAAAACCAGAAAAGATTGTAGTTTTTTCAGAGTTGTTGGAGTGCGCAAACATGCGCATTTCTCCAGGAAGTGAGGTGCTAAACCTCGTCCTTCGTTGTTGAGTTCATAGCCCAAAAACAACACCTTATACTCTGCAATGTGTGAATGCTCTCTAAGAGAGAAACAACACGTGCGGCAAAGACGCCCGGACTGTTTTTATAGCCCATGGCTAATCTTTTAAACAGTTTTTGTTTGCCGCCAGAAGTAAAGGCTGTCCATTGACTACTAATAGAGGACAGGTTATGACTGTAAAAGCCATTCGAATGTCAAGTGTGGTTTTAAACCTTTTTCTCACAAGACTATCAACGAGGGCAGAACTGTGGGTATTTTGTACCGCGCATGTCCGACAATGAGAGTTCAAATGCCGATAATCCAAAACTAGGCGGTACGACCCATCAGGTTTGGTTACAGTGAAAAGAGGATTATTCATGGGTGACACACATGTTCCAATTACACCTTGATATTCCAATTGTTCAAGGATTTCCATGACGTGAGATCTCGCTTCTCGTCGCATGGGATATTGGGGTTGTGGCTGTAGCATGGACCGTAGCAGAATCTCATGGCTTGGCGACAATTTATCCCACCCAACCTGAGTACGGTACAATGCCGGTGCTAGGCCCTGAGCCCGTTCTTCTGCAAAGTTCTGAGCTTGCTCCTTCAGCACAGTGTGCGCGAAAGATGGGACGATTACCTCCTCTCCTCTTGGAGCTGCCAAATCGAAAGCTGGGGGCCAGTCCGCCTTTGCTAGCAAAATGTCATACGTGGAGGTCAGATTTTCCCCAAAAAATCCCTTTTATTTTACGTTTTATGTCACCCTCAATTAAAAGAACTATGTCATATAGTCTGTCGGGGGAGCCACTCTAGTGTCAGCAGTTTCTACAGTAATAAATGTGTCAGTTGCTGTCGCCTTCAGATATGGACGCAGTGCTTGCCGCACTATTGTAACCTCCGCTGCGCTGTCTAGCAGCGTTAGTGCCCATGTCAGGTTCCAAAGCTGTGTTCTCACTATCTGTGGCATACCTCGCTGTTAGTGTAGCAACTTTCTTTTTCTGAAACTGAGGTCGTTGACGTGTAAAGTCGTCCTGCTTGCCTTTGCCATTAGCCGGGCGGGTTGCTCACGTCCTTGAGGGACACCCCGACCTCTGCCACGTTCACCTACACTGGCTTGTGAGACCAATGTTTCCAGTGAAGAACGAGGAGAACGTTGATCAGGAACCTGAAATCTATCAGGAGACCTAATTTGCGTGCGATCGCGCAACGCATATGTGCGTTCAGTAGTCACTGGTATTGGAGAGGCAGGACGCGACCCCTGTTTCTGTTGCTGCTTCCCCTGCTTCTTATTTTTCCAATTCTGTTTAGGAAAAGCTGGACGGTCGTCTTTAGTAGACTTAACCGTCTGAGTTTGCGGTTACGTTGTGATTTTAGCAAAAGGCTTCACACCCAAACTATCGCGACCAATGGTCTTAAAAAGCTTCCGCAACAATCCTTGGTAACTGCCAAGGTTTATCGACGTCGTCGACGAGGCGCAGCGCAATCGACACAGTGTAAGTTAACAGCATCTCCCTTGACGTTAGCAAGGATGAGATCAGCAACAACATCGAACACACTGACAAGCCTCAATCCCAACTCGACCGCCGCCTCAGAGCGTGCTCACCCTGTACACACTTAATCACGGAGGGTAAAACAGTCATAGACGGAGTACCAAAGTACTTCGCGTAGACCGCTGCAACTACCTTACCCCAATTCTCACAATCTGTTACCTCAGGGACCAAGTCTTTCTGCAAACTAATTGTAAGAATCCTGTGTTTCTCCACAGGAGTCGAATTAGGAAATACCGCTTCCAGCTGGTCAAATTTTTCAGCAAGCCAATAAGGCATATCGTCCTTATTCTGGGGGTGCTTGCTCATTACCGAATTAACCATAACGGGACTAATAGTGATCCCGGCCGGTCCAACTGGTTGCGTCGCAACACCAGGTGCCCCCACCTGGAGGTCGCGCGAGACGTATTGCACCAAAGCCATATACACCGCAATCAAGGCGGTATGTAGTTGACGCAAGTCATCCACCCGGGCTTGCAAATAATGTGGGTGAGGTGTGAACTCGGCCAAGACTGGCCAAGTGGCCCCAGGAATGGACAAGCGACCTAACCAAACTGGAGTTATGGTGCGGGGGAGGGCGCCATTGAATCAAATACAATGCAGCCAAACGGAAGTTGGAATTTCCTGCGTCCTATATGGCGTGTAATTCGCTGGACCTGCTGTAGGAGTGTATGAGTGGAACGTCTTATCATCCGCATTCATCTCCAGAAACATAACCCAAGAGTAGAAAAGCTCATAGGGGAACGATGCATCGGCACTCACTACAAAGATAACAGACATTCCATCGTCCGGCACCCCAAACTGCGTCAGATGACGCCGGAGAGGTGCGCGACTATGCACTGCAATAGAAACTTCAGCCATAAGGACGCAGAAAAGAAAAACAATCTATATTAAACTGTAGCACAATAAGGGGCAGTAATTCAAAATGAAACCTTTTTAATTGTCAAGCTTGAATGAACCTATAAATCATTAATATAGGTAGGTTTAAACCGTCACTCCCGTCAACCAGAAACAAGAGTAAGGGTTCTGTGTACAAATATAAGCACTACTAAGGCGTCTCAAATATAAGACCAAAACGTTAGGTGCGCCATGTTGCGGGGATTCTGCTCATGCACAGAACTATGTGCAGGAAACCAGGACCTCAGTGAATTGTGGTGTACCAAAAAACTCACCTTAGTACCTAGAACCCCTATCCGACTAGCATCAGTGTCTCGTTCGTTCTCCGTGCTACAGCGAAGCTACCAATGATTAGACAACCAGAACAAGCGACTTAGGGTACTCTCAGGAATGGTGGGAATCAAGAACACCTTTTCGTTTTTATTCTCATATCAGTCCACAAAGTGAGTAACCAGAAACACGGAAAAGATTAAAATGTTTATTTTTAACTATGTGCTCTAAAATGCAGTATTTTGGCTAACATAAGCAAACAAATGATTAGAAATAAAACCATCAGCATTTTTACAATTCCATAAACACAAAGGGAGAAATCATATTATAATGATAGTGGAAACAGGTTCTATAGCACCTTGTATACCACCCTCCCCGGGCTATAAGCTAGTTTTATAATAATAGAAGGTCTCTAGGTTTGAATGGGGAACCCCATACCTCCAAGATCAGCTTAGGTGAATCACATCACAGGATCAGCAACGCTCTCTGTGTCTGGAAAGATTTTCTCCAAGTGCCAGTATCATGCATGCAATGCAATATTAAAGGCACCCGAGTTTCAGATATTTGCAGCTGTGTGCTTGTGTCTAGAGCGTGGGCCGATCAACCTGAATTCAACAGCATACATTGTTATTTGACCTTGACGGCTTCTGCACACAGTGTTCAGACTAAGTTCACGGTGTAAGTCTAGGGATGTGAAAAACAGACCGTTCTCATGTGAAGAAAAAGCAAGCAAGCAGTTTTACTTATAATAACAGTTGCGTGTAGTATCGTGTGCAAAGAGCGGCAAAGTGGCAAGATGGCGTTTGACTTCTAAAATGCTTATGCTAACATACCAATGTGTGTAGGCAAAACCCTGTCCTCACTACAGTATGTTTTGAAATAAAAAGAGGAAACGCGGCAGTATAACCATCTTCATGATCGAGATTCTCCCCATCAGCGAGAGTGGGAGCCTAATCCACTTATCTGCATTATCTGTGAGCCTCTGTGTGGCTTTGCCATAATTTTCCAGCAGCACTACCGCAGGATCTGTGTGAAATTGGATGCCCAAGTAGCGGACCGCCTCCGTGGTCCAACGTAATGGGTATTCCATGGACGGTTCCACGGTGTTTGGAGTGAGGGGAAATATGATAGACTTTTTCGAATTATTTTGCAGTCCCGAGTGGCCCCCAATCTGTACCACCTCCCGCAGTATTGGAGATAGATTTACTTCCGGGTTATGTATATATAATAACGTGTCGTCTGCATAAGCAGAAATGTTCAGTGGGTATTCAGGGAATTTCAGCCCTCTGTGTGCGTGATACTCACGAATGGCGCACGCCAGTGGTTCCGCCACAATCGCATACAATAGCTGGGATAGAGGACAGCCCTGACGCGTTCCCCAGGTGATAACGGATCAGAGTTTATATTAATCGTCTGCGTTTTCGTTTGTGGTCTTCTGGTTTAAAAGGTATAGTATGTTTCTAGTTTTAAAACAAAGGAAAATACTAATTGTTTTACGAGGGTAGAAAATAGTTCAGTAAGAAAGATGAAACAGGGTGTGGGCTGACTGGAAATGGAAAAGGACACTGCACGTCTGAGCTCCGGGTTCCGGCGGGCCGCCAAATGCATTTGCAGCTAACTTAGCGGCTGCAATTAAAGCCCAGCTGGAAAGTTCCAGATGCCCCTGGGGGGCCTGCGCGTGGGTGCCTGAAATTGCCGCTTGGCCCCCATTTTGTGGGGGTAGCGCCACCCAACTTCCCTTTGAGCGAAGGGCTGAAGCCATTTTGGTTGAGGCGATGAGGAGTGGCTGATGAGACCACAGCACCATTTGTAATCATTTCTGGGGTGCTGCCCAACACCCTGCACTGCGGACAGTGGGGGCACATCCCCTATTGACAGCACAAACCGGTCCAGATGGAAGAGTGGTGGGAACTGATCCCCTGGTGCTGGACGATCTGGCAGGCTCACATAGAGGTGTGCAATCTTGTGGACAGCTCGGCTCGCCTTCTCATGGCCCTGATGGCATAGTCCCGCTGTAACCGGGAGCAGTTGATCAGCCCTCCGGCCCTCTGTAACACTGAGGAAATCCCACACTGGGCAAGGAGGTGAGCAGAGCATTTAAGCCTCAGATGAGGCCTGGACCATTTGGTGGCAGCCGGGCGTGGTCCCTCGCCCTCACAGCAACCTGCAGGGCAGTACGACAATTTCACCTGGGAACAATTAAAACTTGCAATCTCCCTGAGAAGTGATCGCATCGTGACTCCTGGCACCGGCTCCGAGATCCATTGAGGCCCTGAGAGAGCACTGGCTATGCAGGGCCGGCAGAGACGCTCCAACAAGTACTGATCATAGAGCTGGTACCAGAGGATGCTGGCTGCACCACTGACGCCCCCCTTCCTCTGGTCGTTATAGCACGAAAGCCACAGGGGCCTGCCCAATACAGAGGTCTGGGGTGCTGGCCTGCTCCCATCTGCACTAAGGAAAGTGGAAACCAAGCTCAGAGGGCCTGGGTGTACCTCTTTGAGTCATAGTGTCCGCACCCCTTCCTTGGGTCAGGATCGCACCCACTTGGCCCCCTTGACTCACTACCTGATTTAGGCTGGTCAGCGATCTGCGTAAATAGCCTGGTGCCCTGTCCAGCCCGGTGGTGGTGTGATCCTAATAGGGTAATTTTCCAGCAACCATTATTCAGCCTTGCGTCATCACCATGCCTTGGGGCAAAGCTTCCAGAGACAGCTCTGTCATCTCTCTCTTCTCCAAGTCCTCCCTGACGGACATGAGCAACAAGTGTGAGTCATCCCCACAAGCCCCAGGAAGATCAACAAATTGAACTCCTGGCCACAAAGAAGGATTTGCAAAATCGCATCTGCAGAAGTAACACCTGCATTCGGGGGGTCTCCCGGGGAGCGGAATGGGGGGATATCCAGGCCTTCATCAGAGATTTGCTCCAGGCCATTCAAGGGTGTTCGAGGGACCAGCCCTTACTCCTGGACAGAGCACACCGCATAGTAGTCATGGATGGCTGCCTTGATGGCACACCTGACATTCTATCCAGAGTCCCCTTCTTCCAAGAGAAGGGGGCCATCTTGAGAGGAGTCAGGTGGAGAGCAGATCTTGTTTTTCAAAGCATGGCTAAAGAGGACTTCATTGTCAGGCCAGCTTAAGAGGGACCTGCCTGATGCTGGTTTAGCCGATGCATGGTGATACTTACATCCAGATGTGCAAGACTACTCCTTCTACTCACATTTACATTTGTACTACTCCCGTATTGACTATGTATTCCTCACGCATTCCCTTCTGAGGTGCCTCGAGTCAATCAATCAGGGTTTTTAAAGTGGAGCTACTCACCCGTGAGGGTCACAAGGTGCTGAGTGGAGGAAAGGGGGCTGCTGATTCGTCTGTGCGCTTGGGTTCAGTCGAAGAGCCATGTCTTTAGATTCTTCCTGATTGCCTGAGTTGGAGGGGCAAGGTGTTCCAGGTCTTGGTGACGAGGTAAGAGAAGGATCTTCCTCCGGTTCTGGTCTTGCGGATCCATGGGACAGTGGCCAGGGCCAGATGGGTGGAGCGGAGGTGTCTGGTAGATACGTGAAATGAGAAATGGTGGTTCAGCTATGCTGTTCCCAGACACCCCTGCCACTTTTTCCAATGTTCCTTTCCTACCCCCTACCTTTACCGACAGTCCTCGCTTAAGAATTTGTTATTTCTTTCTCTGGCAGACTGTAGAATTCCACACAGGTAGCTAACTTTATGATTCCCCGATTTTACCCTGTTGGCCCCTTTACTCTTGCTTTAGGGCAACACCGGATAAAACGTCTACACCGCCCGCCTCCGCCTTATTGACCACACAGGGTTCTACCCATGGGCAACCAGGCAGGTGACCACAGCAAGCTTATACTCCTGTGAACATGAGACAGGTGTTGCGGAATCGGAGCTTCTCCGACTTCCACTGCCCACGCTGACCATAATGTTCCTTTGCATTCTAGAACAATGCTCTATTTCATGGATGCATGATTGCTGCTTCATTTTCCAACTTGATGAACTTTGTGCACACACTATGGTTGCGGCGCAATGTAAATGTGAACGCCTAAATGTTATTTTGTGATTTGTTTCTTGCAATTTTTCTGATGATGTCTGTATGACTTGTTAAACTCAATAAACAGATCTGAATAAAAGAAAGATAAAAAGTATCTTAAAAGTTTATGTAATAGTGTGAAAGTGTTTTGTTGACTATGTTGGTACATGCACTTGTGTAGCCTACGTTGCCAAACTGTGTTCTATCCAGTGTCTTTAGTGTTTGGTTCAGGGACCATAACTGGATATTGTTTAGTTGTAGTGACTAACATTATGTTGGCACTTGGATTTTAGCGTAATCAACCTTGGTTAATATCCTCTTGTGTATGGATGACATGTCTGTAGGAACTCACCCTTCTTTTAACAAAGTTAGATAAAGTTTATTTAGTTAATTGTTCAAATATATTTATTTTAGGTATTTTTATGGAGTGTGGTATTAGCTCCAAGGACCAGCTGAGTGCTATACAGAGACCATTTTTTTGTACAAGGAACATGGCGGGAATTAAGAATTGTAAATTCGAAAATATAATGGGTTGTAGCTGCTTTAAACCAGGACGTGATGTGGAGGTGGAATAAGAACAATTATTTGGGACAATGTCATACAATACACTTTACAGTTACGAATCGTACAGCACAGATTGCGACCCCCTAGTGAATTGCAAAGTTAAAAGGGAGGCAACAAGACGTCTCTGCTCCCTTGTAATTCGAAATGGTATGTGCAAATGCTTTGGGACCATTTTTTGTGACTGAGAACAGGGGCTAAGTATTAGCGTAGGTCAGTGGACCAACAACCCGGCATTCAAAATCACCATGTGCTGGTGTTGTGAACCGTGACCCTTATAGGAACAATAGTTACAATGCCACAAGACGCACACTGTGAGCCAGACATTGGAGAGAGCTGGACTGCGGACTCTCTGGCTGCTCCTCAGACTGTCCCCAGGCTACACAAGGGCAGCATAAGCTGTCAAATTTGAAATCAATTAATCACAAAAGAGGGGGACCAGGAGCGCTTTAAGGTCCAGCATACATGCTCCGGAAAAAAATCGTAACAAGAAACAGTATGCAGTTCCTAAGAAGGGAGGTATCAAGTCAGATATATGGGAACCAAAAGTGGGGGGATAGTTCCTTTTTGGAACTAGGGCCCTCACACACGCAAATGGGTGTCATGCTTCATCATCAGGCTCGCTCCTGTATTTGAAATCAAACCATCACATGATGGCAAGAAAAGGTAATGTGTGGAATTCTGCTATTTTGGGTCTAGCTAAAGGCAACTTTAGGCTAGTTGTCTCAAGGCCTCATGTAATCTACACAGAGAACTGCACTGAGTTCACTTCCCCGCAGCTATTGTCTGTTGGGCCATTCTTTAGCCATTGCATTAGCCATTGGCTAATTGTAAATATCACACATTACATATGGAGTTTTTACCATTGGCTAATTGTAAATATCACACATTACATATGGAGTTTTTGCCACTGGACTAAGGCATGTGATCATTTCATTGGTGAAGCAAAGAGGTCAGTCCACATAGGGAACAAGCTTCTTTTTTTTTTTGCTTTGTGCAGATGCTTGCATATTTAGTGTCACTTGATAATTATGGCAGCCTTGTTGAAGGACGTGCAATGTTGTGGCAGAGGGATTGGAGAAATTTGCTGGCTCCCATAATAATTCCAGTATTTTGTAATAATAACACTAGTCGGGAAGATTAAGCGAGCTATTGCCCAGAGTCACATGGTGCTGGGCTAACCTGCTGCCGGTGCCGGCGTTTGAAACGTGAGCCCCTGTATTCCAGAGTCAGCCTCCCTGGCCGCTGCGCCACACCTCTTCCTCATCCCATCACTCCTCCTCTGCCCCACTACGTGTGTCCCAACCTTCTGAGCCTTTGTCCTAATATGCACCCTCTACCAGTTCTACACCGCCTTTTCCTCTCTAGCCTATGCCCCATTCAGCAGTCCTATAATCTTCCCCGTCCTGTGTCCCATTTAACTGCCTATAATGTAACTTCTAAGGGCATGTGAGCGAAGCTTGCACTGTGGCTGCACATGCTGTACCCCGTGTGTGTTTCTGGTGGAAGCTTGCACTGCTGCTGCTGTCTGTTCTGTATCTGTTCTGTGCATTAGTGAATCTTGCAGTTATGTTGTTTTCACTGCTCAAAACCCCCAGCACATGGTATTGCCAGTGCTTGTTGCTTGTTGAAACCATTTTCAGGAATTAGATTTACTTTGACAACATGACGAAATAAGGTGTAACAAATCACTGTATGATTCTATTTAAAATACATGCAGAGGTTGCTCAGCAGACTGTAAAACTGTCGATTATAACCATTCTGATTGTAACAAAATATGTGCCTTTATTGCTAATTGCACAATTTTCAAGAGTGCTTTGGGGATTAGAGAGCTTGGGAGCCAGAGCGATAAAAATGAGAAAGGGAACTAGGTAAATTTCAGACAGGTGAGTGCCTCTAAAAAAGCAACAGGCTGAGCAGAGCCAGTCACATGCCAGGATTGAACCTAATATGCCTAATAGGCCAACATTGCTCTGGCAGTCAGTAACGAGGTGTGAAAGAAACCTCTGACAAGGCAGTAGGGGCTTCAGCAGAGCTAGTCGCATGTAAAGGGCACACCTGAGAGTCCAGACGTGCTGAGCAATGTCAGTCGCACATTAGGTGCATTTTTGATTCAGTCAGTAGGGCTGGGGAAGAGCCAGTCACTAGCTCAATCAACCCCTGAAAGGTCGATACAGCTAGCGACGTCAGCCATTCGTAGTCACGTCTCTGATAAGGTGCATTGAAGAAGCATAAGGTGCATTGATGAAGCAAGCAGTCACATGTCAGATGCAGTGTGTGTAGGAAGCTGGCTCTGTATATACTATACCAAAGTGAAGTGTAGTGTGCACAGGGTCCAGTGGAACCCAAAATGTAGGCAGAGGTAAAGTAGACAGCACCTCTCACTCTATTTGTGGTAGTGAGGTTGAACTGTAAGGCTTCATCAGAGGACAGTGTTAAGCATTTGTTGTACACACTCAGCAAATGAATTCACACACTCAAAGACTGAACTTCAGATCAATTGTTTTTGAATAAAAATATTATTTTAGTTATTTTATTTCCTAAAGCCAAGTAAGCCAGGCACAGGTAAGTGATAAATACTTTGCAGTAAATATACAGTTGTAATACAGCTTGGATTGTAATTGTATATGCACTTTGTTTTGGTTTACAGTATTGTTACTGAGAAATGCAATGCTTTGGAAATACAGTTCATATACTTTGAATGGGCTTTTTAGTAAAGTGACCAGTACATTACTTTCAGATTACTTTTCTTACACAGAGTAGTATACCTGGATACTACACTGGGACATTTCCTGTAAAGAGGTAAGTAAAAGCGTTTTTGTTATTTAGTACAATTTTAAAAGATTTCTTTAAATGTTATCCTATGGAGGAAAATAGTGTTATCGGTTTAAAGGTAAGTACTTTGTTGTGGGAGTTGGTGTTCTGGGGTAGGACTCGGGGACCCCCAGGGTCAAGGATGCACTCTTGTTACACCCTCAGCAGCACTAGGGCGGCCGGGTGCAGAGTGTTGAGGCCCAGTGTTATCCAATGGGGGATAGGAGGCCTCCGGTTGGTGGCTGCTGATGAGCAGGCCACTGGGTTGTTGGAGCAAAGCTCCTGGACTTACGGACAGGGCAAATGGGGGTTTAGGCCAGCACAAAAGATGCACCCTCAGCGGCACTGGCGCAGCCGGGTGCAGAGCAGCCGTGGTTCGTGCAGGTAACAGCGGTGGGGCCGTTTAAGGGGGGATTTCGAGGGACGATGCAGAGGGAAAATTTATTATTTATCTTATTTTCCCTCTGCATCGTCCCTCTAACTCCCTCCTTACACGGCCCTACCATCCCACCACTGTTACCTGCACGGCCCGTGTCTGGTGCAGAGTGCTGTTTTGGCATCAGAAGCCCTGTAGCTTTCAATGGGGAGTTTCCGGTTTGCAAAAGCACTGCATGCTCGGGGACGAAGGTCTTCTGGGTGTGACTACCTCTTGGAGAGGTAAGTTAGGATCTTGAGAGTTGGTTAGGCACCTTTGGTTGGGCCACCCAAGGCCGTGGGGCATCGGGTGCAGGGGTGCCTTTTAGGGTCGGATCTTCTCACCAGCTCCTTGTCACGGTTAGGGAACCTTCCAGTTTGAGGCTGCAGATGTCAGCTGGAGGCTTGAGGCAGGTCAGGGGTCGCCGGATCTTGGGTCAGGATCGCCAGGGTGACCTCCTCTTGGTGTTGGGCCACTCGAACTCGGGCCTTGGGCATCGGGTGCAGAGTGGTGCAAACTCACGAATCCTTGCGAAGCTGGAGTCTGTTGTTTGAACAAATCTGGAGTTCACGGGAGACAGAGTCTTTGGGATTAAAGGCAGGCAGGTCCTCCGGGTTTCTCGAGGTTGCTGGCTGCAAGACACACCGGGATTTTGCTGGAGCAGGTTCGAGGTGGGGACAGGCCGGTACGGCTGGGGCCAAGTCAGTGGGCGTCCTCCTCTTGTTAGCTTCGGCACGGCTGTTCGGTCCTTCTTCTTTTCTTCTTCTGGTTTCTTGTCTGAGGAAGCAAGGTTCAGGGGTGCCCCTCAAAACTAGATTTAGGGGCATTACAGGTAGGTAAAAGGTTGGGAGCAATGGGTCCCTTCCCTGGGGTGGTTACACCCCCTATTAAGCCCCCCTCCCCCAAGTGGGCGGAGGCATAAGTCTTTCTCTGGTTAGCTGGGTCCCCCCATCTGCAAGATGGCGGGGACTAAGACTTGTGCTTCACCTCGCCTCCCCACCTGAGGGGTGGAGTTGGCAGAGGTGGGCACACCTCTCTTCCTCCCTTGTTTTTCCCACCAGTTCTCCTGCTTAAAGTGGGGGTCAGAACCAGTAGGGACCAGTTGCTGAAAGCAGCAAATGGCCTGGGGAAGCTCACAAAGGCGGCAAGCCTTTGAAGCTTCCTCTTCGTGGACCCTGCCCATCCTGGGGGAGGAGGCTTGGCACCTCATCCCAGGATGTGCATTGTTTCAGGTCCCCCGAGGGCAGCAGACTCTCGACCCAAGGGTCAAGAAACATGTCTGGTGGTGGCAGCTGAAAGTTTTTCAGGGGACATCTCTAAGATGCCCTCTGTGTGCCTTTTTCATTAGATCTCACACTGCCATCAGTGTGGGTTTTATGTGCTGAGAAGTTTGATACCAAACTTCTCAGTTTTCAGGGTAGCCATTATGGTGCTGTGGAGTTCATAATGACAAACTCCCAGCACCATATACTCTTAATGGCAGCACTGCACTTACAATATCTAAGAATGGACTTAAGACACTGTAGTGGTACAGGGCTCATGCATCCGTAACCTCACCACTGGTATGGGGCACCCAGCTTGAGGGGTGACTGATCTATGCCAGCGTAGTGGGTTGTGAGCATGGCACACAGGGATGTGTGCCATGTCGACTCTTCAGTTTGTTCTTCTCCAAGACACACAGCCTGCCAAGGCAGTGTGTGAGTGTGACGGTACAGGACCTCTAAGGGTGGCACAATAAGTGCTGCAGCCCTTAGAGGCCTTCCCTAGTCACAGTGCCCTGGGTACCTGTGGTACCATTTACCAGCGGCTAACCTGTGGCCAGAGATGCCAATTGGGTTTGGGTTAGTTTTGGGGAAAGAACACAGGCCCTGGGAACCTGATTGGCAGGGATCCAGGGCACATCAAGTCAAAGTGCATCAGTAGTCTGGCAAAAAGTGGGAGGGTTACTGCAACAGAAACCCAGCTTCTCGCAGTGTGCACCTCTGAAAGGTAAGCAGGGCTGTCAAGGTATTACATGATGTTCCTAAGGGCATATCCTTCTAGATTGGCATCTCTAAATAAGCATTGGCAAAGGAAATTGGGTTAGATTATGTGTAGTGGAGACAGAGAGAAAGGAAGACATACCTGCATAGATGTAGGCAGGGCAGGTTTCCATGTGCACATGGAGGCCACCACACACACAAACTCGGATGCATTCATTCAACGAATAAACAGGTTTCCCTACATACAGACAGTACACATAGTCATACAGACAACAATGGCCTTAGTATGTGTCAGTGTGTTGTGTGTATGTGTTCGTGTGGCTTTGATACGTGCACTGCTGTTGCATGCCCTAAACATTTTCTATGTGAAGGGTAGCATGCACCGTTGCAGCCTGTGCTATACCTGTTCTTGGGGTTCAAACGAAGCTTGCACTCCTTGGGTCCTCCACTTCCTGACAACCTGCTCACCTCCTAGCAAAACGCTACCCTTGCACTTTAGGTTCCCTCTTGCCATCTGTGCTCCCCATTTTGTACATGACACTCGACCTTGATAGTGCAACCGTTTTGCCTTTTGTGTGGTGAAAAGCTGCTCTATAAGCTTAACGAACAGACAACACATTCAGGCAGGGCATCAGCACTGCACGCTTTGCTAACGCAAAAAGAGTCCCAGGGTGGACAGAAGCAGCGCATGCTCACTCGAACAGAGAGAACAGGTGCAACATGTGCAGTGGCAGTGAAAGCTTCTCTGTGTGAGGGAAAAACCTAAGAGTTACTTTTAGCCATGTGCTGCTTTATCTGGGAATTACCCAGTTTGCAAACCTCTTTACAATATCTACAAAAAACTATTTTCACTATAAATTTTAAAAGCCATCACATTCCACATGCACTTGTACATAAATATTTCAGTAAAATCATAGATCTAACTTTAGTGTAAGACACTAAAACACCCAAATAAATAATGTTGGCATGTTTTAATGATATTTTACTCGGTTTATGTGTAAATGTGCTTTTTCCTTTCCTTTCTTGCATTACAAATAAAGATAACATTACAGTGCCCACATGCATCACTCCATATGCCAAACTTCACCATGAATACGTTTATAAGTAGGATCCATCTAGAAATAAAAAGCTAAACCTGTTTGGTTTGCCAATCCGTGTTTATGTTGTTGAGGATTTTTGTGGGGGCTTTGTGGAACCGATGAGCATTTTACTCTCTCTTATAATGTTGCATTGGCACAGACCTCAGTCACATATGCACATACATCAGCTATGAACTTTCACAGTTGAGAGCCATTTTCTCCTGGCAGTCAGAATGGGCGTCCGCTTATGTTTGTTTTTAAACATCTGTCATTGTATACATGAGCCACCCGAAGCTGTTATGTATCCTGCTTCTTTATACAGTGCAATCGTTAACGGATTGTGTATGTGACATATTTAACAAATCCTTATTTTGTTTAAAAAAAGACTTAGATAAATCCACTAAAGGATAGACTTGGGATGTAAAAATGTGATGATTAGTGAAGAAATGTGCTGAAGCCCCCTTTCTAAGAGCAGTGTTTGTTTGCTATAGATAAGGAATAGTTCTCGAGGAGGCGCAGTTCGTCTGTCCATCAGCATCAAGGCTCAGTGAGTGCACTCCCAGTCATCAGACATTTGGGCGCAAGGCACAGCGATTACGAGGAGAGCGCGCGCGCCGCTGTCTGGACCAGCTGTTACTGGCGTTGATATACGCCCTGCTCTCCTCTTCCTGTCATGGAGGAGGGGCGCAGCCGCGTGCACATCCCTCTGACTGGAAGTGCGCAGCTCTCTGGCGGCTCCTCCCCGTTTATACCCAAATGAATCGTTTCATTGTCCATTTATGAGGCAGCCGCCTGATGATACCCACCGTTGGCTGCACCGGGAAAATCTATTTTCTTCATTCAACATGTTGCCAGTGAAGGAAGACACGGCAGAAGGAAGCCCCGACGAAACGAAAAGGCACGATGACCGACTGCTAGCCATGTTAGAGTAACACGTGTGTAAGAGGACGAGTGAGAACGAGCCGAGCCAAGGGTCTGGCAATGATCTTAAGAGTCCGTGCTCGAGCCGAGCCTTGAAAATATTTGCTATGTAATCATACAACACACATCACATAAAATATGGTAGTCTCTTCAATGTTTTTTTTTGTAAAGTGTATTTCTTTAACATTTGGAAGCTTTGACAATGTTAACAGGGAACATTATAGCACTGCACTGTGAAGTACTTAATAAAAGTGATAGTTTTGTACAACTGGTAGTCTGAACTCACACATTTGAAAGGGTTTTCCGACTCCATAATAAAGAAAAAAGACATTTGGTGAAATAAAATATTTGCCTAAGATCAGACAGTTTAAGCTGGGAAGCCACGATTTATCCTGGATTCTGATTTCAGCCAGTAAATGGGTATCTATTTGGTTTTTACCTCTTACTTAGGGGCATATCAACAAGGGCTTTATCTCTGCTTTTTTGGCTTTAAAAGCCAAAAAAGCTGAGATAAAACTAGCGCCCTATCAACAACAGGGTGCTAACATGCAAATTTGCATGTTAGCACCCTTTTACTCTACGCTTCCCCTTGCATCTCTAATGAGATGCAAAGGGGGCGTTCCAGAGTAAAATAATAGGAGAAATGTCGCTAAGCGACATTTCTCCTATTATCAAGAATGTCGCTAACCCTGTTAGAGACAAAAAAAGCAGCGCTAACTGCGGTTAACGCTGCTTTTTTACATCTGGTATTTTTCTGACTTAGCCATGATATCCTATGTAAGGTGGATATCATGGCTAAGTTTGCCTGTCCCTATCAACAAGGTAACGTGAGATTATCGCTGGGTTTCCAGGGATAATCTCACGTTAGCCTGTTAGCGTGAGGATTTTTATCGCTATTGAGATAAGCGTTGCTAATAGCACGCTATCTCAGCGATAAAAATTCACGCTAGCCGGCGATAATTATCCTAGCGCTAAGTGCGCTTAGAGATAATTATCGGCGGTTGTTGTTGATATGCCCCTTAATTTTTCAGTTTTTCAGCACCCCCCCCCCCCCCCAAAAAAATGCGTTGCTCTCTACTGAAGAAGGACAATTATCCTGAAAAACGTGTCTAGAGATACACAGTACTGGCTGCACCAACAAGGGTGAAAAACTAAAGCCTGACATCGAAGAAAGTGTTATCATGCACTGCATTTATTATGATGCATCAGGGCAAACTGAGTGCTGGAGTGTGAGGCAGTGTGCGCCCACCCCCCTCCTATTTGAAAAGGCTCCCTTGAGCTAACGAGCTGACAAGCTCTGGTTTATGCACCTGCACCCATCGAGTTGTACTGAGACCTGAAAAGACTTTGGGCAGCATTTCCAGCACCCCCCAAAAAATGTGTTGCTCTCTACTGAAAAAGGACAAATTTCTTGAAACACGTGTCTAGAGATACACAGCACTGGCTGCACCAACAAGGGTGAACAAGCATTTGCATAGCCAATAGGTCTCGCCTTTGGGACCTTATAAGTGTTTAGTTAGCCAGCACAATATCCAGAGTAGTAAAAAGGTTGCTTTTTATTGTGGCTTGATAAGCTCATCGTCTCACAATGTCTGAAGCCATACAAGCTAATATGACCCTCGATGTAAGAAAGTGCTTGAGATGGGCAAGTAGTCAAAGGTACTTAACATCTGCACTTTTTCAATCTGGATGGGAGAGTGCCAACACTTTTCAGCAGGGATACAATATTTTAATGGAAGAGTACCAGAGCTTCTTAGGAGCAACCAGGCACTCTGGATATATTGAGTACTTGTACTTTTATATTCTCATACCAGACTAATACACTGTATACTCGAAGACACTCCCAACTCTGTAAACAACACAACCCTCCCTGATTTGTCTCCACCACCCTCTCCTATTGGGCTCTTTTTTCATCCTCTCCTATCCCTTTATTCAATTTGCTGGCTTGTATCCTATCTCCCCCTTTATCTGTGGAAATACCATTTCTCTGCCAGGCTCACTGTCCACTTTCCTCCTACTGACGAGTTTCACATCAGCTTTCAGGTTTTCTCAAATCGAACTGATAGACCCAGCTTGGTTAAAGATATGGCACTTCCCACAGTGCTAGATCCTGAGCCATACCGGAATAACAAGCTCCTTAACCACTATCTACTTATTTGTACCAGTTCACACTTACAGCCAAGAGGGTGAGAGTTCTAATTATGAAATAATAGGAGTATAGTGTACCCTATTTGCATGCTTTTTCTCATTATCAGCACTTACAGGACCTCTGCCTCCCCTCCGTTGACTTCAATAAAATCATTATGTTCTTGCTGAACCCCGAGAATATCCACAAACATTCTAATTTTCTACAAGAGTCTTTAAGTGGATTGAGACGGGCTGCTTTGACTCAGCCAATGTTCCCTGCACATCGGTCAGTACCTGAGTCATTTTTTGCATCAACAAAGGAGCTGGGATCCTGAAAGAGACTCCTCAACACCTGCAGGCATGCTACCTGTCAAGAATTTCAAATTGTCAACTATGTTTGGTGCATCGTTCAAACACACACATTTTGATTGAACTCTAGCTGTGTACTCCATTTCTGGACCTCAATTGCAACTCCTTTTTTGACCTAGTGGAACTATGACACCCTTACTCTAGGTAGTGGTTCCCTTTAATATATGTGGCCCAATCAGGTTGGTCTTGGGCTCCCACCTTTCCCCAGGTAAAGGCAGGTGGGCATAAAATGGTCTTTTACAAGAATGGCAAAGTTAATGTACTTCCATTGGCCACTTCAAAACAACAGGGGTTATCATATAGATTTTTTTAGATCATACTCTTTAGCATTGCTCACCTCTGTTGCTCGCTCCTTTCTTTCCAAAAAAACTCTTCATGGGCCGCAATGTGGCAAAAATGTAGGCGGAGGGATCGTTCCTGTTTTACCCTTACACAGCTTTATCCGTTACTTTTTTCTGGTGAGCAAGAAACTTAAAGGCTTGCACCCATCAACAAATCTAAAATCTCTTAGCTTAACAGCTAGTTCTTATATCAATATTTAAGGATCCATTTTCTCAGAGCTATCCTTATTGCCAGAGACTGCATGTCACATCTAGATCAAAAAAGACACTTCTTTCTCGATGCCAATTTGTAAGGAGGACCAGAAGTTTCAGTGGGGGAATTGGATGAGGTCATTCCAGCGCCTTACATTAGGTCTTTCCTCAGACCCCTTCGCTCCAGCATAGGCCATTCCCGCACTTGCAGATTTTGGCTCATCGACTACCTAGACAACATTCTCCTGCAGGCTAAATGCCCTCTTTTGCTTGAGGAAAAACTTAATTACATTATAAGTCTTCTTCACTGCCAAGACTTCATAGCAAACGTCAAGAAGTGAGCTTGTCACAGAGTTCCTCAGCTTAATTGCTGAAACCATACTTTAGCTGCTCAAAAGTAGTGGAGAGAACTTTGTCACCTGAAGATGGGCCTTTGTCTGAAGTTAGACTGGAAACTCCTATCAACAGGGTACGTTGCCTGAATAATTGGTATTATCATGTTAGCCACACAAATGCATTTTGAGAGCCTTCTGGAATTAGAAGGCCCTTCACTTGAGAAAGTATTTCACTTATTCATATTTAATACCTGTAGACCAGGATTGCTTGAAGGAATTACACTGTTGGTTAAACAACGGAGAAGTGTGAAATGGCCAGCTATCTTTCATACTTCAGATGTGGTCCTGGAATAGGATGCAAGCAGACTAGGCTGAAGTGCCACCCTGCAGGGTTTCAAGATTTTGGACACTAGACATAAAGTCTGCTCCTTATGTTATTTTTCTTGATCTTTCACCTCTTTTGGACTTCTTGTCAAATAACAGAAATACTTGAATACTGAATGTCCCTCAGGAAATTTCAGGGACTCTAGCAATGGGATAGACCACTTGTGGGGTCTCTTAGAACTTGATGTCTTCAACTCCTTCCTTAATTATCAGCTTACCAGGTTTGTGAGCTGGTGCGTGGACCCAAAGAGTCTGTGACAGACACCTTTCTCAAGAATGGTAACTCTTCCATGATTGCACCTTCCCTCCTTTCTCAGTGATTCCCCAAGTTATAATCCACATTCATCATTGTCTGACTAGCCTGGTTCTAGTGACCCCCTTGTCACCCTTTCAGACTTGCGAACCAGCCATCCTGGAGTGTGACACAGACACTCACTACCAGTTGCTCTCTTATCCGCCTGCCCTGTCGGAAGGTCACCTCTCTGCTACCAGCTTGGCTCGTCTTTGGGTTAGAGCCTGACTCAGAAACTTTTCATGAGCGACTTCAAAACTGGTATCTGACCCTGTTACCTGCCATTCAAGGAGCTTATAAAGAGTCACTGAAGGAGCCCATAAAGAGGCATGATCAGGCTGGGTGACCTTGTGCATGGAATGTATTGTGGAACTTTTTTGCACCCACTATCTCACAATTAGCAAACTATTTAGCACCACTTCATGGTAGGGGCTTTCCTCTCACAAATTTGATTTTCCATTTGTAAAGAAAAAATATAATGCTGTTGTGGCCATGGGATTCTTCTCCCATACCGGGGACAGGGAGAATTCTAATGTTTTTACTTTTCTTTACCACCAGGTTTTACCTGGCAGTAAGAAACAGTAAAAAAATAGCTACATGTCCACCTGTCTAGATTGGGCCGTCGGAGATGTTTGGATACGGAGGAGACAGAGTACTCTCCAATCAATCAATCAATCAATCAATCAATTAATCAATCAATCAATCAACTTTATTTAGATCACAAAGGATCATAAAAGTACACAGCCCATGATTAAAAGGAACCAAAAAAGTGAACTTACATAAAATCATTTCCATATAAATAAATATAAAATCAGATGAATCTAAAAACTAGGTACATCATAAAGTGAATTTAGTGTGCTTAACCCACATTGCATAACAAAGTCTAGACAGATCAAAAGACATCAGCATGGGAATAGATTTAAGATCACTTAAATCTAAAAATTTGGCGTGTCATAACGTGCATTTAGTGCGCTTAATCCACAGTGCATTCCAATATCTAAACAGGCCAAAGACCACAACTCTGCGTGTATCTGTCCTCAGAATTCTTAACACCTCAAGGTAGTGGCCTGGGCCGACTAGTTTACAGAGTGGTATTATCTATTTTTCCTTAAGAATCTGTAATTTGGACAAAAGAAAAACAAATGCACAATGGATTCAGGACTAGCATTACAGGCAGGCCAGAGGCCATCGTTAAGAACATAATTGCACCACTTTTTACTAAACAGTTTAGTCGGTATGGTCTTATAGTGAAACTGGAGAAATAATTTACAGGCCAAGGGGGGACAATTTCATCTATTGTATCCTCAAAACAAGAGACGGATTTGAAGTTTAAAAAATCAATAGTCTAACGGCCCTCTGTTTTCGCCAAGGCTTGTGTTGATGTTACTTCCCAAAACCTTTCCTTCAACCTTGATCTAGATATAGTAGCCAGGCTATCTGGATCAGACCAAACCCCCTCCACCCCAAGCCTCCCCAGTAGCTCTCTTAATGTTCTAAACCAGGGGATCGAGATTATCGATGGTAGCTTCAGGAGCTCAAAAAGTGGCTTCCGATAGGGCAAGAGCTCATCCACAGACCACAACCTGTGCCAGAACACAAGATGTTTGTAGCTTAGTTTGTGTGCTAACTGCCTTTGTGCAAGATCCAAATAGAGGGGCACCAGTGGGGTACTAGCAGGTAGGTGTACCAGGGATCTAAGAAAACAATTCTCAGTTGTAGAAAAACAATTGTCATTCGGTACCCCATAATTCTGCTCCATAGAGGGCACCACCTAGTACCTTTGTATTATAGATTTCCAGAGCGAGCACAAGCTGTCTTGACAGTGTTTTCCTTTTTATTTTGGCAATATTGGCAGTCTGGTGTATAAGTTGCCTTTTGACTTTCTCAATATGTGCTGCCCAATTAAATGACGGTGTCAGGCGAATGCCTAAATAAACCAAAGCGTCAACTCGCTCCAATTTACTGTTTCCAACTAACACAGGTCTTTTGGTGGGATTAGCCACTCCTTTTCTAAAAATC
This sequence comes from Triturus cristatus, assembly GCF_964204655.1. Taxonomy (NCBI): domain Eukaryota; kingdom Metazoa; phylum Chordata; class Amphibia; order Caudata; family Salamandridae; genus Triturus; species Triturus cristatus. Next base: position 372,213,783 of record NC_140588.1, read on the forward strand.
ATATGTTTGGTTTTGGATTCATTTAGCATCAACCCTCGCTCGTCACAAAACGTAATAAAATCATATAAAAGCTGCTGCAATCCCTGCAGCGATTTAGAAATTAAAAGTGTGTCATCGGCAAAAAGAAGAGCAGGCACTCTTTTTTTTACCGATTTTTGGGGCATCACACCCATCTCTATCTAAGAAATCGACAACACAATTTATAAAAAGGATACAAATTTTGGGGGCACTGGACTGGGAAGGGATCTGTGACTTGGTTATTCTCCCTTTCACTTCACCTGTGCTGTGTTTGATGAGTGTAGTCTAATTAAGATGTCTAAAAGATTCCTTGGTATACCCTGCTCCCTTAAAACCCTCCAGAGACTTGCACGAGCAACTAGGTCAAAGGCAGAATGTAAATCGACAAAATCCACATAGAGCTGTCCTCCCTAAACTTGCACTTCCTTCCAATAGATGCACAATAGATGGAAAGTTTCGTCCAAGGTGCTTATTTTTGCTTGATAACCTGCTTGGAGATCACTGAATGTACTCTCCACTATGGTCAAGCTGAAGGTCCACCTGCATTTAAATTGGCTCCCTCCACAGCCCCTGCCAGCTACCCTGGTAGGAGTTGGCCACTTAGAGTATTGGTTGGTGCCCACCAGGGGAACCCACAACACTGTATTCATAGTTAAGAGATGCAGGGGGAGGCCCAAGGACTCAGGAGCCCCAGCTAGCTCCCCACCCACCAACAAACTGGGTGCTGACGGGAGCCGGATCCATTACTTTACTCCCGTCCAGGCGAGAGCAGCTTTATTCACCGATGCTGCTGGGTGGGAGCAAAGTTGTACTTCCTACCTGGAGAAGTGTGGGCGGGGAATAGATTTCTATTCCCTGACTGCACTCCCCCGGGAAGGGAACCTCAGTGTTCAAGGGAATGAGGCCTGTAAGACACTGCAATTGAGCTCCAGAGAATGGTGTCTCTGTAGCCGATCTTCATGGAGGGGGCCCAACTCACACCCCCTCCACAAAAAAATACACTGGCCCTTTGAAGCTTTGGGAGGAGGGGCGTGCGATCCCCTCCCCACTATAAAAAATACCAGGTCTGAGACACAGGGTCCCTGCCTCAGGAAGCTTCAGGTATGAGTGCAGCATGCCCCCTTCTCAAAATGTATCTGTTGGCCCTGGTGGATGGGCTTGCCGGGGTCTATCCGAGGCACAGGAAGGGGAGCTGCGTACCCCCTTCCACATTATAAAAATAGCGGCCCCAGTAGTTGAGGTCCTCAGGGCCTCATAAAGGACTGAAAAGGGGGGCTGCACGATCCCCTCCTCCCAAAAAAACACTGTACCCCCGCAAGAGCCCTGACCCAACCAAGGTTTTTTTTTTTTTTTAAAGTCGGGAGACCATCGCACCAAAAGAAGCGCATATTTGGCCCCAGATGGGGTGTCCCTTTGTGGGCTGGGGGTGTAACAGAGTATCCCTACCCAGCCCCGACTATATGTTTTTAAAAAACCTTTTTCTAGGACACAGTACTGAGTCCCCCAGTCCTAAATTAGCTGCTGCCACATCTTTGTTGATGTGGTGGCAGCTACTCAGATCTTATCTCAAGATCTGTTGGCTCTGCTGATCCTCTATGGCATGATATATCTATACATTTTGACATTTAATTTCTCAAAAAGTACTGAGTGAATTTACACCACACTGTTCAGACCAAGGAAAACTTTTTCTCAGCCTACACTTAACGAATCACCCTGAGTGTGTTATAGATACCCATGTATATGGCGATTCTTGAAAGCTATTGAGACTGATGCAGAAATTGACAATACTAAAAAACTGGATTTTGCAAGCATAAGTGCAAATGAAGGGGGGAACACGGAATTCAAGGCAAAATCTAAATTTATCCCTCCTACTGCACCTGTCAGTATTGAAGCGTTCTCAGATTTAATGATTGGGGAGTTGAGAAAAATGCAATTTGTCAATGATACAAAAATAAGGAAAATCTTTATATGCAATGAAGAATATAAACAAGTAGTGAAGAAGTGGAGTGAGAATGAGGGTTGTGTAGTGAGAGGATCTGATAAAGGTGGTAATGTTGTCCTATGGGATAAAAAGATGTATATGGATGAAGCCTACTCTCAGCTAAATGAAACAGAATGTTATGCCAGAATTGGTCAGAGCAGATTTGATACAGTAGAACATTATTTCCACAGAAAACTAGATGAGTGGATAGGCACCGGGTTATTGAACTGGGATGAATGGAGTTTCATTATAAATATTGACCCAAAATCACCTGTATTTTATTTGATCCCCAAGATTCACAAAGACAGCAGGAAACCGCCAGGGAGACCAATAGTGGCAGCTATTGATAGCCTTTTTGAAAAAGCATCTGTAAATGTTGACCATTTTCTATAGCCATTAGTACAAAATCTTCCTCCATACATTAAGGATACAACAGATTTTCTTAAAAGAATTTTTGATTTAACATGGGAAGAAGGAATGGTAATGATGAAGCTAGATGTAACATCGCTTTACACAAGTATTAGACATAGAGATGGTTTGTTAGCCACAAAACACTGTTTGAGAGCAAGAGCAATCAAGTTCTATAAACATAATGAAATGATTCTGAAAATGATGCAATGGTGTTTAACTGAAAATATTTTCTTGTTCAATGGTGAACTGTTTCAACAGTTAAGAGGGACTTCGATGGGCACCTGCTCCCCCTCAGCTTTGCAAATGTGCATATGGGCTGGTGGGAGGAGCATGTGCTCAATGCATCAGGTTTGAGTAAATGGTCAGAAAATATCGTCTTGTGAGTTTGTTACATTGATGATATTTTTGTACTATGGAAGGGTGATAAAGAGTAGTGAAAGTTTTCATGGAAGAACTCAAACAGAACAACCTTAACTTGAATTTCACAAGTGCAATAAACAAACAACAAATTGACTTTTTAGATGTAAAGATTGAGATCAAAAAGTCTAAACTCACTATCACAGTCTTTAGAAAACTGACAGCAGGGAACAGTATACTACACGCGGATAGTTTTGACCCACAATCACTCAAACACAAGAATACCATTTGGTGAACTCTTGAGTGCAAAGCGCATTTGCAGTGGGGAAGATCAGTTCAAGCAAACACAGACTAACATGACATCTAGACTCAAAGAAAGAGGGTACCCGGAGGACATGTTGGAGAAAGCACAAAAAAGAGTGAGGGCAACCAATAGGGAAGCTCTACTGTTTAACAAAAAAAGGATCACCCTAAGATCCCAAGAAAGAGCAAGTATTAAGGTTTATTACTACTTTCCATACCAAGCACTTACAGTTAAGAAAAGCATTAAATAAGCATAGGCACCTTGTAGGAAAGGGTCCTGTAAAAGGAAAGGAAATGACAGCTAAACCACAAATAACTTTCAGGAGATTCAGATCAATGAGAGATGTTTTAGTCAGCAGTAATGTCACAACCAGCCGCCAATCATGGTTACAACCAAGTCCAGGTTTTAAAAAATACACTAGGTGCAAAGCCTGTGCAAATGGAAAAAATATGGCTGAGCTAGTCATCCCATAAGGGAAATGAATCAAGATAAAGAAACCCCTCACATGCAAAGCCAAATATGCAATATATGGAGTATCATGCCATGCTCAAAATGGTACATTGGCAGAACACAATTGTAAGCACACAGATGCATTCTTCAACATCTACTAGCTATAAAAAATGCAGATAACACATATCCAGCAGCAAGACACTTTCAAAAAATGCATCAAGAAAATTATACACTTCTGACTTACAATGTGATTGACAGTGTCCCAAAAAAAACAAGAGAAGGAAATAGGGAAAGAGATCTCAGATGACTAGAATCTAGATACATATTGGAAATGGACAGTATATGGATGAAGAGCTCTTTGTACACCTATAACCTCACAGTTTTTTTCCGTTTTTTTAATATCTACTTCTTGCAGGTAGGTCCTGAAGATCGCAGAAGTAGGAGTTTTAAAGAAAAGTTTTTAATTTCATATAATTGTGTTCTTTTATAGGAATACAAGAAAGGAAGCTGGCTTTTGGCGGTCACAGAGAGTAGCGACAGTTAAGTTAGACTTCACATCCAAAACAAGTACTTTGAAATTAGCAAGTAGACTATGGTATATGTCTGTCTGGTTTCTAATAATCACTGTTCTTCAAGTGGACTATAAAAGAATAAGAGGGAGGGCACATAGAATTATGACAAATATTACTTTTGATGAAAGTGTAGCGATGAACTATAGTTCCACTTGGGAATGTAATGTAATATATGTAATGATTATTCCCACATGGGCGGAATAACAAAACGTTTTAATGATTATGCGGCAAAAAGATGAGCTTTATAAATGTATTTAACAAAACTATAAAGACAAATGTCGAAATGTCTTCTGTCTATGATATCTGAGAATACTGAAAAAAGCAAAGAAGAAATGTATTGAAAATAATTATACACTACAAGATGGAGCTGATATTTAACTTGAATTTGACAGTCCTATCTTTATGTCAATGCCAAAAGCGGAGCACAGGATGTGTTTAAATAACCTTTTTATGCATTGCGATCAGCATCTTGAACAAAGTGTTCAGACTACGGAACGAGTGGATGTGTCTTCTGCTCTTTTGAGCAAATAAACGAAGTGGATAAAACACAGCATTGGAGTACCGTGGTTTTGTTCGATTCGGAGCAAACCGACTAAGGGATTGGAATTGCAGTGTGCGGCGAAGCGCTGCTAACATGCATCATCGGCGATTTGGAAGCCCGGCAGGCAACACGCCAAACCTTGAAAGCATAAATATATATATATTCACTGAAAAAACCATAGGTTTCACAGGCGTTATAGTTAGGAATTGGCATTTAAAAAACCTTAGAAATTCACTGAAAAAAACATAGGTTTCAGGGGCGTTATAGTTAGCTGAAAACCCTAGAAATTCCCCTGTTATAGTTAGTTCAGCTAACTATAACTCGCACCCCCGCAATGCACTGCTGATGACGTCACATATTACATCACTCATGACATGGTCAGTGACATCATTGATGACATCACTGATGACATCTGAAATTACATCACTGAGGACATCACTGATGACGTCATCCAGTGAGTGTGTGTTTCTGTAAATTTTAAATATGTTTAATATATATATAGGGAAAAACCTATGGAAGAATGAGTGGGTGTATAAGTGTGTGAATGGATTATTTAGTAGGTGCGTGACTGACTGTATAAGTGAGTCATTAAATGTATCTTACTGCAGACTAGTGACTAAACTGTGTGAATGTTTGTATCTGTCTGTCTGTTGGTGTATAAGCGGCTGCATGGTTTTGTGAATAGCTATATGAGTGTCTCTATGGGTTATTGATTGGTTGTCTGAGTATCTGTTTGTGTGCCTGAGTGTTTGTGTGGGTGGGGTGTGTGTGACTCTGTGCATACATGTGTGAGTGGGTGATTCTATGGGTGCATGGTTTTAAGAGTGCATCTGTGATGGACTGTATGGTTGGGTAAGTGTATGAATGGGTGTGTTAGTGATTGAATGTATATCTCAGTGGTTCATGTGTGAGTAACTACATATGTGAAAGGCAGTATATATGTGTGTAAGAGTATATAAGTGGGTATATGTGAGAGTGTGTGATTGTGAGAGTGGCTGTATGGATGAGTGTGTGCTTGTATCAGTGATTGTATAAGAGCGTAAGAATGTGGTACTATTTTTATGAGTAAGTGAACTTGTCTGTGTATAACTGCATAGATGAGTAAATGAGAGTGTGATTAATTATTTGCATGACTGACTAGGTGTGAGAGTACCTCTATGGATGATTGGTGGTGTGTGAGTGTCTATGTAGGTGTATAAATGCATATGATAGTCCTGTACTGAGTGACTGTAAGTATAAGTGACTGTACAGGTGAGTGAGTGGATGTGTGTGTAGATCTAAGAGTCAATGAGTGGGTATGTTGTTATTGGTATTGGAGTATCTATGGTTTTGAGAATGGACGTCTGAAATTTTGATTGAGTATATCAAAGGGTGTGAGAAGATGCACTAATTTATCACATGGATGACGTCATCAGTGATGTCATCAGTGATGTCATTTCAGATGTCATCAGCGATGTCATCAGTGATGTCACTGACCATGTCATGAGTGATGTAATATGTGACGTCATCAGCAGTGCATTGCGGGGGCGCGAGTTATAGTTAGCTGAACTAACTATAACAGGGGAATTTCTAGGGTTTTGTATGAGGGAAATGTCCAGCTAACTATAACGCCCCTGAAACCTATGGTTTTTTCAGTGAATTTCTAAGGTTTTTTAAATGCCAATTCCTAACTATAACGCCCCTGAAACCTATGTTTTTTTCAGTGAATTTCAAAGGTTTTTTAAATGCTAATTCCTAACTATATCAGGCCTGAAACCTATGTTTTTTTTAGGGAATTTCAAAGGTTTTCTAAATGACAATTTTGAATGTATTAATTGTTATACTGATATTTTTGATACTGATTTACTACATTTTTTAAACTATTTATTTTTAGATATATTTTTTTAAATTACATTATAATTACATTATACATTACAATACAAAATATACTTTCTCAGAATGAATTACTTTAGTTTAAATACTTGGCAAATAGGCAACAGACTTTTAAGTACAGTAGTTACAGTTGTTGCAATGGGCAACACAATTTCAAACACAAAGCAACATTGAGCTCAATGTGAATTTCTAGTTAAATGCAATTAGTTACTTTATGGATTACTTTTCCAACCACAAGACTGGATCCTAGATTCAGTCCTTGGACATCTCCTGTAAACAGTTGAGTAAAAGCGCTTTAATTACAGTAGTGATTTTTAAGGAATATTATTGTATTTTAAAACTTGACACTTAGAAACTTTTTCCCATAGAATCACCAATGTTATCCTACGGCAGAAAATTCACTTAGCAGGTAAGTAGTGTTATTGTTACTTTTTCTTACTCAGTGGTGGATCCTGGATCCAGCACTGGCCAACCTCCTGTAAACAGTTGAAAGAATGTGTTTAAGTCATACAGACGATTTTTTAGGAATATTTTTAGTTTGTGAAAATAGACACTTAGAAACTTTTCTGGTGAAAACCACACAATGGATTCCTATGGAAGGAAATACAAGTTACTGGTAAGTACACTTAGAATTACTTTTCAAGGTCAGTGCTGAGCTAAATGATGCAGCCCTGGGTTCTCTGCTGATAACAGGTGAGTAAATCGGAATTCTTAGTTCGGCTGATTTTAGAGGAATATTTGTACGTTTCAAAAATGGACACAGAAAATTTTCTGGTGAAAACCACACAATGGATTCCTATGGAAGGAAATACAAGTTACTGGTAAGTACACTTAGAATTACTTTTCAAGGTCAGTGCTGAGCTAAATGATGCAGCCCTGGGTTCTCTGCTGATAACAGGTGAGTAAATCGGAATTCGTAGTTCGGCTGATTTTAGAGGAATATTTGTACGTTTCAAAAATGGACACAGAAAATTTTCTGGTGAAAACCACACAATGGATTCCTATGGAAGGAAATACAAGTTACTGGTAAGTACGCTTAGAATTACTTTTCAGGGTCAGTGCTGGGCTAAAAGATGCAGCACTGGGTTCTCTCCTGATTACAGGTGAGTAAATCGGAATTCGTAGTTCGGCTGATTTTAGAGAAATATTTGTACAATGGTGAAGGAAGGGGGAGGGGCCTGAAGTGACGTGTGCAAACACGCCCTGTGGCGCGTTTTAAGTTGGGGAATTAATTCCTCTTCAATCCTGAGGTCCCCTGGGGGCCAACTAGCCCACCAGGTACCTCCAGTATGCACCTCCGGCCCAATCCTTTTTTTTTCCCTCTCTGTTTTTTAGAAGGGGGGCTGTTTAGCCTCCCTTCTTTTCCTTTTTTTCTGGCCCTGGGGACCCCATCCCCCAGGGCCTGCCCCCTATTTTTTTTTTTTAAACGGGAAGGGGGCTGCGTGGCCCCCCTCCCCAGGCCATAATTTGCCCCGGGGACCCCATCCCCCGGGGCATGGCCCTTTTTAAAAAAATTATTTTTTTATGGAGGGGGCTGCATAGCCCCCCTCCTGTGCCACCTATGGCCCCGGGGACCCCATCCCCCGGGTCCTGGCCTCCGTTGGGGGCCGTGGGGGGTCCCCAATTCCCCCACGGCCCCGCCGGCTCCCCGCGTCCTGCGGGAGCCGACATTGCATTTCCACATGGGGAGCAGCTAACATGCTGCTCCCCATGTGGAAAAGCAATCGTCTTTGGTATTTGGAAGAGAGAGCAGGTTTCCTGCTCTCTCTTCCAAATACCAAAGCAGTTTGCTATGGCAGGGCGGGAGCCGCTAGGCTCCCACCCTGCCATAGCAAACAGCAGTGTCCCGGGGGTGGGCACCCCGGGACACTGCAGGAGCCGGGCCTGGGGGGTGGCGGTCCCCAGGGCCATCATTGGCTCCAGGGGGGAGCCGTGCGCCCCCCCCACTTAAGTTAAAGCCCCGGGGGGTGGTGGTCCCCAGGGCTTGGGGGTCCGTAACAGACCCCCTATTTTACATATTCAGTGCCCCGGGGAGGTGGCGGTCCCCGGGGCGTGTGGGGGGGCTCGAGCCCCCCCACACAGGGTTTTGTTTTTTTGTTTTTTTAAAAGCCCCGGGGGTGGCGGTCCCCGGGGCTGCGGGGGGGCCATGAGCCCCCCCGCATACATTAACATAAGCCCCGGGGGGTGGTGGTCCCCGGGGCTGGAGGGCCCCTCTGGGCCCCCCATTATAAAACCATATGGGCTAAATCTAAACGAAGCGCGGGAGCCCGCGCGTCGGGATTTCTTTTCGTTAGCGGGATGCACGGACCCTATGCGTATCCCGCGATTTAAAAAAGAAAGAAAAAACATTTTTGGGGCCTTGGGGGTCCTTGTGGGACCCCCTGAGCAGGCCTAGGGAGTCAGGGTGTTTCTACCCTGCCCCCTTGTTGCGTTTTGCACTTTGTTTTTGTGCTTTCTTGTGCCTCGGTTCTACCATTTAGATGTATGTGCCCACTGGCGCTGAATGTATCCCATTGCCACACCTGTACGGCATATTAATATAGTATCTATTTTCTCTAGCCATGCACGTTGATGCGATCCAGTGGCCTTAGAGCTGATCACCAGATGGGGAGGTTTTCTTCCCTTGGGGCTCAATTGGCCCTCTGTACCTAGTCTGGTCTAGGAATGTGATGATTATGCCACTGGGGCTGAATGCCGTTTCACTGCCACTCCTGCATGACAAAGTGTTATTCTTTGCCACGCAACATTGATGAGTTTCAATACTCTAAGTCTGGTGCCTATATTAGGGAACATGTATTATGTAGGCACATCAAGGGTTTTGAAATGTGTAACTCACGTGGGATCACTACTTCATTGAGCGCTTTGTTACCTTGAGCTTAGAAAGTTTTAATATGATTCCACAATGTATTTACATGCTTGCCTTGCACACCTTTATTATAGAGTACAAATGAATTGTCGATGATGATGGGGTCTTTATGTACAAGCATGAGTTTACCTTGTCTCTGTACATGTATTCAATTATGGTATGTACCATTCCATAATAGCCAACTCGTTTTTCTGTTAAACTGTTTCATGGCTTTTCCATGCACTGGTTATACCCATGCATCCTACATCATTTATAGCACGTGATATCATAGCATTCATAACACTTAAAACATGTCAAACAACATATTTTATCACAACACAGTGTATCTCTTATAGTGACAAGTCATAATTAGAATTGCCTGGTGAGCAAGCTGAAAAGAGTGCTTATGGAGGTGCGCTACTTATAATAATTTGAAGGTGGTGGATAAATTGTAAATTAAAGTCATAACCATTACTTTAGAATGTCTAAAGTTTGTTTGGTTTAAGTTTGGTTTGTATAGGGGAAAAAATGAATTCCTAACTATAATAAGCTTTAACCGTTGGTTTCTGCATTGAATTTCAATGTATTTTTTAACTTTTTAAATAAAAATGTGTTTCAAATTGAAGAGTCCAGTGTCGTCGACTGGAGTGTTTTACAGTACAGTGGAGGAGAGTGTTGTAAAGTCTATCGTCTTAGAGTGGAGTATTGTAGAGTGGAATACAGTGGAGTAGTGTATTGTACAGTGTAGTAAAGTGTTATATAGTATAGTAGCTTGGTGTCTCATAGATTGAGTCAAGTACTGTAGAGTGGAGCTGGGAATTATACAATGGACTGGCATGTCGTACAGTAAAGTAGGATGTCGGAGACTGTCATAGAGTGGAGTAAAGTATTTTAGAGTGGAGTAGGGTGAAGTAGAATGTCATAGAGTGGAGTATCGTCAAGAGAAGTGTCGTAAAAGTACACTAGCGGAGAGTGGCATAGAGTGGAGTGCCGTGTCATGTAGTGGAGTGGCATATCGTACAGTGGAGTGGCTTGTCATTGAGTGTCATACAGTGTAGTACAGTGGCGTAGAGTGGATGGGCATAGAGTGGAGTACAGTGTATTACAGTGTTGTAGAGTAGAGTTGCATACAGTGGAGTAGAGTGTCAGACAGTGGAGCGGCATAGAACTGAGTATGGGACAGTGGTGTAGAGTGGGATAAAGTGTAGTATAGTGGAGTGGAGTACACTGGTGTGGTGTAGCATACAGTCAAGTAAAGTGTCATAAATTGGAGTCCGTCTTGTGCAGTAGAGTGTTGGTGCGTGTCATGCGGTATTGGAAAGTTTTGTAGATGACTGTAGAGCAGAGTGGCATGCAGTTTAGTAGAGTTTTGTAGAATGGCGTGGAGTACAGTACATGACAGTATCATAGAGTGGATTGGCATACAGTGTTATAGAGTACAATGGCATAGAGCGGCATAGAGTGGAGTGGTGTGAGCAGAGTTGTGGAGTAGAGTGCAGTGCTATGTCATAGAGTAGAGTGGGGTAAAGTGGGGTGCAGTGGAGTAGAGTGTTGTACAGTGTTGTACAGTGGAGTGTAGGGGTATAGACTAGGATAAAATGTTGAGAGTGGCATACAGTGTAGTAGAGTGCTGTGTAGAGTGGAGTTGCACAGAGTACAGTAGTGTGTCAAAGAGTGGATCATTAAACAGTAGCATAGAGTGAGGTAAAGTCTTGTACAATGGAGCATTTGGGAGGAGTGGTGTAATGTACTGTAGAGTAAAGTATAATAGTGTGTATTGGCATGTCGTAGAGTAGTGTGGCATGAAGTGGAGTGTAGTGGCGCAGCATAGGTAGTAAACTGTTATAAATCGGAGTGGGGTATCGTACAGTAGAGTGGCGTGCTGTGTCGTAGAGTTTAGACAAGTGTTGTATAGTGGAATAGAGTATTGTACAATGGAGTATACGGGCTCAGACTGGATTATAGAATAGGACAGTGGAATATGCTGGAATAGAGTGGAGTAGAGTGACATAAAGTGTAATACACTTTTATAGAGTTGAGTTACATAGACTGTGGGATAGTGTCATACAGTGGAGCGGCATACAGTGGAGTGGCATACACTGTAGTGGTGTAGAGTGGATTACCGTAGAGTGGGCTAGCATACAGAATAGTGTACAGTGGAATACCGTACAGTGGAGTGGCACAGAGTGGAATAGCACAGAGTTGAGTAGTATACAATGGAGTAAGGTATAGCAAAACACTGTACAGTGGAGTGACGTTCACTGAAGTGGAGTAGCGTAGTGTCAAGAAAACTGTTATGAATTTGAGTGGCATCTCATTCAGTAGAATGGTATGCTGTGTTTCTGTACAGTGATGGAAACTGCTGTAGAGTGGCGTAGCATGTTTTACAATAGTGTACAAACTTGGAGTGAGTACAAATTTAGCCAGTGAAGCGCACAGGGCTAGAGTGCAGTAGAGTCTAGCAGATTGGCATTGAGTGTAGTGGAGTTTTTTAGAGTGGAGTTATATAGAATGGAGAAGAGTACATTGCAGTGGCAGAGAGTGGAGTAGCATACAGTGGAGTGGCATACACTGGAATAGCATACACTGGATTGTCGTATAGTGGAGTGAAATGTCATAGAGTGGAGTGGTGTATAGTAGAGTAGCATACAGTGGGGTGGCGTACAGTGGAGTAGCATAGACTGGAGTGGCGTACAGTGGAGCAGGGTAGAGTGTAATAGAATACAGGTGAGTGGGGTAGAGTGTAATAGCATAGTATAGACTCGGCTCTGACTTTTACGGGGGTGTTCTTTTTACTGCTGAGTCTGATTTTTAAAGGTTTAATGTAGAAAGAATTTAAATATTGACATTTTAAGAATTATCGATCCCTCTGCCCTCCAGCTGTACTTCCGTGCACAGCGTAAATTCTTCTTGGATGTCTTTGAACTGAGCACAGCCAAAATAGTCCACCCCTATCCTTTCACAAGCTTGGTGCAGCAAGGTGGTCTTTTTCTTTAACACGTGCTGGTACAAATCTGTCTGGGATGACCAAGGTTGGGGTGCGCATGGTTACAAGGGAACACAAACCTCTCCGCCCAGGAACCAGCTGAGAATAGGCAGAGTATAGGCATGCTCGCCTCACTGCTAATAAAAGTCCATAAGCTTGGAGGTGCCCCATTGCATATCTGGAATATATGAAATCCCTCCGCAGTTAGCATTCATGCCCATCCTAAAAGTTCCTTTTCCTCTGAAACATAAAGAATACAGGATAAGTTTCCATACAATCAGGGGTTGACCTTTCCCTTCTAACCAAGTGTATTCACCCACCTCGGTGTCCCAGATTTTCTGACATGGGTTAGCCATACTTTCATTAAACCTTCCCCCATGCGACCCATTCCCCTTTTTATCTCCCAGCTGGACGGCCCTACACAGGAATTCCATGTCAGGAGACCACATGTTGTTTAAAAAGACCACCACAGTCATTCTAAGAGCCACTCTCGGTACACAGGTGGATGCTGGAGTGGATGTATTTGTGCACCCAGTTAGGGGTTTGGCTACCTCGAAAATCTCTTATCTGGGAAATCTTAGGGCCAGGTTTTATCCACCCCTATGGTACCCTTCTTACGCATTCTGTTCAGCTTTGTTTGGCTGTCAGTGGTTTCAGTGAAGATGTATTGCGCTGTTGGGTTGGTGTTTTATCAGGTTGGGTTGGATCTTGGCCTTTATCCTACACAGGTAGAGATAAATTAGAATTTTGTTTGTTCGGGGGCTACCTCTTGGGTAAAGCCTATCTGCGCCTACCGCATGTGGGATCAATAAGCAGACATAACATGACCTGGCTGATGCTTGGGAGCCAACTGTGCTCATGTGCTGGTAGCAGGTTTTATGTAAAAGGGCTTAGTGCAGTGCCTGTGGGATGCTAGTGTTGCTAGTGTTTTGTTTAGTGTAATTGTAGGTAACATATGAAAGGTCCCTATGCAGGTGCTGTAGCTCCCCATTAGTGGATCTCTTTTGACTCTACAGTTCCTCGCTAGTACTCCAGTTTGGGACTACCCATAGGAGGCAGAGCGTACATATCCACAGAAATATACATAACTTTTGTTGTGATATTACAGTTCAAGGTACGGGTCCCCTGAGAGTCATCTGTACCCCTCCAGTGGCTGTACCTCTTCTGATTATTTCAAAGATATCTGCACTATTTAGTCCAAAGGTGTCATCGTCATGGAAAAGTTTGACTGTACGTTGGGTTGGTGCACCCATTCGGGTGTTAAGCAGACTCCTTGCTGAGGTCCATTGGGTTTTTCCTACTTCCACTGGCGCAAGTTCAAAAATATCCTTTTCCCCTTTGGGTCGTGGGGATTGACGAAAAATCGGCGTTGATGCTGTTGTTTTTGTTGTTACCTGTTTTGAAAGAACTTTGTTGTTTGTTAATTCAGCTAGTCCAATATGCTGCGTTATTAGTGATTTTGGAGACCCTGTATTTTACCACGGGGTGTGATCCTGTCAACCTACTAGTCACAATCTAGTGAGGTAACGTAGAGCAACCTCTGTTACAAAAGTCTTTTAGGGAATTGGGGAGTGCGGGTGGATAATATTCTCTAGGCTGATCTCATTTTTATAAGCGGTTGAGCCCCCCCCCCCCCAGTCCGACTTGGTTGATTCTCGGACCTTAGACATTTTGATTCTGATTGATCAAATCAGTGTTAGGTTCATTGTGAGATGGTCTCCTGAGTGCAGGGTAGGATAGAATTGTGGCTTTTATTAGGAGTCCTATGAGTGACGCAAGTCTTACCAAAGGTGCCTCGCCGGGTGCGTGCCTAAGAGTGCGGTTGCTGTTCAGCCCCCTCCCGAGGCTATTGTCTTGCGGGCTACCTCTTTTTTGATATTACTCCCAGTTGCACTTGCTATGCGTTGCATAGTTCAGTATCACTTTATGTGCATAAAAATGTGGAAAGAGGGTGTGTGTTGCCGTTTGGTGTTGCTGGTGTCTGACACATACCCTCCCTGTCCCCAGCACGTGGTGTGTAACGTGGTCCTCCCCGTGGCCTCAGATACCTAGTTTTGTTGATCTTGACCCTACCTTATATCTGGAATCTTCCTTTTGGGCTGATTTTGGTCAGTTTTACTTTTAGTTTTGGGTGTTTTCCTTGGGCCGCACCATTCATTGTTTCCCTTGCCCCGCGGGAAGAGGGTCTGAGGCTGCTTTGTGGCTTTTACCCCCTCCCTTATACTGCCCCCCATGGGTTCGCAGTTAGGGCGACTGTTTCCTGGATGGTTCCTGCAAGGTTGGAGCAACATGAGAGGATTATGCTTGGAAGGGGCTTGAACTTGGAATGGGGTTATCCAGTGCCCTGCGATCTATCTGGAGAGGGGGTGGAGACTTGGAAGCCTCCGTCCTTGGCACCCCCCTCTCCCTTGGGCCACACCCCACCTTGAAAGGCTCAGTGAGCCCCCCGACTGGAGTCTCAAGCTCGTCATTAAGCTGAGGTTGGGTGATTACATTTCACAAGCCCAAAAAATCGAGACATTTCCCAAAAATAGGAGTAGGACGACAATTATGCGTTACAAAAGGGCGCAGAATGCCTGAAAGACAGCGCTCACCAACGAAGCCAACACAGACCCCCTAGCTGCTATGGGACATAGACCACCTACAGGCTCAAAAGGCTAGTTTGGTGGTGCCTCCTAAAAACCCCTGAAAATCTGCCGGGACCGATGACCAAAAAAGAAAGAACTAGGACTGCCCGGGCACATCTGAGATGTTTGGTCATCCCACACCGAGGCATCTAGGCTTATTGACTCCTGTTTGGGGGGGGGGGGGGGGCTGTGGAGTTTTAAGGTCTTACCATCCTAGGCGCGAGAAGCACATTGGTTCCCGTCACGGAGGATTGCTTCGCTCATAACTGATACAGAAGCCTCCATTGGTCCATAGGCTTTTTGAGCATTTGGGCACTATTGGGACTACACACCATGAAGGAATCGTCAAGGGTGGGCATGATGCATGGGAATGGGGACCTTTTGACTTTGGCTGTGGACCTGGGTAACTGCCCTTGAACCGTTTTTTTTTTATTCTTTGCCCCCTCATCAGACTGCTCTGGCCCTGGGGGATGGCCAGCAAACCCCTACCTGTGAGATCAGCAACAGAGTGGGGCCGGTTTCAGTAAGTGCTCCCATGGTCTCATCATCGATGCCAGACCTAATGTGGACACCTGATGACACAGCCCACAGTAGCCCTAAATTCCTGGAAGCTAGTAAAAACGTTTTGAGCCAATGGTGTTTGTAGTCCTTCCTGTTTTGAAAAAGGGGGAAGGCGGATGCTATTTTTCTTTACTATCGGAGTTGAACTACTGGGGGGTTACGTTGTTGGTATTATTATTATTTCCTGTCTTTATTTACTGTGGGGGGCCTATTTAACTGTGTATTTTGACTGTGATTGCGTGAAGGCACTACCTCCCCACACTGTCACCACTCCTTGCTGGGATTGGGGCCCCAGCCCCTTTTGCGCTGGGTTCCTTGTCTGTGGCTACTGCTTCCATGTGCACGCCCAATTGCTGGATCTCTGCTGCAGTTGTGTGGTGACTGGCAGACCTCCCTGTAACTGAACGTATGGTACTCTTTGATTACCCTGTGCTTGGTACTGAGGAGGGACATTCGTGGGGCATTTGTGGTGGCTGGCCATGATTCACTAACCTCTGCTGCTTTTGCTGCTCATGGTATGCCTTTATCCAGCACTTCTCTACCAGGTGACCCAGCCAATGGCAATAGTAGCAAACTCTAAGGTCTGATTGCGACCATCCTTCCTGGCCTACACTACCATAACCTGGTTGTGCTCCTGGACTGCCTGTTTGGAACCCTCCAAAGTTTTGAAGTGGAGCCCCCATTGTGACTGGTGCCATCTGCACGGTTGTGGCCATCGCTGCCCCATCGAAAGGGCAACTTGTGTTGAACTAGTTTTGCTGTGTCTCTTTGGGCCTGTGCCTGCTTCTCTCTGTCCTTCTCTTGATTTTTCTTATGGTAGTGGAGTATATGAGCTTGCATCTCCCGCCAGGGTTTGGTATCTAAACCAACTACGCTGTCCAGCCCACTCTGTATCTCGGCAGGTAACTCTTTCTTAAGAATATTGTAAAAAAATGTGACTTGTGGGTCCGTATCGGTCCATGGCTGTCCTGTTTCTTGTCCCCATCTTTCCCTCATTTTATTTAGGAAATATTGTATGCTTTCCTCTGGCTTCATGGTCTCTGCCATTAGCCCTCCTACATCTGGGCAGTCAGGGAATATTTTTCTCAGGGCGGTCCAAATCCGGTGCCTGTGCATATTAAATGCGGCCCGTCATGCTGAGTATCTGTTAGTGGAATAGCTGGAATGCGAGGTTGGGCACATACCATGTTAGTCTTCTCCCCAATTAGACTGCTTAGCAAATTCTTAATGTATGCTATCACTAGATTGATACCTGTGGTGTTCTTCTCAAATCCATTTCCCAGCCCATCTAACAATGATGGTATCTTTGTTCTCAACCCCTCTTTGTCCATCTGGGCCCATGGCACTAATATAATCCCAGCCTCACCCTTCTGTAGTAATGGGCACATTCTTATGCTGGGTTACTCTATGGGTTTCCCCACAACATAGCGTTCCCATCTCGAGAGGCATCGCTGCATGTAGAGGAGGTCCCACTTAAGGTTTCCTCCATCGTGTCTGATGCAGTCATCTACTACTGCCATGTCTTCTGCCTCAAAGAGTCTTCCCTCACACAAGGCCTGTCATATTGGTTCCTCTCCTCAGTTCAATCTGCTCATAGGTTGGAAAACGGGTACACAAAGGTCTTGTCTTCCCTTTAAGCTATTATCTCCCTGTCTTTGTCATTACCCCGTGAGCAGCAACGGGTATCCTTGTTGCTGCTTTCCTCGTGTGCGCACAGGAGCCAATTTGTTTTTCCTGTGTCACGGGTGGGTAAGTACCAGGCTGCCTTGCTCTCTTGGTCAGCCTCTCTCTTATGTCAACCGAACAGTGTGGTTCTGAGCCCTGCTAGTAGCCTTTCATTGATCTCTGACTCTTCCCAGCGCAGCACCCTGTAGCTGGCTTTGCTTTCCACATGTGGAGAGTGCGCTGTCCTCTACTCTTGTTCTAACTCCCAGTTGCGCACCTTCGCTCTCTCAAGCCTCGGTTCATGCCTCTCTGCTTCGCGCCATCTGGCCTGGCCCTTTTGCCACCCCACCCTGTCATTGGTTCCTGGGGGACTGGAGCTCCCTTCATCTCCCGAGCTTGCTGAGTTGATATAGACAACCACCACAAACTTCTCTGACACACATTTGTGCTTGCCTAACCCAGTGGGAATGTGTATTTTACCCGCCTTTGAGGTTGAGCTGATGTGAGTACATCCATCCGTGCATATGATGGGGGAGGTGCTGTCTTGCTCATCGGGGGTTATCAGATTGAACCTCTTCAAAGATAGCCCACAATTGTAACACTGACTCCCTTTTGTCCTGCATATTTAGTTTTTATATGTGTTTTAGTGTGCTCAATTATATTTGTTTCAAATGTTCCCTCCTTAGGCCAGGGAAATGTGTGTGTCGTAGAGTGTAAATGCCACTCTAGGCAAAGCTTATTAAGTCTTTTTATCTGTTTGGGGAACGTAGTCTCCATGTTCTTTAGTGGGGAATCCAAGGCAATTTTAGTAATTTGGATAATACAATTCAATAGACATTTTCCTCGTTTTGTTTGTCGAATTGTAGGGGTAATTCGTACATGGTGCACTCTTAAAAATTAGGTACTATGAGCTCAGTGCGTACAATTTTAACATTAAACAGTTCGAACGAACATTTCAATAAAACAAGATAATACTGCATATGTAGTGTTTTAACAGGGCAAATATGCGATCTGTTAGAATAGAATCTACACAATATCACGTTTTCACACAATACAGTTGTCTAAGATAATCAATGCAATACTGTCATATACAATAATATATTTCAATAATGGTTGACAGTAAAAATTACTTTGTCTAAAAAATATTTTGTACGTCCAACACATATTATCCTCTTGCAAGAGAAGACTAGTGTGGAATATGTTCCAAAGTGAACTGGATATTCTGCCACTATCTGCTTCTAGACAAAAGTGGTGACCATAGAAAACATTTAGCAATAACTCTGGAATCACCGGCCCCTCTTGGTCACACACAAGTTACGCCCAGTTTCCTGGGTCCAAGTATTCCCTGTACAAATTCCGCCCTGTAACGCCCTGGGTCAAGCTAGATGCATCTCCCACACTCCTTCCAGATACTACGGGTGTTAAGAAATTACTTTAGAACTGGTAAACCATTGAACTAAAAACTTTGGAGACTGAGGTGTCAATTCCGCTCAATCAGGATAGCCATGTCACAAAAATCAGCATCCTAGAAGTAATCAAGAGCTATACACATTATTACACTATATTCACCTTAGCTAGCAGTCAGCTATCGAACAAAGGTGACTTCCGCTGGAACGCCTTAGAGGCAGCCTTACAACAGATATTTATAACATATAAATTACCGCCCTGCAGTGAGTTTAGAGCCAGGGAAGGAAGGGATGACCTCTGTGCACTGCAAAGGCATGTCTTTGACATCTTCCCCACTTCAAAGGCAACACTGGGTTTAAGTATGGGACCTCAGACACCTACAAAACAGCACACTTCTGGACCTGGGTATACTCTGCCAGGAAGAAAGACTGCTGTGCTGCTGAAGGGCTGCCAATCTGCTGGACTGCTGCACAGCTGGACTTGTGGTTTGCTCTGCTTGCCTGCTGCCCACCTGCTTGGGTGAGAAGGACTGGCCCTGCATCACTTGACCCCAGAACACGGAGTGAGTCCAAGGGCTATTTGGCTGGAGTCCTCATCTGTAGACCTAGGGACATAACACGCTTTCAACCCCTGCACCCGGACTCTGCCATCTGTGAGTCAAGTGGTGCCACCTTAGCCCTGGAACCTTGAAAGTGGGCCTAAGGTGAGTGCCAGTAGAACCAAAGCATCTTCTCTGCTGAGCCACGCATCCCCAAGCAGAATCGACACATCTCCTCGGCTGAGGGGCGCATCCCCGAGCAGAACAGATGCATCACCACTGCTGCGTGGATTGGACCCATCGCAAAAGACTGACAGGGCCGCCACCTCCCTCATCTTGGGACAGACACAACGTCTTCAGAACCGCCACTGTGCAACACTTTTTCCTGGGGCAAGCTCCTTGCACCCCTTGTCGACGACAGCCTCAACGACAAAGAAACTCTGCATCGCAGCTTGAATGCTCTTCAGAATCGGTGCTTCGCCTCAGGTGTGCCCCTTATCCTCGAAACCGGACTTCACATCGCAAGCCCTGTCAACAGGATCCTCAACATTGATGAATCAGTACCTTATACCACAGCCACGCCACATCTCGGGACTGACACATCACCTCTGCTATGGGACTCATCTTCGACACAGATCCATGCAACGCCCTGCCATCAGGATTAAGGTACTTAGTTCAGCGGGCCTAAGTGGGTCCCTGTAGCCGGCCCGCGCGCCATCACGGTTGGCCTGAACTTGTGAATTTGTCCCAGTCTGGGGCAACCAGATATCCCTCAATAGCGCTTTGTGCTTTTGGGCGCTATTTTTCACTATAAACTTTAGAAATCAATATCTCAGATTCAACTAATTGGATTTTTGTCATTTTGGTCTTGTTTTATTTATTAAAGTTTACTCTATTTTCTAAACCTAGTGTGGGATCTTTTTGTGTGGTGTTTTATCTGTTTTACTTTCTAAAGTGTTGCACAAATGCTTTACACATTGCCTCTAAGTTTAGCTTGACTGCTCTGTGCCAAGCTGCCATTGGTGAGCACAAGTTCATTTAGGGTTTGCCTGCCTCTTATACTGACTAGGATTGTGATTGCTGCCTGACTTGGGCTCATACCTTAATCAACCAACCACACAATTTCTAGCAATTTGGTAGCAACATGATTGTGGAAGTGTGTTATATATACATGCAAATACAAGTTATGCATGGACCTTTTAGTAGGATCCTTGTGTATGGCTGAACTGTGACAAGGATGCGGTGACAGTGATATTCGTTTTAGTTTTAACCTGTGTATTATAGTCGCACAAGGGATCTATCCCTGTTAAGAGTATTATCAAATGACTTAGTTATGAACGCTCTTTTACCCAGTCCTGGGTTTCAAGCTCTACTGCAATGCATTCTGGCACTTGGAGTGTCTGTTCGCACTGATATTTGCAGTCCTGTACCGTACCAGGGGTTGGCCCGGGTGATAAAAACCCAGAGGAATAAATCGCAACCTCACACCTAGCAGGTCTCTTGAGAGCTCCTTTGCGAGAGCAGCCTACGCAGTCAGCCCTGACTGTTCATTGACAGACTTCTATTTTCTGCATCACATGCTTTCGGTGATCTTTGCTTCCAGCCTTCAGACACGAATCGAGATAGCGGGGGCTCTCTCATGGCCGCGCGGAGTTGGGCAACACCCTCTCCTGCTCACAAACTGTGGGATTAGCATTTCCCCTGCCAGCTGCAGGCCGCTTGTCACCAACAGGGCCCTTTTGATTGTACCAGCTTTATCAGATGACACCGGGCCACTGAGCTGGGCGGGGGCCCGGGATCGGAACAGGACGAGCCAGATCGTGTAGTGCACCGCAGAGGCCTACCGCTGCATGTGAGTGCATTTTTTTTCTTTAAAGGAACCTCGAGGAAGCAGGTGAAAAGTGGAATGAAATATGTGAAAATTAGCACGGGGCTGGTAGAGCCTGTCCGTCCTAATGACCTATAGATGACAACAGATCATTCTTTTTCTTGGCAAATACTTGAGTTAACAAGCATTGCCAAAGCCATTGTGCGATCGTTCTTTTATGTTTTTTATTGCACGAATGTGCTACAAAAAAGAAAAGGAAATAAGAAAACGTGGCCACTTAGACTTGGTCGCCTTATGCTTGCATTAAACGATTTTGTGGCCGCTTTACTGGTGTTTTTTTAAAAATATAAAACCTTTTCAGTTGTGCCATACATTTTGTAGTTATTTGTGAAGGAGAGAAGAATAAATCAGCAGCAAACCAAGAACTCAAACTGCAGCCTGTTACCATGCCACCTAAACACTTTATACCATCCAGAAAATAAATCCCCATTTATTTGGGCTCCCAAAGGACAGCCAAAATAAAAGTCACTATTTAAAAGTAATTTAAACAAGCATTGGCATAGCCAATAGGTCTCGCCTTGGGGAACTTATAAGTATTTAGCCATGCAGCGCATTATGCACCAGGGGAATTGCTCACACGCTCTCATCCTCTTTGGATAGTTGTGCAAGTTTTGTTTCTATTTTTAAAGTAGATCTTTAGTGAGAAATGTTAAAAGGTTTAACTAATGCCACAGAACATATATGTACACGGTCTGACCCTCTGAAGGACACACTCTGCACAAATATTAGTGCATCTAACAACTATCATACCATGAGTAAGGGGAGACCAGGCCATAACTGGCACAGCAGTACGAGCTCAAAGCCACATAAACAGCCTTCCTAATCAGTCTTGTACTTATAAACAGTAGGACCTCAACGTGTATATTTTTCAAAAAATGAAGTCCATCCACAGAAGTTGACACAGTTCACAAGAACACGCATTTTAATTTTTCTTCAGCAGTGTTTTGGGCGCGGGGTATATCTCTAAGCTTATCTTTCCCACAATCTTGTTTTGTGTGCTTAAATGAACTAACGATTTATCGATGGCCACAAAACCAACTGTGAAAACAATCTGCAACACTTGTTAAGTGATAACGTGCAGCCATTCAAACAATGTTTTTACAGCACATATGATTCATTATTGCAGTGTACTGAAATAAAAACATTAATATGCTGCTTCCTCCGTGGCTTTGTATAGTTTAATTATTCCATTTACAGTTTATTTCTGCAAATTGGCTAACCTTTGGCAGCATCTTTTGTGCGAACTATTGGTACGGACATCATCGTTTGTAGGTTGGTGGGGCTGAGGTGCTCATGAAGGGTGGTCTAAGCACGGAATCAAAACCAGTGGTGCGCGCGTGTCCTGTAAGCTATCGCGGGAATTAAAATGTCACTGGAACACAAGATGGAGGCACTTACCGTAGAAGTCACCACAGAGGAGCGGGGGCGGGAATCGAAACCAGTGGTGCGCGCGCAACACAGAGGAGCGGGGGCGAGGGAGCGCGGCAGTGAGGAGAACGCACGCTGCTGCGTGTAATAGACACCGATGGGAATGGGCGGAGCAAAGGCAGGACATACGCCCGCCTTTGCCCAATTGCGTGCCTTATTTTTTTTTAAAAACACACTAAAGCCATTTGCAGCCGGCGAAAGCAAAACCACACGCACGAGCGTGTGGTTAGCTTTCAGAACCCCCTACATGAGGTCTCACGCTGCGTGAGCAGTGCTCCATACTGCAACGCTAGGCGCGAGACCTAAAACATAACTGAAACGAAAAGGCACACTTGGAAGCAGTTTAAGATGGAAGAGAAAGAACTATTTTAGGTGGATGTGAGTAAATATAGGTGGATGTGAATAATATGCACAGGCTTTGTGGAGTCGCTCCGAGTGAAAGCAGCCAATGGATAAAGAGGGTTGACCCATCATTGCCTCATGCTGTAAGTTGTGTTGGGCGGAAGCAAAATGTGAATGACATATTCACACTCCAATGGATGAAACCTACAGACCAAAAGCCCCTTTATGTATGTATATTATCAGTGAGGCATTTCAGAAAAAGGCAGCCTCAAAAGCCAGACCTTAAAAAGCCTTTGAATAGGCATTTAACGTTTGAGTTACATAAGTAATCCATCAAAGTAAGCAGTACTTATCAGTCTTTAC
Source organism: Triturus cristatus (assembly GCF_964204655.1). Lineage (NCBI taxonomy): Eukaryota > Metazoa > Chordata > Amphibia > Caudata > Salamandridae > Triturus > Triturus cristatus. Next base: position 372,236,939 of record NC_140588.1, read on the forward strand.
AAACAATTTTTGAAGGACCTGAAATAAAGGTGCAGCAACAGTGCAAGCATTTGCCGACTTGTGGGTCACCTGCTTCAGTACCCAGAACACGGCACCCGCCCTGTTCTTCCCCCATTAGACCACCGAAAGGCTCCAGAGGAGAGAGCGGCACTGCCCTCTATCGTGCACCTACAGTTTACCTCCATTCTAAGTTAACTAGTCATTGCCAGGAGGTGGGCTCTAAGAGGGAAAGCCTAGCCATTCCACAGAGCGCATAGAAATGCATTTAACTGATGTATCAAGGGTGCCACAAGCCTCCATACAAGTAAGATCAATGGACATTTTATCTCATGTTTGACAGTAAAAAACGCTATTTATGGGGTGTAGTGTACCTATGAGGCCCTTGGCACCGGTGACACTAGATCTCCTGCATTATTGATAGATACAACTCTGTGTTTAACGTCAATGAGGGGTACAACATAATCAGTGGCGGCTTTTCCGCTAAGGCAGTGGAGCATCGCACCACTGCCCTCTGAGCACGAAAAATAAAATAATGATAACGTATTTATTATCATTTTATTATTCGTTGGTTTGGGGGCTAGGTTAGGGCAGAGTGGGGCTGGTGGCACAGGGGGAGGAGTGGTTTGTGCACACTAAGTCCACACGACTGCTTGGCCGACCGTCTGGGACCGGCCAAACAGTCGTGCGCACTTAGCATGTTCCCCACTAGGCAGCACTGCACAGCCTGGTGGGGAACATGCCTAGGCTCCCTGTCCCCGTCTGAGTGATGCAGATCAGGGCATATAAATTCTCCCTACTTCCATGGATAGAGTAATTTTACAGATACACGCACATACACTCACCATACACTTGGGCCCATTCCACTAACATACGCTCAGATTACTCTATAAATACCAACCATGAGAGAGGAAACTCCTAAACATCCTGCATCTGCAACAAGGTCGGTAAGACCTAATTGTCACTGTCTTGAGTCATGATTTAAACAACAATAATCATAATAAAGTACTCAATAATTGACAAGAAATAACCACCAACACTGTATTTAAAATTATGATTCTTTATCTAAAATTAGTTCAATTAGAAATGCAATCAAAATAAATCATTATTCTCATAGTTAACTATTCTAGCTAAATGTCTTAAGTAAGTCAGGACAGGTCTCTTAGTAGAAGTCTCCCAAGTCGCCGTCCTCACAGCATCGATCCTCACCAACGCAAGTTCAGAAAGAAGTGGCCTCAAAAATCCAAATGCAATGACCACGAACCCTCTCTAGTCTAGTATATTTATAATCAAAATTACAAAATAATAGCAACATAAAATGTTCTTGATTTCCGTTAAGCCGCTGAGCAGAGCGAGCAGGAAAGGATGTAGCATCGCTACATTTGGAAAATCTCCGCTCAGAAAAAATCACAAAAATAAAAACGGAAGAAGGAACTCAAATTTACAAATGTTTCTTTCGAAGCCGCTCTTCCTTGATGAGTCACCACAAACTTAACAATGTTCATTGTACTTTATCCTTGCCCAAAGACTTTGGACTAACGCCCAGAACTGCTGTCCTCACGGAAAACTTTTTAAACCAGGCGAAGACTGTGGTCAGGTGACTCTCGACCATGTTCAGCAAGGCCTTCTCATCAAAATTCAGTCACTCGAGCGTAGGCTTTAAACGGCAGCCATTTTTACAATAGGCCAAAACAGACCATCTTTAATTAAAAGAGACAAAAACAACGTTACCACAGCATAGTGATTAAACAGTGTTAACCCCACTAATACCCTTATGTGTATGTAATTATCTAGCCTTTGCAACACATTTAAGCATTAGTACACGTTATTTCAAAAGCGTTTTATGCTTAAAAACAAACAACACTTAGCAACATTCATTTAATAAAACCTGCACATTATTAATAAGCAACACAAATGCATCCCCACGTATAGTTTTCTCCTGTTAGTTCGTATTGGTTAATTAGAACATTTACACAAAACAAATAATTAACGTTACAAATTAATATTTTTAATTCTCGACATATAAACAAACCAGAGCTTAAAAACCCAATAGATTTTCAACAGAAAACTCTGCTCCAGCAATCCCCCCTTTGGTGATATTATCACCAAATAAACAACACCAAAAAAAATTTTTTTGTCAAATTTAGTCCCATTTTAGGAGAAATTGGAAATGTCTTTTTCTTTTTTTTTTCACAACACTACACACCAGACTCCCTTTCATCATCCCTCTTCGTCTCCAAGTAAACACTCTCCCTCAATTCTTCTAATTCTATTTCTTGTGGATCTCTTTTTGACCTCTTATTTTTCTTTTCAATATTTCTTTTGATTAATTTCTTTTTCCCTCCCCTGTTTTTACAACACAAACACCCCAATCTTAGTATCAATAGAGCAACAATTACACAAGTCAAAGGAAACAATATCTTACCTATAATAGTACTACCTATTTTTGCAATAAAACTCTTAACAGCAACTATTTTATTAGCTATTTTGGTCCAGATACTTTCAGCTTCCAGTGGTACTAATTCTTCATGCAAATCAGTAATATTTTTGATATAGACCTTCAGGTCTATGCTTTCGTCAGGAATGTAAGTGCAACAATGTTGAACTTTCAGCATTCCACAAACTCCACCCTCCTTGGCCAATAAAATATCAAGGGCAAGTCGATTCTGCATAGACATGGCACGTACGGCAATCATCTCCGTATTCACCAAAAGAAACCCTCCAGCGGTACTTGTTGATAAGCGATCCACCACTGTTGACAATTTCCGAATTCCATATGCATTTAAAGAAATTCCCACTGCTGGAATTAAAGCTCCAAAAATATCACCCACTATTTCGGACCAAGTTTCTCTCTTAAATCTTGTTAGTAAATTAATATGTTCTACATCTTCTATTCTATCTATATGAAAGATCTTTGGAAAGACCAGGCCCACATAACACGTGCCATACCAATGGTCAGGCAACCTGTAATAAGCCTTGTTCCCACAAACATAATACACTCCTGGGAAAACTGGATCCTCTCCTCCTTTGAAACCCCATCCTGTCGCAATGAAGTATGTATCATGACACTCACTAGTCCCAACAAAATATGTATCATATTGGGATTTCTTCCTTGTAATGCATAGTTTACCCTTCTGTGGTGCATCTAGAGCTAACGTTGGACTAGCCCCATTCTTCAATTCTTTCCCCATCTCAATGTCCCAAATTGTCTCACTCACTTTATATTTCCCTGCCTTTTCATGCATGCTCATTCTCCTTTCCTCTACCATGTTTAGGAAAGCCTTCTCCTCTTCTTTCAAACTACAAGTCAAATTATTCTTAAAAATGTAATCTAATGTTAATTCTTCTTTCTCAATAAAAATCTCACCAAAAATGTTAGCTGCTTTAGCTGGATTCAGCCTTTTGTTCATAGATAATTGCCCAAAAATATTATCTTTGTTAGACATCTCATAATCTATTTTCCCTAACAAATAGAAAACACTACTTAACACACTACATGAAATTCCATACGTAGCTGGTAAATGGTGGTAAGTAACACCCTCTGAAACGGATGCAGGTAACTGCATACATACGTAGCAATCCCTCACTTCCATTGTCTTCACATATTCATATAATAATTTTGAAAAAACATTACTAGAAAAATCATTAATTGACCTATCTTTATGCATGTAAGTATTACTAATTCTAGTTGGAACTACTTTTTGTAAATTCTTCTCTACATTAGTCTCATTCTCAGTATGTATCTCAAATGTACCTATTGTAACTCTAAATGTAACTAATAAAGCTAAAACACCCCATAGTAGCATTATTAATCCAGTACAGCAACAGCACATTCTACACCATCTTTTCAAAAAGGCACATCTACTTTGATTATTCTCTATGTTAGCCATTTTACTACTTTGACCGTGTCTTTTGACTTAGCCTCTACTACTCCACTACTGCAATTCTTTATTTCTGGATTACTTCAGACAGCTACATTTCAGACTTTCTCCTTTTCACTTTTCACCAAGTGATTTCTTCAATTCACTCAGTTTGGATATTCATCACTCTTCACTCCTTCTTCAGCAATATCAAATTGTATCAGATCATCAACGACATCTGTGCATCCGACTCTTCTCCAATGTCAGTCAGGATAACTTTTAAGATTCCAACAGACTTTTCCTTTTCCTCAACCACTTTTCTCAAGATCCCCTCCGGATTGTCTCGATTCACTGTTTCTTCTTCTTCTCCTCCTTCAGACAGTGCCACATAAGACCATTCCGGTGATCTGTACTTTTGGTTGGGTCTTCTAATTCTCTTTATCTCCTCCGGTTCTCTTGACTCCTTTTGCTCCTTTTTCTTCACTTCGTTTTGACTCGACACCTCATTCACTTGTTCAGCTTTCGATGTATTTGCTCTTATCAGTCTGTATCTCAGCTTCTTTACTCTGTTGTTAGGCCAAAGATCTCCTCTTACAACCTTTTTTGGTCTTGTTTCTTTATTATTTCTTTCTCCAATCCAAGTTCTCTTTCTCAGAACTCGACCTTCTGATTTCTCATTTTCACTCTCATCCGATTCTGTTTCAAATGCCTCTTGTTCTTCAGCAGTTTTCTTTCGCTCCACACTCTTTATCACCACTGTTTGAGACTTCCCTATTTCTTTCCCTCCTCGGGTCTCCAACACGCAATCTTCTTGCTGCCTACTTGTCCCTTCACCTAGCTCATCAGAAATATTCCCTACACCTCCTCGGGGGTCTTCCGCAATCTGTCCCTCTCTATCTTCTTCTGACCCTACTTCTTCAAGTGTAATCTCAAGTGGATTTTAAACCTCCTCATCTGATTCAGGAGTAATCTCTGTGGAACTGCTCTTTCCTCTTCTTTCTTTTCCACTGCTTGTTCGAACTTCAGGCTCTCTTACAGAATCTGATCTCCCTTTTGAAACTCTCAATGTTTCTCTTGAAGTCTCTCCTGGAAAGAAAGAATCACTTGACTCTCTTTCTCCTTCAACTCTTCCAGAATTTTGATTCCTTGTCACTGGTTCTGTTTCTTCATCATCACTGGAATCTGACTCTTCAAAATACTCTTTACCAGTCCCGTCTTTTGGGTTTGGAACTCTCAGAGTATGACTTGCATGCACCCAGTTCTTCACACCAGCACACTTCACTGCAGTTGTCGTAGTCAGAATGACTTGTCTTGGTCTTCCCCACCTTGGAACCAAGCAATTTCTTCTTCTGTGCACTTTAATCCTCACCCAGTCCCCTGGACTCAGATCATGAGCTTGCTTCTTCTCAAGGGTAGTAGCGTTTTCTCCAACCTGGTGAAACACAGAATGAACTGCGTCAGCCAGGCCTTTACAGTAATCCAGAATCATGTCATCAGTTATTGTCATCAACTTATTGACAGGCACAAATGCATGACGCATTGCACGTCCCATCAAAATTTCATGTGGACTCAAACCAGTAGTTCTATCTGGAGTAGATCTAATAGTCATTAGCACTAGAGGCAAGACATCAGGCCATTTCATTCCAGTGGCTAAACACATCTTACCAATCCTGTTCTTAATTGTTCCATTTATCTGCTCCACAACACCAGAAGCCTCTGGTCTGTAAGCACAATGTAGCTTCTGCTGTATGCCCAATGCTTCACAAATCAAACTCATGAGCTCATTATAGAAGTGTCCACCTCTATCAGACTCAATCGTTACTGGAAATCCGTACCTAGGAATCAGCTCTCTTAACAGTAACTTTGCAACTGTTATTCCATCATTTCTCCTAGTCGGATAGGCCTCCACCCATCTTGAGAACAAACAGACTACCACTAAAACATACCTCAATCTGTTCACTTGTGGCATTTCAATGAAATCAATCTGCATTCTGGTAAAAGGACCACCTTCTCTGCCTATTGTTCCTAGACTCACCACTGTCTTTTTCCCAGTGTTAAATTGCTGACAAATCAAACATCTTTGACAAATGCTTTCTGCAATCGTCCTGAACTTTGCATTGTACCAAGTCTGTTTAAAAGACCTGATCATCGCATCCCTTCCCAAATGTCCCTGGCCATGATACATCCTTGCCATTGCTGACAACATAGAGTTAGGCATGACTGGTCTACCATCTCTATAGATCCAGACATGATCTGTTTCTCTTGGGGCACAACCTGCCTTGATCCAGTCTTTCTTTTCTTCCTTTCCTGCCTCATCCTGCAACTGTTTCACCTCATCCCACGTTTCTAGGACATTAGTAAACATCACAGAACAAAAAGACATTTCCCCTTCTCGTTCCCTATTAATTGAGTGATTATTCTTAGCACAATACTGTGCAATGTCATTTGCAAATCTGTTTCCAATTGTCACAAAATCATCTCCTTGTCCATGAGCAGCACATTTTACAACCGCTAATTCCTTAGGCAGCTGTATCGCCTCAAGCAATCTTCCAATCACCTCAGCATTCTTTATTGGAGTCCCACTCGACGTCAAGAAACCTCTCTGTAGCCAAAGCTGGCCAAAATCATGCACAACTCCAAATCCATACTGACTATCAGTCATCACAGTCACTCTCAGATCTTTCCCAATTTCACAAGCTTTCGTCAATGCCACCAATTCAGCAACTTGTGCAGATTTCACTCCTTTCAATGGTGATGCTTCCATAAATTCTGAAACCTTGCACACTGCATATGCTGCACTCAGCACACCATCATCATTCCTCAGACATGATCCATCCACAAACAGCACATGATCACTCTCAGGTAATGGAAGATCCCTTATGTCTGGTCTCGGTTTTGTACAGTAATCCAGCACATCCAAACAATTGTGATCATCTTCTGTCTTTATCCCCACACCTTCATTATCTGGCAATAATGTTGCTGGATTCACATTCACACATCTCTCAAGAGTCACATTTGATGCTCCCAAAATTACTTTCTCATATTTAGTCAGTCGACTATGTGACATATACTGAGTTCTACTTCTTGTCAAAAGAATTGCCACATTGTGAGGTACGAATACCCTTACAGGATATCCCATTATGATTCCTTCACTCTGTTCCAGACTCTTACATGTTGCAGCTACAGATTTCAGACAACCTGGTAAACCCACAGCTACAGGGTCAAGTGTCGATGAGAAGTACGCAATAGGCCTTCTCAGTAATCCATGTTTCTGAATTAACACTGAAAGTGCACATCCATTTCTCTCACTGCAGTACAACTCAAACTCTTTTTCATAGTCTGGCATACCTAAAGCAGGGGCTTCACACATTCTGCTCTTCAACTCCTCAAATGCTGCCATTTGTTCTCCATCTAGTTCCAATGGGTCTTTCATCTCACTTTTTGTCAACTTAATCAGTGGCTTTGCTATCAGCGAAAAATTAATTATTCACTGACGACAATAACCCACCATCCCCAGAAACATCCTCACTTCTCTCTGGGTCTTTGGGGCTTTCATTTCTCTGATAATTCTGATCCTGTCATCAGTCACTTTTCTCAGACCCTTTTCAATATTGTGTCCAAGATAATGCACCTCTTTCTTGCAAAATTGCAATTTGGCTGGAGATACCTTTAACCCTCCATCTGCCAGATGATTCAGTAAAGCTATGGTATCTACTTCACAAGCTTCACGTGTCTTTGATGCCACGAGTAGGTCATCAATATACTGCACTAGTACTGAGCTTTCAGGCATGATCAAACTCTCCAATGACTTTTTCAATAACTGATTGAATATCGATGGACTCTCTGTGTACCCCTGTGGGATTCGACACCATGCTAAAATACGCTGGCCAAACCTAAATGCAAAAATCGGTTGGCTGTCATGATGCAATGGAATTGAAAAGAAAGCATGACACAAATCAATCACTGTGTACCACTCAGCATCATGTGGAATCTGATACAAAATCACTGACGGATTTGGCACAATAGGACAACATGCCACCACAATTTGATTAACTTTTCTCAAATCCTGTACAATCCTGAACTTCCCATTAGGTTTCTTTAGCCCCATTATCGGTGAATTACACGGACTACTCAGTAGTTCTCTCAAAACTCCTTGCTGAATCATTTTCTCAATTATAGGAGTTATTCCTACAATTATTTCTGGTGTCATTTTATACTGAGGAATGTTAGGATAAGTAATTCCCTCTTTCACTGAAATTTTCACAGGGTCTACATTATTCATCAATCCCACATCCTCTCCAGTAAAATCCCAAACTGTCTTTTTCACTGTGTCTCTCAGCTCTTGAGGCAAATCTTCTGGATTAAACACAGCATATGTACCAAGCATCTCACTTTCTCTATTATCTAGAGTCATTCGGTACAAAACATCTTCATCTTGTGTTTCAAAAGCTATTCCATCCGGAGTACAAAAAATTGTACAGTTCATCTTACATAGCAAGTCCCTACCTAACAAGTTTACTGGACTAGTGTCACAGACCACGAATCTGTGCATGTCAGAAAATTTCCCTATTTGTACCCTTACTGGTTCAGTAAGACGTGTCTTGATTTGTGTATTTGCTACACCAACTACTTGGATTGCTTCATCCGAGAGAGGAAGATTTCTAATATCTGCTGACCTGACAGTTGATCTTGTCGCACCTGTGTCTACTAAAAAATTAACACTTTCTTCATTTATTTTCCCATCTACAAATGGTCCTGCCTGGTCTATTTCTAGAGTTGCACCAAGTATGCACTCTTCCTCCTCTCCTCGGCACCGTCAATAATCACCTTCAGACTCACTCCCTTCATTCTTTAACAAATACTGTTGTACCTGGTTAGAACGCCTTGATTTGTTTACCTGCTCCTCATTGTAGAATCCCGAATCCTGATTGTACTTTTGTGACCCTCTATTCTGCGGCAAGGGCGGTTTTGGCTCTTGGCTCTGCTGTCTCACAACCTTCTGTTGTTGCTGCTGTTGATTATTCCCCTCGTTCTGCACCTGTTGATTTAAGGTTTTACTTTCATTATTCGCTAATGGTGGATTTGTACATTCAGATCTCCAATGTCCCAGTTGGCCACAGTTGTGACAAGGGAACTTCCTCTTCGCTTCCTCAAGATTCCCCTTTCCTTTCCCTGCATATCTGGGCCTATTCCCTGAATTATTTGTCTGTTCCACCAACTGTGCTTCTTGTCTCTCCGCAACCTTCACTTGTGCCCACATTGCTTTCTCTTTCAGCTTTCTTTGTTTTGCTTCAATTTCATCACTGAAGTATTTTGCATGTCTCAGAATCTCATCTATTTTCTTACTCTGCCAATCCACTGTATGCTCACGAATTCTCTCACTAATCTCAGGTCTCAGGCCATATACAAATCTGTATACAAAATGACTCAAATCTTTGTCACCCAGGTGCTCATCCCCACTGAATTGTTTAAATGCCAGTATCAGCCTCTCATAAAAAGCATGAACTGATTCTTTTGCTTCCTGATGTGTTCGATCTATCTTAACCCAGTCTGTCTCTTTTGGAGGTACTTTACTTTTCAGGTATACAATCACCTGATCATACTTCCTCATTACCTCTGGATCTGGTGCTCCTGTTCTCGGATCTCTTGGATATTCCTCAGTAGGCCAACTTACAACTATTTTACACTCAGTCCACAAATCTGCTGGAACAATTATATCAAACAGACTATTCAGGTCAATCCACAGCACTTTTGACAATTTCACAAACCTGTCTACCTGCCTATACCACTCGACGGGCTTTTCTCTCAGTCGAGGGAAATCATTCGTAAATGATAGAATATCCTGTCTGGTCCATGGAACATGTACATATCCTCCTCCAGGTATTTCTCTCATAGGATAAGCATCCACTGTTTTCTCCTTTTCTCTCACAGGAAAAGCTGAATAAGTCCTGTCCACTGATTCTTCCCTTATCTTATACCACCTATCCTTCCATTTTTCTACGTCACCCCATTTTCGCAATAAGGCGATCATCTCTTTAATCTGCCCTGTTCTACCATTACTATTCAAATTTTCAATATCCTTGTCTGTAAAATCCATCCTAGAAGACCTCTGCAATGCTTTCACCTTATCAATGTCAACTCCTTGCTCATTCGCTATTGCTCTTAACCTGTCATGTGTATTTTTAGCTCTCCAGGTAATGTTTTTACACATGAATAACAATTCTCCATCATGATGATTTTTTAGAATGTCTGTAGGAACTGTCCCTACAACAAGCTCCTCTAATTCTATGCGTAACTTGGCCACATCAATTGCCTGGGAATCTTTATCCCTTTTTTGAAGGACTTTCATCCATTCATTCAAATCTTCAGTTGTTATTTCAGTAGTTCTTTTCACTGGAACCACCTTTCCTGGCACCCTCTGTGGTTCTAACATTGGCATCCCTGAACAACTAGCATCACTAGTATCCAATCTCGAATTAGACTGTACCTCTAATCCTCCACTGCATGTGTCACGTCTGGATTGTCTCAAATCATCATTACTTTCCATCCTTTTTCCTGAATCTCCTGAGGGACCAGTCAAACTTGTTATCTTATTCCCAACATATGGAACCACCAGACCATTTTCACCCATCCTCTGTTTATCAAAAACAGGCATAACCGGACCTATAGTTACAGGCACCGTAACAGCTTCTAGATTCTTCGTTAGTTCCCTAATCTTTTCAGTCAGTTCTGATGTAGTTCTGGCTAATTCTCTCGTATTCTCATCACCACATCTTTTCTCTCCCTCTTTTTCTCTAAAAGGGTTACCACTTCTTAATTCAGGTGTCACAATTTCTGTCTCAATGATACGCAATGTATCTCTTATCGGAGAAACAACTGGTGTGCTCTCTTCTGGTTCTGGTCTATATGGAGGTGGTCTCTTGTAAATCATGTCATTCAAGACCTCATCCTCATAATCGCTAACTCCATATCTTCTCACTTCTGCCTCAGGAACTCTCTCCGTACCCTTCCTTTCTTCCTTCTCGTCAACTGTTCTCATAGGATATAATCCTTCTGACATACTAGCATCTCGCCATCTCCTCATTCGATCATGATGAGTTTCACGATCATGTTTCCTCCCAAACATGTACCTATAATTACTTCCTGACCTCTGTTTTTCTCGCTCATGTACTTCATCTTCCCATTCCACTAAAGCCTCAAACTGTGTTGGCCTTGGTCTAGGCTCTAGGCCCATCATTTTCTCTCGCAAATTTCTCAACACGGCCAGATTAAATGAACCATGTTCTGGGAAAGCTAAGACACCATCTTCCTTAGTATACCTAGCCCAATTCTCCAACCATATACAGGTATGATACCCATATCTCGCAACCATAAAGGATGCAGGCGTTTTCGTTGGAGGTAACAATTCACCTTCTCTTGCTTTAACATCTTTATCCTTGTCAAACCATTTCTTTATTTTTCCGAACAAGGATTTCTTCTTTTTCTCTTCTTGGTAATACATTTCTGCGTTTACCAAAACTTTCTAATCCCTTCCGTAATACAACTGTACAGTACGATATTTTATCCAATAACAGCGCGACTCACACTAACGCACCAATCCTGGAGCGTCTACGTCACAAGAGTATAATGTGACTCTTTCCAATCCTTGCGCGGCTCACACCAACACACCAATCCCAGCGCGAGCACTGTTCTGATCCACTACCCAATCAGAGCGCGGTCTGTTTTACGTCAGCAGTCGCTGCAGTTGCTCCTGCCTCCTGTCACTCGTCTACCCCTCCTTTACAAAAATCTTCTCAGTAGACTTCGTGTCAAATTTTACAAAATCTATTAGTTACAACATATAAACATCTCCATTGTCTGCTTCGCTAACCATAGAATAGTAAAGAAATCTTTTTTTCACAAGAATCCCGTCTCTTCCCTAAAACAGCACTCACTTCTGTTTCACTACGGAATTAATACTCTCGTTGACACAGTAGCACATCCCTCTACTTTGCCCTTCTAACATGCATCCGGTAACTGCTTCCTCCTGGACTGCTCCAAAGAGTCTTACAATCAACTCAATGCTCATACATTCACACACTTTCATACAAGAAAATGTAGTACATGCACACAGAATCCTGCTTTTCCCGGGAACAGCGAACAGTCTGTCCCACTACAGAATTATATCACACATTAACCAAGCAGCATTTATTTACCTCTGCCCAGTCCTTCAGACAAGCTCAGAGAATACCTATTACTCCTCCCGTGATAAGCTTTAACGGCAAACCTTACGGATCCCTGGGACTTAAAACCAGAGTTTCACAGATAACCTTCGCTATCATACACACTCCTTTTATACTAGAAATGTATCCCTAATAGTAACACACGACGATGTCACTGATTCCGAACTCAGACAATTTGACGCGCAACTTCAATTGTCACACGTTTTTCCTGCATACATACAGATAATTCCAACAATCCCGTCTTTCCCGAGAGCAGCATATACTTCCCTCTGCCCTACTACGGAACTGCTATCAGCTCCCAAATTCCAGAAGCACTACATAAAACTCAACACGACGACTCCAACATATAGTATTAGTACATTAATCAATAATCAATAAATCAAAAAGCCAATATACAAGCAATCTAATCAGATCAAGACAATAATCAATAACCATCAAATTCTGCTACCAGGAAATTGATGCAGATCAGGGCATATAAATTCTCCCTACTTCCATGGATAGAGTAATTTTACAGATACACGCACATACACTCACCATACACTTGGGCCCATTCCACTAACATACGCTCAGATTACTCTATAAATACCAACCATGAGAGAGGAAACTCCTAAACATCCTGCATCTGCAACAAAGTCGATAAGACCTAATTGTCACTGTCTTGAGTCATGATTTAATCAACAATAATCATAATAAAGTACTCAATAATTGACAAGAAATAACCACCAACACTGTATTTAAAATTATGATTCTTTATCTAAAATTAGTTCAATTAGAAATGCAATCAAAATAAATCATTATTCTCATAGTTACCTATTCTAGCTAAATGTCTTAAGTAAGTCAGGACAGGTCTCTTAGTAGAAGTCTCCCAAGTCGCCGTCCTCACAGCATCGATCCTCACCAACGCAAGTTCAGAAAGAAGTGGCCTCAAAAATCCAAATGCAATGACCACGAACCCTCTCTAGTCTAGTATATTTATAATCAAAATTACAAAATAATAGCAACATAAAATGTTCTTGATTTCCGTTAAGCCGCTGAGCAGAGCGAGCAGGAAAGAATGTAGCATCGCTACATTTGGAAAATCTCCGCTCAGAAAAAATCACAAAAATAAAAACGGAAGAAGGAACTCAAATTTACAAATGTTTCTTTCGAAGCCGCTCTTCCTTGATGAGTCACCACAAACTTAACAATGTTCATTGTACTTTATCCTTGCCCAAAGACTTTGGACTAACGCCCAGAACTGCTGTCCTCACGGAAAACTTTTTAAACCAGGCGAAGACTGTGGTCAGGTGACTCTCGACCATGTTCAGCAAGGCCTTCTCATCAAAATTCAGTCACTCGAGCGTAGGCTTTAAACGGCAGCCATTTTTACAATAGGCCAAAACAGACCATCTTTAATTAAAAGAGACAAAAACAACGTTACCACAGCATAGTGATTAAACAGTGTTAACCCCACTAATACCCTTATGTGTATGTAATTATCTAGCCTTTGCAACACATTTAAGCATTAGTACACGTTATTTCAAAAGCGTTTTATGCTTAAAAACAAACAACACTTAGCAACATTCATTTAATAAAACCTGCACATTATTAATAAGCAACACAAATGCATCCCCACGTATAGTTTTCTCCTGTTAGTTCGTATTGGTTAATTAGAACATTTACACAAAACAAATAATTAACGTTACAAATTAATATTTTTAATTCTCGACATATAGACAAACCAGAGCTTAAAAACCCAATAGATTTTCAACAGAAAACTCTGCTCCAGCATGGGCGCCAGACCACAGCACTCAGACCAATCACAACGCTGCATTGCAGCGTTGTAATTGGCTTAGGGTGCTTCCTGCTGCTTCCTGGTTCCGAGTCGAAGCAAGGAGGAAAGACTACGGCCGGCGGCTGTGAGGACGGAGGTAAGTGTTTTTATATTTTTTATATTTCGACTCCCCCCTCTCCCCTACCCCCCCCCCCCCCCCCCACCCCTGTTACCTACCAGACACTACTGAACATATTACATAGTTAGAGAACTGGCTACCCACAGTCAGTCTCACAAAGCTAAGGAAATGACTGAGATAGGATTGCTCTCTGAGATTGAACATGGATTGTTTAACTATTTTGTGCATTTGCAGTGATGCAAGGGATATTCTGAAATGCATAAACCTAACTTAAGATGCGTGGCATTTGTTAAGTTTGCATATGTCACCATTATCACAGTTCCTGCCACCAGTAGTTCTTGTCTGCAGCTTACAGTACCCACAAGGTCCCCTCTCCTATCAATATAGATAACATCTCTTTTTAGGGTGACCACCTGGCATGGAGGCAAATTCTGGAAAGTGACTGTAAAAATGTAGGACAAAGAGTTGAAATTCAGGACAAAAATTGAGAATAGAAGGTCAGTTTTACAAACACATCTGAGGAGGTCGAGCAAAAATGATGAAAATAAGTGAACACGATTCAAAATAGGTTTGTGTTCTTTGTAAAATACATCGCAGTTTTGATCAAACATTCATATGTAACTGGTGTTACACATGAAAAAACCAGCAAACATACTAATTGAAATCTGAAGCTGACATAAGGGGCAACAGTTAAAGGCAATAGTTAAAGGATTTTTTCCCCTTATCATGAATGATAATACCTGAACCAGTGCACTGTTGCTGAACACAGACTTCAATACCATTACTAGTATATCTTTTGGAAGTGTACATTTGATCACAGCTGGCAGAATTCATAATTTCCTTGTTTCTAGAAAAATACAAGGAAATAATTCTGAGCATGTACTTTTCAAATTAATTTGGATATGATGTAGTTCCGCTTTCAGAAGTTCAACTTCACACCCATAAACGTGAAATGTTCTGGAGGTAGGAACAAGCTGCAATCAAATTCGGAAAATTAAGTAGGTTTATTTCAAGCACCCAACACATCATCTGGTCCAATTTAGCAAAAGACATCCACTGCAACAGCAGCAGGTTCTGTTTGCATCACACATTCCAGCTTACTTGTAATGCAGGCAGCTCTGACAGGGTTCAAGTCTACACCAATGCCTTCCTCAGCTTAAAATGTTTGAAGCACTAAATAGATGAGACCTACTGATTGAAAGGGCTAATGGAATGTAATGGCATTTCTAAAGCGCAACTGCTACTCCAAGGAGTGTCCTTGCGCTTATACAGAAGTGGACCAGCGAGGGGATTTTGAAGTCAATGTCAGGGGGGAAAACCATGTCTTTAACTTATTCCGGAACATAGGGGTTGCTTTAATGCATCTTAATTCCAGGGGGAGTTTGTGCCATAAAGAGGGACCCAGAAAGGAAAAGGTTCTGCCCCCGGTCCTGGCTTTGTGGATCCAGGAGATTTTGGCCAGACAAAGATTTGCTGAGCACAAATGGCTGAGGGAAGTGTAAAACCCAATTCTAGCTCTTAAGTCCCCCCGGCCTGTCCCATGTAATTATGGATGAGGAGTAGGATCTTAAAAGTGATCCTTTTCCTGACCACAAGCCGATGCAGGTCTCTAAGAAGTAGAGATACCCGAGTTCTCCGAGGAAGGCAGAATATCATCCGAGCGGCTGCGTTCTGAACCATCTGCAGCCTATCAATCAGATGATCAGGCAGGCCTAAATACAGTGAATTGCCATAAACCAGTCTTAATGTAATCAGAGCTTGGACCACCTGTTGTCTAGCAAAGACAGGAAGTGAAGGAACTTTCTCATCATATGTAATAAGACAAAACAGGTTCCTACCACTGCATTGACTTGTAATCGAAACAAGAGTTGTCTATCAAGCTTGATACCAAACTTTTTGACAGAATTGGTGTGGGTTAGTGGAGTAGGAGCATCTTTTGGCCAAAAGGTCTGCCATGATTCCTCAGCTCTCAGTCCAAAGAAGAGGAGCTCAGTTTTCCCGGCATTACATTTCAGCTGATGGAGGGAGAGCCATTGGATGAGTTTGGTCAGATAATTTCTGATTTTCTCACTCGGAAATGTTTCATTTTTTCCCCATGAAAAGAGCAGTTTGGTGTCATCAGCTTACAACACTACATTGGCACCCAATGCCTCTGCCAAGCCTGCCAGGGGTGCTAGATCGCATTGAACAGTGTGGGGCTTAGGGCAGAGCTCTGCGGTACTCCCACCTTCAGCTTTCGGGGTCCAGCCTAGAAAGGAGGGTACCATACCTCTTGTCCTCTATCTTCGAGAAAAGAGGCTAACCATTTCCAGGCCTGTCCTCGAATCACAATGGACTGGAGACGCGCTAGAAGAGTGTGATGGGGAATCGTATGACAAATCCAGCATCAGCAGCAGCGCCTTTCCTCCCGCATCGAGGCTAAGTCTGAAGAAATCAACCACCTCCACCAGCGCTGTTTCAGTGCTGCCAACTGGACGGAACCCAGATTGGCTGGTGTGCAGCAGGTCCTTGCTTTCCAGGTACAGGGATAGCTAAAGGCTAACGTGTTTTTCGAGAACCTTTGAGAGGGCCGGAGTAAAGAAATGGCCCTGTAGTTAGCCAGGTCCGTGGGATCAGCCTGTTTTTTTTTTAGTAGTGGCACAATTTTAGCCTGCTTCCATGTTTTGGGAACAGTAGCCAACGAGAGGGAAGTATTGAGGAGATGATTCGCGATAGGATTGATGGCCTCTGCGCCCTGGGACAGGAGGTTAGCCGGGAAAGGATCAGAGGTGAGCCTGATTTAAGACTTCCTATAGCAAACAGAGAATCTTCGAGGGAGATCGGAGCAAAAGTCTCTAAGGAAGTGATTTTGTCGTGGGTATGGGTGTCTTGCTGACTTACTCCAGGACTAATCCAGGATATGACATGAAATGTTTGGCTACCTGGCACTTAACTTGCTTCTAAGCCTTTGTAGTTTATGGCAGGTTAAGGAGTTGAGAAACAAGGCAGATGACATTTGCCAAGGATCACACAATTTGGTCCAGTGGAAAAACTGATTGGCAACGTCTATTTATTTTATCAGACACAAACCTTTAATTTCTACTTACTTGAGAAGGAAATAGAAGTACATAGGCTTAGGGAGAGATGACACCAATTGCACAGACCGTTTTTACGGAAAACATTTGATAAAAAAGAACAAAATTATCCTCACTCAAACTACCCACTCCTGCTCACCCTTCTAGACCGATACATCCTGCATCTGTTCACAAATGGAGAGTAGATAAATAAGAATTGGTTAACCTAGACACAAAAGAAAGAAAGTGAAAGAAAGAAAGAGCGAAAGAAAAAAGGAAAGAAGACAGAGAATGAGCACAAAAAAGAAAGTCGGAGAAACACAGAAAGAGAAAAGGAGAGGAAAGAAGAGAAAGAGATAAAATAGAGTGCCAAAGGAGAGAAAGAAAGAAGACAAAAGTAAAAAGGTGAGAAAAATAGAGCAGGAAGAAAGAGAAGAAAAAAGAAAGAGGAAAAAAGAAAAAGAAAACTGACTTGAGCCATGGTTAAAAATCAAGGGAAGGCACAAGATGCCCGTTACAGAATTGATTATGGGCAATGGACATGTATTGAAAATTCCAGACAGTCCTTGTAAATACCGGTGAGGTCTATCTCTTTCAGTTTTTACAGGCGGATTAGGCCCAAGCAAAAAAGTGCAGTGGGGAGAGTGACATGATTTTATTAATATTTTTTTATTCCGAGGGCCAGATGTATGACCCTTACAATTTGCGAGTCGCAAAGTGGGTTGTTTTGCGACTCACAAATTGTAATTTACAACAGTGCCCAGACACTGTTTGCGATTCCTAATGGGGTGGCAAATTGCATGCCTCATTAATATTCATGAGGCAGGGGCAATTTGCAACCCCATTGGAAATGACTAGCACCCGCAGGGATGATGGCCTGCTGGAGTCAGCAGACCACCATGTCTGTGACTGCTTTTTTAAATAGCAAAACACAAGGTGGAAGAGTAGAGGTACGTAAAGTAGACTCAAAGAAAGAAAAAAACGTTTTTCTTTCAAAAAAACCCTCACCCACGGGTTTCCCTTTGGTGGCATGCTTCATCATAGGGTCCATCCCTGCCCTCTACGGAGAGGGGTGTGCTGCTACCAACGGATACGCGAGAGCACTTGATTGAGAAATACAGGATTGTCCCTATACACCTAACCACCTATGTTGTCTTTGAATGGAGTGGGTTTATTGAAGTAAGAAAAAAGGTTAAAAATACCAGATTAGTGGGCCCAAAAACAATTTTATTTCTTACCCCTAAAGTGGTACACTAAAATCTAAGGGATGTGCGGGAAAACCCTAGGCGTAAATGCCTATTGTTTCCCTTTATGGTCAACTAGTTTCATGCCCTACCCCAAGGCATTTCATCAGGACCTAGAAAGGAGAAATGATGCTCCCACTCCAGTTGTCACAATGAACACAATAGTAGTAATAAAAATACAAAATCAAATATACATCACCTAATTGGTCTGTGTCAAATGTAAATAATCTTGCATGGGTAAAGAAAGGAAGAGTTTAAAAAATACACACACTTCAAACCCTTAATGAGGCGTTTTTGTAGCATCTGGAAGGTGCTTAAGGCGGGTCTGTGTGGAGTTTGGGAATCCTTTGAGCTGGGCAATGCCACCATCTAGGTGTGAGAGTATTAGGGCTTGAACAATTGTTCTGAAGTCACTTTCAGGGAGGAATGGTTGCAATTTCTTAAGTAGAGAGAGTTAGTACCATGCCATCTTAGTTTTGTTGGCAAAGAGATGTGGGGATGCGACCAATGTCAAAGGTGAATCCAAGTGACTTGGCATTGCTTGAAAGTTGGGGTTCAAATCTTTCCAGGTTCATGTCATTAAGCCAGGTTTGGCTTAGTTGTTGCTTGTTGTTCTTGACAAATAGCAAGAATTATGGTTTGATAGGGTTACGCTTCAGGTAGGTCCAGGACATCCTGGTCTGGATGAGGTGTAGGCTGTGTTGAGGCGTTTGATGTCTGGAGCAGAGATGGCTTAAATATAGTTGTGTGTTTGCATATTGGTGAATTTTGACTTTGTTACTTGTGAGTAGAGCCCCATGAGGCTCCATGTAAAGGGTAAATATGACAGGACAAGATAAAACCTTATGGAGCGCTGCTGGTGACTGAGATTTACTGAGGTCTGGAAGAACCCATATGAATGAACTGATGTTGGTTGGGTAGTCAGGAGGAGAACCAGTGAAGGACATTTCTAGTGAATCCTATTCAAGATTTTAGGATGTGGATGACATTGATAATTTGAAAGTAGCTGAGAAGCATAAGGCAGGGCTTATCTTTACCTGTGGCCAGAAAGGATTTGTGTATGGTTTGTAATGTAGCTGCCTCCATGCTACAGTGTGATCCAAAGCCAAATTGAGAGTCATGCGGAGGATGGTTAGCATTGATGTGATCTTGAAGTTGTGCATAGATTGCTTTTTCGATGACGGGTAAATGAGTGAGAAGCTGGTAGTTGGCAAGGTCATCAGGGTCAAGTGTGAGTTTCATTAGGAGTAGGAGGATCTCGCCTCTGTTGAGAGATTCAGTTAAGATGATTAGAGTGAGGAAGGCATTGACAATGATAAATGGGGTGACAAACCTTCTCAACAGAATGCTTTGAAGAAGGTTGAGGTTAAGACATCATATTGGTAGGGCTTGGTTTTGAGGGACTTGAGGTTCTTGGCAAAGTCTTTGAGAGCCATCAGTTTAAAGGATGACCGCTGTAGAATGCAGTGTGAAGGAGTGGGTATCAGACAGAAAGAAAGTATGGTGTTATTGATGTGCCACCTCACTATCATCAGGTAAGGTAAAGCACAAAACGGTAAGCCCAGATAACTGGGGTAAGTGTTGAAGAAAAAGAGTGCTTCGATCAGTATCCTTATCTATTTATTTATTTGGGGATTCTGAAAGTGGCATTTACCATGGTGCAGTAGCCTCTACGTGCTTTTTGATCATATAAATACAAGAGTAGGTGTGAGTCATATTTTTGGAAACATTATTGATACACAACAATCATTAGTATATAATCAGCTAATGGAGCCTACATCAAGATGGTATAAAGGTGGGTAAGTCTTAGAGAGTCAAGAATAAATTGCTTGCCTGTGTAGGAGGAGCAGTAGCCTGTTCACGAAATCTCATTGGACACTGCTTGAATGAATGACTTATAAAGTTATTCAAAGCACCATTGTTTATGACCTTAGGCATTCATTAGGAAACAAAAGGCTGACTGTGAATCATTGAAATTCCCCATTAGGACATTGGTTATGAATAGGAACATACATACCTGTCAACCTAGTCACTCTATATTCTGGATGAAACCAGGTGCTGCCAGAAAAGATCTAATTGCAGTCAATGGAGATGAGCTATTTTAGGAGGGTGATTCAGATCTGCACACGGTATGGCCCTCCAAGTGTGAGGCTGTATTATTTGTGTCTGGAGGGTGAGTATGATTGAAAAAAGAACACCTCTCCAAATGAAGAAGTTGACAGGTATGTAGGACGTTTTATGAAATATATCTTTCAACTGACTGCAGGTTGGAAAGAAGACTGTCTGGATATAGAAATGCCTGAGTATGGTGAAAGAATGAACATATGGTACAGGACAAGAGAAAAAAAATAAGTATAGAACTGGACAAGGGATGATGGAAAAACAGGAGGGGTTTAGAGAGGCATGTCAGCAAGAACAGAAGGAGAAGGAGTGTAGAAACAGAAGAATGGAAGTCACAATAGTGCCCACTTCACATAGTTTACTAAAAAAATGTAGGAATTTACCTCCTTTAGGATTACGAGTGCTTTTGGAGTTATATGATGGGAATGACCTTTGGTATTTTTCTATTTGGAATCATGATATTCTTTGAATAAAGCTTTTTAAAGGTGCAGTGTGAAGAGAAAAGATTTGGGATTCTCATTTTAACAAATGGGATAATCACTTGCTCTTGAGTCTTGTTACTACATAAATTTGGAACCCAGGAAAATTGGGGCACAGAAAATGAATGAATCCAATTTAAATCAGTGCTGAGGCCACAGCTTTAATGTTCACCCCCAATTGGGAATTCAGAGGATTGGGTTCCTGTAATGTGCAGACTAAAATGGAGGAATGCAGATTTTGTCGCTAGGAACCTGAAACGTTGACTCGTCCTATGTATTCACCCGGCCTTTTTAAAAGACTAAAGATACTTGCTTCACCCCGCCTTTAGATTGTGGGGTATGGACAGGCAGTGGATCCATGAATCTTACTCTGCAGGGGTTTGATTATCGATGATAAGGAGGGCTGTAACATTTATAGACATAATTATGATTCATATTACATTGTTGGTAAAGGAAGAATGGTAAAGGGCCATCGATATATTAAAAATAGATTATTTTTAGGATTTCATGTTTTAACTGCAACAGAGCTGACATAATGCTTTCTGTATTAAGGTTGGAACAGTTACTTTTACATAGTTTAGCAGGTAAAGTAAAATATATTTATGATATCTTGTGCCTTTATAGTACATTTTAAAAAAAATTTAATCACTTATTGTAATAGTTTTAATTTCCTGAAAAATCAAATCAAATGAGAAAAAAACAACTGAATGTTTGCATATGAAAATGTTAAGCTTCAGTTAAAAAGTAAGTACATTTGGTTTAGAACAGAAATCATATAAACTATGCATTCAATACAGTTTACGCGATGGTGTAGAGATGGAAAAGGGTCAAGGAAAGCTGATCAGTTGAAGTTTTGTTTGAATAGTTTGTGTACTATGGTTGTATGGATATACACATATGCCGCTAAATTGTGCAAGTGCGACTGACATATGTATATTGAGTGAGATGTATTCATATATGTCTATAGCCTTGAATCATTCTATTTTTCTATTGTATGTTGCACTGATTTCCATAAATGCCAATAAAGACCAATTAAAAAAAACAGCTAAGCCTTTAAGACAGATAAATAATACATATTAAAATATTAATACATTCTTGCATAGAACTACCAATAAATTCATGAGACAAACTATTAGCAACAATTATAGTCACCTGTTCCCAGAGTTTGCTGTGCATAGCAGAAGATCGTATGCAGAGGGGTCGTAGTACACAGAGGTAGCTTATAGGGGTGGTGGATGCCACAGCATCTGAACCGAGTGGTCACATATGTGGGTGTTTGGGGTAGGAGTGGTGACAGCAAGACCTGGCCAGGCACGCTGTGTGGATTTGAGTCATCTAAATGAGCTACAGGGGATTCCTTGGCTATAGATGCCATTTCTCCAACTACCGTACCAGTAGTTTCAGTGAAGGCTTCAGAGACCCCCTCCAGGCAGGTACTCTCTAAATAAAGCAGGTAGTTCTTCACCAGGGCAGTGGAGGCCATTGCCTTCACTGCCCTGGTGGATCGCCTAGCAGGCTTTAACAGAGGCCAATAGATTTTTGCCACTGCGAGAAATTATTTACTGCCACTGTTCCATGGAGTGACCGACATTAACCAGTGTAAGCTGCTATACAGAACAAGTGGCATGGTATGTCATGGTCTAAATAATCAGTTTAACTGTATACAATAATATAATTGATCCAGAAAAATAATTATAATTTTAATAAAGGAATAATACACATCTGTAAAGTAAGCAAACAAAGTTTGTCGGTTTTAGAAAAGTATTAAGGGCAGTGGCGGCTCCTCCGCTATGGCGGAGAGGCGTCGCCCCACTGCTTTTAAGCAGTGCCAAGTAACACCATAAAATGATAATAACTTCGAGTTATTATCATTTTATGCTTCGTGTCCTGCTGCTTTGCGGGCGGGCGGATAGGTGAGGGTGCTGTGCTCATGGAGTAGGGGAGGAATGGTTTGCCCACTCCTAAGTGCGCAATGACTGTTTGGTCGGCCCTCTTGGGCCGCCCAACCAGTCATGCACACTTTCCCCGTTCTCCATGCAGGCTGCATTATAGCCTGCATGGAGAAAATGCCCAACTCTTCAGTCCCTGGTGGAGCGCCGTGTCACAGCTCTCAGACCACTCACAACGCTGCATGCAGCGTTGTGATTGGCTTAGGGGAGGGAACCTGGCTGCCTGTTTCCTGTTCCTGGAGTCGGAGGCAGGAGAGCAGGGGCAGAGACATAGGACCCAGCCTCAAGGTAAGTTTATTTATTTGTTATTCCCCCCGCACAACCCACACGCCATGCCAGCCGCCACTGATTAAGGACAGTAAAAAGAACGCATTAGGACAACTGTGGGGGAGCGGTAGGGAGTGACTCAAGAGCAACAGTTACTTCAGATCAACACAGGGCTGCTTGGTATGACAGAGGGAAGCATCCCTCAAGGAAATTCTTAAATAAACATATCAAGGCTCTACGTGGATAACTGTGCCTGAAGACATGAGAAATTAATGCAATGCCCATTACAGTAAGTCATAAAACAGAAATACCAGAATGCAGAATGGCTAATCATTCATGATGCACTATGTGATACAAACGTGAAAACCTTTTGCCGCTGTGTTGTTAAAGCATGTTGAAGAGAAGTATTAGATAGTATCCCTGCGGATACTGAGACAGTTTGGATATTACTGTTCCGTTTGTGAAACATAAAGTAAGTCTGAGTGGGACAACAAGGGTAACAAGGCCCAAGAAGCTCTTACAAATGGAGGGTCCCAAAAATATCAACGTAATTTTAAAGTTGGTTAGAACCCCAAACAAAACGAGAAATAATTATAATCAACATTGGTAATGTATTGTGTTGTTGTATTTGGTTATTTAGAAGTGGAGATAGGGCGTAAGGTTTGTGAACCTTCGACAAGAAGCAGCTGCAGGTGGCATTGACAACCACACCCTGTCCAAGGTTGTTGCATACGGTGAATGTTAAAGTACTGGCTGTCAAGATGGCTACCCTATTGTGGTATAATGGCACTATAGTGGTGCTCTAAGTTCATGAAGGCATCACTCCTGGGCATAATATCAACAAGAAACATGTGTTACTCACAACTGTATCCTGCATTTCCATCTTGAGATTGGTTGGAAAAGTCGAGGCTACAGAATATGGATGATCTGGGCTAGGCCCACTAGGTGCACGAAGGCCAAAATGACAGATGTAGGGCCTCAAGTGGCCAGACAGATGCATCAAAAACGCATCAGGCCTGTTAGACAGCAGCTTGAGTACAGGCTCCGGGACTGTTAGACCTGCTGAAGGTGAGGAGAAGGTGCAGAAAAATCTGTGGACATGTGTGGTAGAGGGCCTTGCTGTGCGTGGTGCGACTCGTCCTCTGTGGCGCACTCAAGTCAGTGACCCACCAAATATATATATATATATATATATATATATATATATATATATATATATCTCCAAGGAATTCTGCCTGTTACGCCGTGCTCCGGCCTAAGACTCATCGGTGCCAGCCGTGGCGGCAGAAGCCACATGTGTCTAGTAAATCCAGATCGGGAAGGAAGCGGCACACCAATTTCAAGGAAGTTTATTGCTTTTTTTTTTCTTTTTCAATGCAGATTTATATAGTACGAACTCGACCCGAAGGTATTGGAGCGCTTTACATGAGCACTGGTTACGTTCCACAAGGACATATTCAGGCACTGGGAGATTAAGTGATTTGCCCAGAATCACAGGATGTGGACGCGAACCCGAGGCTCGAACCTTGGTTTCTAGCACCAAAGTCGGCAGTCTAGCCGACGGGCCACATCCTTTCCCCTCATCCTGCTTCAATAAACTTCCTTGGTTGAAATTGGTGTGCGGCTTCCTTCCCGATCCCCGATTGGGATTTGGATTTCATATATATATATATATATATATATATATATATATATATATATATATATATATATCCTTAACACGCTTGCCCGTATTTGGAACGAGCACCAGGACGCTCAGTTTCACTTTCAAAAAGATGGTTTATTTGCTACACAGGCAACGCGTTTCGATCGCAGACGCGATCTTCGTCAAAGCATTTCCTCTTTCAATGCCTCATGACTGTGTACCTTTTCCTGACGTCATTACAATTGGCATTTAAAAAAAAAATGTGCAACGTGCAGAATGCAGATCGTTAACATCTTTCAGTTAACCTTGATAGGCAGAGCATGGAGAGAACTAGATAAAGTGACAAGTGCCAGTGCAATGAATAATCAATAACACTCCAACATTACTCATCATACGCTGCAAACAAATTGTTTCATATATATACACAATCATATATCCAAAGAGAGGCATTTACGGATTTTATTAAAACCTATTCAGCTTTTTCATTTCAACCAATTAAATTTACAAGAAGCTGAAATGAGGAAAACATTTTAAGAAAACTAAGGATTACAGGCAAGTGCCTTATTCATCAATTGAAAATCTTGTTACTTTCATCCCCAAATGGCTTAGTATCCTTATTTAGCAGTGTCTACAATGTAATGCATGTGCAAAATCGTATCAACAGTACTACTGAAACTTTGCAAATCCTCAATTTTTAACACGACATCCATAACCTTTAAAGTGCATATACACAAATCAATACAATAACGTCAGGATTAAAAAAGAGTCACATATAGAAATCATCGTATGGATCTGATAGGGAGTGTACAAATCATGTATAAAATTAGGTGCATATTCTATGTGGAGTCTGGCCTTCTGAGCTGCATTGTTATTAGAGTTGTCATACATCGGAAGGCGGAACATCATTCTACACATGTATATGCATGTCTTCCTCAGTGTTGAGACCATTTGGAATTCTCGAATTGAACCGTATCATATATCTGGATTCAAGCTGCCTCAGAAATCTTTCTCTATTGCCCCCTCGGATACTCACTGGCACTTGATCCAGTACAAAATATTCTAAATCTTTAAGATTACTGTTATGGATCAATTCGAAATTTCTCATCATTGTGTAAGTTTGATCCTTGTTCAGAATGGCTCTAATGTGTTGCAACACTAACTGATGTGCACGAAGAATGGTGCTTCCAATGTATAGCTTTTGGCAACTACATTTTTACACGTATATTGAATATTCCCTTCTACATGTAAGCGGCTTTGTGATTCTCCATTTTTTGTCCCCAAAGGGTAAAGGTACCGCTGTAGTATTAATACCATAGGTGCAGGCTTTGTATTTGTTGCACCGTCTAAAGCCTTTCCCCCCACTCAGCCAAGTCTCCTGTTGTTTTATGCCTGGACAATTAATCACCAGGTCTTGCCTCATCGATCTGGCCTTACAAAATGTAATGAGGGGTTTCTTATGTAGTTTGGGTCCTAAAATAGGATCACTGCATAATAAGTGCCAATGTTGTTTGAAAATTGCTCGTATTTTTTGCACATTGTAGCTGGTAATAAAGCAAAATTTCTGTTCAGATACATCTGATGTTTTATCTTTTGTTTTTTCTGAAAAAATTAACTGTGCCCTGGATTTTAATTTGGCCTTACACTTCGCCTCTTCTAGAATGGCCATATTGTAGCCCTTTGCTTAGAAGAGAGCTGTTCGTAATTCCTGCAATTTCTTCTCATTCTGAGATTTTCCGCATATGGAATACTGTTTTTGAGTTTCGTGGGATGGAAGCTCTGTGCATGAAGCACAGTATTTCCTGCTGTATTCTTTCTAAATGTCTTAGTTTGTATACTTCCATCTGCCACGTATACAGATAAATCCAAAAATGTTAATTCCTGATCGCTGAGATGCGCAGTAAATTGTAAATTTAACTTATTGTTTTTTATATTTTCAACAAATCTTTCTGCTGAGGATTTGCTGTCACGCCTCAAGACTAATAGGTCGTCTATTTAGCATGACCAAAGTATCACATTCTCAGATATTTCTCTTGCGTATTCATTGGCGAGCACCTGCTCCTCCCACCAGCCCTAATGCAAATTCGAATAGCTGGGGGCGAAGCAGGTACCCATCGCACTACCCCGCAATTGCTGATATAGTTTCGAACCAAACAGAAAGATTTTATTGCGCAAGCACCATCCTATCATGAACATCAACATTTCAGTGTGTTTATACAGCAACAAAGGTCGCGAGCCTAAAAAATATTGTATTGCATTCATACCATCTGAGTGGGAAATGCTCGTATATAGAGACAACACGTCTAATGTAATCATTAGGAGATCCTGTTCCCACTCTACATCATACATTTTTTAAAGGAAATCTCTGTGTCTCTTGTGTAAGGTTTTTCACGTAGTCTTGGAGGAAATAATCCAAATAAACTCCCTATGGCCGAGATTATAGGACGGCCGGGTGGTATGTTTATGTTCTTATTGATCTTAGGTATAAGATATAAAAATGGGAGTGACCGGGGAATCTATTTTGAGGAACTTGTATTCTGCTTGGGATAAGAGACCTTCTATTTGCCATTTCAGTTGATCTGTACGGTATTTAATTGTTATATTATCCAAACAGCCCTTGTCGATCTTCGAATAACATAGATTATCATTTAACTGATTGAGAACCTCTTCCTGATACATGGTGAGCAGCCATTGCACAATATTGCCTCCTATGTCGGCCTGTCTCACCACTATATATCAGGATGTAGTCGTGATTTTGTCATCAGGCTTTTATATCCTATTGATGATCTATTGTCTTCCGGATTACATTCAACATTGCTGTACAATTCTTTTATATCATGTATTAACCGGTCTGAAAATGTATCTATGGAATCCCTTGGAACCATAGGAGAAAACGTTGACCTGGGTTTAAAAGTTGCACTAGGTTTTTCATGTATCCTCAGAGCATACTGTCTTACCAGTATATCATCAGTGACATCAGTGCACTCTCCTCTGGAGAGGCTGTCCAAATCCCTCAAAACATTCAAATCAGAGACCAACAAATCGTCATTATCTACACCCATATTACTCTGTTGTAGTCCAGATGCTGTATGGTTAACAAAATATTTCTAGATAATAGTCCAACCTAAATGAATGGGGTGAATCCCCCTAGGCACAGTCATGTACCCTAATTAGGGTGTTTAAGTTTCTCTCTTTGATAGAAAATTACGTAGTTATCAAGTTTGTGCAATCGTTTATTTTGTATGGACTTAGTTTCAATCCCTTTCTTTTTCAAATGATTTCATATGCTCTAAAAGCTGCATAACACTTTTTGCGTGTATTCCAAAAATCAGTCAATCCAATGCATTTCGGGCATTGTGCCCTTCATCAGGGGTGACTGTATAAACAAAATATATGGATTTAATGAGGAAATCAGTAATTAAACAGGTCATACTATTCCAACAGTTTTAACATAAAAATCATTTGAAGTTTGACTAAACTCTTCGGACCAATGTGAACAGGATAGGTGTAATGGCGTTATCTTCTTCAAAACGAGATTAAAGTGCTCACTGGGGGGCAAACCCATGTTTGTGGTGTCTGGAGTTATTCCTATCTTAAAGCATACAAATGTAGTGTGACGGTGTTCAAGGTAACGTTAATGTTTAATGAGGTAGAAGTGAAATCTTGTTCATGAAGAATAATCACGTAATGATTATTCAATTTTTCTTAGTGGGGTCGGAGCTCTACAAGTTGTGGAATGTTAGTCGGCTAAAATGTGATGCGGTCAAAGTGTCAGTTCAAAAAAGGTGCATTATGTTACTTTTGTAAATGGTGTGCGCGGTGGTTAAAAAAACCATTTGTGCTTGCGCTTGCTTACGTGTACGGTCGAAGCTCAGCAGGCTAAAACGTGATGCAGTCAAAGTGACAGTGCCTGTGTTTTTTTGGCGATCGTGTGCGTGGTGGTTAAAGGCAACTTCCATACTCGCGCTAGCTAACGTGGTGTGAATAAAGTCGGTTCTTTAAACTTGAAAAAGTGTATTTCTCTGTATAAAACAGAGTCGAACTATAAACATGTAAAGCTGTTCATGGTACTTACTAAACCGATATCATGCGTTGTGTCTGAATTCCGCTTTCACAGGTGCTCGTTGTGATCTCGTCGGCGTGAACTGCGCAGCGATTTTGCTCTTGTTTAAACTGCGGTCTCAACGACTTAAACAGTGTAGTAGGAGTAACTGTAAGTGTTAGTTGAGTGTGGCGGCCATGTTTTAACAGGTGTAATGTGTGGTTACCTTCAATTCAAATACGTTGTGATGGCCATCCTAACACAGGATTCCTCTGTTGTAAACCTTTTATATATACATTATATATACATTATAAGTTGGGTAAATTCCAGAACCATGTTCAAAGTGCTCATCAAAAATAAGGAAGAACAAAAAATTAAAGAAGATGAAAATAAAATATAGTTCATTCTGTGATCTCAATCATCAGAGTTCTTAAGGGTCTGGACAATGTTTGCTCTGCTCTGTTCGGTATTGGTCGTACGTAATTAATTCATTAGAGGTAGCATGAAAACTCTATTCTTTCGTTCATTCCGTGAGGTTTGAGGGCTTCAAGATGTTTGATCCAGTGGTTTTCCCTTTGTAACAATAAATTGTTATTGTCCTTGCCTTCTTGTTTAATGATAATTTCTAGTACCAATAATTTTAATTGGCTAACATTGTGTTTATGTTGAATGAAGTGACTTGCCACTACGGATTTCATCTTTCTTGTCCGAATGCTGCTTTTATGTTAATTTATCCTTGTCTTGATTTTTCCTTCAGTCTTCCCGACATAAACTTTGCCACATGGGCATTTTAAAAGGTAAATTAAATTCATTGAATCGCACATGGCTGTTACTTTTAATTTAATGTTGGTACCTTTTCTGGGGTGTGTCATCATGGTTCCCGGAATGATATTGTGGCAGTTGTTGCAGTTATGGAACGGTAAAGTGCCTTTGGCTGTAAAAATGTGAGATTGCTCATTTTTCATTTTTATAATTGCTCCCAAGATTTTACCTCTTTTTTTTATTTTTATTTTATTAAAACAATATTGACATATCAAGTGATTTTGAAACATTATTAGGAGACAGTATACATATCAGGCAACTGAACTAGTACAAAGAAGTTCAATACACAGTGTTAAATGCACAACATCTAGGGGGGTGTAAGATTTTTGTCATCATTTAGTGGTGTGGGCGGGGTGCAGATGTCTCCCCTGTATGAGTTCTATGGCCCCCAGGCTTTGTTCTATTTCCTGGGACATCCTCTGGCTATATAAACTGACTTTTCGCGGAACATGCACCAGTCTAAATCCTCCCTCCACTTTCCTATCGTAGGTGGTTGATGAGCTCCCCAGTTCTGCGCTATATTCCTTTTTGCGATCATTACTGCTAATGTTGCCCATTGCTTAGTGTATGAGGTGAGGTCTGTCGGTTCCCAAATGTTTAATAGGCATCGTCGCGCCTCTGGGCGCATTTCAATCGTTAGGACCTCACTAAGTGTACGGTGTATGGCAGCCCAATAAGTCTGTATGCATTCACAATCCCATAGAATATGGATGAAGGTGCCCTCCTTCCCACACCAATCTGGGGTCAGTTAGATATACCCTGTGGAGAATTTTGAGTTGCACCAATCGAAGTCGTGCCTGGATTGCCACCAACCTCGGTGATGAGACTGCGTCTTGCCAGTCTTCCTCGTCTAGCTCAAGGCCGTCCCTTACCCATTTTTCTTTGAGCGACTGAAGTGGGTCCTCCATGTTGTTAATTAGCTTTTTATATATCAGTGAGATGGCCTTTCGGGCAAATCACCAACAAGTAACCTGTCTTCCGATGGGGAGGCCGGAGGGAGGACAGAATTTAAAGTGAGGTGTGTTTGAAGGGCATGTCGGACTTGGAGATATCTATATAGTTCTGTGTCTGCCAGGCTGTATTGTTTCTGAAGGGAGATGAATGGGATCATTTCACCTTGGACCCAGAGATCTTTGATCTGAGAAATCCCAATTAGGTCCCATTTACCGAAGCCCTTTGTTTGCCCCAAATTCCAGAGTTTTTGGGAGTTCCACAGAGGGGTTGCCAGGGTTAGCCGTCTGTCCCACCTCAGATATTTATTTGCTACATGCCATATGTGGACTGCATGCGCAGTCGGTCCAGTTAAGTAATGTTTACCAGGTTTAGACTAGAGTGCTCTACCATAATCTCCCCCGGGTAGGATCCATCTATCCATTGCGTATCCTGGATTGCCAAGTCTCCCATAGGTCCCTTTGTTAATGGCTACTAGGTGGCCTGACCAATAATACTTTTTAATGTCTGGGAGGCTGATGCCTCCGTCATACCAGTTCAGGGTGAGTTTAGTCAGTGCAATCTGAGGTTTCCCATCCCATAGAAGATCCCTCTGAAGACTCTCTATTTCCTTAAAATGTGATGCAGGAACTGGATCCATTGAATTTTGTAGGGCGTAGAGAAAGCGGGGCAGGGCCATCATTTTGAAAAGGGTAGCCTTACCTAACAGCGAGAGGGGTAGAGATTTCCAGCTTCTTATGTCCTTTTTCAACCTTTGTATAGGCGCCAGGAGGTTGCGTGCGAAGCGGGCCATAGGATTTAGCGAGATAAAGATGCCCAAGTAGCAAAAGCCATCCGTCACCATCTGAAGTGGGCAGTTCCTTGGAAGGGCAGGAGGTTCCCCCCCTGGACATAGACAACAGATTTTGTCCAATTTATAGTGAAGCCGGAATATCTACCAAACACTGTAAGGATATCAAATAAACATATCGGGGAAGTCAAATACAACAGGATATCATCCGCATATAAGGATATCTTATCCTCCCACTCTACTGACCAGCGCATACCATGAACCACCGGATCCCTGCGGATCCAAGCCGCCAGGGGTTCCAAGGCAACAGCGAATAGCAATGGGACAAAGGACACCCCAGTCACGTGCCTCGGTGCAACTGAAACGGTGTTGACGTGCGGTTGTTCACCACCACTTGGGCCATAAGTTTTGAGTACAATAGCCAGACCCAACTCACGAAGCTGGGCCCAAAGCCCATTTTATTCAGTACAGCAAACAGATATGGCCATTCCACCATGTCAAACGCCATGGTGGCGTCCAGTGACACCAGGACCGCCGGTTCCTGGAGGGTTTCCGCTCTGCCCAACACACCATGTACTCTGCGCAGGTTTAAGGCTGTATTTCGGTGTGGCATGAAACCTGATTGGTCAGGGTGCACCAAGCTATCTATCACCTTTACCAACCGGATCGCCAATAACTTTGCGAGGATTTTGGGCTCTGCGTTAAGCAAGCATATTGGTCTATATGAGGCACAACTGGTTTTAGGTTTCCCTTCCTTATGAATGACCAGGATATTGGCTATCCTTTGGTCCATGAGAAGTGTTCCCTTTTCCTTACTGTCCTTAAACATCGAATGGAGATATGGGGCTATTTTGTCTGGTCTGAGCTTGTAAAGCTCAATTGGTAGGCCATTGGGGCATGATGCTTTCTAAGAATGAATTGCACGTATCGCCTGGGCTATTTCATTGTTTGAGAAGTCAGACTCCAGATATTCCCTATTTTCGTCAGTCAGTGTGGGGAGCCAGATATCTATGATCAGAGAGCTATTCTCTTCAATTGAGTATTTCCCTTCTGTACCATATATTATTTGGAAGTATTCAGCAAACCGGTCAGCGATGTCCTGTGGTTCAGAGACCAGGCAGACGCCTTCTATACGGAGTACAGGCATGAGTCGGCTAGTCCACTCCTTTTTATCCAACCACGCAATGTTTCCCTGCTTTATCTCCGTGCTCGTAGGTTCTGTTTTGTGTTTCCCTTCCCTGGACTCAAGCTCTGTCCGTTGCTATTGCTTTGTATTCGTCTTCCTTGAGTTGCAAAAGGTGCAACTTCTCGGGATTTACTGACACTTCCAACTCACTCTCCAGTCGAAGTACCTCGTCCTCTGCCTGTACCAACTCTTTCTGCTTTTCTTTTTTCTTGCCTGCGATCAGTGACAGGGCTTGCCCGCGAATCACCGACTTATAGGCTTCCCATAATGTTTGGGCAGACTCTACCGTTCCCTCATTGTCATGAAAGTAGTGATCTGTGTCTTGGTTTATTTTCTTACGGGTATCAGGGTCTCGGAGATACCATGGGTTAATGGGGGCGATTTTTCCCACTCTCCTTTGGCCCAGAACTATATGTGTCCAGATCGGTGAGTGATACGGGATACCTTTACTTAAATGTCTTATTTCTCGAATGTCTAGTGCTAGAGTGGCTGGAACTAATACATAATCAATACGCAAGAGACTATGATGGGCATTCGATAAGAAGGTAAACTGAGCTCTGTCCAGGTTGTGCGCTTTCCACCCGTCTACCAGTCCCATGGCCACCAGGAATTCGGGTAGCCACTGTTGTGCGGGTCTGATGTCCCGTGGGGGGTGGCGATCCAATACACCAGATACAACTGTATTAAAGTCTCCTCCGATCAAGAGGGGCCCCTCTGGAAAGGACAATAGTATTGTACTTAGGTCTTTGAATGTGTCACTCTGGAAACCAGGGGGAACATTTACCGAGACAAATGTGACAGTTCTGCCCTCCCAGAGACCTGAAATACCCATATATC
The DNA here is from genome assembly GCF_964204655.1 of Triturus cristatus. Lineage (NCBI taxonomy): Eukaryota > Metazoa > Chordata > Amphibia > Caudata > Salamandridae > Triturus > Triturus cristatus. The sequence continues at coordinate 372,270,293 of NC_140588.1, forward strand.
TGCCCCTGTTATCGGACCATGTGGATTGCAGTGTGAAGGGAAACGAGTTTTAAAGTGCAATGCCCACTTCCCGTGACCCAGTAGTAAAGCCGGCATGGGCCACTAGTTTATATCCTCCCCTGGTCATGGCCTTACACATTTCCCTACTAAGTGTGTCTCCTGTGGGAGAATGACATCTGGGGCTTGTCTCTCAATGTATTGAAGGACCATGCTGCATTTAATTTTGTCTCCAAGCCCATTGACGTTCCAACTAAGGATCCTAATCCCTGTATCCCACTGTGTACCCATCTGGACTCGAATAGCGGCTCTGCTCCTGTGCTGTGCTACATTGTGATGCTGTCGATAGAACAGATACTTCATACACATGAACATTTGTAAACTCTAACAACCCTTCCTAACCACCCCCCTCCCTGCACTCCTGCCCTCTGGGCTTCAAACTGCCCATGATACAACTTGCAGAATGCCTGTCGCCCACACACAATAACTGAATGTAGAAAAGTGGGATGTGTGGTGTCACCTCCCCCCTCCCCATCACCGATAGTACTATAATGAATGCCCTCAGGTGCAAGTCAGTCCGGGACACAAATTAAGAAAGCCTAATGGTGCCCCAACGTGGGCCCCAGGACTCTACCAGTGCCTAATAAACTCACCAACCAACATCATTTTCAATTGAGCCCATTGTCCCAAGTCCACCTCAGCCCCGTACATTACCCCCATGAAGAAGTAACACGTTATTCAGCGGCTCTCCAACCAGTCTGCTGCAACCTCCGGATGCTCGAAGAACCAGGTCCTACCTTCGGCCTCCACACGGAGCCTGGCCGGGAACAGCATGGCATACTTGTATCCTTTGTCTCTTAACATTTTCTTTACCAGGAGGAGCCTAGCGCGCAACCAAGATGGCCGCGTAGGTGCGAGGCTCCCGAGGACCTCCGCAACCTCCCACGACTATCCTGAATTTATCCTGTCTCGGATGAGGGGAATGTGTTAGTGAGCCTGAGCTGAGGTGGCACCCGTTTCCCGTTGTCAAATCGGACCTCGGACACCGGAGTGAGCACCGATTGAAGTCTGCGGCCTTCTCCTCGCCAGACCCCGGATTTGCGCTGAGGGGTGACCCAGTGACAAAGTGAACAACAGCGGCGGGCCGGGCCTGGCGAGTCGCGCACCCCGCGCTTTCGCTTTCGCTTTCGCACCCCCTTGCAATCACTGCAGGGTTGGGTCGCGGGGCTCTTTGTTTTGGTGTGGTCTCGCTGGGAGACTTGGCCTGCCCGCCGGCTGTGACCCACCCCGCCGATCGGGGGTGGCCCCCCCCGGAGCTTGTGGCCCTGATTGCCTGCCCTTCACGACGTGACTGGTGCGACCGGGAGACTAGTGGCCATGGCCACCAAACAAGATGGAGACCGGGCAAAGACCAAGCCGACCCGGCGTGGCACCACCCATCAGGCCAACAGTGTGGACCGCTATACCCTCCGGAAGGGATCTCCCGGCGGACCGCACAAATCCCCTGAGGACCCTCCTGATGCCCCGGACCTGCCCACGGATCTGACTCTGCGGGATGTCATGGGCGCCATTGCCGAGATGAAGGCCTCGGTAGGCCAGCGGTTCGACACACTGGCACAGAAGATCGACTCGGTCCTCGTGGATGTTGGCCTGGTGAGGGCCGATCTTTCCAAGACCAACGACCGAGTTGATTCTTTGGCCCACACCGCATCGGGCCTTACTACTGATGTGGCGGCGCTACAAACAGAGGTGCGCCGGCTTAGTCAGGCGAGCGCGCTTATGGATCGGCGCCTGGAGGACTCCGAGAGTCGGGCCCGGAGAAACAACATCCGCATCATCGGAGTACCCGAGGGACGGGAGGAAGCGGCGGCGGACCTATTTGTGGAGGACCTGATCGCTACCCATCTCCAGCCACGGGGGCTGAGTAAATTCTTCGCGGTGGAGCGGGCCCACAGGGTTCCCGGGGGAAGGCCGAAGGTCGGAGCCCCTCCGCGGCCCCTCATTGCCCGGATTTTCAACTTTCGGGACAGAGACGCTATCCTGCAAGCCTCCAGACTGTTGGGGCCGGTTAAGCTTGACAACATGGAGGTGAACTTTTATCCGGATTTCACCCCAGCGGACCAGAAGCAGAGACTGAGCTTCCAGGGCGTCAAGCGCCGTCTTCGGGACTTGAACCTTAAATACGCAATGCTCTTCCCAGCCAAGCTGCGAGTGGAGGTAGCGGGTCGCACGCACTTTTTTGATCGCCCCGAAGTGGCCGGAGACTGGCTGGACACTCTGTCTGGCGATCGTAACCTGGGGGGCGGGGGGGGGCGGCAGGGGGAGACGGCACACTGGATCGGGACTGAGGGGGTGATGTTAGGCTTCACTCTGGACAAAAATGTTGCCACTCTCGATTCAGCATCTGTATGTATAATTTCCCCTCCTATGGAGGTTGTGTGGGGTCTCTTGGGGGTTCTCCCTCCTCCTCTAGGGGGCTTAGCTAGTTTTTATTATATATATGGGGCGACAGGCACACTGCACGTTGGGGGGGCTGTTCGGGCTCATGCAGGGGTGCAGGGAGGGGGGAGTTTTGTTGGGGTGGGTGGGTAGGGATGGGGGGGTGTTGTTCGTTTTCACCACAAGGCAAAAGTATCATTGTGCTAGCTCTATAGTGCTCTCGGGGGGACGAATGGTGGCTCTTGTCTATGATGGGGGGTAGGGAACTAACTCTGTTGTCCTGGAACGTGAATGGACTGGGGGACAGGATTAAACGTGGGGTGGTCCTGCAGTTCTTGAAGCGAATCTCGCCCGATGTAGTTTTTCTGCAGGAGACACACCTAATTGGCAACTCCTTCTGCGCCATGAATCGGCGTGGCTATAGCCTAGTGGCCCATTCGGGCTTTACGTCTGGCTCAAGGGGTGTGGGCATCATGGTTAAGAACTCGCTTCCGCTGGAGATTGATGAGGTGCTCCATGACGACAGGGGACGTTACGCGGTCTTGGTGGGAAGGATGGAGGGCAAAGTGGTGGTTTTTGTGTCAGTATACGTCCCACCGGGGCTGCAGTCGACTACCTTTGCGGACCTGGGGCGCCTCCTCCTTGGCCTTCCGGGGGGGATTCTGGTGGTGGGGAGGGATTTTAATGCGGTGGTTTCCGGGACTGTGGATCGTCACCCCCCTAGGGACCTCCCCCGGGCCCAAGCGTGGCTCTCTGGTCTATTGGACACTTTGGGATTGGTGGATTGCTGGCGTTTAAAACATCCCACGCAGTTACAGTATACCTTCCATTCGGGGGCCCATGGTAGTCTCTCACGACTAGATTATGTCCTGGTCCCGGCGGCCTATGTTGGGAGGGTGGGAGAGGTGCGCCATTTGGCACGGGGTATCTCGGACCATTCCCCGCTCCTGTTACACCTGGACCTTTTTCCGAGGGGTGAGGGTAAGGTGGTCCCGATCAATCCCTGGTACTTGCGCGACCCCACTATTCACGCTGAATTGATTAAATCCCTCCAGCGCTACTTTGACGAGAATGTGGGGTCCGTGCCTTCGGCTGTCTCACTGTGGGAGGCATTCAAGACAGTACTACGAGGAGAGGCCCTGTCCCTCATTTCCCACACCCGGAGGCGCGAGCGGGAGGAGGTGACCCGGGTGGAAGCTGAGATAGCCGAGTTGGAGGGTAATCTAGAAAGTGGGGTGACGGATGCCGTATTGCATGTCCTCCAACTCAAGCAAGCGGCCTATAGGGCCCTCGTCACGGAGGCAGCCAGGGGCCTCAGTAGAGAGCAACAGGGGAGATTGTATGATGTGGGAGATAAGGCTGGTAAATTGATTGCGTGGCTGGACAAAAAGGAGAGAGCGAGTCGTGTAGTCCCGCTGATTGAGAAAACAGACGGTGTGTGTGTTACTGAGCCGGAAGAAATTGTCTCCTGCTTCGCGGACTATTTTCGTGGGGTGTATTCCCCGGTGTCTTCCTGCTCTGAAGAGGATTCCCGTACCCTGCTCAGGGATTTCGCGCTGCCTTCCCTTTCGGAGGAGGACAGAGTGTCGTTGGACGCCGCTCCAACCTCCGACGAAATCGCCCTCGCCATACGTTCGGTCGCTTCCGGCAAGGCCATGGGTCCTAATGGTCTCCCCATCGAGTTGTACAAATTGAGACCGGATACGCTGGCACCACATCTCCGATCGATGTTCCTGGAGGCCCATTCGGTGGGCTCCCTCCCGCTGGACCAGCGTCTGGCTACAATCGTGGTTATCCACAAGGAGGGGAGACCTCGGGACCGGGTTACATCCTATCGGCCCATTTCGCTACTGAACGCGGAGCCTAAAATTCTCGCCAAGGTCCTGGCCAATCGGCTGGTCGGCGTGGTGGGCGAACTGGTTCACCAGGATCAGTCCGGCTTTATTCCCCATCGTAACACAGCTCTTAACTTGCGGCGTTTGCATGGGGTGCTTGCACGTGTTCAGTACATACGGGAGCCGGCCATTTTGGCATCCCTGGACGCCACCATGGCGTTTGATACGCTTGAATGGCCATACATCTGGGCGATGCTTGCGAAGTTTGGCTTTGGCGCAGGGTTCATCAGCTGGGTCAAATTGCTGTATTCGGGCCCATTGGCACAGGTGGTGGTGAACGGTAGAGTATCGGCTCCGTTCGAGCTGGGCCGGGGCACGCGGCAAGGCTGCCCCTTATCGCCGCTCCTTTTTGCGCTTGCCTTGGAGCCCCTGGCAGAGTGGCTGCGGTAGGAGCCTTCTATCCGTGGTCTCCGTTGGACCCCCAAGCATGAGGACCGCGTATCCCTATACGCTGATGACATCCTCTTGTACCTAGCTTCCCCACGTAACTCACTTATAGTACTGGTTGATGTTTTGCATTCATTTGGTCGTAACTCCGGCCTTGTCATCAACTGGGCTAAATCGTGCGTGTATGTTCTCTCTGGGGAGGCGCCCATTCTCCCGCGGGGCTGTCCGATCCAGATCGCCCCGCAGGGATTTCGGTACCTGGGTGTCTTCATTACTCTGGACCCGGAGGCCCGGTATGATCGGAACTTGCTTCCCCCCCTCCAGCGCCTGAAGGAAGATGTCACGCGCTGGCGGCGCTTGCCGCTCTCGCCGCTTGGCCGGGCGGCATTGTTTAAGATGATGTCTCTGCCGCGCTTCCTCTACGCTTTGCAGAATACTATGGACCCCGTCCCAGCGCGCTACTTCCGTGAGGTGGAGAGTTTGCAGCGCCGCCTGTTCTGGGACGGGAGGCCGCGTATCGCCCTGGCGAAGCTGACGCTCCCATGGTATGACGGCGGGATTGCCCTCCCGGATATCAAACGATACTATTGGGCCTCCCAGCTGGCTGCGATTAATCACGGCCTGTATGGGCCCGCTTTAAACCCGGCATTCGAAATGGATAAGATGCTACTCCCGGGCGGGGACTATAATCGAGCGCTCTACTCCAGCACGCCCAACGCTCGGATGACCGGCCCCACGCGTGTCATGGTGCAAGTGTGGCACGCGGCTAATGTGGCGATGAGGTGGAAGGATCGTCTGACCCGGGCGTCACCACTATACGCGTCCGAGCAGTTGGGCTCCCTGTGGACCTCGAAGGGCTTCGAGAAGTGGGACATGATAGGCATTAGCAAGGTGGGGGATCTCTGGACGAGGGGAGGATTTAAAACGTTCGAGATGCTGCAGACGGAATTCCACTTGCATGGCAGGGAGTACTTTCGGTATTTGCAGATCCGTCATGCACTGGGCTCCGTCTTCCCGGACGTTGCATCCATCCCGAAGTGTTCCCCCCTTGAGGATAGAGTGCTGGATGGACACGTTCCGGACAGCACGATCTCACTGATCTGCAAAAAACTGATCAATGACCGCACGGGATTGCTGACTGCCCTTCGTGAGGCTTGGGTTGCCGATGGACTGGAGCTGGACGACGAGGACTGGACCCTTGCGGTGGCCTCCCCGAAAGAGGTGGCCATACCGGCCCGCCTTCGCTTCGTCCAGCTCAAGATACTCCACAGAGTCTACATGACGGGGCCGAGGCTTCTGCGTATGGGCTATGCTGTGGACGGGTTGTGTAGGCGTGGGTGTGGCGCTTTGGGGACCTTTCTGCATATATTGTGGGAATGCCCGGAGGTGGAGCGATTCTGGCGTGGTGTGCATGAGGTCCTGCGTGTGGTTACGCATGTTGTGCTGCTACCCGAAGCGAGGAGATGCCTGTTGAATGTGTGGGAACCTACCGACTACTCGGCGCCACAGACGTGGTGGGTGACTCTGGGATATATGGTGGCCAAGCGTGATATTGCTCAACTGTGGGGATCTCAGAGGTCCCCGACTGTCTCGGCCTGGAAGGAACATATAGATTGGTGCATGTTTCGGGAAAAGGTGGTGTATGTTGCGAGAGGTAAGCCTGGGACATGGGTGAAAGTCTGGGGCCCCTGGAACGCCTACCGCGGGGGAATCTGTACTCCACCGTTATTGCCCGATCCGTCGCCTGCCCCATCCCCGTAGCCGACCCATCTTCCCTGTTCCGGGCATTGAGTTTTACCCAGCCCTAATCCTGATCTCTTCCCCTTCTTGATACTCCTATGGATTGGTAGGGTCCCCCTCTCAGGGGAGCACATGCTGCTATTTCTGATTGTAGATTGCCTTGTGGTTTTTGTTTTTTCTGGTTGTTATTTCAGTTTAAAATGAAACCGTACAGTGGGGTCTGGATGGTGTGGCTATCAACGCTGCTAACTCCTGTGCATCTTCCTTAGCCGCAACGCGCGCTCTACAATGTGTATCATATGCTCCTTTTGTTTACTAGCGGCCGGCCGGAAGGTTGTAGGCCCATCTTTGTATATTTTTTGAGTTTTGTAATAAACGGTTTAAAAAAAAAAAAAAAAAAAAAAAAACATTTTCTTTACCCCTAGGAAGGAGCGTCTTTGTCTCTGAACCATCTGGGTAAAGTCTGGAAAGAAAGTTATTTCCACGTTGTTGTATCGGAGTGGGAGTTCCGTTCTGGCATGTTGGAGTATCACATCTCGGGCTCGAAAATTTAGGACTCTGGCCAGGATAGGACGCAGAGGAGCTCCCGGTTTCGACGACCTCCCGGGACTTTCAGTTACGAAGAATTTCCCAAGTCCCTTGGGTTGCAGGTGTTTTAGGATGAGGTCTTCCACAAAGAGGTCAGTGGCTGGCCCTTCTGATTTTTCCGGGACTCCTAGGATACGCACGTTGTTACGCTGTAGCCGCCCTTCGTAGTCGTCTCGCTTGGTTTCTGTATACTTCTGAAAGGTGTGCAGTTCTTTGACCTCCGTTTGCTGCTGGGAAGTGTCCTCCACCAAGCTAGCAGTTTTGAGCTCCATCTGTTTGACTCTCTCGCTATTTTTGTTCTGGTTCGCCCGGAGTAAGTTGACTTCTACGGTAAGTGCCTCCATCTTGTGTTCCAGTGATGTTCTAATTCCCACGATAGCTTACAGGACATCTTTGAGTGTGGGCTCTGAAGCCGTCTCTGACTGCATTCTGCTACTCTTGCCCGTGGGTGAAGGCTCCGGTAGCGAAGTTTTGGGAAGAGTGTAGCGGTCTAGTCTATTCTGCTGCCCCTTGACGATGACATTATGACACAACCTCTTGTCTTTGTCGTGTCAGAAGGGAGAGGTGAATGCCAGGTCAGCAGGCAGGAGTCACTCTAGGTAATGGGGGTAGAAACCCACGCTCCGCTTTGGATTCACAGGCAGTCCTGTGGGGTTGGACCCACACTCAGGGGATAGCGATGGTGATGTCTGCAGCAGTGATCTGTTTCAGTGCGCAGTTATATGTATTTCACTATGGGATGCAGATTCTAGTACTCACTGAGGCCCAGTGTGCAGTAGCAGTACAGTATAGTGTTCTTCAGGAAGGTTAGTAGCCACTGCTCTCCTCCAGCACCAATATTTTGTGAGGCAAGGCTGGGCGATATTTCTTTTGGTTTTGCCGCCGCTGTATGTTTATGGCACTATGCAATCAGGGGATACGTGCTTGCATGGGCCTCTCGCTGACTAATGCGGACTCGCTGATGGGATTGTCAGTCCGCGGGCCCCTCGCTTGTTGTCCGCTGCGGTTGACGTAAGGCAATGGGTGGGGTGTAAGCCTCCCCCCTCGCCGTGTATCAGCGCTGCTGTTGTCCCCCAGGGCGCCCCTACTTATGGGCTCGGGCCGGGCAGAGTTGGGCATTTATTCCCACCACAGTGGTCTGAATTTACGATTGTCGGACTAAGTGCGGGCGTCTCCCGGTACTTCTGCGGCTATATCCTGCCCCAGTGTCCGCCGCTCATCAAGGTGCAGGATTTGGTGATTACTTACTGAGGTCAGATAATTCTCTGGCTAGTACTGTCTCGGAGTCGAGATGGTCGCTACGTCAGGCCGCTACTAGGCCCAGTGTCGGCCCCTCCTCCGTGGGGCGGATCCACTCCGATGTAATGTCCCCAGGCCAATCCGAGTCGAGATTCCCCGCCGTGGGCCTTGGGTGTGCCGTACGAGGGCAGATCGCAGTCTACGCCCTCTCCCCAGGTCCCGGTCTCCTCCTTCTCATTGGGCTGCATAGTCAAGGCGTTTGCGGTTTAAAAGTGGAGCACCCACTGCAGATGTTATCTAGGGGCCGAGGGGGAACCTCCGACGGACTCCGTTCATCGGGTCGGGCAGCAGATCTTTCTGAGGTGTTGCTCAAAGTTTGAGGGGCGGGGACCGCCGGGCTAGTTCACCGCTTTCACCACTACGCAAGTCCCAGGCGACCTCTCCCCGTGTAGGCCTCAGTCCATTGCGCATTCAATTTCGGCTCAGCAGTTCAACGTCGGGGTCCGCTGCACAAGGGTCGGATCCCTGAAGTATTCCGATTTATTTATTTATTTATTATTTTTTTTTTTTTGAAAAACCTTTATTTAAAAAGCAGGACACAGCTATTCAGCCGACAACCTGAAGGTTCGGCAGCATCGATAATTAGAAACAGTGATGCGTCCCCAGTAAAGTACAAAGAGAAATGCAAAGGTTCAATTTTAAACAAACACAAAAAGCACAGCAAACCCCAGCAAGGCAAGAACACTAAAAACCCATGGTGAGAGCCCCCAGGGGAGGCCGGACCCCACTCATCTACCAGTTACAAGATAGTGTAAGGAGGAAGAGGGGGGACAGCAGAGGCCCAAATAGTTCACAAACCAGACTGTGCTGGAAAGAAGGTCAGGGGGAAAGCTGTTCCTCGGGCGGTTCCAGATCAGGGGCAAGACATATTCCCCCCCTGTATTGATTCCACCGCCCCCAGATGGCGTGCCACTTCCGGGGGCGGCCTCTAGAGCAGTAGACTGTCTTCTCCCTAAACATGCTCCAGTCCATGTTCTCTTTCCACGCAGTCAGTGTGGGGGGCCCCGAGGAGCCCCACAATCGCGCGACATCCCTCTTAGCGACCATGTTACCCAGTGTCACCCATTGGGTCCGCGCCTCATCGAGGTCAGTGGGCCCCCAGATATTCAGGAGGCAGCACCGCGCCTCCGGCTGCAGAGCAATGCCTGTCACCTCCCCCATTACTGCATGGACTCCCCTCCAGAATTCCACAATGACACCACACTCCCAAATGATGTGCAGGAAAGTACCCACCATACCACACCCCCTCCTGCACAGGCCGTACTCCGAGAACCCCATGTGGACCAGCCTTGGCCCCGTCACATACACTCGGTGCAGTATTTTAAGCTGCACCAGCCTCAGGCGCGACGGGATCGCGACCTCCTTAGGGGAAGAAACAGCTGACTGCCAATCCTCATCATCTAACTCGAGGCCATCCCTAGTCCACTGGTCCCTCAGCCCCAGAAGCATGTCCGCCCGGACGTTTATAAGTTTCTTATATATGAGCGAGATCGTGCTCTCGGGCATATAGCCATCAAGGACCCGGTCCTCCAAGGGAGAGGACTCAGGCACCTTCTCACCCTCCACGAGGACTGAGTGGAGGGCGTGGCGCATCTGAATATATCTGAAATACTCGGAGGGCCCCAGCTCATACTCAGTCTGCAACTCCTCAAAGGACTTCACCTTCCCCTTATGCAGCACATCACCCACCCTGGAGATGCCAATCAGGTCCCACTTATCAAAGCCTTTTGACTGCCAAAGCCTTCCCAATCTATCCGATTCAAACAACGGGGTAGCGAGGGTGAGCTTATCCTTCCAGCCCAGCGAGTCAGTTGCCATCTTCCACACCCGCACTGCCACAGCGGTGGGCCCCGTGAGGGACGAGTCTAGGGATCGCGAGTACAACGCCCTGTAATAGTTACCACCACGCAGCAACCACCTGTCCATGGCATACCCAGGGCTGAGAGCAGGGCCATAAAGCCCATGATTGATCGCGCTCAGCTGTGTGGCCCAATAGTACCGACGGATATCTGGGAGCGCAATGCCCCCGTCGTACCATGGAAGCGTCAGCTTTGCAATAGCAATTCGCGGCCGCCCATCCCACAGCAACGTCCGTTGGAGGCCCTCGACCTCCCGAAAGTATTTGGCCGGCACCCAATCCAAGGTATTCTGTAAGGCGTAGAGAAAGCGGGGGAGAGACATCATTTTGAACAGGGCCGCGCGCCCAAGGGGGGAGAGCGGCAGCCTCCGCCAACCTTCAACATCGCGCCTCAGGCGTGCCAGGGGGGGGAGCAGATTCTTCTCATAGCGCACAGCCGAGTCCATGGAGATAAAGATCCCCAAGTACACGAAACCCTGCTGGGCGATCTGTATCGAACATGTTCTAGGGATCGGTGGAACCTCGCCACTAAGAACATACAAGTACGATTTGCTCCAATTGATGACGAGACCCGAGTTCCTACCAAAAGATGTGAGTACGTCACAGACCACTATAAGTGACTTCTTGGGTGAGGCAAGATACAACAGGATATCATCGGCATAGAGCGAAATACGGTCCTCGTGTTCAGGCGACCACCGAAGGCCCCGTATATCCGGGTGCCAACGTATCCACGCAGCCAGCGGCTCAAGGGCGAGGGCGAACAACAGAGGCGACAGGGGGCAACCCTGCCGAGTACCCCTTCCAAGCTGAAACGAAGTCGACGCCCGACCATTCACCACAACACTAGCTAGCGGCCCCTTGTACAGCAACCTCACCCAGCTCACAAAACCGCTGCCAAAACCGAACTTGGCCAGCACGGCCCACAAGTATGCCCACTCCACCGTGTCAAAGGCCATCGTGGCATCAAGAGACGCCACAATAGCCGGTTCACGCAACGTGCCCGCCCTGGCGATTACGCCATGAAGACGCCTAAGATTCAGCGCTGTGTTTCGGTGCGAGATGAAGCCGGATTGATCCGGGTGGACTAAGTCGCCAAGTACCCTAATCAAACGGGTCGCCAGGAGTTTAGCCAGAATTTTCAGCTCCGCGTTAAGAAGTGAAATAGGCCGATATGAGGCGCACTTATCGCGGGGTTTACCCTCTTTGTGTATGACCACAATCGACGCCAGTCGCTGATCCAACGGGAGGGCCCCACCCCCCCGCGCCTCCAAAAACATGGCGCGCACGTGAGGGGCGACCCTATCCGGGAACAGCTTGTACAGGTCGATCGGCAAGCCGTTCGGTCCCGAGGCCTTACCCGAGTTTAACGCGCGGATAGCCCCCGCCACCTCGTCGACCGTTATGTCACCATCTAGATCGTCCCTATCTATAGCAGAGAGGCAGGGCAACTCGATATCACGGAGGAGGTCACACGAGTCCTCGGTTGGCCTATCCGACGCAGAGGCATAAACTTTACAGAAATAGTCCGAGAAGCTCTTTACAATCCCCTCAGGTTCCACAATCGCCTCTCCCCTCTCTCCCGTCAACTCTGGCACCACTCTATTGACCCTTTCTTTTTTGTCCAGCCACGCCAGGAGTTTCCCTGCCTTATCACCAACATCATACAGTCGGCCCTGCTGTTCCCTACTGAGGGTCTTAGCGGCGTTCGTCACCAGGTCTTTATACTCAGTTTGCTTCAAACAAAGCTCATGCAGTGAGGACTCTGTAACCTCCCCCTCCATCGCTCCCTCCAGAGCCGCGATCTCCTCCTCCACCTGCAGAATCTCACCATCTCTACGCCTCTTGGCAGCCACTACTAGGGAGAGGGCTTCCCCCCGAAGCACGGTCTTAAAAGCTTCCCACAGCGACACTGCCGAGTCAACGGTTCCCTGATTGTCCTTGAAAATTTTTTTTACCTTCTTTACCAGGGCGCTACGCATCTTGGGGTCTCGGAAATACCAAGGATTGATAGGGGCCACCCTTCCTCCTCCCTCCCGACCTAGATCCAGCCGGATCCACACTGGCGAGTGGTCAGATATACCGCGCGCCATGTGCCTCGCCTCGGATACCAACGAGGCATGCGCGGCCTGAGTGAGCAGGTAATCAATCCTGGAGAGGCTACCATGTGCCCCGGAGTGGAACGTGTATTGGCTCTGTGTGGGGTGCCGGAGCCGCCAGCAGTCTATCAGACCAAGCGTGTCTAGGAAGTCTGGAAGCCATTTCTGAGCCCCCCCTGTATCTCTGGGCGGGTATCTATCCAGCAGGCCGGAGCAAACAGCGTTGAAATCCCCTCCCACCACAAGCATTCCCCCCGGGAGATCCAGCAGGGCCCTACCCAGATCTGCAAAAGTGGAGGCCTGCAGGGCCGGCGGGACATAAACCGAAACTAAAACCACAGTCCGTCCTTCCCACCGCCCCGCCACCGCCACAAACCTCCCCCTATCATCAACAATGGTGGAGTCCACCTCAAATGGCAACGAAGCTCTAACTAGGATGCCCACACCCCTGGACCCAGATGAGAATCCTGAATGTGCAATGAATTTATACCCCTTCCTATTCAGGGCATAGCACGTATTTCCTATAAGATGCGTCTCCTGCAGCAGGGCAACATCCGGCATTGATCGTTTCAAAAATTGCAAAACAATCCCCCGCTTAATGCGATCCCCCAACCCATTAACATTCCAGCTTATAACACTTAATCCCCTACCCCCCATCCTCAAACGGAAAGAGGCCCACCCCACACCCGAGGAGCCACCATGGAACAGCCCTGGATATAAGCCATCATGCCTTGCAGAAATAAACCCCCCAACAACAACCCCAAAATCCCTAAAACTCCCCCCACCCTGCACCCCTGCTGCAGCTTACAAAGCCCCCCCAACTTGCAGTGTGCCTGTCGCCCTACAAAAACAAAAAGTCTACAAAAAGTACCCTAAGGGAGGAAAAGAGCAACCCTCGTCCTCCCGCAACCCTCCACAGTTACTGCACTCTATGCAAGTCTTCAAGTATAGTCAAATCAAGTCAGGCCGGCTCCGAGATGTCAGCCCTGCCCATCCCGGCCACTGTCTCCATCCTCGGCTGTGTCGTCCCCCGTCCGTCGCCGGGGCAAAGCGTCCAGCCATTCGTCGGCCATAACAGGAGAGTCAAAAAAGAATGTCCGATCGTCGTGCACCACCCGCAGTCTGGCAGGGAAGAGCATGGCATACTTCAGGTCTCTTTCCCGGAGCCGCCGCTTCACCCCCAGGAAGCCCTGTCTCTGCCTCTGCACCTGCTGGGTGAAGTCCGGATAGAAATTCACCGACGCGTTCTGGAAGGGGACCGGGCCCGTCACCCTCGATGCTTGCAGAATAGCGTCCCGATCTCGAAAGTGAAAGAGCCGGGCCACGATCGGCCTCGGCGGGGCACCCGCCTTAGGCCTCCCGCCCGGCACTCTATGGGCCCTTTCCACCGCAAAGAACTTCCCAAGGCCCTTGGGCTTCAGATGATTGAGGACCAAGTCTTCAACAAGCAGGTCAACCGAAGCCTCATCCGAGGACTCCGGGACCCCGATAACGCGCACATTGTTGCGCCTGGCCCGGCTCTCAAAGTCCTCCAGCCGGCGGGCGACGAGATCACTCTCGGTCCTCAGCTTACGAACCTCGGTCTGCAGTTCCGCAACATCATCAGTGAGGCCCGTGGTCTTGAGGTCCAAGTTCTTAACCCGTTCATTCGTTTTGCCCAAGTCCGCACGGATCAGGTTGACATCCACCAAAATGGCATCCACCTTATGCGCCAGGGCCTCAAACTGTCTCCCAATCGAAGTCTGCATCCCTTCGAGCGCGCCCATGACATCCTGCAGGGAGAGCTCCGGGGCCACAGGCGAGTCCTCCTTCTGGGCATCCAGCACCTGGCTCGATCCACTCGGTGATCCCTTTTGCAGAGCATATCGGTCCATGCTGTTGACTTGGGTGTAGGTTCCCCGCCTGGTAGACTTAGGCTTCTGCCGATCCCCTTCTGCTTTGCCCGACATGGTTGACTCCAAGCAGGTCGGTTCAGTTAAGACGGGTCCCTCTCAAGGAGAGGAATAAGGAGTGATCAGTTCTACCGTGGACCGCCAGAGTAGCCTGCAGAGCGTCCCCGAGGTAATAAAGCCATCCAGAGCTCTCCAGTAGCAGGGCTGACAAAGGGAGCGAAATCGAAAGGGAAAGTGCGGGGACCTCCGTCCGACAGTTCACACCTCGCCTGCCCGTTGTTGTTCAACTAGGAGTCGGGCATCCAGCCAACTCTAGCCCCTGGCTTCCCCGGGAGATAGGCCGCAATCTTCCGCCAGGCGTAAGTCCGGTTCCCGGTGGACGATCCGACCGCGGGTAGCATCAATCGCCTCCCTGACCAATCATCTACACGATGCCATGCATGCAGACAGGATTAGAGACAGGATAGTCGACGGAGGGCGCGAGGGTCTCGGGAGCTCTAAGCTCACGCGGCCATCTCGGTCAAGCGCTAGGCTCCTCCCCCCGTATTCCGATTTATTAATTTCCTTTCGGACACACGGATAGTTGTGCAGATAGACAGGGGAGAAGGGGAAATACGGAGCTCCGCTAATCGGCGGCCATCGCGCTTCGCGGCTTAGCCACGCCCCCGTTTTTACCTCTTTTGTATGCGAAAATCGGTTCTTGAATTAATAGATTATTGAAATCGGGTTCCATCTTGAGGATTGACCAATGTCTCTTTATGATTTGACAAAATATTTTGCCAATCTCAATTTGCGAGTGAATTTGAAACAGTCTATCCTAGTCTGGACATAGTCCATATCTTCAGAAATGCAAAATGATAGACCACGAGACAGTGCCTTAATTTCTGTTGTATTTAATTCAAGATCCGTCAAATTCCCTACGCTCATATCCAGCACATCCTCATTTATTTGGTTTTCTTCTGTGATACTTTGTTGGCTTTGTTGTTGCCGGATTGTTCGCCTTGACCTCCTGTTTTTCTCTTCATCTTCCTCTGCCCCGAAATGTCCTTTCCTGGCATCTCAGTGGTCTGAGATTGGTATTTCGGACCTAGCGTAAAAGACAAAGTTTGTTTTCTACAGATGGTATTGCCTGCACTGGCCTGACATCTTTTAATCGCCTGTATCCACTATGAAGCTCATTTCTGAATCAGACTCATCTTTTCCTTGTGAAGTAATTGATTTCAGGCTTTGTGATAACATTTGGCGGCGGATGTTTTCAAACCGTTTTGAGAAGGTAAAGATTTGGCTTTGTTGGTAGTGAAGTTTATCACGTCAAAACTTGGCCGCTTTTCTGTCCTTTATAATTTGCTCATATTTTTTTACCCTCCCTTGCATCTCAGCCTGCAACTTTTTGATTGCTTCTTGATCTGGCTGTTTACTAAGTTCATCACTTAGAATGCCAATTTCCTTTAATAGCACTTGCCGATCAATATCCGCATATTTGATCAGGATTGCCAACATTCTCTCTGAGTTATTTTCTGCTCATTCCCTCAACATATCTGGATTGGAGTTCTCATATGTGGGGGTAATTAAAATTCTCAAGCCTCTTGGGACAAGCCCCACTTCCAAGTAGCGGGTTAAGGATTTATTTTCCCACCACTTTGATGTCTCTCGTTTAATAAGTTTTTCTAGAGGCCTCAATAGATCTTTACTCCCCCTGTGCTTGTTAACATCAGCCTCTGAGCACGCTTCACTTCACCCATCCACTGCCTCGGTATCACTGAAAAACCTTTCCGCATCCGCCTCCCTCTCCTTGATCCATTCCATGATTTTGTCAACACTGTAAGCAACGCGCCGTTAGTTCTCGTGTCTCGTTATATGGTTTGATGCCACTTTCCTCTCACTCCACTGCTCAATAACTGAGAATCCTGCGTGGCTTACCGCTGATTCTGACAGTCACTGCCCTGCGGTGCCAACGCCAGCCTTTCTCTTTCGTATCCACGTCTCGCAATTCACTGGGGGGCTCCGCGTCGTGTATCCTGTACACCGCTCACGCTCCTTTGCCAATATGTGCGGTGCTCCTTAACGAGAGGGCGTCCAGAGTCCGACATCGATGACGGATTTCTACATCCTCAACACACCTGCCCGTACTTGGAACAAGCACCAGGACGCTCAGGTTCACTTTCAAAAATACGGTTTATTTCCTACACAGGTAACACGCTTCGATCGCAGCCGCGATCTTCGTCAAACTGTTTTCTCTTTCATTGCCTCATTACATTATACCTTTTCCTGACGTCATTACAATTGCCATTTTATTTATTTTAAAAGTTTTTTAACCTTTAAAGTGACAGCGCCATATAAATATATCAAAGTGCAACATGCATAATACAGAACATTAACATCTTTCAGTTAACCTTGACAGGCAGAGCATGGAGCAAACCATATATATATATATATTCACTGGAAAACCAAAGGTTACAGGGACATTATAGTTAGATTCAGATTTTACACACACAAAACCACAGAAATTCCACAGTTATAGTTATAGTTATCTGAAGTAACTATAACTCACGCCTTAAGATAACTCACGCCCCTGCCATGTACAGTTTTCTCATAAGTAATGTCACTACAAATGTTGCAGTGATATTATCAATGATGTCATAGAAGATGTCAGGAGTGATGTAATATATGGGGTAATTTGCAGTGCATGATGAGTGCGCGAGTTATAGTTACTGGAGATAACTATAACTGTTGAATTTCTATGCTTTTGTGTGTTTAAAATCTGAACCTAACTATTCCGTCCCTGTAACCTTTGTTTTTTTCAGTGGATTTCTAAGGTTTACTAAATTCTATTTCCTAACTATAATGTCCTTGTAACCTTTGATTTTTTCAGAGAATTTCTACGTTGATTTAATGCTATTTCCTAACTGTAACGTCCCTCTAACCTTTGGTTTTTTAGTGAATTTCATCATCAATATAAATTGTACTACGATTTGACCCATAAGTTCAGTTTACTAATGTATATATTCACAAGTTTATACATACATTTTATTGACATATTTGTTCTTATTATACAGTTTTAAAACTAAAAATGTAAAAATGAGACAAGGTAACTTACGTAGTATTTCTATAAATGCAATGCACCAAGTTTTTATTTTTTTTATTTCATCTTATGAATACTTGGATCCGTTGCCAATCCTCGGACAAATAAGGGGTCTCTTGGTTATACTGCACACATTCAATACTATAAACAAGAACCCCTTTAAATACAAACATTTGCTATTGCAATTTCTATAAGTGTATCCCTGCCAGTGTGTGGGGGTATGAGTGGCCGTGTGAGTGACTCTGTGTGTGAGTGGCAATATGGGTGTGTGAGTGGCTGTGTAAGTGTGTGTGGGAGTGAATGTGTGGTTATGTGCGTGGTTTTGTGGGTATGTGAGTGGCTGTATGGGTGTGTAAGTGGTTGTGTAAGTGGGTGTGTGGGAGTGTGTGAGGGTCTGAGTGGGTGTGTGAGTGGTTTTGTTAGACTGTGAGTGGGTGTGTGAGTGGCTGTATGGGGGTGTGAGTGGTTGTGTGAGTGTGTGTGTTAGTGGCTGTATGGGTCTGTGAGTGGAGTAAGAATGGTTTTGTGAGTCTGTGAGTGAGCATGTGAGTGGCTGTATGGGTGTGTGAGTGGTTGTGTGGGTTTCTGAGTAGGTGTATATGTTTTTTTAGACTGGGATCTGGATCCGTGGATCCACCCTAATCCACTGAATCTGTGAAGATCCAGGTGGATCCATGGATTCTCGTGCACAAAAATACAAAACGTTTTGGGACAATTTCTTGCCCGTAAGGGGTCCCTCATAGACCCCCTCCATAAGTCCCATGGAGTCAGGGTACTTCTACCCTGACCCCGTCTACATTTTATTTCCTCCCCCCCGGGAACTGTGCCCCAATGTACAAAATTGCAGCCACAACTTACCTTTCCGTTGCAGCCAGCCAATCATGGCATTGCTCTTGGCGCATGGATCTGCAATAGATCCGAGTTTCTAAATATACATAAATCTTTTTATTTTCATAACTCCAAAACTACTGAACAGATTTACACCATTTTACAAAAAGCACTCTTTCTGGACGAAGATCTAGCTTTCTGACAAATTTGGTGTTATTCCGTTTGGTTTGCGCTGTAGTCATGTCTAAAACTCCTGATGAGATGTCATCAGTGATGTCATGAGTGATGTCACTGACCATGTCATGAGTGATGTAATATGTGACGTCATCAGCAGTGCATTGCGGGCGCGCGAGTTATAGTTAGCTTAACTAACTATAACGGGGGAATTTCAATGGTTTTTTACGAGTAAAATGTCCAGCTAACTATAACGTGTGTGAAACCTTTGGTTTTTTCATTGAATTTCTAAGGTTTTTTAAATGCTAATTCCTAACTATAACGTGTGTGAAACCTATGGTTTTTTCATTGAATATATATATATATATATATATATATATATATATATATGAGCAACAAGAGACCTCTGAGCCCAGAGGTCAGGAGAACACGCACTCAAACGGAATCCACTTGTTCAGTTGCAGTTCGTTTTAATTCAAAATCAAATTCATCAGCAAAACAAGCCAAACAACACTGGCCCAACGCGTTTCGGTTCTCACTCGAACCTTGATCACGGGTTACCTACAAAATGACCAGGCATCATTTATTTCTATTGTTACCTTAACTTCCTGTTGTAAAATTGGCAAAGCATTCTGGTCATTGTAGTGCATTTGAATTGCACATTATGCTGGTGAATTACAAAAATTCAAAATTTGTAAAATAACATATGGAGAAAAAAGGGGCATGAGTTAGTCATTAATGCAATTCTTAACAACGCACTTTCACAAATAGAAATGCCCAATTATTGTGATGATTTGGGAACTCAGCTTATGAACTCTGAATCCCATTAAGTCTGCAGTTCCAGATTTTAAGTACCCTCTAGTGGGTATATCAACGGCATGGCATTAAAACAGTATTTTAAGGCTACATTAACCCTCAAGTCCGGAATTGAACACAGGGTTCTATACATAACCATGGAATCACATCCCTCTAGTGCAGGGGTCTTCAAAGTGTGGGGCGCGACCCCCAGGGGGGCCATGAAGTGATGGAAAGGCGGTCGCGCATTCCCGGTCACACTTCTGCCCAGGCCGATCGGACAACAAAGGATTCAGCCCCCCTCCTCCCCCTAGTGTGTCTCAGCTCAAGCTGCTGTGGGCTCTGGGCTGTGTCTGCAGTCTTATCTCCAGCACAGCCCGGCACGCCTGAGTTTTCACAGGTCATTAAAGACCATTTGCATGTTTACATACCTTTTGTAAACTGGTTACTGAGGCTGTCCCCGCAGTACTGTGAAGCAGGGTGGTGAGCGCAACGGTCTGGTCGCATTTACACATGGGAGGAAGCAGTGCATTCATCAGATTCCGTATGTGCATTTTAAGATTATTATTATTTTGGTCTGCATTAGGTGCAACTCGCCCCGTTACCCGGATGATGTCACATTCAAATCTTCCATAAGTCAAATAGGACCGAGCAGAACTGGAGTAAGGCGCGACAGGTAACCACTACCAGAGTGCTTTCTGCGGCGGTGGAGCGGTCAATACTCCATGCCGTGAATATTTCACTATCTGCGATCTGACGTTTTCAGTTTTCTCAGTTAAAGCACGCATCTCCATCATTACAGGGCTCTTGGTAGCTGCGGGAATGATTGTGATTTTTATTGCATATAACAATAAATGTTTTCCCATACTCACCCGAGGGGCTGACTGAAGCCTTGCTGTCCAAAATCAACACTGCCAGATCAAGGATGCCACCAAAAGGGGGATGCGTTGGGAGTAGAGGTGGCAGTGAAAGATAGGAAAGCCCCGTTTTCACTGTCCACACAGGGCGTTACACTTAGTGTGTGTGTGACAAACTGAATGGGCAGGTCGATGCCCCCTTGCTTGCTAGGTTTATCACTGCAACACCCACTGCTGTACATCTCCTTCATCACGCGAGGGTCCTTGATTTCGAGGGAAACGGGCTCAAAGGAAAACACTTTTAGGCTCTCATCTGTGGAAACATTTTATTTTTGTTGCTGTTATGCTATGGCTCATCTGAGCGGTTAGTGGTAAGCAAGCTGACTTTGATTTGGCACCGGCGCCCCAGTGCTCGGCCCAGTGGCGTAACGAAACTTGAGGGGGCCCCCCTGCAAAGCACAATGAGGGTCCCCCCCCCCCAGCGGCCCGGCCCACCACCTACCACTTTGCCCCACCAACAAAAATAAGCAGTCACCTAATGCTGTATTTTCAGCAATTATCTGTGCATACCTCTAACAGCAAATATAAATAGAATGCACTTTAATTGTCTTCTGGGGCTGCCTGAATGATGAGATCCATGACTGATAATTAAAGGGAACAAAGACAGAAAAGTCACATTACAAATGATCACATACTTTTTTATTTATAACCCTATTTAGTGCCAAGACGAGGTCTTTCCAGGCTCTTTAAACACATGGCTGGCATTTTTCTTTTGGCAACCCTACTTTATATTCCTTTTCATGAAATGCATTCTCATACTACAGCAGTAAATGTACAATTTATGAAGTAGGACTGTTATGAGGCAACTCACTGGTGCAACTAACGCCGGCGAGAGAGTGTAGTGCTGCCCGTGTGCGCTACAGCGCTGATGGGGCCCCTGGAGGCTGGAAAACGGGAGCTGCTGGGGGCATAGCTGCCAAGGTTTCAGATTGCCATGTGTGACATTTTCATAATTTCAGTGTAATTATGAGTGACATTTCAACGACTATGAGTGACACTTTATTGCGAGTAAAATTAAGCAATGAAAATGATCAACACATATAAATATCAGAAATAACAGAAAATGAGGTGAATGAGAAGTGCAGATGGCCAGAGAGGCCATGAGATAAATGTGAGAAACTGTTAGAGATGAGGGCAGTGAAAAGACAGAATGGCAAGAGGTGATTAAGGGTGAAGTGAGAAGTTGAATGGGGAGAGTTCAGAAGTTGTAAAAAGGGGTTAAAGAAAATGGCCTGCAAAGTGAGAGAGGGATTGGGATTGGGAGAGGAGAGGAGAGAGGGATGGAAGGGAGGGGTGAGAGGAAAGCGACATGGGTAAATTGCTTAACTCTGCACAAGACCGCCAGGGTTTTAATGGACCCCTGCTGCTCCCGGCCAGGGCCAGGTGAGCTTCTAATGTGGCAGCACGTATTCCTGCAGAGTGGAAGGCCCATCACAAAGATTGACTAGACATCTTTCTGATGTTAATTGCTGTATTGTAGTTATAAACTGGTACTGATGGGGTGAAATCTTTCCTCAGTGTTACTGTGTGCAAAAAAAAATTCAAAATAATGAAGCAATTCTAGCCCAAAATAACGCGGCATTACATAACATTATTTAAATTTTCTTCCCTCACAATTTAGTCAAGCCTGTCGTGTAATTTGGTCCTCATCTGCCTCGTAATTCCAGAAGCCCTGCCTACAGGTTTAGAAATGTTTGTCAGGAGGGGGTCCTTACGGCTGAAAATGCTGACAGGGGGGTCTCGGCACCCAAAAGTTTGAAGACCTCTGCTCTAGTGGGTGTTAAGACATTGTGCATTTAGATATGCCGAAATTGGCTGTTTGGACCCATGTGTATAAAATTAATATAATAGCTGATTACTATTAAGCCTTGTACTGCTATGCCATGCATGGATTACAACTACAAAAAAACTGCAAGAAAAACTTTTGTATTACGGTAATTATTGAGAATGGTCTATAACCATCAAATGAGTTCACAAATGTACAAAAAGTTCCTCATCCTGATTTAAGCCATAAGGAGTCAGAGTTCTGAATGAAACAATGTGCTTAGACTCCTTTTGACGGAGAAGTTTTTCTCGATTGCCTCCGCGTTCCAAATATGGCACTTGTTCAATGGCATAGTAACGAAGCAGTTCCCATTTGCTTTCATGCATGATTTCCATGTGCTTAGCAATTGCATTAGAGCGATCTAAGTTCACAGTGGCTCTAATGTGTTCCAGGATTCTTTTTTTGATTTCACAGATTGTACTGCCTATGTACTTCAACTTACATGGACATTCCACCACATACACCACATATTTGCTTTTACAGGAGATGTGTTGTTGAATTTTCCATTTTTCGCCTTTTCTGCCGCAACCTCTTTTTTCGGGATGCCAATTTTGCAGGCTTTGCAATTCTTACATGGCCAAAAACCCTCGATGTTAGTCCATAGTTTCTGTGGTTGGGATTTGAAGTGACTGCGAGTCAGTTTGTCACCTAGATTAGGTGCTCTCCTGTATGTGACGTTGGGATGATCCCCTATGAGGTCTGCGATGGTGGAGTCTAGTCTTAGGATGCCCCAATGTTTTTTCAAAATATGAACCAGATCACTGGTTTCAGTGGAATAAGTTGTTATAAGGCGTATTTTTGTGAAGTCTTCCTGGTTTGTCTTTTGTTTATTTTTGAGTATCTCTGTCCGATTTCTTTGTTTGGCCTTCTTTAGACTTGTTTGGATTATCCTGCCAGGGTATTTTCTTTTTTCAAATCTGACTTTCATTGCTCTGTTGTGGTATTCAAATTCATTGTCTGCGGAACAGTTCCTGCGTAGTCTTAAAAATTCCCCATAAGGTATGTTCCATTTTTGATTTATGGGATGGAAACTGTCCGCATGAAGAACTGAGTTTGTGGCTGTTTGTTTTCTAAAAAGGGTGGTTTGTATTGTGTTGTTTTGCACATATATTTCAATGTCAAGAAATGAGATTTTATTCGAACTTATCTCATAAGTGAATTGTAAGTTGGTCTCATTGTTGTTCAGGATTTGGAAATATGTTGCAAATTCTTCATTAGTGCCATCCCATATTATGAACAAATCATCGATGAAGCGCCACCATGCGATAATTTTTTGCACATGTTTGTCGTTTTCACAGTTCCATGCGATTTTCTGTTCAAACCACCCCATTACAAGATTTGCAAAATTTGGAGAAAAGGAAAAGCCCATGGCTGTACCCTTCATTTGTTGGTAATGTTTTTTGTTGAAGGTGACGATGTTATTTTGCAAACACAGAGTAATCATTTGTAGCAGCATGGTATTGTGTTGTTTATATTGGATATTTCTTTTGCCTAAAAAGAAGCTGCATGCTTTTAGGCCTATGTCATGTTCTATACTTGTGTATAGAGAGACTACGTCCATCGATACTAGTTTGTATTGCTGGTTCCAAGGTATTCCTTCAAGTTTCTGAAGGAGATCAGTTGTGTCTCTGAGGTAGCTGGTGAGATCTTTTACAATGGGAGCTAAGAAATGATCAATATAGTTAGAGATGGGTTCCATGATTGAACCATTGGCAGAGATGATGGGTCTGCCGGGTGGTCTGATTAAGCGTTTGTGCACTTTAGGCAAGAAGTAAATTGTAGCTTCAATAGGATTTGACACTGTTAAATATTTTCTCTCCTCTTCGTCTATCAGACCCTCATTGAACCAATCATTGAGATGTTTATTGATAGTATTTTCAATTTCTTTGGTTGGATTGGTACTGAGTTCTTTGTAACATGATTCATCTTGCAACTGATGGTTAGCTTCCCATATGTAGTCTACTTTGTTTTGGATTACAACGTTTCCGCCTTTTTCCGCGGGTTTGATTTCAATTGTTGAATCCTGTTGTAGATTTTTTAACGCTTGTCTTTCTAAAGGCAAAAGATTGTCCTTTACTTTGCGTTGATTAAGATGATATAGATCATGTATGATTGTTTCATGGAACAAATCGATCTTATTGCCAGGTGGTAAGGTGGGATAGAAATAGGATTTCGGTTTCTTGCCGCTTATTCCGGCTCCTAAAGGTGGAAGTATTTCTCCCAGATTTTCACTCGGGTCTACTGGTTCATCTTCACCCATGGTTATAAGGGTGACCAGAGCTTGTTCATCTTCAACTAGTAGCTCGCTATTATAAGGCGTGGCATTTTTCTCCTTGGTAGGTCTGGTTTTTTCCGCAAATATTGTGACCAGTTTAATTTTGCGGATGTATTTATAGAGATCGATCCGTGTTTGGGCAATGTCAATGTGTATTTTAGGACAGAAATTGAGACCTTTCTTTAGAAGTTCTTCCTCTGAATTCGTTAAATGGCGGTTTGAAAGGTTGATGACATTCAACTCCTGAGAATCACTACTGTAATTTATTACTTCTTGTTGTGTAGATGTTACTAGGTCCGTTTTGTCCTGCCCCGGGTTTCCATTGAAGCATCGTTGCCTCCCTTGCCCTCTTTTGCCTCGCCTTGTTTTCCTCTGCAACTGAACAAGTGGATTCCGTTTGAGTGCGTGTTCTCCTGACCTCTGGGCTCAGAGGTCTCTTGTTGCTCATTTGTACCGGTTGCCCTACCGGGCGTACTACGCACCGCCCCGAACAAAGAGCGCCGACCCTCAACCAAGGGCATTACAGGATATATATATATATATATAAACCAGGAACTGGATCCTGGTTTTGGCCCCCAGCAACTCGAAAGGCAGTATGCAGGGGATTAGGTGATAGCGATTATCAGCGTGAATAACTTCCAAGCATCACCCACTATGGGAAACAACCACGGGACAAAAGTGAACTGCATATACCAGCATGCCCTACTCAAGCCTAACGAGGAGTCCACCAGGGGGCAAACATTTAAAAAGAGACAGTTTACTTTGTTCTTCATGCTTCTGGCTTCCTTTGAAAAAGGTCAGTGTCTGACCGAAATGCATTAGGAACAACATGCCAGCGCCAGCGCTTTTAAAGAAATTAAAGGATTTCACTTCACCTTCTGTGTGCGGCTCATTCTCTTCTCCTTGTGAGAGGCCTGCTGTTGTATTCATCGGCGTGGTCCTGCCGAGAGCGACGCACCACCAACGAAAAGAGCGCCATTTCTGCCCGAAATCGGACCTCTCATGATTTTTTGCGGAAGCAACAAGGGCAGTGGCAGCCGCCAGGAACTGGATCCTGGTTTTGGCCCCCAGCAACTCGAAAGGCAGTATGCAGGGGATTAGGTGATAGCGATTATCAGCGTGAATAACTTCCAAGCATCACCCACTATGGGAAACAACCACGGGACAAAAGTGAACTGCATATACCAGCATGCCCTACTCAAGCCTAACGAGGAGTCCACCAGGGGGCAAACATTTAAAAAGAGACAGTTTACTTTGTTCTTCATGCTTCTGGCTTCCTTTGAAAAAGGTCAGTGTCTGACCGAAATGCATTAGGAACAACATGCCAGCGCCAGCGCTTTTAAAGAAATTAAAGGATTTCACTTCACCTTCTGTGTGCGGCTCATTCTCTTCTCCTTGTGAGAGGCCTGCTGTTGTATTCATCGGCGTGGTCCTGCCGAGAGCGACGCACCACCAACGAAAAGAGCGCCATTTCTGCCCGAAATCGGACCTCTCATGATTTTTTGCGGAAGCAACAAGGGCAGTGGCAGCCGCCAGGAACTGGATCCTGGTTTTGGCCCCCAGCAACTCGAAAGGCAGTATGCAGGGGATTAGGTGATAGCGATTATCAGCGTGAATAACTTCCAAGCATCACCCACTATGGGAAACAACCACGGGACAAAAGTGAACTGCATATACCAGCATGCCCTACTCAAGCCTAACGAGGAGTCCACCAGGGGGCAAACATTTAAAAAGAGACAGTTTACTTTGTTCTTCATGCTTCTGGCTTCCTTTGAAAAAGGTCAGTGTCTGACCGAAATGCATTAGGAACAACATGCCAGCGCCAGCGCTTTTAAAGAAATTAAAGGATTTCACTTCACCTTCTGTGTGCGGCTCATTCTCTTCTCCTTGTGAGAGGCCGGCTGTTGTATTCATCGGCGTGGTCCTGCCGAGAGCGACGCACCACCAACGAAAAGAGCGCCATTTCTGCCCGAAATCGGACCTCTCATGATTTTTTGCGGAAGCAACAAGGGCAGTGGCAGCCGCCAGGAACTGGATCCTGGTTTTGGCCCCCAGCAACTCGAAAGGCAGTATGCAGGGGATTAGGTGATAGCGATTATCAGCGTGAATAACTTCCAAGCATCACCCACTATGGGAAACAACCACGGGACAAAAGTGAACTGCATATACCAGCATGCCCTACTCAAGCCTAACGAGGAGTCCACCAGGGGGCAAACATTTAAAAAGAGACAGTTTACTTTGTTCTTCATGCTTCTGGCTTCCTTTGAAAAAGGTCAGTGTCTGACCGAAATGCATTAGGAACAACATGCCAGCGCCAGCGCTTTTAAAGAAATTAAAGGATTTCACTTCACCTTCTGTGTGCGGCTCATTCTCTTCTCCTTGTGAGAGGCCTGCTGTTGTATTCATCGGCGTGGTCCTGCCGAGAGCGACGCACCACCAACGAAAAGAGCGCCATTTCTGCCCGAAATCGGACCTCTCATGATTTTTTGCGGAAGCAACAAGGGCAGTGGCAGCTGCCAGGAACTGGATCCTGGTTTTGGCCCCCAGCAACTCGAAAGGCAGTATGCAGGGGATTAGGTGATAGCGATTATCAGCGTGAATAACTTCCAAGCATCACCCACTATGGGAAACAACCACGGGACAAAAGTGAACTGCATATACCAGCATGCCCTACTCAAGCCTAACGAGGAGTCCACCAGGGGGCAAACATTTAAAAAGAGACAGTTTACTTTGTTCTTCATGCTTCTGGCTTCCTTTGAAAAAGGTCAGTGTCTGACCGAAATGCATTAGGAACAACATGCCAGCGCCAGCGCTTTTAAAGAAATTAAAGGATTTCACTTCACCTTCTGTGTGCGGCTCATTCTCTTCTCCTTGTGAGAGGCCTGCTGTTGTATTCATCGGCGTGGTCCTGCCGAGAGCGACGCACCACCAACGAAAAGAGCGCCATTTCTGCCCGAAATCGGACCTCTCATGATTTTTTGCGGAAGCAACAAGGGCAGTGGCAGCCGCCAGGAACTGGATCCTGGTTTTGGCCCCCAGCAACTCGAAAGGCAGTATGCAGGGGATTAGGTGATAGCGATTATCAGCGTGAATAACTTCCAAGCATCACCCACTATGGGAAACAACCACGGGACAAAAGTGAACTGCATATACCAGCATGCCCTACTCAAGCCTAACGAGGAGTCCACCAGGGGGCAAACATTTAAAAAGAGACAGTTTACTTTGTTCTTCATGCTTCTGGCTTCCTTTGAAAAAGGTCAGTGTCTGACCGAAATGCATTAGGAACAACATGCCAGCGCCAGCGCTTTTAAAGAAATTAAAGGATTTCACTTCACCTTCTGTGTGCGGCTCATTCTCTTCTCCTTGTGAGAGGCCTGCTGTTATATATATATATATATATATATATATATATATATATATATATATATATATTCACTGAAAAAAACATAGGTTTCATGCCTGATATAGTTAGGAATTAGCATTTAAAAAACCGTAGAAATTCGCAGAAATAATACATAGGTTTTAGGGGTGTTATAGTTAGCTGGACGTTTCACTCTTTCAAAACCATTGAAATTCCTCCGATATGGTTAGTTGTACTAACTACATCTCGCGCACCCGCTATCCACTGCTGATGATGTCACATATTACATCATTCATGACATGGTCAGTGACATCACTGATGACATCACTGATGACATCATCCAGTGAATGTGGTGTGGTTCGTTATTTAAATATGTATTATATATATAGCAATTTACATTGAAGAATGAGTGGATATATAAATATCTGGATGGAGGATCTAGTAGCAGTGTGATTGACTGTTTACTTGACTCATTTATAGTGTCTCACTAAATATATTGGATAGTGACTAAACTGTGTGAATATCTGTATCAGTTTGTCAGTTGTTGTGTAAACTGCTTCTCCAGTTGGTTACTAGCTATGTGAAAGTCTATATTAGTTATTGATTAGTTAACTGAGTATTTGTATGGGAGAGTGAATGTGTGTGTGGTTTGGTGGGGGGTGTGTGACTGCCCAAAGATGTGTGAATAGTTGATTCAGTAGGTATCTGAAGTTAAAACTACATGTTATAACAGTTGTTTGGGTGAGTGAATATCTTTATGGGTGTGGTGATGAGCAAATATATGTCTCAATGGTACATGTCCAACAAACTAGAAAAATAAAAGCCAGTGTATGTGTCCGTTGTTGTATATAAATAAGTATACATAAGACTCAGTGATTGTATGAGCGACTGTATGGATAACTGTATACTTGTAATAGTGATTTTATTACACACTAAGTATGAGTTACTATCTATATGAATCGATTAAGTGGTGTTTGTATAAGTGTGTAGCTAAGTAAATGTAAGTATGATCCATTGTTTGCATAAGTGAGTAGGATGACTTCATAAGTGATTAGGATGTGTGCTGGTGTGTAATGTCGATATAGGTGTATAAGTATATTTGATAGTGTTCTATTAATCTTTGACAGCATGTATGAGTGAATCTATAGGTAAGTGATTAGATGTGTGTATAGATCTAGGAATCACTGAGTGGGTGTTTAGAAACTTGTATTGGTGTGTCAATGGATTCAAATATGGCACTCTGTATTTTACAGTGAGTGATGAACGGTTATACTAGTTTATGATGAGGTGTATCTGATTGTCACGTGGATGATGTCATCAGTGATGTCATTTGAGATGTCATCAGTGATGTCACTGACCATGTTATGAATGATGTAATATGTGACATCATCAGCAATGGATTGCGGGCGCGCGAGATGTAGTTAGTACATCTAACTATATCGGAGGAATTTCAATGGTTTTGAAAGAGTGAAATGTCCAGCTAACTATAACACCCCTAAAACCTATGTTTTTTTCTGTGAATTTCCAAGGTTTTTTAAATGCTAATTCCTAACTATATCAGGCATGAAAACTATGTTTTTTTCAGTGAATTTCAAAGGTTTTTTAAATGCTAATTCCTAACTATATCAGGCCTGAAACCTATGGTTTTTTCAGTGAATTTCAAAGGTATTTTAAATGCAAATTCCTAACTATAACATGTCTCAAACCTATGTTTTATTCAGTGAATTTCAAAGGTTTTGTAAATGACAATTTTTAAATGTATTAATTGTTATAATTTATTTTTATACTGATTAACTACATTTTTTAAACTATTTATTTTTAGATATTTTATTTTTTAAATTACATTATAATTACATCATACATTACATTACAAAATATATTTTCTCAGAATGAATTACTTTAGTTTAAATACTTTGCAAATAGGCAATAGACTTTTAAGTACAGTAGTTACAGTTGTTGCAATGGGCAACACAATTTCAAACACAATGCACCATTGAGCTCAATGTGAATTTCTAGTTAAATGCAATTAGTTACTTTATGGATGACTTTTCTAACCACAGGACTGGATCCTAGAGTCAGTCCTTGGACATCTCCTGTAAACAGTTGAGTAAAAGCGTCTTGGTTACAGTAGGGATTTTTAAGGAATATTATTGTATTTTAAAAGTTGACACTTAGAAATTTTTTCACATAAAATCACCAATGTTATCCTATCGCTGACAATTCCCTTAGCAGGTAAGTAGTGTTATCGTTAGTTTTTCTTACTCAATGGTGGATCCTGGTTCCAGCACTGGTGCATCTCCTGTAAACAGTTGAAAGAATGTGTTTAAGTCATACAGACGATTTTTTAGGAATATTTTTAGTTTGTGAAAATAGACACTTAGAAACTTTTCTGCTGAAAACCAGACAATGGATTCCTATGGAAGGAGATACAAGTCCCTGGTAAGTACGGTTAGAATTACTTTTCAGGGTCAGTGCTGGGCTAAAAGATGCAGCACTGGGTTCTTCTGATAACAGGTGAGTAAATCAGAATTCGTTCTTCGGATGATTTTAGGTGAATATTTTAAAGTTCCAAAACACCACACTTAAAAGAATTTCCAAGTGAAACCAGTCAATGTTAGCCTATGGAAGGAAATTCAAGTTACTGGTAAGTATGGTTAGAATTACTTTTCAGGATCAGTACTGGGCTCAAAGATGCAGCACTGAGGTCTCGCCTGATAACAGGTGAGTAAATAGGAATTCGTAGTTCTGCTGATTTTATAGGAATATTTTAATGCTCCAAAACTCCACACTTAGAAGAATTTCCAAGTGGAACCAGTCAATGTTACCCTATGGAAGGAAATTCACTTAGCAGGTAAATAGTGTTATCATTACTTTTTCTTACTCAGTGGTAGATCCTGGATCCAGTACTGGTGCATCTCCTGTAAACAGTTGAAAGAATGCGTTTAAGTCACACAGGCGATTTTTTAGTTTTTTTTTTAGTTTGTGAAAATAGACACTTAGAAACTTTTCTGCTGAAAACCAGGCAAAGGATTCTTATGGAAGGAAATATAAGTTACTGGTAAGTACAGTTAGAATTACTTTTCAGGGTCAGGGCTGGGCTAAAAGATGCAGTATTGGGTTCTCTCCTGATAACAGGTGAGTAAATCAGAATTCGTACTTCGGATGATTTTAGGTGAAAATTTTAAAGTTCCAAAACTCCACACTTAGAAGAATTTCCAAGTGAAACTAGTCAATGTCAGCCTATGGAAGGAAATTCAAGTTACTGGTAAGTATGGTTAGAATTACTTTTCAGGATCAGTACTGGGCTCAAAGATGCAGCACTGAGGTCTCTCCTGATAACAGGTGAATAAATCAAAATTCGTAGTACATCCAGTAAGCGCCACAGAGCTGCGTAGCAGAGAGATGTCAAAAGGGGCACGGCCTGCACCACCTCTCTGCAACGCAGCGCAGTGGCGCTTCCTGGAAGCACCTGGTGGGCTACTTGGCCCCCATGGTCCCTCAGGTTTGAAGTGGAATTTTTTCCCTAATTTAAAACGCGCCACAGGGCGTGTTTTCACACATCACGTAAGGCCCCGTCCCCTTGCTTCACCACTGTGTAAACAAGCCCTGTCACCGTTCTAAGTTGAGAGATTAAGTCCCATTCAATCCTAAGTGTCCCTAGGGTCAAACTAGCCCACTAGGTACCTCCAGTAAGCACCACAGAGCTGTGTTGCAGAGAGGTGTAAAAAGGGGCGTAGCCTCTGAACACCTGTCTGCAACGCAGCTCCCTGGAGCATACTGGAGGTACCTGGTGGGCTAGTTGGCCCCCAGGGACCCCTCAGGATTGAAGAGGAATTAATTCCTCAACTTAAAACGCACCACAGGCCACGTTTTCGCAATGGTAAAGGAAGGGGGCGGGGCCTGAGGTGACATGTGTGCAAACACGCTCTGTGGCGCGTTTTAAAATGGGGAATTAATTCCTCTTCAATCCTGAGGTGCCCTGGGGGCCAACTAGCCCAGCAGGTACCTCCAGTATGCGCCAGGGAGCTGCGTTGCAGAGAGGTGTAAAAAGGGGCGTGGCCTCTGAACACCTGTCTGCAACGCAGCTCCCTGGCGCATGCTGGAGATACCTGTTGGGCTATTTGGCCCTCAGGGACCCTCAGTATTGAAAGAGTATTAAATCCCCAACTTAAAACGCGCCACGGGGCGCGTTTGCACAGTGGTGAAGGGAGGGGGTGGGGCCTGAGTTCACATGTGTGCAAACACGCCCTCTGGTGCATTTTAAGCTAAAAGAATTAATTCCTCCTCAATCCTGTGGATCCCTGGGGGCCAACTAGACCACCAGGTACCTCCAGTATGCGCCAAGAGGCTGTGTTGCAGAGAGGTGTCCAGAGGCCACGCCCCTTTTTACAACACTGCAACTCAGCTCTGTGACGCTTACTGGAGGTACCTGGTGGGCTAGTTGGCCCCCAAGGACCCTCAGTATTGACAAGGAATTAATTCCCCAACTTAAAGGCGTGTTTGCACACATGTGAACTCAGGCCCCGCCCCCTCCCTTCACCACTGTGCAAACGCGCCCCGTGGCGCATTTTAAGTTTGTGGATTAACTCCCCTTGAATACTGAGGGTCCCTGGGGTGCAACTAGCCCACCAGCTACCTCCAGTATGCGCAACAGAGCTGCGTTGCAGAGAGATGTAAAAAGGGGCGTGGCCTCAGAACACCTCTCTGCAACGCAGCTCCCTGGCGCATACTGGAGGTACCTGGTGGGCTAGTTGGCCCCCAGGGACCCCCAGTATTCAGTGGGAATTTGTTCCCCATCTGCAAACGCGCCATGGGGCGCGTTTGCAGAGTGGTGCAATGAGGGGGCGTGGCCTCCGTCCACGATCCCATTTTATTAATTTTTTTTTTTTAAGAAGGGGGGCTGTGTAGCCCCGCTGGGGACCCCATCCCCCAGGGCCTGCCCCCATTTTTTTACTAAAAATGTAAAAAATCGGGAAGGGGGCCGCGTGGCCCCCGTCCCGAGGCCATAATCTGCCCCGGGGACCCCATCCCCCGGGGCATGGGCCTTTTTTTATTTCATTTTAATTTGGAGGGGGGCTGCCTGTCATTGCAAACGGCAGTGTCCCGGGGGTGGGCACCCCGGGACACTGCAGGAGTGGCGGTCCCCAGGGCCATCAAGGGCTCCAGGAGGGGGGCCGCGCGGCCCCCTCCTATCATTTGAAAAGCCCTGGGGGGTGGTGGTCCCGGGGCTAGGGGGTCCATAACGGACCCCCAAATTTAAAAAAATTTGCCCCGGGGAGGTGGCGGTCCCCGGGGCATGTGGTGAGGGCTAAAGCCCCCCACACAGGTTTTTTTTTTTATTTAAAAAAAAGCCCCGGGGGTGGCAGTCCCCGGGGCTGAGGGGGGCTATGAGCCCTCCCAGCACAGTTTATAATAAAGCCCCGGGGGTGGTGGTCCCTGGGGCTGGGGGCCCCTTTGGGCCCCCCACTTAAACTCTGTTATTGCCCCCGGATTTGGCCCCCCGGGGGCTAATAAGTAATATACTGGCACATGCATCAAGCAAAAATGTCCTCGCTAAATTAGCGAATCGCTAAAATAGGCCGTTAGCGAACGTCAAACAACAGATTCCAATGCATCAACCCCAATAGTGAAAAAACTAAAGAATCGCTAAAATAAACCCCGGTAAATTACCGAATCGCAAAATAAAGAATCGGAAATAGCAAAAACACCAATTGCGCTTGCCAATAGCGATTAGCAAACAAAGAATCGCAAAAGAATGCATCAAAAATCGCTAATACCTCAGGAGGAGCCTAGCGCGCATCCAAGATGGTCGCGTGAGCACAGGGCTCCCCGGACCCTTTCTGCTCCTCGGAATATATCCTGAGACTATCCTGATTTGGTTTATGGAATCTGGGAGATGAAGACCAGCTGATCATATATCTCTTTTCAAAACTCTAATCGGACCTGGGAATCCTGAGTTGTCGTCGTCGGAACTTTTGGGACCCACCCGACGGAGGTGGCCGGGGTGAAGGTGACCCGTGGGGCCGGGCTGCAATTGAACAACAGCGGCCTCAGCGCGGTGCCAGTTGCCGATTCAGCACTTTCGGTTTCGGTTTTGGCCTTCAGGAGATCAGCTGGCGTGCGTGCTCAGGGTGGCGAGGTGCCTCCTGGGCCTCTGCCCGAGGCTTGCTTCCATCTGCTACTGGTGGGCCTAACGCCTCCGACCCCTACACCGACAGTTTGTGGTCCTTTCGCTGGCGCCCGGCACACCTCTTGATCGGAGGTCCCATTGAGAGACTGCGCTCACATGGCGGGCAAAGGGGGTCCGGAGGGGCGCAAGACCAAGGCTTCACTGCGCGGGGGAGCGGTCCAGAGCAACAACATGGACCGCTATACCCAGGGCAGGGGGTCCACTGGCGCTGCTGGCCTCTCCCTGGATGCTGCAGGGGGAGGCACGACCGTCTCTGCGGAACCTTCCCTACAGGACATTATGGGCGCCATCGAGGGCATCAGGGAAACCATCGCGACGCAATATGAGGCCCTGGCCCGTAAGATCGACACTGTCGCGATCGACGTCACCCTGATTCGGGCCGACCTCTCTAAAACCAACGAGAGGGTCCAGGCCCTTGATACACGGACCTCCACCCTGGGTGCGGAGGTGTCGGATCTGAGGGCCGCGCTTGGGGACATCAGAGTGGTCAACGACCATATGGCCCGGCGGCTTGAGGACTTCGAGGGACGGGCCCGACGCAACAATATCCGCATCATTGGGGTACCGGAGTCCTCCGACAGCCGCCCGGTGGACCTCGTGGTCGAGGAACTTATCCTGCAACAGCTGTCCCCGGTTGGCCTAAGCAAATTCTTCGCTGTGGAGCGGGCCCATCGAGTTCCGGGCGGCCGGCCGCGGCCGGGGGCCCCCCCGAGGCCTATCGTGGCTAAACTGTTCCACTACAGGGACCGCGATGCTATTCTGCAGGCTTCACGGACCCGTGGCCCGGTCCGCTACGAGAACTCGACCATCAACTTTTATCCGGACTTCACACAACTGGTCCAGAAACAGCGGATGGGATTCCAAGGGGTGAAGCGCCGTCTCCGCGAGCTCGGCCTGAAGTATTCGATGATCTACCCGGCGAAACTTCGAGTGGAGCATGGAGAGCGGACAGCCTTTTTTGACTCTCCTGTGGCCGCAAGTGACTGGCTGGACTCGCTGCCGGACGGGGGCGGCCGGCCCGGGCCCTCTGGGGGCACCGCAGGTGACGGGTCCCCTTAGACTGACCTTTGGTCCTTGCTTCTGCGGTTTTGCACTGTACAGTTGGGTCTTACTTCTTTTGCATACTGTGTCTTACCAGGACCCGTGAGGGGTGCGGGCGGGTTCGGGTCCCTTTCCTCCTCCGGGGTCTTTTTGTAGAATGGGGTTAGTGGGGCGACAGGCACACTGCAAGTTGGGGGGGGTCTTTGGCCCGCAGGGGTGCAGGGTGGGGGGCGTTGGACTTGGGGGGGGGTCGGGGGGGAAGAGGGGTTGTTTTGTTGTGTGTTTTTTGTTTACAGGGCGAGGTATTGATTTTTATCCATATTTGGGAACAGTGCTGCGGGCTGGGGGCCTCTTGATCTATTGGAGGGGATGGGGGGAGACGGGTTGAGGCTTATGTCGTGGAACGTCAATGGGTTGGGGGACCGTATTAAGCGGGGTGTTGTACTGCAATATTTGCGTCGTTTGACTCCTGATGTGGTGTTTCTCCAGGAGACGCATTTGGTCGGCAATGTCTGCCATGCGATGAACAGGGGGGGATACCGCCTCGTAGCCCATTCTGGTTTCACAACTGGCTCCAGGGGGGTGGGCATTCTCCTGCGAACCTCCCTTCCGGTGGAGATCACGAGGATAGTCTCGGATGACAGAGGGCGCTATGTGTGTTTGATTGGGAGGTGGGAGGGGCAGCCCCTTACCCTGGTTTCAGTCTACGTGCCCCCGGGCCTCCAGAACTCCACCTTTACTGACTTGGGTCGAATGCTGCTTGACCTTCCGGACGGCCTCCTGCTCATGGGCGGGGACTTTAATTCTGTTGTTTCGGGTGAACTGGATCGTCACCCACCGAGGACCCTCCCCGCTGCCCAGTCATGGCTGGGTGGGATGTTGGAGACCTTCGGCTTGGTGGATAGTTGGAGACTAATGCATCCGACCCAGTGTCAGTTCACCTTTCATTCGGGGGCGCATGGGAGTCTCTCCAGGTTAGACTACTTCCTTATGCCCGCGGCGCAGACTGGTCGGATTCGAGAGGTCAGACACCTGGCGCGTGGTATCTCCGACCATTCTCCGCTGTGGCTTCTCTTTGACACCGGGTCGCGGTCCGCAGGGCGGATAGCTCCCGTTAACCCCTGGTACCTGCGGGACCCTGTGACTCGTGACAGCCTGGTTAAGGCCATGGACCAATACTTCAGTGAAAACGAGGGGTCGGTGTCGTCTGCGTTGTCCCTTTGGGAAGCCTTTAAAACTGTGATACGCGGACACGCCCTCGCCCAGATAGTGGTGGCCAAGAAGGTTAGGAGCGAGGCGGTGGTGAAGCTGGAGACTGACATCTCGGGGCTGGAGTCGGCCTTGGAGGCGAATGTTACTCCGGACGGGCTACATGCCCTTAGCCTGAAACAGTTCGAATATAGGTCCCTGGTCACTGACGCGGCCAAAACTATGTATAGGGAGCAGCAGGGCCGATTGTATGACGCGGGGGACAAGGCGGGAAAGTTGATTGCGTGGCTGGACAAAAAGGAGAGAGTGAATCGTGTGGTCCCCGAGTTGCGTGCTGCGGATGGTGTGTGTGTGACTGAGCCGGATGAGATTGTGGAATGCTTCGCTGACCACCTCCGGGCGGTGTACTCCCCGGTGACCGACAGGGATGAGGATGACTCTCGCCTCCTACTGAGAGATATTGCTCTGCCCGGCCTGTCCGTTGAGGACCGGGAGCGGCTGGACGCCCCCTTATCGTCGGATGAAATAGCGACCGCGATTCGTTCCCTTCGTTCGGGCAAGGCTATGGGTCCTAACGGTCTGCCCATTGAGCTATACAAATTGCGTCCTGATAAGCTTGCGCCCTTCCTCAGCCGCATGTTCCGCGACTCTCTTGCGGCGGGTTCCCTTCCGGCCGACCAGCGCTTGGCCACTATAGTCGTTATCCCCAAGGAGGGCAAGCCGCGTGACCGCTGTACTTCTTACCGGCCTATTTCACTGCTCAATGCGGAGCCCAAAATCCTGGCGAAAGTCCTGGCCAATCGATTGTTGAGTGTCGTGTGCGACCTTATTCATCCGGACCAATGCGGCTTTATCCCGCACCGCAACACCGCTCTTAACTTGCGGCGTCTGCACGGTGCCCTTGCCAGGGCGGAGTTCCTCTCCGAACCGGCCGTGCTGGTTTCTTTGGATGCCACGATGGCATTTGACACTATTGAGTGGCCATTCCTCTGGGCCGTCTTGGATAAATTCGGCTTTGGAGAGGGATTTATTGGCTGGGTGAGGCTCCTTTACACGGGACCCATGGCTCAAGTGGTGGTGAATGGGCGGGTCTCTCGGCCCTTTGCCCTTGGCAGGGGCACGAGGCAGGGGTGCCCGTTGTCCCCGTTGCTTTTTGCTCTCGCCCTGGAGCCACTCGCTGCCTGGCTCCGTTGGGAGCCCTCGCTTAGAGGGATCCGGTGGGGCCCGGGCTTCGAAGATCGGGTCTCGCTTTATGCGGACGACATTCTCCTGTATCTCACCTCACCGCGGCAGTCACTCAACGTCCTCTTTGACGTTCTGACCTCCTTTGGGAACAATTCGGGTCTCACGATCAATTGGTCTAAATCCTGCGTTTATCCCATCTCTGGTGGTCTTCCTCTCCTGCCGCCTCGGCTCCCGATTCAAATATCTCTGAGCGGCTTTAAGTACCTGGGGATATACGTTTCGCTGGACCCGGTGGCTCGCTATGAGCAGAATCTCCTGCGTCCACTTCGGCGACTGCGGGAGGACACGGCCCGGTGGTGCAGGCTGCCCCTGTCCCCGCTGGGTCGGGCCGCGCTGTTTAAAATGATGTCCCTTCCCAGGTTCCTCTATGCACTCCAGAACTCCTTCGACGTTATCCCAGTGGCCTACTTTCGAGAGGTGGAGAGCCTGCAGAGGAGACTGGTGTGGAACGGGCGGGCGCGTATTGCTCTTGCCAAGCTCACTCTCCCCTGGTATGACGGGGGCATCGCGCTTCCTGACATTCGCAGGTACTATTGGGCCTCGCAGCTATCTGCCATTAACCACGCCACTTATGCGCCCGGCTTGAATCCGGCGTATGAGATGGACAAGTTCCTGCTTCCCGGCGGGAACTACAACAGGGCACTTTATTCTCGCCTGGCTGGCCGGACCCTTACGGGTCCTACTAAGATTGCTGTGCGGACCTGGAGGGCTGCCACTGCGGCCATGGGCTGGAGTGAGCGATTAACATGTGCTACTCCCTTGTTTGCCTCCGACCGCCTGGGCAGCTTGTGGACCACCAAGGGGTTTGACCAGTGGGACACGATTGGTATCAGCAAAGTGGGAGACCTGTGGCACAAGGGCGCGGTCAAGACTTTCGCGGTGCTCCGGGCCGAATACGAGCTGACCGACAGGGAGTTCTTCCGCTACGCCCAGGTTCGACACGCCCTGCTCTCGGTCTTCGGGGAGGGGACCAAGATCCCTGTTTCTTCGCCCCTCGAGGACCGCATACTTGACGGACATGTCCCTGATAGTACTATTTCTTTAATTTATAAAAAATTGATTAATCACCGGGCGGACCTCCTGGTGCGCCTTCGGGAGGCTTGGACTGGGGATGGGGTCGAATTGGACGACGAAGATTGGCAGTCTGCACTGTCGTCCCCCAAGGAGGTTGCCATTCCGGCTCGTCTCCGGTTGGTACAGCTCAAGATTCTCCACCGGGTGTATGTGACGGGTCCGCGCTTGGTCTCGATGGGATTTTCCGACGACGGGCTCTGTAAGCGAGGCTGTGGGCTCAGCGCCACCTTTCTTCATATCCTTTGGGAGTGCCGCGAGGTGGCGGACTACTGGCGCCGGGTCCACACGGTTATGGGACAGGTCACTGGGGTTGTGCTGCTGCCGGAGGTGCGTCGCTGTGTCCTGAATGTGTGGGAGCCCAATGACTACAGCGCGGCTCAGACTCGGTGGGCGGCCCTAGGGAACATGATTGCCAAGAGGGATATAGCGCAACTTTGGGGCGCTCAACGGCCGCCCACCGTGTCAGTATGGAAGGAGAATATGGACTGGTGTATGTTTAGGGAGAAGACAGTGTATGTGGCCCGTGGCAAGCCGGGGGCATGGGGTAGAATTTGGGGGCAATGGAACGCATATCGCGGAGGCATCTGTACGCCCCCCCTGGTAGACACTGATATCGCCATGTCCCCCTGACCCTTGATGGCTCCTGGCGCTTTTTGTAACAACTACATTTGGACGTTCATCTCCCTTGACCCCCTTCCCCCCCCCCTCCGTCCCCGGCCTCCCGGTACTCCTCTCTTTAGCGGATTGCTCAATTGTCCTGACTGGAGTCTCCCGGGGGGAGCCTGACCCGCACTGGTTTCCCTCATAACTCGCCTTTTGTTTTTATTGTCTTTCCCTTTGTTTTTGTTATTGTTGGACTGACGCTTGCTGTTCTTCGAGAACTATCTTGAGCCACTGCGGGGCAGTGCCCTGGGAACTGATTGTAGCCTTGATATGTGTGTATTTCCTTATGTACCTAGCGGCCGGCCCGGGTGGTTGTAGGCCCATACTTGTAACCGAATTATTGTTCAATAAAAACTTTTTCAAAAAAAAAAAAAAAGAAAATCGCTAATACCAAAAACCATCAAAATCGCTATTTAGCATGAGCAGAATAAGGGGAATCTCAACCAGGAGGTAAAGTTGCTGAAACACCACAAAAAAAAAAAAAATTAAAGTGTACCACAGGTGTAATGAATCAGAAACCCTTCAAAAATGGCCCTGGAGACCCCCTATTCTCTTCCAAAATGGCAGCCCTCTACTTGCTCGCAAGGAGGATGAGAATAAATGCAGCAGCACAGCGCAGGAGGAGGATCCAGGAGAGTGTATTCAGAGTGTGCATTACATTGCTGGGCCAAAATGAGGAAGAAGTATATGACAAGTACCGTCTGAATCGTGCCATGATAATGCGCCTAATTGCTGTCCTGGAACCACTACTGCAGCAGCAGACCCGTAGGACCAATGCCATTCCTGCGCACGTCCAGGTCCTATGCAGCCTGCACCTACTGGCGTCTGGAAGTTTCCAGGGGGTCGTAGTGGTAGCTGGAGGCGTGTCACAAAGCGCACTTTCACGCTTCTTCCGTAAATTCATTGATGCCATGCTGACATTGATACATACCCACATCACCTTTCCCACAACCCCACAGCAGTTGGACCAGACCAAACAGGACTTCTACCAGGTGGCCCAATTCCCCCATGTCATAGGATGCATTGACTGCACGCATGTCCCCACCTGTCCCCCCTCAGCCAATGAGTACATCTTCCGTAACAGGAAGTCCTATCACTCAATCAACGTGCAGGTCATGTGCAATGCCAAGCACATAATTACGGACACAGTGGCACAATTTCCAGGGAGCACACACGACTCATATATATTCAGACACAGTGGCATCCACAGGCGTCTGCTCAATGGTAAGTTCGGACAGGGACTCCTGCTTGGTACATACTCATTCCTATTCATTACATCAGTATCACATATGTATTTGCATTACTGCCGCTAAGCCTTTGCTTCTCCCCCTGTAGGTGACAGCGCATACGCCTTGCAGGAATATATCCTCACCCCCTACCTCAACCCAGCAACACCACAGGAGCAACGCTACAACGCGGCACATATTAGCACCAGAAATGTGGTTGAGAGAACATTTGGGATCCTGAAGAGTCGCTTCAGGATCTTACATAAGACTGGTGGTGCTTTGCACTATAACCCACAGACCTGCTGCAGGATTGTAGCATTATGTGCCATGCTGCACAACATTGAAACCAGAAGGGGGATACCCATAGAGATGGACAGAAATGACAACTATCGGGATGACCAACCACCCGCACAACACCGACAGTCACACAAGCCAAACACAGCTGAAGGTCAAAGGAGGCGGACATACATCACACAACATCACTTCAGAGCCAGGTAAGAATGAGCCATGACAATATATTGTGGAGTGCTAAAGTTTACTTCACATCAGCACTTGTCAAAGTGAATTTACATGAGTAGAAAACATGAGAGTGATTCTACACATTGTGGAAAAAAACAGATCCGTTGGCTTCACGAGATTACAAACGCAATATGCAAGTGGTCCATGGTTACACCACCATGGACAAATAGGCAGGACTGAATGTCTAGTGCCACTTCCCACGTACCCCCAGCCTCCTGTCGCGTGTCTCCTCTACCTCACCACGCTGTGTGTCTGTGGCTGTAGAGCTGCGCGAACTGCGCCTCCTGTTACTGGTCTCCGGCACGGACACGCTACTCACACTCGATGCCGCCTCACTGCCCTCCTCCCCTCCCAAGTTGCTGGCACCCTGCGCGCATTTTGCCGATTTTTTGGGGGGAAACATTTTTTTTTGGGGCCCTGGCGGTCCTTGTGGGACCCTCTGAGCAGGCCTAGGGTGTCAGGGTGTTTCTAACCTACCCCCTTTTCGCGTTTTGCACGTTTGTTTTTTAGGTTTCATGTGCCTCGTTTCTACCGAGGCACAAGATGGCTGCCAACACTTTCTGCTTTGGAGTGTTGACAGACAATTAGAATACAGCTCGTGCACGGCAGGGTGCGTGCTGGGTGCTCTTACGGTACACGGATCCTCCAAGGCCATAGATATATATGTACTTTTAGTTGTGATTTTCTCAGGAACTACTGAACGGATTCACACCATTTAAGCAAAAGGCACAAGTCTGAACTGAGGACTACCTCTTTGCCAATTTGGCGTAATTCCGTTCAGCAGTTCGGGCTGTAGCTGCGGCTAAAGGTCCTATGGGAAATTGCATGGGGAAAACACGTTTTGGGACCCCCTTTTTTCTCGGCCCCCACTAAACGAATCATCCTGAGACTTTCAGGATAGGAGCGGACCGGAGCTGGCCAAAAGTTTTAAAAATTTTGCGATGATTCGTCAATCGGCGGCAAAGTTATTGGGAATAGAATGTTGCGAATTTCCTATGGAAAATAGGTCCAAACTATATCTACCTACTGGTGTGTGTGTATATATACACACACACATACATCATACATACACACACACATATATATATCTTTCAGACTTTACCAAAGCTAAAGAATGGACTGCACTCACGAGTAGTTTCCTAATTCTTTAATGCAATACCAAATTCATCATCATCATCATCATTAGTCTTTATTCGATTAAAAATCATAAAGGACACAGCATCAACAAATATACAAAACCCACATAAATAAATTACATAAAAAGATATTAAATATTCCAAGACTAATATGATAGCAATAAAACAGTACAAAGCAATAATCCACAAAACATGGAACCCAATAATAGATTTTAAGTCTGCAAATGTTTCCATCTTATGACCCAACACAAGGACCAGAACTTCGCCACGGCAACTACAATAACCTCCTTTGTGTCGCACTTAAAAATGCGTAAAGCTGTTTGCGCAGAACTTACACCTAATTGTTCGCACAGGGGCTTAATCCACTTCATACGGGGTACTCCATATGCTGGGCAAACAAATAGCACATGTGGAATAGTCTCTGGAATCCCTGGGCAACAGTGGCAGGAAGTATCAATATTTAAACCCAGATTTTGACCCCAATTTTTGGTAAATGATTTTTAAGGTAAGCATCCAACTCTGAATTGATGGTACAACTTCCTGTCTCCAATTCCAATAATAATGTCCCAGTAGGGTTCCAGTGAATAATCGACCTTATGGTCCATAAAGAGATCAGTTAGTGAGCCCCCAGTGATCTGAGCGTAAGATTTAGATTGGGACATCTCAACATACAGTCTCTTGAGCTCTATCTTCGACGGGAAGGAATTCCCAACTGGATCTAGCCAAAGTTGTCCTAGGTTCATAGCCATAAGGACAGCTCTGATTTTGTAGAGCCAAGGGATTTGGCGGGACCTTTCCACCCCTATAAGATGTTTGAGAGCCAAGGCGTAGGGTGCTAACTCTGGGGTGGTCCACAAGCGTCTCCAATAAGCCAGTGGTCTAAACCCTGCTATCTCTTCAAATGTTGCACTCCCCAAATCCTGCAGCAATGGTTTTAGGGGTGTAGATTGAGGTAGACCAGTTAGGGATCGCAAAAACTTATTTTGGGCAAGTACCAGGGGTTGCAGGTTTTCAAAACCCCAAAGTTCCGCACCGTAGAGTATTGACGCTTGGACCTTCCCATGATACGTCTTCATTACTGGAGCTATAGGTTTAGTTAAAGAGGATCTGTGTTGTTTTAGGAGTGCTCCCGCTAGTTGGTTATGTTTAATTACCGAGAGATCCAACTGATGGTTCCAATTAAGTCTCCGTCCCAGAGTCACCCCTAAATATGCAAAATGGTCTGTTTGTTCAATAGGGGCATTATTCATTCTGAGTGATATACTAATTTGTTTCCTCTTATGTAGGACCATAAATTTAGTCTTCCCAACATTAACCTCCAACTCATTATCACTACAAAAAAGTTGGAAGCGATCCAGAGCACGTTGGAGGCCCTTTTTAGTTTTGGACAATAAAAGAGTATTGTCCGCAAACATTAAAATCGGTATTCTTGACCCAGCAAGTGTGGGGGCATCCGTGGGGTAATCTGTGAAATAGGGGACGACATTGTTAATAAAAAGGGAGAATAAAGTGGGAGCAAGCACGCACCCCTGACGCACACCTTTAACCACTTTAAAACTATTAGTGATCTCCCCTTGCCCTCCCCATCTCACACAAGCAGAGTTGTTTTCATGGAGCCTAACAATAAATGATAAAATCTCTAATGGCATCCCAGCCCTTTCCAAAGATTCCCAAAGCTTGTTCCGTGGAACCAAATCAAAGGCGGATTTAAGGTCCACAAATGCTGCATATAGGACACCACCACCCAGCACTACTGTGTTCCAATACAGCATCATAAATCTGAATACCTGGTCAATAGTGCTGACATGGCTCCGGAAACCCGCCTGATAATTTGAAAGTATATCATTTTCATCTATCCACTCTGCTACCCGATTGAGTACAATTTTGGCCACCAGCTTCTGGGTAGTGTCAATCAGGCTGATAGGCCTATAATTGGATGGCAGGGCCCGATCGCCCTTTTTGTATATAGGGATTATTTCAGCCTCCCGCCATGAATCGCGTATGGGGGCACCTCCTGCAATACCATTAATCAATATTTGGATATATTTAACCCAATTTACACGATCAATTTTAAAAATATCTGAAGGGATCCCATCTGGGCCTGGTGCTTTCCCGGCCGGTAAACCTTCCAGTACATGCTCCACCTCTGCATAGGAAAATGATAATGCTCCCACTCTTGGGTAGGACAAAGAGGAAAACGGGATCATCGGATTAGTGCAGGCGAACTGGGTCTCAAAAAAGATAACCCAGTCGTCAGGGGATACATGATTTACCGGATTAGGGTTATCAATACCGCTTCCCCATTTAATAAGGTGCCAGAATTTACTCCAATTCCTATCCCAACATGATGACAACAAATCCCTCCAACGTGACTCGTCAAACATCCTCTTTGCTGAATATTGGGTTTGCTTATATGCCGCACGACATCTCCTGATTTCTGGAA
Source organism: Triturus cristatus (assembly GCF_964204655.1). Classification (NCBI taxonomy): domain Eukaryota; kingdom Metazoa; phylum Chordata; class Amphibia; order Caudata; family Salamandridae; genus Triturus; species Triturus cristatus. Next base: position 372,314,487 of record NC_140588.1, read on the forward strand.
CTTGCCCCACTTTAATTGCACAAGATAAAGCCCTGAAAGCCCTCTTACAGTCCCCATTGTACCACTTAGCCGACTTAAATATTTGTTTTTTTTTATTGGCACAATTGGGGTTTGGGCCTGATTTAAAAAGGATTGACCTCAGCTTCTTAACCATTACTAAATGCTGTGCTGTTAACCCTTGAACATTGACTCCTGCATTATCTAGATTTAACTGGGTGACAGCAGCAAGGGTATCCGATAAAATTTGCCTAATCATAGAGCATCTAACTTCATCATTTACAATGGGGTCCCACTTAACTCTACGACTGTTGTTAGTGACTAAAATAGAGGACGGAACACCAACTTTCTCTATTTCCACTCTCTCTTCCGTGAAGCCTTCCAACTGTACTAAAAGTGGGTCGTGATCACTCTCTGTCCTAAGTCGTACCTCCATATCAATCAATTTGGACCACAGTTCAATATTTAAAATAAAATAGTCTATCCTGCTATGCTTTGTACCCATGTTATAAGTAGGTTTGCCCTGGGGGTCTGATTTGGACCTACCATTAGCTGCCCAGAGCCCATACTCCATTGTGAGTGCCTTTAGCTGAAGTGCGGCTGCCGACCAATTTTTAACAGGATCTAGTGACAAGGTCGGGATACCCCAAACGAAATCCTCCTCACACGTGAGATTTCCATCTTCAAAACCAAGGGGTTCGTAGGTACAATTGAAATCTCCAGCAATAATAATATCCATAGGATTTTTTTGGGACTGCAGGAAGATATCAAGAGCAGCCACTGTGGGGGAAGTTCTTCCACCCACCTGACCTCTGGCGTAAACATTCACTAGGATGCACTTGAGACAACATCCAACAGAAATAGAAAGAGCCAAAATGTCCAAATCTGCTATTTCCACCTCCTTAACTACAATATCAGCCCGTTGTCGTACCCAAATTAAGAGACCTCCCAAAGATCTGCCCTTGTTTCTAGGAGCTGGGGTAGATAGTTTCCCGAAAGATAAGAAGCCTGGCCTGAAATACATTTCCCTTGCCCAGGTTTCTTGAAACATTATTATGTCGGCCTCTTCTATAAAGGAACACCAATCCTCTGAGGCAACTTTAGAACCTAAACCCGCTATGTTCCATGAAAGTATTTTAAGTGGGCTAGGCTCAGATAGACTAGTTGACCCAGAGTTGCCAACTCTCTCGGCAACTAGAGGAACACTAAAGTTGACATAGTCAACAGCAGAGATCTCGGTAGATTCTCCCCGGTTAATGGATGACGGCTTTAGTTTTCACGACTCCCCGGCCCTCCTGCAAAAGTCAGTCACAATCTTCTAGCCCTGATAGTGGTGCAAACCAGTTTGTAGTTGGGACCCCGAGGGATCCTACCTGTAACACCCCTCTGTCTCTTATGTGAGCACCCTGCCTTCTATAGCTTGACGTGAATTTACTAGGGTAGTTATAAAAGAAACTTAAGGGGCAAACGGTTATTTTTGACGGATAGCAGCCCCCTGTGTTGTTACTTAAATAATCTAATATCATACTGGTTACTTCGGAATTATTGAAATTAGCCACAACACAGTCACCACCCTCTATTTTGGCTGTCGGGCCCAGCCATGAGCACCGCCTCGCCATTATAAGATGCTCACTAATGTCCCACTCCGGACTTACTCTTTTTTTCATTTGGGTGCTGAGCCAATGCATCACCTTCAACATTAACTGATCAGTCGTTTCACTTTGTCCCTCTTGCACTGGGGGCACTTGTCTTAGTATTACCACCAGCGGGGCTGCTGCCGGGGGCAAATCAATAACTCCGGGCACAGAACCGCGGACAAACCTAGCTTGGCCCAGATTATTAGACATACTTGCTTGGGCGGTATTTCCCCTTATCCGTGGTTGCCTGGCCTCGTGATCTCTAGTTGGCCCTCTTGGACAATCATCCATAATTTTAGGGGGAGAGCAAGAAATAAACAGCGCTGATTCCCCTGACAAATTTACTGGTTTCGTACCCTCATCTGCCTCGTTTCTACTGAGGCACAAGATGGCTGCCAACACTTTCTGCTTTGGAGTGTTGACAGACAATTAGAATACAGCTCGTGCACGGCAGGGTGCGCGCTGGGTGCTCTTACGGTACGCAGATCCTCCAAGGCCATAGATATATATGTACTTTTAGTTGTGATTTTCTCAGGAACTACTGAACGGATTTACACCATTTAAGCAAAAGGCACAAGTCTGAACTGAGGACTACCTCTTTGCCAAATTTGGCGTAATTCCGTTCAGCAGTTCGGGCTGTAGCTGCGGCTAAAGGTCCTATGGGAAATTGCATGGGGAAAACACGTTTTGGGACCCCCCTTTTTTCTCGGCCCCCACTAAACGAATCATCCTGAGACTTTCAGGATAGGAGCGGACCGGAGCTGGCCAAAAGTTTTGAAAATTTCGCGATGATTCGTCAATCGGCGCCAAAGTTATTGGGAATAGAATGTTGCGAATTTCCTATGGAAAATAGGTCCTAACTATATCTACCTACTGGTGTTTGTGTATATATACACACACACACACACATACATCATACATACACACACACATATATATATCTTTCAGACTTTACCAAAGCTAAAGAATGGGCTGCACTCACGAGTAGTTTCCTAATTCTTTAATGCAATACCAAATTCCTTTAGGGAACAATTACGAATGATGTCCAAAAGTATTTCGGTCTCGCAGTGACCTTGTTCACGGGTATACCTTCCGTTTGGAACACACATTTTAAATACGTCAGTCATTTCATTTGGTCATTTCCTGTTTGCATGTACACGTAATCTTCGGAAATGTAGTTTATGAGCATGCGTATGTGTACTTTTTTTGAAGGTGAAAGCTTGTGACTAATTCTGACATTTGTACGACCAATACTCAAAATATCGAGAGGCATGCAACAAGGAAGTCCACTATCCCCGTTACTATATGTTCAGGTGGCTAAACCGCTTGCCTGCGCCCTTAGGGAATACCATAGCTTTAGGGAGATTAGACTATAATCTCATCGTGTCATCTTAAGCGGATGACACACTGTTGTATGTAAGAGACCCCGAGGTTAATCTCACCACAATTCTTGACGAGGTGGTAAGATATGGTGACAGATCGGGTTTAAAAATTAATCAGGCGAAATTGACAATTTTTCCCTTAAATCCCGCTATGCTACCGACTGAGCTGGGCTATCCTCTGCAGTGGTCAACTGAAGCAATAAGGTATCCTGGAGTCCGGGTTCATACGGATTCTGCCATGGTTATTAGGGAGAATAATGGCAGGCTAATTTCCAGGTTAGAGGTAGACATCGAAAGATGGATTTGACTGCCTCTGTCGATTCTAGGACATATATCCCTTATGAAGATGGTAGTACTGGCCAGATTTCTGTTTATTTTCTTAAACATTCCTATTGTTCTGCCTATGCATATTTTTAAGACAATCAGCACGCTTCTCACAAGACCAGCCTCGGCCAGAAAACAACCTAAGGTCAGTTGGAATATATTAATGCTCCCATACTCAATGGGGGTCTGGGGGCTCCAGACCTGGAGCTTTACGACCGGGCAGCTCAGGGCTACCACGCCTACCACTGGCTACATAAGTAAATGTGTCCTCTGCATTTATTTATAGAAAAGGTAGCGGCGGTGCCGGAGCAATTGCCGGTAATGCTGTTTCGGGCACCTATAAGAAGAACAGGGGTCCTGGACTCCATAAACTTGGTACTGCACGCTTTGCATAACTTGGTGAAAAGGCAGGCGGGAGCCTTTCTTTATTCCCCTTTGTCCCCAATTAAGTGGTGTGATTGGTTACCAATATGCCGTGAGAAAGGGGTGGTCCAGGCGCTTGACAAAGTAGGGGTTTCCAAGATGGAGGATTTGTTTGTAGAGAGTAAGGCCCGAAGCTGGGAGAAGCTGGCTGTAGGAGAAGAGAATCCCATGCAGATTGTTTGTTTTTAGTTCCATAGAGTTGGACATGAGCTGAGTGAACTACTGGGCGCTGAGCTATTGGAACCCCCTGATCTAAGGGCTCGCTTCTATATTTTACGCTGCAAATCTCCCAGAAAGATGGTGTCCATTATATACACTGCAACACAAGACTAAAGGCGACTCCACTATACCAAAGCTAGTTTAGTAGTTTAGAATGGCAAGGAGATCTAGGAGTGGCACTATAAGATAGTATGTGGGGCTATTGTTGCGAGATTACTAAAAAAGTGTCACTGAATGGCAGACATCAATTGATAAATGTTAAATTCCTCCGAAGAGTTTAATATACACCTTTGCGGCTTTTTAGATATGGGCTGCACGATTCAGCTGCCTGCAAACGGTGTGGTATGGAACCTGCTGGGTTAATGCATTTGGCCTGGACGTGCCCGCGCATAGCTAAGTATTGGGAGCACATTTTTCAATCATTGAGTGAATTTTGTGGCCTGGAACTCACGTTACATCCCCTGATGGCTTTGTTGGGATATGCAGGGAAATTGCCCAAAGATGTGCGACGATTAATTGACATAGGCTTATTTCTAGCTAAGCATAGAATTGCTATTAAATGGGCGCAGACCCGATTCCTACCATATCTGATTGGTCCACGGACATGATATATTGCAATATGCAATCGGAACTGTACAGCAAACCGCTGCCACCGCAGAACCGCCCTAAGAGTTTTTGGGGCCTGTTCCAGCAGTGTTTGGTGGGAAAGGAAACAGGGGAGGCGGAGGGAATGTGAGAAAACAATAGGGAACAAACTGTCTAAACTTGCTTGCATATGTGGAAGGGTTATGGTAGATAAGATCTGCATAGTTAGGTAACTGGATAACAAACCCTCTACCCCAGATGGAGATAATTGCAAATTTAAAAGAGGCAATGTATTATCTGTAAGACTGGCTCTGTACGACTTAGGGGAATGTTCTACTGTCACTGATATTGAAATTGCATGTTGTAACTCGCTTCTATGCACGGTATGTACTTTGTCATACTGTTAAGTTTTTGGGGTTTTTTAATACGTAATATGGGTGTTAAAAATGGGGTCTCTAGTTGGCAGAGGTATGCACACTGTCCAAGTAGGGATCATCCCTTAAATGAGGGTAAGTCAGATACACATGCTAAATTAAGCTTGGCACAGAGGAGTCAGGCTTACCTTAAAAGGCAATATGTAAGGTATTTGTGCAACACTTAATACAATAAAACAGTGACAAACACAACACAAAAATAATCCAAACCAAGTTAGAACAATAGAGATTAATTTAATGAACAAAACAAGACCAAAACGACAAAAATCCAATAAGTAGAACCGGATTTATGAATTTTTAAAGAATATATTGAATTATAGTGTTTAGAGCAGTGGCACACACTGCCTGGTTGACGAAAGACAGCGAGGACTAGTAAATCTACACATAAGCCAAGACAACTACTGATGACTCCCGCAGCCCGGCTGGACAGAAGAGAGATACAGTGGTGAAGCAATACATACATTCCTACCGGGTATCATTATTCTAAGGTGTTATGGTAAAAATAAGTACAACTGATAATTGAAATGTATTGCACAAACAAGATGGCGGGCTTAGACAACAAACACAATCTTGTGGAAAAGACCTACGAGGGGTGCCCGAGGAAGATATAGATATAAAAGCCTTTCTATGTGTTATGCAACAATGTCTTGAATCCATTAATAGTAAATTAGACACGCTAAATAACAAAATCAATAACATACCAACAAAAATAGATAAGCAGGAAGCTGGATTATCAGGTGCCGATGACAAATTAAAAGGAAAGTAGGAAAAATGGCTAGACATGGATTAGATGTTGTCACTGATTAAAATCAAGAACGAAGATCTTGAAGCAAGATACAGGCGGAACAACCTCTGCATTTCGGGGCTCCCTGAAACTATGAGCACAGGCAAGATGGAAGATTTTGAGGAAATCATGTTGACTGACTTATTCGGTGACAGCAACCTGTCTCTTCATAGTGGAAAGGGGTAACCGCTCTCTGACACCCAAGGGACTTCCTAGGGTGCCTGTATGCCCAATAATCATGAGACTCAATTTCAGTGATAGAGTTGCAGTGTGCCAAATAGCAGCAGAAAAAATAAATCTACACAATAAGGACAGCTCTGTAATGATATAGCTGTACTTCACGATGGCCAGTGCAGGCAGCTTGCTGGTAAAGAAAAAATACTTGCTGGTAAAGGACAAACTGGGATAGCGAATGCCACGGTGTGCCTGCAAATTGAACACCAAGGGAAGGGAACACTGGTTCCCTGCAAGCTCCTCATTCCTAAAAAAAGGCTGAACTGCTCCAACTGTCAATGATTAAGAATAGCACAGGCTGCTAACTCGACATTCAATCTATACGATACTGATTGACATATTGTTTTGCTGCATGTTTACCACCTTTCAGGTTATTCATTTCTACATATGGTCCTTGCCAGGCATGGGCATTGCTATGGCTTCTGTGTTGAGCCCTGTATGCATTTAAAGCCCTGGCATAACTCCTTCAGGGCTTCTAGGCTGGTGTTTGCTGGTGTTCTCCAGGTTACCACCCATTTTGTTGCAATGCTGCTGATAACATGTCTTTACTGGGTATTTTGGTGTATGTTGTGGAATGCGTTTGAATAGGATGTAAAGTATTTGCTGGCGGGTTGGAAATGTCAGTGTGGTTTTGGGGGGCGGGATGTTCTCTAGAGAGTGCATTTACAATGCCACAAACTGTTTGACTGCATTGCAGGCTGTTCTAGTCAAACATTCAGACTATCTTGCAACACTACGCCATGCCTCGATAAGCCTATACCTATGAAAATACAGTATGTCAGGAACATCTTTTACTTTTCTAACATAGACGTTAGGGGGCTGACAACTCCCCGCAAAATTTGTCAGGTGATTGCATATATAAGAAGGCACAAGGTAGATGTAGCCCTCTTGAAGGATACTCACCAAGATATCAGACGGCACTTCGACTAGAAGGTGGACGTCACATTGCTATATATTGTCACATTCCTCATATGCTACAGGAGTGGAGACACTGATTGAACAAGGGCCCCAGTTTTTCAACCTACATACATGCATAGATAGTCAAAGCACACAAGTTATTATCTAGGTTATATGGGGAGGCAGATCACTATTGTCAACAACTATAATCATAATGCATATGAGCCTCAATTCTTCAACTTAGTATGGAATACTACAAACTCACTGCTCCTAAATCTGTCATCCGGGGAGGAAGATTTCAATATTGCTCTGTAGACATACCTAGACAGATCACACACCCCGGCTGGCTATAAGTCAAAGTCAGCAGTAGCCATAAATGTCATAAAAAAGACCACCAGCTGATTGGATTGCTGAAATAATATCAATGCATACAATATTAAAACACAAAAATATCGGTAAAAAACATTGTTAACAAAAATACTTAACTAATAAAACCCCAAATATCGAGAACACAAATATCATTGTTAAAAATATCGATTTTTACTTATATCGAAAACACAAATAACGGACACAAAAATATCGTCACCTTCAAATAAACATATGCTATGTAATACATATCACCTCTCACAATATCGACTACAGTAGTACTGCCCAAATAATTACATTATTATTTTTTTTTTTACATTGGGCAAATAATTACAATACACTTTAAATAATATATACACGTTTGAATTTTTAAAAAAAAAATGGCATCACCAAAATACTTATAATCCACCCCAATAAAATATATAACTAAATGCATAATAATGTAAGCAAAAATAATTATTTACATATATTATTAAACATTATCATAAACATTTTAAATAAATCCTTAATAAGCATTTATCATAGAAGGACATTGGCAGCGATTGAGGACTCTTGAACTCCAAGTCAAGCCGAGTCACCCTTGACCCTGGGCTAGCAGTGCTTCTTAACACATGGGCTAGGCCGTCGGGCGATATCGGCATTATATGTGACGCTGCAGGGGGGGGTTACAAAGATGTTTTAAACCAAGGCAAGACCAAATGGGACGAGTGCCTGGGTGCAGAACTGACTGCTAAGCAGCGGACAATGGCCTTTGAAGCGGGTGAAGCATGTTCCGTTGAATGCCCATCTAAAATTCATGCAATTTAACTACTCACATCAAACTTATGTTACACCACATCATCTGCACAACATTTTTCCTGCGGTGTCCCCGGCGTGCCCGAGATGTGGCCACGCTGAAGCTACATTTCTGCACATGGTCTAGGAATGTCCGCCGCAAATAAACACATGGGGCCCGATTCACAGAACTTACTTAGGACAAAATCCTGAAAATACTACTTTTGGTATTCACAGAAGGCATTTAGTAGTAGTAAAGTTAGGATGTTGTCTTAAGTCTGTCTTAAATCTATCTTAAGTGTGTCCTAAGTTTTTCTTAAGTCTGTCCTAAGTTTGTCTTAAGTTAAGAAGAGAATAATGCTCACATGGCTGGATGTTAAACAGTAACGCATGTAAAGAATGGTTGATTAATATCAAGTGAATATGAAATGTGCAGTGGGCTATGGGTTTGGGTATTTGAAATATTGTTCAATAAATGTAATAAAAAATTAATACTGTAAAAAAGTTTGTTGCATTTATTTTAACTACTTGGAATGCCTATATACAGTTGTCATGGACACATTGCACACATCCTTACCTACAATAAGGGCCCCATTACAATATGAACCGTAAGTAGAGGGGGATGTACCAGGAACTGAATTAATGATTCTGGTCAGCCCCCCCTCCCCCCTCCAATTTGGATTTATGAGCTGCTTTCCCCTACCCAGTAAAACTTGTAATCAGGCAGGGTACAGTGCTTAATATGTAAACATATAATTGCAGTTCTCCAAACTTTCTAGGGGGACAGTCCTTACTTGCAGCTGCATCACCACTCCAAGCCTCCATCCACCTTTGCCCCAGGCCTCGCGACCAAGACAGATAGAAACACACCTACTTTCATTTTCCACTGCTTTCATGGAAACATAAGGTGGGCCATCAATGCACTAAAATGGTGAAAAATCATTGTATTGGCTCTACTCAATGCCTCCTGAAAATAAAAGTAGGACTAACCGCCCGGTTTCATTGTCTTAGAATGGGACATGGCAAGAGGCACAAAGAGTTCCTGTCTCCGGAAATAATTGCTGGTGGTGCCCATTGGCAACCACGGGCACAAATTAAACACTTGGAGGTCAGCATTCCCCTGGGGATACTTCTCCGCCTAAAACGTTTTAAACTTGATACTAAGATTAATCCTGCCATAACCTCAGGGAATGCACATGGATAGCTCTACCAGCAGGAGGTTCATTTAGTTTCCAGAGAGGTAGAGGAATTCAAAAGCAGGACATACCAGCAAATCATTTTTGTAACAGTCACATCTGAAACGTGAGCGTTGGCATTATACCGCCATAAAGACATTCTAATTGTATTTACAGGCAAAACGAAAGCGATGGTAAATACAGCAAGCTGATATGATGAAATGAAGGAGTGAGGGATATCAAGGTGGATACAGTGTTTGTTGATAGATACACTATACAAGACCAAAATCCAAACACAAATTATGGAAATCTTTCAGGTGAACGGGACACGTGAAGATGTTCTTGCATATGTTTGGGAAGAATTCTGCCAGTACTGCGAGGCAAACAGATTTCTATTTTAACCCATTCCTATGCAAATTTATCAAAGATAAATGTGACAGCACATGTAAAATACTAGAAGCAGTGTTAGAAAGTGGATTATTAGTTGGGGTGGATAGTAGTCCACCACAAGTAATAATGTCACTATTCTTGTTGGACCCAGTAAAGGTTTCAGTAATTTCATCTTCAGCTCAACCCCTGGTCGCTATAGCACAGAGAAAATGTGTTAAGAATTTAGAAGTACAAAAACAGTTATAGAAGTCAAAAACCCAACAAAATAAAAATCCCACTCCAATTTATATTACTAGACAATATTTAAATTAACAAAATGACATCAAAACAACTAAAATCCAATAAGGGGAACCAGAGAAAGTTTTAATTAAGTCAAAAAGCGCAAAGAGCGAACCAGGGACAACTGGTCATGCTAGACCAGGACAATGGTAAGTTTTGAGGCAGACCTTAATGAAGCGAGGTTTTGATATGAGGCCCAGGTAGGTCCAAGTCAAAGAGTTAGCTTCGGATTTACACATTTTCCAGGTGAAAAGGTGGTCATCGAGCATTCATTGGGGGCAAACTGCAAGCTGGATCAGAGTTGGGGTTTAATGACGGCAGGTTGCTGAAGAGCGGGGTCTCAGTAGGGTAACCGATGAAGGTGGCAAAGCTCCAAGCAGGTGAAGTCTGCCATCCGTGCCCAGGAACATCTCGGTTTCAATCTGCTTCTGCTCGGTGTCGCTCTCAGTATAGTGTTATATTTTCGGCGTTAGTAACTCTTTTGGAAATCATATCTCCTTCAATAGGGCAAACCAGTAAGTTGGATCTGACCGGCAATTCAACATCAACAGCTTTGAAGCTAATTCAATTCCTGGGCTCAGCCAGATGGCTATCCTATTAGGAGAAGGACAACCCATTTACTTTTGTCTCAACTCCGGGAGCCACTTACACCTAATCAAGGAGCCATCCAGCTCCTTGGTGACAGTGAACACTAGCAGAAAGGCACATTTGGCCCAGGGGGGAAAATGACAATTTTCTAAAAGTGTAATTTAAAAAAAAAGTAACATAAAATCAGACTTGACTGTTAAGTTGGATTTTAAATTACTATTACAATGAGTATTGAATAATTTTTCTAGCTAATACTAAACTGTAGTTAAGTATTATGAGGTGTTATAATGTAACCCAGTGCTTTCCTATGGGACAGCCGGTCTTGCCACAGTGAAAAATGACTTTGGAGGTTTTCACTACTAGGACATGTAAAACATAAAATACACACATCCTACCTTATAAATACCATGCCACTCTGCCCTATGGGCATTTAGAACCCATATTATGGGTGACTTGTAAGCATTAAAAAGGAAGGTTTTGTGTAAAGTGGCAATTGAGTCGTAGGGGATTAAATAGAAAAAATTCATTTAAGTGCCAATAACAAACCTTACTGGTGAGGAATAGCACAACACATCCAGCAACTCCAAGATCCAACCCTTCTAACCCCACATTCCAATTGACATCCCACATGACATAGGACCCATTCCAACAGTAACATATCAAATGGCATAGCCCCCATTCCATCACCATGCCCACCATCTTATGACCCATACCACATTTAGTCCAGAAAAAGTTTTATTTGGTCAGATTGATCTGGCAATTTTTAAAACTGCACACCCAGGGGCCGATTATGTTGTCGGTCGGAGTTGCCTCCGACTGACATCATTGTGGAATTGGGACCGACCAACCTCCGATTGGCGGTCCCGACTGCCTAATACGATGTGACCGCACATGGTGCAGTCGCATACTCACATTTCCCTATGGAGGTTTGTGCTACGGCTGTAAAACGGCCGTAGCACAAGCTCCCATAGAGAGGTTGTGTTATCCCTGCACCATGTGGCATGCACCTCAGGGTGCCTGCCACACGGTGCAGGGATCAACAGGGGGGCGTCATAGGTGCCCCCTCTGCCCCAAACCGGAGGCCGCATGGAGAAGGGGGCCCTGCTAGGGTCCTCAAACTTTCTTTCCGACAGGCTTTCCATGTTGGAAAGCCCGGCATGGAAAGTCTGTCAGAAACAGAGCATCGTAATCCCAGCGACGGAAATGCCATCCATTGGGATTAAGGGCCGGTCTCTGACTGGTTGACGGGCTGGAATCCAGCTGGATGATCTCTGTCGGAAAGCCCCTTACCTCAGGTCGGAGGCTTTCCGACCGAGATCGTGATAGGCCCCCCCCCAGTCTGCAATGGCTGACCGGGAGCCAGGCTGTGCATTGTCTCTTTAGTGGTGGCAAATGTCAGATTATGCAAGAATTGGTTTCCACTAATCTTGTAACCACTGGCCCAGCAGAAGCAATGAACGATGATAAGCCACCAATCCCCCTCAGCACTTTCCAGAACGAGTAAATGAAGATAAACTCACTCTTAAAAGGTACCAAGGGGAAGGTGGGTTTGAGAAGAGAAAGAGAGTAAACAACTGCTGTGATGATTCTCACTGGAAGAGCCTGCTGTGTTTCTTTACGCTGATCCTATGCTTTCAGGCTTCTACTGGGATTTTTCTAAGGATGCAGTAGTTCCTCTATATTCTACAAACAGTTCTTAAACACAGAAAAGCACAAAACAAACATATTCAATATGTTCCATTAGCAGTTATGACAACTGCAATGTAATAGTTCTAAATTCATCCCTGCACTGTCTGAGAAGTCTCAAGTGAGCTTTCTATTTTGCAAGCGCGAATTGTCTAAACTTATTATCTGGCCAACCTTAAGCTTACGCCAGCCTAAAGTGCTGTCTATTACCTAGAATCAACCTATAACACAGTTATATTTCTTTTGGTATTCCAGAGAACTGTGCTTTGCTTTATCCCAAAAGTCTGTATCTTTTGATTTCTTTAAAAAAATGTTTTGTGTTAAACGAACACGTTAAACAATAACATTGCGCTATGGGCCACACTCGCAATCATCTGATGTGTTGTACCTTTCTTTCCTTTCAGATCTCTGGGCCCTCGGGATGACTGAAGCAGAGAAGAGTTCGAAATGTGACCGGAGGAGGACCGAAACAAAGCCTGGGGTGTGGAGCCAGAAGCTCTCGCTTGTAAGTACTGGAGCTCTTGCTGACAGCTGTTACACTAAAGAGAGTCAGCTGTGAATCAAGCCATGGCCTGCAATGTGTGGTTTATAGATGGATGGGCCCCAAAATGGCCTCCAAATTCTCAAACTCTTGCGCGACCTTCAAAAAAAAGATTCTGGCTGCCCCCCATGGGGAGTCATATTCCTTCTGAGTAGTGGGAAATTTTGAGGCTGGTTTCCCATACATCTTTCATTCCTTTTGGTTGTGGGAACCTGGGCCACTGTTCCAGACTCCAGGCCCCCCTTGATTCCTCTGATGCTCTGTCTAGGCGCTTGTGTCCACACACACCGCTCAGGCAGACCCAGCAGTTCTGCACGAGTCTTCCTTTCCACTATAACTCAAGCTGAGGATTCTAGGTAATCTCCCATCAAACATTCCACTGGAACAGCAAGGTTCACAGCTACCTTCTTCAAGCCAGTAACCCTCTACAATCAAAGGTGACCATTGCCATGGGATGAAATTTCACCTCAGTGTCAGTGTTGTCTATCTTATGGAGAACTACTGGGATAATTTGTTCTGGGGAAACCAGCCAGTTCACCCTTGTGGTTATGCTGGCTTCTGTATCCCTCAGAGCCTCTATCTTGGTCCCGTTGATGATTGGCTATTACCTGGTACGGCAGCCAAGGCTTTAACATCCACCCTACCCACGGAGACAAAGGTTTCTTCAGTCCAACCTTAGGTAGGTTTCCCCTGGGCAAACTTCCACCCCAATTCCTACACTAGCAATCCCTTGGGACTGCTCGCCTGTAGGGGGCTTCTTGAAACAGACTGAATCCACCTTTTTATTTCCAGGCTACCAACAGTCCATGTACACCCCAACCTTCACAGGATCAAAAGGTTTCTTCCCCTTGTACATTTAACTAGTTGGGTTTGGAACCAGCACAGGACTCCCCCTCTTAAGCAGATTTTTGGGGCTGTGGTAAGAACCTCTTCAATTTATCCTTATTGCTCCCCTCCTTCGGGGGGGCTGAACCCCCTTTCTTGGGCTCACCTCCCTGAGACTTATTTGATACCCTGGTGCATATCAACATATCAGCTGCCTTATCATACTACCGGGGGTCAGACAACCTGTAACTTTCAATGACAATTACTCAAGATGTGTCCTTTATGATCAGATTATATAGCCCATCATAAATAGTGCCTGTATTGCCTTTCACCTAGCTTCTAGTGCCTTTAGAAAGACATCTACAAAGTCAACCCAAGATTGTTGTGTGTGTTTCTGTGTTTCCCAGAACTTCTTTCGGTACTCTTCAGGTGTGAAACCAAACATCTGCACAAGGGCATTGCTCATGTGAATGTAATTGTTAGCTACCCGCTCTTCTACAGTTAACGGTGTATGCCTCCCCTTTGTTTGTACTAACTCCCATAGTAATGCGCCCAAGTGCTGTGACCCACCATGTGCATTCTCAATGCCTTTTCATAGGAGGCAAACCATTTGCCAATGTCGTTCTCCACCACAAAGCTAGGCACAATTTTCTTGGGCAAGTAAGGGTTGTGTGGAACCCCTGTCGACACCTCACCATTCCTGCCATCATCTTCACTGGGTATCAAACCCAGTCCGGCCTTCTTTTCCTCCAGGGCCAATTTGCTTCTCTTCTAGAGACGTTACAACAAACAAATGATGGACGGAATGCTGACAATGCATACATTCTCCCCCAGTCAAGAGATCTGGGTTAAATCCATCGTTCTTTTGCCCACTACACCACCCCAGTTTAGACATGGCCATATGCAAATCAGTCTTGACCCTGTGCCTCATGGGAACAGTCCAGCCCGAACTGCCAAGCCATGTCTTCCCTGGACCGGAATCAAGCATCCTAGGACCGGTTTCTGGCTATCAGCCGTCATCAGCCAGGATAGCTTGACTCCAGTGGCGTAGTGAGCACGGGTCCCACGTCTGGGAATACCCATCCCACTTAGGGCGAAAAGCGTTACAACAAACAAATGATGGACGGAATGCTGACAATGCATACATTCTCCCCCAGTCAAGAGATCTGGGTTAAATCCATCGTTCTTTTGCCCACTACACCACCCCAGTTTAGACATGGCCATATGCAAATCAGTCTTGACCCTGTGCCTCATGGGAACAGTCCAGCCCGAACTGCCAAGCCATGTCTTCCCTGGACCGGAATCAAGCATCCTAGGACCGGTTTCTGGCTATCAGCCGTCATCAGCCAGGATAGCTTGACTCCAGTGGCGTAGTGAGCACGGGTCCCACGTCTGGGAATACCCATCCCACTTAGGGCGAAAAGCGTTACAACAAACAAATGATGGACGGAATGCTGACAATGCATACATTCTCCCCCAGTCAAGAGATCTGGGTTAAATCCATCGTTCTTTTGCCCACTACACCACCCCAGTTTAGACATGGCCATATGCAAATCAGTCTTGACCCTGTGCCTCATGGGAACAGTCCAGCCCGAACTGCCAAGCCATGTCTTCCCTGGACCGTAATCAAGCATCCTAGGACCGGTTTCTGGCTATCAGCCGTCATCAGCCAGGATAGCTTGACTCCAGTGGCGTAGTGAGCACGGGTCCCACGTCTGGGAATACCCATCCCACTTAGGGCGAAAAGCGTTACAACAAACACATGATGGACGGAATGCTGACAATGCATACATTCTCCCCCAGTCAAGAGATCTGGGTTAAATCCATCGTTCTTTTGCCCACTACACCACCCCAGTTTAGACATGGCCATATGCAAATCAGTCTTGACCCTGTGCCTCATGGGAACAGTCCAGCCCGAACTGCCAAGCCATGTCTTCCCTGGACCGTAATCAAGCATCCTAGGACCGGTTTCTGGCTATCAGCCGTCATCAGCCAGGATAGCTTGACTCCAGTGGCGTAGTGAGCACGGGTCCCACGTCTGGGAATACCCATCCCACTTAGGGCGAAAAGCGTTACAACAAACAAATGATGGACGGAATGCTGACAATGCATACATTCTCCCCCAGTCAAGAGATCTGGGTTAAATCCATCGTTCTTTTGCCCACTACACCACCCCAGTTTAGACATGGCCATATGCAAATCAGTCTTGACCCTGTGCCTCATGGGAACAGTCCAGCCCGAACTGCCAAGCCATGTCTTCCCTGGACCGGAATCAAGCATCCTAGGACCGGTTTCTGGCTATCAGCCGTCATCAGCCAGGATAGCTTGACTCCAGTGGCGTAGGGAGCACGGGTCCCACGTCTGGGAATACCCATCCCACTTAGGGCGAAAAGCGTTACAACAAACAAATGATGGACGGAATGCTGACAATGCATACATTCTCCCCCAGTCAAGAGATCTGGGTTAAATCCATCGTTCTTTTGCCCACTACACCACCCCAGTTTAGACATGGCCATATGCAAATCAGTCTTGACCCTGTGCCTCATGGGAACCGTCCAGCCCGAACTGCCAAGCCATGTCTTCCCTGGACCGGAATCAAGCATCCTAGGACCGGTTTCTGGCTATCAGCCGTCATCAGCCAGGATAGCTTGACTCCAGTGGCGTAGGGAGCACGGGTCCCACGTCTGGGAATACCCATCCCACTTAGGGCGAAAAGCGTTACAACAAACAAATGATGGACGGAATGCTGACAATGCATACATTCTCCCCCAGTCAAGAGATCTGGGTTAAATCCATCGTTCTTTTGCCCACTACACCACCCCAGCTTAGACATGGCCATATGCAAATCAGTCTTGACCCTGTGCCTCATGGGAACAGTCCAGCCCGAACTGCCAAGCCATGTCTTCCCTGGACCGGAATCAAGCATCCTAGGACCGGTTTCTGGCTATCAGCCGTCATCAGCCAGGATAGCTTGACTCCAGTGGCGTAGTGAGCACGGGTCCCACGTCTGGGAATACCCATCCCACTTAGGGCGAAAAGCGTTACAACAAACAAATGATGGACGGAATGCTGACAATGCATACATTCTCCCCCAGTCAAGAGATCTGGGTTAAATCCATCGTTCTTTTGCCCACTACACCACCCCAGTTTAGACATGGCCATATGCAAATCAGTCTTGACCCTGTGCCTCATGGGAACAGTCCAGCCCGAACTGCCAAGCCATGTCTTCCCTGGACCGTAATCAAGCATCCTAGGACCGGTTTCTGGCTATCAGCCGTCATCAGCCAGGATAGCTTGACTCCAGTGGCGTAGTGAGCACGGGTCCCACGTCTGGGAATACCCATCCCACTTAGGGCGAAAAGCGTTACAACAAACACATGATGGACGGAATGCTGACAATGCATACATTCTCCCCCAGTCAAGAGATCTGGGTTAAATCCATCGTTCTTTTGCCCACTACACCACCCCAGTTTAGACATGGCCATATGCAAATCAGTCTTGACCCTGTGCCTCATGGGAACAGTCCAGCCCGAACTGCCAAGCCATGTCTTCCCTGGACCGGAATCAAGCATCCTAGGACCGGTTTCTGGCTATCAGCCGTCATCAGCCAGGATAGCTTGACTCCAGTGGCGTAGTGAGCACGGGTCCCACGTCTGGGAATACCCATCCCACTTAGGGCGAAAAGCGTTACAACAAACAAATGATGGACGGAATGCTGACAATGCATACATTCTCCCCCAGTCAAGAGATCTGGGATAAATCCATCGTTCTTTTGCCCACTACACCACCCCAGTTTAGACATGGCCATATGCAAATCAGTCTTGACCCTGTGCCTCATGGGAACAGTCCAGCCCGAACTGCCAAGCCATGTCTTCCCTGGACCGGAATCAAGCATCCTAGGACCGGTTTCTGGCTATCAGCCGTCATCAGCCAGGATAGCTTGACTCCAGTGGCGTAGTGAGCACGGGTCCCACGTCTGGGAATACCCATCCCACTTAGGGCGAAAAGCGTTACAACAAACAAATGATGGACGGAATGCTGACAATGCATACATTCTCCCCCAGTCAAGAGATCTGGGTTAAATCCATCGTTCTTTTGCCCACTACACCACCCCAGTTTAGACATGGCCATATGCAAATCAGTCTTGACCCTGTGCCTCATGGGAACAGTCCAGCCCGAACTGCCAAGCCATGTCTTCCCTGGACCGGAATCAAGCATCCTAGGACCGGTTTCTGGCTATCAGCCGTCATCAGCCAGGATAGCTTGACTCCAGTGGCGTAGTGAGCACGGGTCCCACGTCTGGGAATACCCATCCCACTTAGGGCGAAAAGCGTTACAACAAACAAATGATGGACGGAATGCTGACAATGCATACATTCTCCCCCAGTCAAGAGATCTGGGTTAAATCCATCGTTCTTTTGCCCACTACACCACCCCAGTTTAGACATGGCCATATGCAAATCAGTCTTGACCCTGTGCCTCATGGGAACAGTCCAGCCCGAACTGCCAAGCCATGTCTTCCCTGGACCGGAATCAAGCATCCTAGGACCGGTTTCTGGCTATCAGCCGTCATCAGCCAGGATAGCTTGACTCCAGTGGCGTAGTGAGCACGGGTCCCACGTCTGGGAATACCCATCCCACTTAGGGCGAAAAGCGTTACAACAAACAAATGATGGACGGAATGCTGACAATGCATACATTCTCCCCCAGTCAAGAGATCTGGGTTAAATCCATCGTTCTTTTGCCCACTACACCACCCCAGTTTAGACATGGCCATATGCAAATCAGTCTTGACCCTGTGCCTCATGGGAACAGTCCAGCCCGAACTGCCAAGCCATGTCTTCCCTGGACCGGAATCAAGCATCCTAGGACCGGTTTCTGGCTATCAGCCGTCATCAGCCAGGATAGCTTGACTCCAGTGGCGTAGTGAGCACGGGTCCCACGTCTGGGAATACCCATCCCACTTAGGGCGAAAAGCGTTACAACAAACAAATGATGGACGGAATGCTGACAATGCATACATTCTCCCCCAGTCAAGAGATCTGGGTTAAATCCATCGTTCTTTTGCCCGCTACACCACCCCAGTTTAGACATGGCCATATGCAAATCAGTCTTGACCCTGTGCCTCATGGGAACAGTCCAGCCCGAACTGCCAAGCCATGTCTTCCCTGGACCGGAATCAAGCATCCTAGGACCGGTTTCTGGCTATCAGCCGTCATCAGCCAGGATAGCTTGACTCCAGTGGCGTAGTGAGCACGGGTCCCACGTCTGGGAATACCCATCCCACTTAGGGCGAAAAGCGTTACAACAAACAAATGATGGACGGAATGCTGACAATGCATACATTCTCCCCCAGTCAAGAGATCTGGGTTAAATCCATCGTTCTTTTGCCCACTACACCACCCCAGTTTAGACATGGCCATATGCAAATCAGTCTTGACCCTGTGCCTCATGGGAACAGTCCAGCCCAAACTGCCAAGCCATGTCTTCCCTGGACCGGAATCAAGCATCCTAGGACCGGTTTCTGGCTATCAGCCGTCATCAGCCAGGATAGCTTGACTCCAGTGGCGTAGTGAGCACGGGTCCCACGTCTGGGAATACCCATCCCACTTAGGGCGAAAAGCGTTACAACAAACAAATGATGGACGGAATGCTGACAATGCATACATTCTCCCCCAGTCAAGAGATCTGGGTTAAATCCATCGTTCTTTTGCCCACTACACCACCCCAGTTTAGACATGGCCATATGCAAATCAGTCTTGACCCTGTGCCTCATGGGAACAGTCCAGCCCGAACTGCCAAGCCATGTCTTCCCTGGACCGGAATCAAGCATCCTAGGACCGGTTTCTGGCTATCAGCCGTCATCAGCCAGGATAGCTTGACTCCAGTGGCGTAGTGAGCACGGGTCCCACGTCTGGGAATACCCATCCCACTTAGGGCGAAAAGCGTTACAACAAACAAATGATGGACGGAATGCTGACAATGCATACATTCTCCCCCAGTCAAGAGATCTGGGTTAAATCCATCGTTCTTTTGCCCACTACACCACCCCAGTTTAGACATGGCCATATGCAAATCAGTCTTGACCCTGTGCCTCATGGGAACAGTCCAGCCCGAACTGCCAAGCCATGTCTTCCCTGGACCGGAATCAAGCATCCTAGGACCGGTTTCTGGCTATCAGCCGTCATCAGCCAGGATAGCTTGACTCCAGTGGCGTAGTGAGCACGGGTCCCACGTCTGGGAATACCCATCCCACTTAGGGCGAAAAGCGTTACAACAAACAAATGATGGACGGAATGCTGACAATGCATACATTCTCCCCCAGTCAAGAGATCTGGGTTAAATCCATCGTTCTTTTGCCCACTACACCACCCCAGTTTAGACATGGCCATATGCAAATCAGTCTTGACCCTGTGCCTCATGGGAACAGTCCAGCCCGAACTGCCAAGCCATGTCTTCCCTGGACCGGAATCAAGCATCCTAGGACCGGTTTCTGGCTATCAGCCGTCATCAGCCAGGATAGCTTGACTCCAGTGGCGTAGTGAGCACGGGTCCCACGTCTGGGAATACCCATCCCACTTAGGGCGAAAAGCGTTACAACAAACAAATGATGGACGGAATGCTGACAATGCATACATTCTCCCCCAGTCAAGAGATCTGGGTTAAATCCATCGTTCTTTTGCCCACTACACCACCCCAGTTTAGACATGGCCATATGCAAATCAGTCTTGACCCTGTGCCTCATGGGAACAGTCCAGCCCGAACTGCCAAGCCATGTCTTCCCTGGACCGGAATCAAGCATCCTAGGACCGGTTTCTGGCTATCAGCCGTCATCAGCCAGGATAGCTTGACTCCAGTGGCGTAGTGAGCACGGGTCCCACGTCTGGGAATACCCATCCCACTTAGGGCGAAAAGCGTTACAACAAACAAATGATGGACGGAATGCTGACAATGCATACATTCTCCCCCAGTCAAGAGATCTGGGTTAAATCCATCGTTCTTTTGCCCACTACACCACCCCAGTTTAGACATGGCCATATGCAAATCAGTCTTGACCCTGTGCCTCATGGGAACAGTCCAGCCCAAACTGCCAAGCCATGTCTTCCCTGGACCGGAATCAAGCATCCTAGGACCGGTTTCTGGCTATCAGCCGTCATCAGCCAGGATAGCTTGACTCCAGTGGCGTAGTGAGCACGGGTCCCACGTCTGGGAATGCCCATCCCACTTAGGGCGAAAAGCGTTACAACAAACAAATGATGGACGGAATGCTGACAATGCATACATTCTCCCCCAGTCAAGAGATCTGGGTTAAATCCATCGTTCTTTTGCCCACTACACCACCCCAGTTTAGACATGGCCATATGCAAATCAGTCTTGACCCTGTGCCTCATGGGAACAGTCCAGCCCGAACTGCCAAGCCATGTCTTCCCTGGACCGGAATCAAGCATCCTAGGACCGGTTTCTGGCTATCAGCCGTCATCAGCCAGGATAGCTTGACTCCAGTGGCGTAGTGAGCACGGGTCCCACGTCTGGGAATACCCATCCCACTTAGGGCGAAAAGCGTTACAACAAACAAATGATGGACGGAATGCTGACAATGCATACATTCTCCCCCAGTCAAGAGATCTGGGTTAAATCCATCGTTCTTTTGCCCACTACACCACCCCAGTTTAGACATGGCCATATGCAAATCAGTCTTGACCCTGTGCCTCATGGGAACAGTCCAGCCCGAACTGCCAAGCCATGTCTTCCCTGGACCGGAATCAAGCATCCTAGGACCGGTTTCTGGCTATCAGCCGTCATCAGCCAGGATAGCTTGACTCCAGTGGCGTAGTGAGCACGGGTCCCACGTCTGGGAATACCCATCCCACTTAGGGCGAAAAGCGTTACAACAAACAAATGATGGACGGAATGCTGACAATGCATACATTCTCCCCCAGTCAAGAGATCTGGGTTAAATCCATCGTTCTTTTGCCCACTACACCACCCCAGTTTAAACATGGCCATATGCAAATCAGTCTTGACCCTGTGCCTCATGGGAACAGTCCAGCCCGAACTGCCAAGCCATGTCTTCCCTGGACCGGAATCAAGCATCCTAGGACCGGTTTCTGGCTATCAGCCGTCATCAGCCAGGATAGCTTGACTCCAGTGGCGTAGTGAGCACGGGTCCCACGTCTGGGAATACCCATCCCACTTAGGGCGAAAAGCGTTACAACAAACAAATGATGGACGGAATGCTGACAATGCATACATTCTCCCCCAGTCAAGAGATCTGGGTTAAATCCATCGTTCTTTTGCCCACTACACCACCCCAGTTTAGACATGGCCATATGCAAATCAGTCTTGACCCTGTGCCTCATGGGAACAGTCCAGCACGAACTGCCAAGCCATGTCTTCCCTGGACCGGAATCAAGCATCCTAGGACCGGTTTCTGGCTATCAGCCGTCATCAGCCAGGATAGCTTGACTCCAGTGGCGTAGTGAGCACGGGTCCCACGTCTGGGAATACCCATCCCACTTAGGGCGAAAAGCGTTACAACAAACAAATGATGGACGGAATGCTGACAATGCATACATTCTCCCCCAGTCAAGAGATCTGGGTTAAATCCATCGTTCTTTTGCCCACTACACCACCCCAGTTTAGACATGGCCATATGCAAATCAGTCTTGACCCTGTGCCTCATGGGAACAGTCCAGCCCGAACTGCCAAGCCATGTCTTCCCTGGACCGGAATCAAGCATCCTAGGACCGGTTTCTGGCTATCAGCCGTCATCAGCCAGGATAGCTTGACTCCAGTGGCGTAGTGAGCACGGGTCCCACGTCTGGGAATACCCATCCCACTTAGGGCGAAAAGCGTTACAACAAACAAATGATGGACGGAATGCTGACAATGCATACATTCTCCCCCAGTCAAGAGATCTGGGTTAAATCCATCGTTCTTTTGCCCACTACACCACCCCAGTTTAGACATGGCCATATGCAAATCAGTCTTGACCCTGTGCCTCATGGGAACAGTCCAGCCCGAACTGCCAAGCCATGTCTTCCCTGGACCGGAATCAAGCATCCTAGGACCGGTTTCTGGCTATCAGCCGTCATCAGCCAGGATAGCTTGACTCCAGTGGCGTAGTGAGCACGGGTCCCACGTCTGGGAATACCCATCCCACTTAGGGCGAAAAGCGTTACAACAAACAAATGATGGACGGAATGCTGACAATGCATACATTCTCCCCCAGTCAAGAGATCTGGGTTAAATCCATCGTTCTTTTGCCCACTACACCACCCCAGTTTAGACATGGCCATATGCAAATCAGTCTTGACCCTGTGCCTCATGGGAACAGTCCAGCCCGAACTGCCAAGCCATGTCTTCCCTGGACCGGAATCAAGCATCCTAGGACCGGTTTCTGGCTATCAGCCGTCATCAGCCAGGATAGCTTGACTCCAGTGGCGTAGTGAGCACGGGTCCCACGTCTGGGAATACCCATCCCACTTAGGGCGAAAAGCGTTACAACAAACAAATGATGGACGGAATGCTGACAATGCATACATTCTCCCCCAGTCAAGAGATCTGGGTTAAATCCATCGTTCTTTTGCCCACTACACCACCCCAGTTTAGACATGGTCATATGCAAATCAGTCTTGACCCTGTGCCTCATGGGAACAGTCCAGCCCGAACTGCCAAGCCATGTCTTCCCTGGACCGGAATCAAGCATCCTAGGACCGGTTTCTGGCTATCAGCCGTCATCAGCCAGGATAGCTTGACTCCAGTGGCGTAGTGAGCACGGGTCCCACGTCTGGGAATACCCATCCCACTTAGGGCGAAAAGCGTGACAACAAACAAATGATGGACGGAATGCTGACAATGCATACATTCTCCCCCAGTCAAGAGATCTGGGTTAAATCCATCGTTCTTTTGCCCACTACACCACCCCAGTTTAGTCATGGCCATATGCAAATCAGTCTTGACCCTGTGCCTCATGGGAACAGTCCAGCCCGAACTGCCAAGCCATGTCTTCCCTGGACCGGAATCAAGCATCCTAGGACCGGTTTCTGGCTATCAGCCGTCATCAGCCAGGATAGCTTGACTCCAGTGGCGTAGTGAGCACGGGTCCCACGTCTGGGAATACCCATCCCACTTAGGGCGAAAAGCGTTACAACAAACAAATGATGGACGGAATGCTGACAATGCATACATTCTCCCCCAGTCAAGAGATCTGGGTTAAATCCATCGTTCTTTTGCCCACTACACCACCCCAGTTTAGACATGGCCATATGCAAATCAGTCTTGACCCTGTGCCTCATGGGAACAGTCCAGCCCGAACTGCCAAGCCATGTCTTCCCTGGACCGGAATCAAGCATCCTAGGACCGGTTTCTGGCTATCAGCCGTCATCAGCCAGGATAGCTTGACTCCAGTGGCGTAGTGAGCACGGGTCTGCATTCTGTCCATCAATTGTTGTTTTTGCATTTGTCACCCCGAGTGGGAAGGGTATGCCCAGACGTGGGTCCCTTGCTCTCCATGCCACTGGAATCAAGCTATCCTGGCTGAAGAGGGGTGAAACCCCGAAACCGGTCCTAAGAGGCTTGTTTCCAGTCCAGGGAGGACCTGGCTTGGCAGTTCGGGCTGGACTGTTCCCATGAGGCACAGGGTCAAGACTGATTTGCATATGGCTGGGTTCAAACTGGAATGGCACGGTGAGCAAAAAAACGATGGATTTAGGCCCAGATCTCTGTACTGGGGTGAATGTATGACATTGTTCTGCATTCTGTCCATCAATTGTTGTTTTTGCATTTGTCACCCCGAGTGGGAAGGGTATGCCCAGACGTGGGTCCCTTGCTCTCCATGCCACTGGAATCAAGCTATCCTGGCTGAAGAGGGGTGAAACCCCGAAACCGGTCCTAGGATGCTTGTTTCCAGTCCAGGGAGGACCTGGCTTGGCAGTTCGGGCTGGACTGTTCCCATGAGGCACAGGGTCAAGACTGATTTGCATATGGCTGGGTTCAAACTGGAATGGCATGGTGAGCAAAAAACGATGGATTTAGGCCCAGATCTCTGTACTGGGGTGAATGTATGACATTGTTCTGCATTCTGTCCATCAATTGTTGTTTTTGCATTTGTCACCCCGAGTGGGAAGGGTATGCCCAGACGTGGGTCCCTTGCTCTCCATGCCACTGGAATCAAGCTATCCTGGCTGAAGAGGGGTGAAACCCCGAAACCGGTCCTAGGATGCTTGTTTCCAGTCCAGGGAGGACCTGGCTTGGCAGTTCGGGCTGGACTGTTCCCATGAGGCACAGGGTCAAGACTGATTTGCATATGGCTGGGTTCAAACTGGAATGGCATGGTGAGCAAAAAAACGATGGATTTAGGCCCAGATCTCTGTACTGGGGTGAATGTATGACATTGTTCTGCATTCTGTCCATCAATTGTTGTTTTTGCATTTCTCTTCTAGAGACAGTTTCTTTTACTCCAGAGCTGTGGCTGCCAGTTTGGCAAGCATCTCCCCTTTCTCATTATCTGTCACTGAGATCACACTGGTAGATGGCCAGCTCAGAGGGGCTTGTGTTGAAAGAGTCCACTTCACTTACAGCCGTTGATGATGCACCAAAAAAGTCCATGTTGAGACAGGTTGTTCCCTTCTCTTTCATCAGCTGGAGTTGCCTCTTCATCAGAGGGGATCTGTGCTTGGTGTGCTTCCTATCAGGCCCTGAGGGCCTTCTCAAAATCTGTCTTCTTGGCATTGTGGCACAGTTTCACTTTTTTTCTCTGCAAAAGGCCTTCATCGTCACCACTGTGAGAGCTGTCAAAGTATTTAGATCCAACTCCATGTTAGTTAAGACGTCTAAAAGGTGAAAAAATTTGAATACAAAATAATTTCGAAAATTTGTAAATTACCCAATCAAAGAACTGATGCCAATTAGAAAATCCCAAATGAGTTTTTGCTTTTTGTTCAATGTTTAATTTCCAACTCAATAGCTGAGTGGTAGTGTTAAACAAAAGCTCGGGATCCAATGTGAGAAAGTGGGTTATTAGTTGGGGTGGATGATAGTCCATCACAAGCAATAGAGTCACTGTTTTTGTTCTGTCCAAAAAAGGTTTCGGTAATTTAAACTTGAGCTCAACCCCTTGTAGGTTTGGCACAGAGCAGACAGCCTTAACTTAAGAAAATGGGTAAAGCACATAGAAGTACCAAAACAATGTAAAAGTCAAAAACACAACACAACAAAAATCCCACCCTCATTTATGAAAATAGAGAATAGTTCAATGAACAAACTGACACCAAATGACAAAATATCTAAACAGGGGAAACAGAGGTATACATTTTTAAAGTTTGAATTCGATTATAGTGCCAAAAAGTGTAAAGCGCCAGATGTGGGCAACTGGTCACATTAAACTGGGGCATGGGTAAGGTTTGCGGCCAAATGCGATGGAGCTCTGGTCGGACACGAAGCCCAGGTAGGTTCTGGTGAAAGAGTTACCTCTGAACGTACAAATTTTCCTAGAGAAAAGGTGGTCGTCGACGTGTTGTCGGCCAAGCAGGCTGCAAGCTGGATCCGAGTCGGGGTTTGATGATAGCGGGTTGCTGAAGAGTGGGGTCCCATTGCGGTAATCACGGAAGGTGAGAAGCGGCCAATGTCCAGTGTCTGTGCCCAGGAAGGTCTCGCAATCGATTGGCTTGGAGACAACCAGTGATTCAATGTCGACCTCTTTGACTTGGCGGCGGTTCTGGTTTCCTGCTCGTTCTTAAAAAGGGAAGTTGGCAAAAAGTATCTAGGGGCCTAATTACAATTGCGGTTGGACGTGGGTTGGAAACTGACTGACATGTACAGGCAGATGGAAAACAACTTTGGGGGACCCTAGTAGAGCCACCGTCCCCCGTGTCTCCACTATGGAGTTTGGGAGGCACATGGGGTGCCCCCCCTCAAAAATCCATGGACCTCATGGTGCCTGGCACACAGTGCATGGATCTTTAAAACATGCCGTTTTCTATTGTGGTTTGTGCTGCTACCCATTTCTGGGACGCTGCACAAGTCGCAATAGAAAACGGCATGTTTTAGACCGCACTGCAGGGTAGTCGGATCGTAATATGGCGGGGCGAACCACTGACTAAATGTCGGACTGTATCCATCCCGCATCATAATAAGGCCCATTGACTCAGAGGGTCAGGACACCTGCTGCAGCAAGGGAATTCCCTGTGGAGATGCTGAGCTCAAACTAGTAATCATTGCTGATGATGCTCAGAATATGCTTGAGGAACACGAAAGGTCTATGCTGGCATTTAAGGCACTAGTTAAGTAATAGAGCTGTGTGGTTTGAAATAAACATGGGGAAGTCAGAAAATAGTGACCATCTTACTTTCCTTGACTTGGATAAAGTGGCAAATTAACAAAGAACATACTTGGATTTACAAATGACTTGCTTAATCTCAACTAGGTGAAGTCCAGTGTCCCCAAATTACAGACCTCCATGTAAATAAACCTTCAAAATTGTATCACATACGGAACTCTTCGTTTGGAAGAGCTGAGGAAATAAACATGCATTTATTACCACATTCATTGTATATTATCCAAGCCTATCCACTACGGATAACAAGGGAAACTAATTCAGCTACAAGCGATTTAACAAAATGCATATGGTTAGATCAAAAGCTAAAGACTCCACCACACTAATAGAAAAGCTTAAATGTCAAGTCAATTTAGCCAGTTCAAAGTTCATGGTAGAATAGTCAAAATAATAACACAATACAATATAAGCATAGGTGAATAAGGCTATAGTGGAAAGGGCTATATAAGACTTGATCTATCTCCTGACGTACTTAAAGCTAGAGAACACACACTTGCCTATCCCCTCCAGGACGTTACTGGAGATATGGAGGGATGTCTCTGTAAAGCAGACACTGCCAACTTTCCTTTCCACCTTCACGTTGATACAATTCAGTTCGGACTTTTCACCAATGATGCATACCAATCCATTTAACCAATTGAGAGAACACAGTTGCAGAATCATATCTGATATGTTCATTAAAGATATTTACACATCTTTCAAACCATATAAGAGTATAATCTATTAGAGGTGGAAAGACTAGACTATGTGGAACTGATTGATTCAACCAGACAATATAGCTGCTGTGACAAGCATTCTCAATCCATACGCTAAAGCCCATGTGGCCAGAACAAGGTTAAAGGGGCATGCTCACGAAGTAGTATCAAATACTGAATTCACAACAGTGCTTGAGCACAAGGCCCTTCACTAGAAATGAAGATGTACATTACAAAATTCAAGTGCAAGTGATTGTCTACCATCAAGGTTGTTGTACTAATGTGAGAGATCTGATAGGAGGCTGCAGCAGACCCAATCATTTTAACATCATAGGCACCAATGTGCAGTATCCGATTATCCCCAAGTAACACCAAAACCTGAGAGTTGCATCACCCCAATTCTAGGTGACCATAAGTTCTGCCGACTCATGATTTTCTTTGGCTGTGCCATTAGTGCTCTGGGGGTGGACTCCTAGAGTCGGGTACTCCACTCATATATGCAGTAGTTCCATGTTAGTTGCGTCTCCATGGTGTCCTGCTAATGTTGCTTCTTAGTTGACTCAACCCAGACTTTAACCCGGTTGCTTAACAGTTCCTCCAGTGTGGTTCAGTCTCTTGTTTCTGGACGGACTCCATTAAGCGTTCATCCTGGTTACTTGATAGTGCAGCCTTTGGGGTTGGATCAGTGTCACTCCTATGTGGAACCCTCATAACATTCACAATAGCTTCTTGGCGCTGCCTGCAGTTGGGGAGGGTGGGAAGGAGTTGAAGAATGAGTCAGTCACTTCCGGGTGGAGTCATGTCATTCGCCGTGGCTGCTTAAAAGTGCCTGCAGAGACATACACCAGAGACTAGTGACCCACACTCCTTGGCAGTTTAATCGAACGATAAAGGCCACTACTAAAAGGTATGGTAGATACTTGTCTGCCCCAATGAGTCTATCTTTACACTCTCTGCAACACATCACGCTTGCGCATAGTCATATTCATCGCACCATTTTCGTAGCACATCTCTGATCCCCACCTTATTCAGTGCATCCGCATCCGCCAAACTGCAGCCCACAACCTGTGCTACCAAGAACTTTAGAATAGGTGAATCGGGGTGCTACCTGGTCTCCTCAGGGATAAGAAGTGCTCTATAAATCCAACACTACAGTGAGCGGCCTGGACAAGAGCAGTCCTGAGCACTGAGGACCCTACAGCAACACCAGATGCCACCTGCACTGAACTTTGTTTTAAGTTATGGTGGCCGGCAGCAGCGTGGCAAAGGTGCCATCGTTCCTGGTGAACACAAAACCAGCCATACCATTGGATGGGTATTAAAATGTAGCCATAATCGGAATTCAGAAGGCCCCTACGATCACTGTGGCGGGTGCCATCGTTGCAGCCACCGGCTCTGCAACGCTAATGACAGTGTCGCCCCTGGTGGCTTGCCATTGGCTACCTACTTTTATCTTCCCTGTTGTTTTTAGGTCTCGCCTGACCCAGCGCATGCGCTGGTCTGGCGAGACTTATTGAGAGGGCTCCAAAAACTGCTACCAGGCCAGCCTAGAGCTACAGTGCATGTGCATGGGCGCGCGCGCCGCTTTTACCGCGATTACTTTCACTTTCGCGGCCGCTTTGATGTTTGATCGTGATCGCGATCACTTTCGTGGCCACAGGGCCGCTTGGCATAGCCAATAGGTCTCGCTTTTGGGACCTTATAAGTATTTAGTTATGCAACTGTTGCATGGCTAAACACTTATAAGGTCCCAAAGGCGAGACCTATTGGCTATGCCAATGCTTGTTCCTATTGCAGCAAAGGAATGCAATGTTTCTGTCATGCTGGTGATCTAAGAAAATCAAGATTGCACAGCTTACAATGATCCTCCGTCCTTGTTCTAAAATAATATCGTTTATTGCTCCTCCCGCTCGCATCGCCTCCTTATCAACTGACCCTGTAGAAAGCACATCCTTGTAATGAAATGTCTCTCGAGTTCATTATTGCTAATCATTGTCCCTGCAGACAGCGCCGCCTCAGCCCCCTGTCTGTCCTAAGCAGAACGTATCTTAATTAATCTTCTATCCAGAGAGCAGTTTTCTGAGTTAATTGTGCTTCTCCAGTTGCAGTGCGGCTTTAGAAATGATCTCTCCAGAGTGAAGCGTATTTTACTAAATGATCCCTTTATAGCGTATTGTTTGCTAGCTGTGATCCTAGCACTGCGAGTCCCCGTATTTGTCTATTAGGAGTGCGGAAACTAGTATGCCAATAGGACCACGAGTTTTACACATTTTACCATAAGACCTGAGGCATCGTGTGATATGAGCAGCAAATGAAACATTTGAGGCCTTCTGGAGTACTCTGTCCTGTAGTACTCTTTTATGTACTCTTGCGTGTCTTTGCGAATTGTCCCAAAAAACATCTAAACAGTAAATAAAATGTGAAATATTTTAGAAATATTCGTGTAAAGGGGGCCCAGTTTACAAGAAAAGAAAACTGAGACCCCTTTACACTTTTACTTATAGGGTGTTTGAAGTCTTGGGGCTGATTCATACGGGCACGTAAGAGAATGTTATAAAGTTTTCCTGCTGTACTACTTCCCGTACTGATATGCTTTTGTGAATCAGCCGCATTATCTATAGAGGCTGTGCTATGAGATTCATAAGCACAATGATGTATTTCAGGGTTCAATGACTAAATATCGAGTGACAGAATATAGAATCACTATCTACAAACAGGTAAGTACTAAAATATCGAGTACAAAATATAGATAGTTAAAATATAGTTAACTAAAATATCGAATTTTTTAAATGTATTAAAAATAATATAAAAGTAATTAAATAGTAAACACAATTAAATAAAACATAGTTAAAATAATGTAAAAAAGCTTAAAATGTAAAAATAATAAATGTAATGCTTTGAGGGCGTGGGTACGGCCCGTACCACCATTGTAGTGGTGATGTAGGGGTACGCGTGGTACGGGCCGTACACACGCTCTGAGGGCGTGGGTACGGCCCGTACCACCATCGTAGTGGTGATGTAGGGGTACGCGTGGTACGGGCCATACACACGCTCTGAGGGAGTGGGTACGGCCCGTACCACCATTGTAGTGGTGATGTAGGGGTACGCGTGGTACGGGCCGTACACACGCCCTGAGGGCGTGGGTACGGCCCGTACCACCATTGTAGTGGTGATGTAGGGGTACGCATGGTACGAGCCGTACAAACGCTCTGAGGGCGTGGGTACGGCGCGTACCACCATTGTAGTGGTGATGTAGGGGTACGCGTGGTACGGGCCGTACACACGCTCTGAGGGCATGGGTACGGCCCGTACCACCATTGTAGTGGTGATGTAGAGGTACGCGTGGTACGGGCCGTACACACGCTCTGAGGACGTGGGTAAGGCGCGTACACCTACATCACCACTACAATGGTGGTACGGGCCGTACCCACGCTTTGAGGGCGTGGGTATGGCCCTTACCACCATTGTAGTGGTGATGTAGGGGTACGCGTGGTACGGGCCGTACACACGCTCTGAGGGCGTGGGTACGGCCCGTACCACCATTGCAGTGGTGATGTAGGGGTACGCGTGGTACGGGTCGTACACACGCTCTGAGGGCGTGGGTACGGCGCGTACACCTACATCACCACTACAATGCTGGTACGGGCCGTACCCACGCTCTGAGGGCATGGGTACGGCCCGTACCACCACTGTAGTGGTGATATAGGGGTACGCGTGGTACGGACCGTACCCAACCTATGAATGTGGGGGTACGGACCGCATCACCCGTACCCCTAGGGCACAAGTGCATTTGTGATACAAGGCGTGCACACGCCACAAATGTTGGCTTAGGGCCTGGTGCAGCATATAACCAGTATATTGGGGTGTGTTCATGGCCAGGACAGCAGTGTACAGCACCAAGGGTGCGGGTGGGTGGGTGGGTGTCTGCCTAGGAGTCCCAGCAGTGGACAGAGACATGTGAGGGGTGGGTGCAGAGGAATACCAGCAGTTGACAGAGACATGTGAGGGGTGGGTGCAGAGAAATACCAGCAGTGGACAGAGACATGTGAGGGGTGGGTGCCTATCACTCCCAGCAGTGGACAGAGACATGGGGGTGGGTGCCTATCACTCCCAGCAGTGGACAGAGACATGTGAGGGGTGGGTGCAGAGGAATACCAGCAGTGGACAGAGACATGTGAGGGGTGGGTGCAGAGGAATACCAGCAGCGGACAGAGACATGTGAGGGGTGGGTGCCTATCACTCCCAGCAGTGGACAGAGACATGGGGGTGGGTGCCTATCACTCCCAGCAGTGGACAGAGACATGTGAGGGGTGGGTGCAGAGGAATACCAGCAGTGGACAGAGACATGTGAGGGGTGGGTGCAGAGGAATACCAGCAGTGGACAGAGACATGTGAGGGGTGGGTGCAGAGGAATACCAGCAGCGGACAGAGACATGTGAGGGGTGGGTGCCTATCACTCCCAGCAGTGGACAGAGACATGGGGGTGGGTGCCTATCACTCCCAGCAGTGGACAGAGACATGTGAGGGGTGGGTGCAGAGGAATACCAGCAGTGGACAGAGACATGTGAGGGGTGGGTGCAGAGGAATACCAGCAGTGGGCAGAGACATGTGAGGGGTGGGTGCAGAGGAATACCAGCAGTGGACAGAGACATGTGAGGGGTGGGTGCCTATCACTCCCAGCAGTGGACAGAGACATGGGGGTGGGTGCCTATCACTCCCAGCAGTGGACAGAGACATGTGAGGGGTGGGTGCAGAGGAATACCAGCAGTGGACAGAGACATGTGAGGGGTGGGTGCAGAGTAATACCAGCAGTGGACAGAGACATGTGAGGGGTGGGTGCAGAGGAATACCAGCAGTGGACAGAGACATGTGAGGGGTGGGTGCAGAGGAATACCAGCAGTGGACAGAGACATGTGAGGGGTGGGTGCCTATCACTCCCAGCAGTGGACAGAGACATGTGAGGGGTGGGTGCAGAGGAATACCAGCAGTGGACAGAGACATGTGAGGGGTTGGGCGCCTATCACTCCCAGCAGTGGACAGAGACATGTAAGGGGTGGGTGCAGAGGAATACCAGCAGTGGACCGAGACATGTGAGGGGTGGGTGCAGAGGAATACCAGCAGTGGACAGAGACATGTGAGGGGTGGGTGCAGAGGAATACCAGCAGTGGACAGAGACATGTGAGGGGTGGGTGCAGAGGAATACCAGCAGTGGGCAGAGACATGTGAGGGGTGGGTGCCTATCACTCCCAGCAGTGGACAGAGACATGTGAGGGGTGGGTGCAGAGGAATACCAGCAGTGGACAGAGACATGTGAGGGGTAGCAGTGGACAGAGACATGGGGGTGGGTGCCTATCACTCCCAGCAGTGGACAGAGACATGGGGGTGGGTGCCTATCACTCCCAGCAGTGGACAGAGACATGTGAGGGGTGGGTGCAGAGGAATACCAGCAGTGGACAGAGACATGTGAGGGGTGGGTAAAGAGGAATACCAGCAGTGGACAGAGACATGTGAGGGGTGGGTGCCTATCACTCCCAGCAGTGGACAAAGACATGTGAGGGGTGGGTGCAGAGGAATACCAGCAGTGGACAGAGATATGTGAGGGGTGGGTGCAGAGGAATACCAGCAGTGGACAGAGACATGGGGGTTTGTTCATCATGATCAGATGACCACAACTCCATGGGTGTATGTACGCATCCCTAATGTTCGACTATGTTGATAGTGCCATAACAACACATCACTGACAGCAATGTCCCACTCCCATGAGGATGGATGTCTTTCCCCCACTGAATGACACACCACATGTGGGTGTGAGGACAAATGACACATGCATACCCACCCCTGGCGGATGCAGCACAATACACACACAGAGATCATGCCACAAGACTGTATAGTCATGTCAAGGCCTACTAAACTAAGAGAGCCAAAGGGAACACACACTGTCACGCACATCCCAGGACTGATAGGAATGTACAGGTGCTGGGACAGCCACCAAGATGTTGCCTCTCATGGAAGGAATAGGGTGGAGTTCCCACAGATACAATGCCCACAATTGTCAGTCAGGTGCGCAAATACCCTGCAGAACAAGTACCAATTGTGTGCTAGGCTGGGATAACACACATGCATAGTGCTGAAAATGAAGAATTTCACCATTAAGGCATTACAACATACTCAATACACAAGTACAGTGACTAGCAAGGATGGCACAGACGCAGCCTGAGACATTGCTGAGCAGGCATGGCCATAGTTGAAGGGATCCGTCACTAACAAAGGAAATGTAGACAGAGGTCAGCACAACAATTGTGCAACTCCCTGCAGGGAAGATGTCAGGTGCCACAGAGGAAGGAACACTCCTTGGGACAATGTCTCCAAACACAAATAGCACACACGACCAAAGATTCTTTGCAGAGACCTTGTGATGGCACGCAGATACCATGGTCCACCCCATGAGCATCAGACTACAACATTTCCCTGAAACATAACACATTACCACAACCCCAACTCCTGGAGCATCAACCCCCACATCAATACCTGAAATGCAATAGTGTTCAAAGTGAAAAGAAAATGCTTTATTCAACATTAAAAGCAAAATTATAAAAGGACACTATTTACAAAGGCACACGGCCAGTCCAGATCAAAAGTCCTTGGGGGGGACACATGGCCACGCGTCTCCCCTAGCTTGCCTGCACATTAGAACCCTCAGGTTCGTCGACTGGGGGGGGGGGCATCATGTGGGGAAGGACCAGGCACCGCAGGAACAGGAGGTGTAAGGGTAGGTGTGGTGGGTGCAGGGACGGACGCCTCCACCACAGGAGGTGGGGCAGCGCCAAAGGTGGAGGTGAGCTCGGCGCTGCACACTGCTGCCAGGTCGTCCAGCGTATCCCCTGCACCTGAAGAAACCACAGGCTCAAAGGAGGGGGGGGGTCGGAGGGATGGGGTGCAGCGCTACTGGGGGAGGAGGTGGACGGGGGTGGGGACTCAACTCTCCTACCCGTGGAGTGCCGTTCCCGTTTGCGGGGTGGTGAGCCAGAGGGGCTGAGGCCCAGCACAGCCAAGTAGGCCTCCTTGTCAGATTGTGTGGTAGGGGAGCCGAGCGGAGTGCCATTGAAGGGACTGGGTAGTGCGGCATGCAGACTCGGACTGTGGCTGCGTGTATGCCTGTGTGCACCAGACCCAGTGGGTGTGCCTTCATCCCCCTGAGTGTGCGTGCGAGGAGGTGTGCGCTTGCCCCTACGTGTTGGTGTGCTGCCTGTGTCTGGTGGGGTGCGTGCTTGGGAATGTCTGGGTGTGCTTGGGACAGGCATGGGAGTGGGAAGTGTGGATGGTGCAGCGGTAGGGGGGGACGAAGCGCTGCAGGAGACTCACTGCTGCCGTCAGCGAAGAGTCCATGGACCTCAGCAACATCCGTTGGTCAGACATCGCTGATGACATGCCCTCCATGTACGACACCATCTGTGTCATCAGTCTGATGTGGCCATGGAGGACATTCAGCATCGATGTCTTGCCAACCTGCAACTGCCGCAGAATGTCCACAGACTCTGCAGTGAGGGCAGCAGGGGGGACAGGGGCAGGGGGTGCGGTGCCTGGCATGAAGGAGACATGGTGGTGCCTTGCGTGGACAGAAGGGACCGGAGCAACTGGGAGGGCGGTGATGGGAATGGAGGGGGCGGTGACAGATGTAGTGCTGCTGCCAGGTGTTGTAGCAGCCTCCGCCCCCTCGAGGAGTTCAGCCTCAGACCCGTCAGCGTCGTAGTCAGTGTTGCAACTAGACAGGTCCTCCGCCTGACTCCCCTCGCCCTCCGTGCCACTTGCTCCCGCAGACTCGTCAGCAGTGGTGGCAGAGGTGCTGGATCCCTCCTCCAGGTCCGTGCATGTGTCTCCCTCAGTGTCCTCCGATGATGCTGTGGGCAAGGTGAAGATACAGAAAATAATCAGTCACCTGTATACATCTGACACATGAGTCCAAACAAAATATGTCACAGTGCAGATCAGGAAATGCATCATGAGTAACATCTAGAATACTCCGCACATATGTAACCCTGCACTCCCCAGTTGGTTGACCCACCTTGCCACTTGGAAACAATGGAGATTATGACACAACAGGAAATATTTAGATATCGAATTATACTGAGAAGCTAGTGTCTGGGAACAGTTGAGCACAGCAAGAATATGAAGGCATGCCACCTCTTGTTCACTGTGAACGAAACAGTATTGGTGCACCCAAGGCCAAATAACAGACCTCAATGCTGAAGGTGTCCCCACACTCAGAGACCTGTGAGTACTTTGGAAACCCAAACGAAAAACATTGTGATCACTTGGGACTCACAACACTTTACACAATGTACATGTTTAGAATGTGTGAATGTGCCACTTTGTGAACAGAACACACATGTGCCTGTATAACAGAAGTCACACAAGGAGGTGCACACAAAACTACATTTACACAGTCATTGTATGAGCTGCCAGCCGAATTCAAATAATCCACTGTAAAGAAGAAATGGGGTATCAGTAAGTATATATACATGGCATCACGGTGGTCTGGATGACTTGACACTCGTAAGTTGGTATCAGCAACAACCAAGGACTTACCCAAATGCAAACACACTGTGGGAACATGGATATGTATAATCAGAAAACAAGTGGTAATCGAACTGTGCCTTTCTTTAAAATGTGCCAGCATGTCCCCGGAAAGTGTAAAGGTACTTTCTTTTGCACTTCCTTGGGAGACATCTGTCATGCAGGCACATTATTGTCCTTCACAACAAAACATCAAAGTCAAGCATATGAAAAATTGAGACATGTTGACAAGTGTAGTGAGTGCCAAGGTATAATACTTCTTGACTAACAACTTGAATCATGCCACCTGTCACATGGCCATCCGTACCATGATGACACAGTTGGCAACACATCTGACCCACTGCCTGTCATGTGGAGTGGCACACATGTCCAAACACAGGTCAATGCATTAGCTAATGGGCCTGCAATTGTGTCGGGATAAGGAGCACCTGCACTGAGGAGAGACCCTCATGGGAACCAAGAATGTCCACACAGATGTCAGCACACACAGACCAAACTACGTAGCATCTCGACCACACACTGGTGACAAAAATGGATGAGTATGAACCATGTGTTTTAACTTTTGACACATGCTGCAAAGCACAAACATTAAACCCTGCACAACATGACTGGGTCACTGCATGTTGAGTGTCTGTCCAGACAATTATCACACACAGGTCAGACCTGGCAAGGAGACATAAGGTTTGGACATGTAGGCCATGCCCGCACAAACACCCCATACCTGAGACAATGTGATTGAGACAGATCAAGAAGTTACACCTGTTAATCTGGGTTTACTAAAATGTGCATCAAGAATTCCTAAATGTACTCCACATCACCTCGTGAGGCTGCCAACACATATTTGTGACAAACAACCATCAACAGATAGTTGTACATAGACACACGGGCACTGCCCAGTGTGAGGATGCACAAGCCAAATGGGGTCAGCCTGTACAATGGGCACATGTAGCACACTGTAGATAAATACAAATGAGGCCAGGGAACAATGCCACAGAGGCCAACCTATGCTGAACACACAGAGAATGGGCACAGTGTTGGATGACACACATGATTCCGAGGCAAGGGTGTCTTAGGGGACTGTAGTGGGCACACTGCTCCATGGTCCTGGAATGATCTGACTGTAACATGAGCAACCGTCCTGGTACTATGCATATCTCCCACTCATGCACATCATGTCTGAGGCCACAACATCGGTCATGCATGCTGCAAGTCTGTTCATTTGAAAACTCACACTCCTATGTTGAGACTCAGCATCAGTGCCAACTAATATGGACCCCCAAATGACTGAACAGGACAGGGCACAGGCAAGGTAACAACACATGTCTCAGACCCCCCCCCCCCACATGATGCAGAAAGCAATGTGCACTTGGATTAACTGGCAGCCTAGATGACCATGTGCAATAGTGATTACACACAGACCAGGGAACTCATGTCAAGGAGGGGAAGGGAGGAAGAACAGCACCGGTTGACTTTGGGGAACAGGATATGCACTGCACATATTAACCCTCGCAGTGTATCCAGGCGACTGAGCACTTCCAAAAGCTGGTGACACACAACAAACACACATGTGCCTACCCCCTTCCTGCTGCTGCAACTCCTGTAACTGCCTATCCAAGTCAGGGAAGACCACCGCCAGGATACGCTTCATCTGGCGGGTCAGGCGTCGGCGCCCGCCGTGCTTGCGTGAAGGTGAGTCCTTCAGCTGCACCCGGGCGATCCTCCGGGTCCAGCACCGGATGTCCTGCCAGCGTTTCCTCACTTGGGCTAGGCGCCGACTGCGACCCTCCACCAAGCTCACGGCCCTTACGGCCCGCTTCCAGATCTTCCCCTTCTCGTAGGCAGTTACCTGTGAGGATGACAAAGTGAGACAACATCACTACACCTGCTCCATGTCACAGAGACACACATTTGAACATCTTTGATAGGTTGAACAGTGCATAGTATGCTGGCAACAAATAGCACCTTTGTCATAGGGACATTAGCCTCTGTGGAAGCCCCAATGCACTACATGGCATTGAAAGTACACAGGTGGCATGAGGGGTGCAACACACTCCCTGATCATGGCACACACTGTGCATCACATGCAACACCAGGCTGATGGACAGCACCTCCAAGCAGTCACATGCCCCAGGCCACTAACGCAACCTCAACAGAGTACACAGACACACACAGGCACAGATCAGTCACCTGCCATTGGCAACAGCGGATACAAACCTCACTCTGCACATGTGCCACTTGCCTGTGGGGTGTCACTGGTGTAGTGCTAGCTCAGCAAGTCAGACACTCCGCACGGCTTACTTCTCACATCAGATGGGTGGAGCTGTTGCCTCCTCCATGCAGCTGTGGTGCAACACTCCACATAGACACTCACCCACATGACAAGGAACATTCACACACATCAATGTCCAGGGGGCGTACACATCATTTGGAAACTCTCACCACTCTCACCACAGCTCCACTCAACTCACACACATCTGTGGGTACAGTCACCTGTCACACCAGGGGGGCCACTGAATCACCTCAGGACTATAGAACAAAAATGCCCAAAGGATTGGGCAGGCTGAATGTGCCATGCACTATGCAGTGAATGTCACAGTAAGCACAATGCAAGTGAGGAGTGCACACATGAACTACATCATGCTCTGCATGAGAGACATAAGCCATTCCCACCCCTGGGACCCACTCTAAACAATATTGCATGTCTGTCACACCTGGACAAAATGCCAGAAGTGACAGTCACAAAAAAGGTGCGCAGTCAAAGGTAGTGGAGTCAGCACTCACCTGCTCCCCTGGTCTCCCATACAGGCTGGGGTACTGTGGGAGGATGACATCTAGCAATGCCTCATTCTCCTCTTGTGTGAAAGGCTGGGCCCTCTCCACAGACCTTGACATGGTGCCAGAGGAAGCACAGACAGCAGCAGTGGTGTCGACTGAAAGGTTGTGCAGGCAAGTGCCCTCTCATGGGTTCTGACTGACTTATATCTGCCTTGCTGGTCTGTTTAATTTACAGGAGTACAGAGTGATTGGTCAGACTCATTTGCATCCTACGTTTCCTCCAATTCCTTTAAACATACACCAGTGAGTGCCTTTGCATGGTTCAAAATTTGAGCATCATGTGAAGTCAACAGCCACTTTTCAACATTGTATTTAGTTGCCAACTGACTTTTACAGGCCACCTGATGGAAAAATTTGAACTGGAAACTCGGTATCCATGACAACCAGCATGCATTTAGGCCCTAATACTTGTCCCTCATGTGTCCCTATGTGATTTAGAAATCCACACACAGGCACAGTGCGTTTCACAAATACCCCTACGGCACCAGTTGCACAGTGCGTTTGACACGTACGTGTACGACCAGTGTGTACACGTATGTGTACACACTGGTAGTAGACGTACGTGTGTACGGTCCATACACACACCCGTACTCCGGCGGCAACACCAATATAATGATACGGACCGTTCACAAGCCCTCAGAGCGTGTGTACGGGGCGTTTCACAGCTTACACTGGTGATAGGAGGCACACACGAAAGGAATGGAGGTGTCAGACTCGTGCACGGCTGTACATCAAGTCATTGTCATTGCAGTCCTTCATGTGCAGGGCCTAGGTGTGTCAGGCAGTGATATGGCACATGTCTCCTCATGTTTTAGCACAATAGATGTGTGATGACCTGTGTACACATGTCATGTGTGATGGGGCAGTATGTGGCACACTTCCCCTTCCCACTTTGCACATGTGTGCATGTAGTACAAACGTGTCAAGCACTGCATCACTGGTATGGCACAGTCACCAACAACCGCAACTATCCCCTGATGCCAGGGACAGGGACACTAACACCTGACATCTAAGTACCAGCGTGCCCCGATGTGATTATGTCCTGTGTGTGTCATGTGTTCCCATGAGCTTGCTGTTGGTGTTCCGTCAACTGCATCTGCTGTTGCTGCATCCAACATGTGTCTGTGTGTAGATGGGCATGGCACACATATACGCACTCCATGCCACATGTGGATTCACACGTTACGTGTGTCTGGATGCTTCGAAGATGATTTTTTGACATGAGGACATATCTGCACCGTATCCATGTCTGTGTTTTCGTTTTTCACGTGTACCCCTTCATCGCAATGTGTGTGATCTGTAAATTTTCAATGACATGTGACCTGTGCGTCTAGCTTGCTGCCAGCTGTCTGTTTGAGATGACATCCTTCAAATGCAGATATGTGGATGTATGTCACTCCTGTGATGTCTCTGGCTGTTCACTTACACTGGCCCACAGCTAGTTTCGGGGCATGTCATGTAGAACTTGACAATCAACGGGTGTAGCTAGCTTTTCGTAGGAGTATCACCTGGCTGGCATACGTGTCCTGGATGTATTGCACAGACCATACTCTGTATTTAGCAGATGTGTAGTAGCAGCTGAGCATGTGCTCAGTTCATTGACATTGATGTTGTTATGTACTCACTCTTCGTTATTCCTTCCAATTTTCTGCAGGGCACCGCCTCTCCCCCGACCAATGCCAGACTTGGGTGCCATGAGGGAATGTGACTGCATAATACGTTACCGCTTCTCGCAACAGTTGATTGAGAACTTGACCGCAAAGCTGGAACCACACCTCCAACCGCGACACAGGTATCCTACTGCGCTGACCCCCAAGATGAAGGTGATGGCAGCCCTAAATTTTTTTGCCACCGGTACGTTTCAATTCACCATAGCTGATGTTGGTGGCATGTCACAGACCATGTTCAGCCGTGTCCTGCATGATGTTTTAGAAGCCATGTTGGAGCACCTGGATGAATTCATCCATTTTCTGACTCGTGAGCAGTTGACAGGTGTCAAGGGTGAGTTCTATGCCCTGGGAGGGATGCCCCATGTAATTGGGTCTATTGATGGGACACATGTGGCTTTGGTACCATCACAGGCACAGGAGGTCGCCTATCGCAACCATAAACATTACCACGCTATAAATACCCTTGTGGTGTGTCTTGCTAACATGATGATTTCCCAAGTCTGTGCACGTTTTCCAGGGTCAGCACACGATGCCTACATCATGAGGCGTAGCAGAGTGCCACAAATAATGCTGCGGCTGCACAACAAACGAGCATGTCTTGTTGGTGGGTATACTCTGTTTGTCCTTTGTTTAGCGCTATCTTTGTATCTTACGGCATCTCCTGACCCCCTTCTTTACATGATGTTTCCATGTAGGGGACTCTGGCTATCCCAACATGCCATGGCTGATGACGCCTCTCCGCAACCCCAGAACAGCTGCAGATCACCGTTACAACAACGCACATGGGCAGACCAGGCGAGTGATCGAGAGGACGTTTGGCCTCCTGAAGAGCCGATTCCGGTGCCTTCACAAGACAGGCGGGTCCCGCCCATATGCACCGGTGAAGGTATGCAAAATCTTCCTTGTGTGCTGCATGCTGCACAACATGGCAGTGGAGAAGGCTGTGCCACTCATCCTGGATCCGGATGAGCAGGAACATCCACCCATGGAGGATGAAGGGCTTGGTCACGAGGCAAGTGAGGATGAGGAGGAGGACGACATCCGGAGCCAGCTCATACGCAACTTCTTCTCATAATGGTGAGTCCATGGGTCTGAGTGTGCACGCTTGGAGCCTTGTGTGGCATGTGTTGCAATGTGTGTGTCCAGCTGACTGTATGCTAAGTGACTTAGAGGTGTGTTCAGATGTGTCACTCGAGTGATGATGTCCTTCCACACATTTTAGCTTAGACACTCAATTTTAAAATAGTATGGTGACACACTTATTCCTGTAGAGTAAATGACCATGCATGCGGATGACAATCTTTTCCCTGACTTCTTGTGTGTCTGTCATACCCAGGTAGTTACGCATGCTGTCTGCTCGTGTCATCCTTGGCCTCCCGCTATTCCTCATGAGTATTGCAACGTGTGCTGAATCAGCGTCCCATGCACGGACATGGTGAAAAGTCTTTTTGGTTAAAGATTGCTGCAAGCCATTTTGGTGTTGGTAGGTGTTTGGAATGTGTGGGCACTGCTCCTGTGCATGTTGTGTTACTATACATACATGTCGACTCACCATGGGGCACATGACATGTTGTATGACTCCCATGAATTGATAGTCACCCTTCGTAACAGTCATCTGTAATGGGACTGTGGATTCTGATGAAGGCATCAATGTGTGTACAACTTCCCTCTGAAACATACGCGATGCTACGGGTGGACATAGTGTGGGACATCCCCATGAGAGGATCA
This sequence comes from Triturus cristatus, assembly GCF_964204655.1. Taxonomy (NCBI): domain Eukaryota; kingdom Metazoa; phylum Chordata; class Amphibia; order Caudata; family Salamandridae; genus Triturus; species Triturus cristatus. The sequence continues at coordinate 372,356,865 of NC_140588.1, forward strand.
ATAGGGAATTGCAGCCCCTCCGTGTGCAGCAGGGGGTGTTTGGCTCACCCCCTTCACTTGTGTGCCAGTTCAATGGATTTACAGCATCTGTGTTGTGAAGGGGGTGTCCAGTGTAGGTCCCACATGTTCAGCCAAATGACCTGTGAGTCTGTTCATATTGATGCATTTCCCTAGGTCTGAACCTGAGTAATAAAGGTGTTCCTCACCCTCCAAGGTGCCTCATCTCTGTCAATGCAGGTCTCTTGCCACTTTGCATGCGACATCTCTGGCATAGTTGTCAAAGATTGTGCATATGAGTCTATGTGTAGTTTAGCAACATGCATGCAGTTTTTCAGGAATTAGAATCTCTATTGTGCATGATGTCCATGGTTGTGTATGTATTTGGGCATGCTGGTCACCACAACGGGCCGTCAACACCTGCTGAGGGTGTGTATCCTGTGCGCAGCTCGGCCTTCAGTTTCCTGATCCTGTGTCAGTCATCTTTGGTGATTGTGCATCCATTGGCTCTGGGTGTGCCATGGGAAACCGGACACTCCTTCCTTTACATACGCCTGTTGCAGTTGTCCTTTCTGACATCCTTGTCTTTATGTGCAACTTGTGGCATAGTTTCCAGGACATGCTGCCTGCTGCTGCGGCCCCTGCAGCAAGGGCCCACAAAGTTTCCGGATTCGGCAACACACACACCTCAAAGATGCTCCTCCCTTCCTCCCTCCAACCATTCATTTGGCTGTCATCAGCTTGTCTGTGCCACTGTTGCGGCCACGCGGTGCCAAAGGCTGGACCGTCAGCCCATGCAACGTGCACATTGCACAACCCTCATGTCCTTGCATGACCCACATCACACTACAGTCTGATGTTGCAGCCACCCTCCAAGCATTGTCCTTCCGAAAAGCTACCGCCTGCTCTCAGGCATACACTAGGCGCACAAACGACACCTTTGCATGATGAGTGTGCAACTCCAACTGCCTACACAGCGCTGCCCCGCCTTCCAGGCCCTGTCACACCAACCAGGTCATGTCCCTCCTACTACCCACCGGCTCCATACACCAGCAAGGCCATGGGAGTGGGACTCAAGCCTTCAGCATGTAGTATAGTGGCATCATCTGGCACATGGCCCAGGTATCATCTCTCAGTGTGTCAATCTTCAATGTGTCCAGGTCCCCCTCTCCGGCATCACATGCGCACAGCACCTCATCATCAGCTCGTATGCCATTGACAGCCAGATGCTCATCACCCTCACCAAAGACGCAGACATTGCCAGTTCCAACATTCAAGAAGGCATGAGATCCATTGATGAATGGCTGAACATCAGCCACCTGAGGCTGGACTTGTACAGGACTGAGGTAATCATCTGAGGATTGTCCCCTTACAGCTGGGTCAACTGCTTGTGTCCCACCCGCAAGAGCCCTGCACATGCACCCAGTGCCCACGCACACAAGATGGTCTGCATCATGGATTCGTCACTCACATTTGCCATGCTAATCACCAGCATCTTTACCTCAGGGTGCAACACCCTCTGCATGATGCACATGATCCACAGATAGATCCACTCCAAGGAAAGACAGACCATCCCCCAGGCCCACAACACCAGCCGTGTCAACTACTGCCCAGCCCTCTACGGAGCAAGTACATCCAAACTCCCGGGAAACTTGTCCACATCCAGGCTGCATGTGCACACCTCAGCTTCAACATCCCGCGCCCCAGCCACATCACCGTCCACCAGAGATAGTTGCAATGGATCACTGTGTGCTGCAGGATGACCTTCAGACTCCTCACCCACACTCAGGAGGCAGGCCACAACCCCAGAGCCCAAACCAACCTTGGCCGTCTATCATCCGAGACCCTGCTGCGCCAACTCCGTGCATCCAACCTTGCCCTGGCCACCATTCTTCACATCCACCGTACTCCAGCATGCAGGACATAGTTCTCCCACCTAGCAAGACATACCTGCTACTCCCTCCCCGGCAACATCCACATGAGCCATGACCTCTACGCCTTCATGATACTCTTCTCAATTGGTCTGTCCGCACAGTATTGCATGCCCCCCCTCAGCAGCGTGAGGCCATCACGGGTGAGTATTGTGCTCCATGTCTGTATTGTATGATACATTGTGACCCATGTGTGTCCTGTACCAGACTCAGATTCCAGGGTATGGATGGCTGGAGTTAGTTCAACACTCAGGCATAGTTTGACATTTCCCCACACGTAGGTTGTGTACTCATGCAAAATGAATGCAACATCTAATTGAAGAAATTATGATTTATTCTCGGTGGGGGGCCTGTTTAGTGTGGACAAATAGGTGCTATACAGTGTGCATGGAATCCAAAGTTCACAGGGGGAGATGGGATCCTTGTCATTTGTAGTCATCAGAGTCCAGACCACAGTGTTGGTCATCATTGGTCAGACTGTGACCAGCAAGTCCATGTGGCAGAGAATGTCATTGGATGAGGTGCTGCTGTTGCGCATGAGGGCCCAGTGCCAGGCCAGGTGACCTGGGAGATGTGGATGGTCCGCTGCCTCTCACGGTCTTTTCCGTGGACGACCCACCTTCCTCGGGGGGCCCTCAGATGCAGGCCTTGACAATGTTTGTGACGCTCCGTCGGACGATTCCTCCTCCTCCTCCCTCCCTGTGGCTGGTGGTGGTCTTCGCCTGGGGGCACAGGGAGGGTTGGCCATGTTGTCGGCGATCCGAAGGAGTGAAGGGCTTATGTCCGTTTGCACCGCCAGGAGCTCAGCCAGTCTTGCCTCCATCCGTCCTTGGTGTTGTTGTTGACTGGCGTGTTGCTCGGCCTGCTGGTTCTTAATCTCGTTGAGGGTCGCCACTACCTGGCTGATGCCCCTGGTGTCACGCCGGTATGTGTCCAAGATGTGGCGTATGTGTGACATACCGGTTCCCTCAGCTGGCTGGTCAGGTTCGCGCCTCCGCCTGCCTCCACTCCCACCACCCCTGCCCACACGAGCCTGGCCTGCCGTTGTGGGCACATCGGGTCTACGGGACCCCTGAGGGATGGAATTTGCAGGGTTGTCTGCCTCCTCCTGGGTGGCCGAAGAATCTTGTCCCTCCAGGTCAGACTGGCTCAGTTGTTCTGTGCGGGCAGGGCTCCTGGGTGTCTCCTGGGATGTGGCAAGAATGGGGGTGGTGGTTGGCACAGATGTACCTGACGCAGGTGCTGCAGGGGCTTGGGCACCAGAGGGTCCAGGTTGGTTGGGGTCATCCACAGAGTGCTGAGAGTAGTCGCTGCCGGTGGGATCATCTTCCTGCCGAGCCTGGGCCTGTGATTGTTCCCCCCCAGTGTTGGGGGGAGATCCATGACGTTGCCCTGTGTGTGAGAGAGAGACAATGTTAATGCTGTTTCATGCGACATCCATGTTTCATACATGTTCTAGTTGCCACAGTTCCTCCAGGTAGTTGTATGTGCCTAGCATTCACATCAATGTTCACTTGTGGATGGGTATGTTGCAGGGGACTGATTGAAATGTTATCCAGGGTCTTTGACATGTCGCATTTGGCCTTGGATGCTTTTTTGGCTGTGGCTTGATCTTGTTGTGTCACATGTCCATTGTGAGAGTGTGTGACTCCATTGGCTGCCCCGGGGGTGTGTGCTTCTGTAAGGGGTGAGTGATCATCCCTCAGCCCGACGCTGTTCAACATCCACATGGCCCCCCTCACACAAGTGGCCCGCCACCACAACCTCAAAAAAATCTCTTACGCCGACGACACCCAGCTCATCCTCTCCCTCACCAAGGACCCTCACACCGCCAAGACAAACATCCACGAGGGTCTGAGGGCCATCGCCGACTGGATGCGGAGCGGCCATCTGAAACAGAACTCTGACAAGACGGAGGTCCTCATCCTCGGACCCACACCCTCAGCCTGGGACGACTCCTGGTGGCCGATCGCTCTGGGGACATCACCGACACCCACCAAACACGCACGCAACCTAGGATTGATCCTCGCATCCTCCCTCTCCATGTCCAAGCAGGTCAACGGCGTCTCCTCCTCCTGCTACGACACCCTACGCACGCTCCGCCGGATCTACTGGTGGATCCCGACCTAAACAAGTAGAACAGTGACACAGGTCCTCGTCAGCAGCTGACTGGACTACGCCACTGCACTCTACGCAGGACTCCCATCCACACACCAACGGCGGCTACAACGCTTCGGAAATGCCTCGGCAAAACTGATCGTCAACGCCCCCCGCCACAGCCACATCACCCCCCTCCTGAGAGACCTGCACTGGCTCCACATCGAAAAGAGGATCACCTGTAAGCTCCTCACCCACGCACACAAGGCACCCCACACCGCCGGACAAGCCTACCTGCATATCAGACTCAGCCTCTACACCCCCACCCGCCAGCTCCGCTCCGGCATCCTCGCCCTCGCAGCTGTCCCCCGCAACCAACATACGCCCGCCTGCAGCAGATCCTTCTCCTATCTCGCCGCCAAGACCTGGAAGACCTTCCCAACCCACCTACGACTGACCCAAGACCTACTTGCCTTCAGGAGACTCCTCAAGCCCTGGCTCTTCGAGCAGTGGTGGAACCCCCCTCCCCCCCTCAGCGCCTTGAGACCCTCACAGGTAAGTAGCGCGCCTTACAAGTACCCTGATCGATTGTTGATTGATTGACGGTGCCTGCTGGTGGGTGTGGTGTGATTTGGCAGTGGGTCTCCCAGGTGATGTATCTGTCCCACCATGGTGCATGCTGCCATGTCAGTGAGTGTGAGTTCCTGTCCTAGATTTCTGAGCTTGTTGTGTTTGTGTTAGAGTTTGCAGTTGTCACAGGAGGGCTTTGTGCTGCCTACAGCAGGGCCAAGTGTCAGGTACCTTGTCAGTACTTTGCCAGTCCCTGTGCATTGCGCATGGTGCATGGGTATGTACCTGGGCCATATGGGCTGAAGGCAATGGTGTCTGTTTCTGAGTTGTACAATATGTTTAGTGATCCCCACCCTCCCAGCATCCCGGACATCCTGTCTTGGGTTTGTGGTTTGTGTAGGCTGGGACATGGCATGGCCTTGCTTTGTGAATGGGGCATACTCATGTTAGTGGCATGAGCGTTGTTTAGAGTGTGGTTGTGTCAGATGAGGGCTTGGGGGTAGGTGAGTGCATTTGTTGTAGTTGGGGTGTGGATGCCATTCCCCCCATGTTACGTAAGTTGTTTGTGTACTCACCAGGCTCTCGAACTCCTTCGACTCCGTGTACTCCCACCGGCGGAAGCAGGGCCATCACCTTCTCCTCCCAGGGATGGTAATGTACCGGTCTGCGGGGCAGCCCACCTCCTGTGATGTTACTCTAGGCGTAGTCCTCGTTCATTTTGGGCTTGACTGCCCTCCGCAGATCGTACCAACTGGCTTGGCATTCATTCCTGGTCCTTCTGATGGGCGCAACAGCATTCACCCGATCGACGATCCTCTGCCACAGGCTAGTTTTTTGGGATATGCTGGCCTGTCTGACCAATGTTCCAAAGAGCTGTGGCTCGACTCTGATGACTTCGTTGACAAGGATGTCCAGCTCCTCCCTTGTGAACTTTGGATTCTTGTCTGTGGGCATGGTGTGGGGTGTGGGTGTGGATGGTTGTGGGTGTGTGGGTGTGAATGTGTAGGTGTGTGTGTATGTGTAGGGGGGTCTGTGTGAAGGAGGTTGTGTGAAGGTGTATAAGTTAAGGTGTATGGGTGCAGTTGTTTGTGTGTGATGTCTGTCAGCAGTGGGTCTGTTGCAAAGGCTCATGGTTTGTGATTGTGGGCCCTTTTTATTGGTCCATTTGTGGGTGTGACTGGGTTTGAACTTTTGGTGGGTGTGTTATAAGAGGTGGTTGTGAGTTTGGGCCTCTGTTTGCCTGTTTGGATGTGCCAGGTCAGTCTTTTAGTTGTTTTTTGTCCTGTAGACGTGTTTTGTGGTGTTGTGCGAGTCGAATTGACCCTCCTTGGTCTGTTTTACAGTGTCCTGGTTCAGTACGAGTCGTTTTCGCGTATGTAAGGTGCGTCCATAGCTATGTTGTTGTACAGTGATCACATGTGCAATGGTGTTGTACGATTCGTACATACGCAATGCTGGGGTACGGTGTTGGGGTACGGTGCGTCCAAGTACGGGGCTGGGGTGGGGGGTACGGGGCGTACATACATGGGTGCTGGGGTGGGGGGTACGGTGCTTACATACGCGTGTGTTGGAGTACGGCACGTACATGCGCGGGTGCTGGGGTGGGGGGGTATGGCGGGTACATACACGGGTGCTGGGGTACGGCACATACATGCGCGGGTGCTGGGGTGGGGGTTACGGGGCATACATACGCGGGTGCTGGGGTGGGGGTTACGGCGCTTACATACGCGTGTGCTGGGGTACGGCGCGTACATGCGCAGGTGCTGGGGTGGGGGGTACGGCGCGGACATGCGCGGGTGGGGTGGGGGGGCCGTACGACTCGTACCCCGGGCCCAAGTGTACCCGGGGTAGGGGTCGTACAAAGTTCGCTCCGTACGGGACGTTTTCCATACGCTTGTGTATTCGGGACGCCGGTACGGATCGGACTTGTACGCTCGGACTTCAGTTTTACGACTCGTACGTAAAACTGTCCGGGGACGTCTTGTAGACTTTTCCCGATGCAATTCGTATGTATTTTTACTGTACGAATCGTACTTCGCCGTTTGTACGGGACTTGTACGACTCGTACGTAAAAAAATACGGATACGAGTCGTACGGGAAGACAAAATACAGGATCGGAATCGGCACCTAAATATAACAAAATAGTGTTGGATAGTGGGAGGGTAAAAATTACTATTCCCACTCCAGCGAGTGCAACAGTTGGGAAAGCGTTGGATAGCGTAGGGGTAAAAATTACTATTCCCACTCCAGTGAGTGGAACAGTAAGGAAAGCGCTGGATAGCAGGTGGGTAAAAATTACTATTCCCACTCCAGTGAGTGCAACAGTAGGGAAAGTGTTGGATAGCGGGTAGGTAAAAATTACTATTCCCACTCCAGCGAGTGCAACAGTAGGAAAAGCGTTGGATAGCAGGAGGGTAAAAATTACTATTCCCACTCCAGCGAGTGCAACAGTAGGGAAAGCGTTGGATAGCTTAGGGGTAAAAATTACTGTTCCCACTCCAGAGAGTGCAACAGTAGGAAAAGCATTGGATAGCAGGAGGGTAAAAATTGCTATTCCCACTCCAGTGAGTGCAATAGTAGGGAAAGTGTTGGATAGCAGGTGGGTAAAAATTACTATTCCCACTCCAGTGAGTGCAACAGTAGGGTAAGTGTTGGATAGCGGGTAGGTAAAAATTACTATTCCCACTCCAGCAAGTGGAACAGTAGGAAAAGCGTTGGATAGCAGGAGGGTAAAAATTACTATTCCCACTCCAGTGAGTGCAACAGTAGGGAAAACGTTGGATAGCGTAGGGGTAAAATTTACTATTCCCACTCCAGTGAGTGCAACAGTAGGGAAAGAGTTGGATAGCGTAGGGGTAAAAATTACAATTCCCGCTCCAGAGAGTGCAACAGTAGGGAAAGTGTTGGATAGCGTAGAGGAATAATTTAGTAGACCCAGTCCTACAATTTAATTACAATTAATTTAAAAAATATATATATATTTAAATTTTATTTACCTCCCACTATTTTCCACTATAAACATCACCTCCAATAATCTCAAATAGTAATAAATTAACATAATTAATCAACATTTAATTAATTAGCTAATCAAAATTAACAAAAGTATAAAAACAATGATATATCAATTAGTTAACACAATTAACAGTATAAAATAACTTTGATTAGATATTATATAAATATTAATAAAAATGTATTTTCAAATATTTTAATAAACACCATACTCTCCTACAAACACTCAACACACTGCTAAAAAAAGTAACATAATCAACATATTAATACATTAATAATTTATATTTCGTTAAATACTAATCATTAACAATGTACACAATTTACATATTTATCATTTAATTAAAAACTTGTATTAATAACTTTTTAAATATTTAATAATAAATTAATTAACTTAATTAGCAATATTAATTATTAACCATAAAATTATTAATTAATATATATATATTTTTTTAATTTCAATTAAATTACTTCCCACCCTATTCCCCTATAAACCCACAACCCGCTACGGAACTAATATATGCAAAAATCAATTACCAATATTAATTATTAACCATAACATTGTTAATGAATAATTATATATATTTTTTTATTTTAATTAAATTACTTCCCACCCTATTCCCCTATAAACCCACAACCCACTACAGAACTAATATACGCAAACATTAATTACCAATATTAATTATTAAACAATAAATTATTAATTAATACATTATTATTATTTTTGTATTTAAATTAAATTGCTTCCCACCCTATTCCCCTATAAACCCACAACCCGCTACGGAACTAATTTACGTAAAAATTAATTAACAGAAAATTAATTATCTTAAAAAAAATTGTAACGTACATTAAAAAATATTATATGCTTTTAACACGTATACTAACATATAATTTTAAAAAAATCGATATAATGACATTCTATATTATGACAGTCTATATTATAACATACTATATAATGACATTCGATATAATGACATTCGATATTACTTACATAAATGTCGATATTATTTCCAACTATATTATGCTCGCCCAGACGCGCAGCGGACGCGCGCAGCGGGCGCGCCACAGGCGCGCCTAAGGCAAGCCCGTCTGCGCCCGTCCGCGCCTCGACCGTGCCCAGGGCCAGGAACCCTGGCCCAAACAACTCAGCCAAACCCAAGAAACACCTTTTCTACTCTAGCACCCAGCTCAAAAATATTGCCCACCTTGCTAACACCACCTCCTGCCCTCTCCTCCACTCCTGCATGCTAGAAACCAACATGACCTTCAGCTGCCCCACATGCCTGTATACGCTTAACATCAATGACAGCCATAAGATCTCAGGAGATACTCAGACCCGACAAAATCACTCCAAACAGGAGGACATACATGCGGCACTAGTAAATGCACGCTCGCTCCCCAAACACAAATACGAACTAGCAGACTTCATAACCAACCATAACCTAGATATTCTATTTATATCAGAAACATGGGGAGACCCTTCATCCGCCCAGACTTTTGCACTGCTTCCCCGGACGGTTTTTGCGTAGTAAGACAGGACAGAATTAATAGGAAAGGGGGTGGTCTGGCTATAATATACCGAGATAAATACTTGGTAAGAACAGAGACCCTCCCTAGCACGACCTGCGAAGCTATAAGCTTCTCCATAAAAATTAACAACTCCTATACCTTCAAAGGAACCCTCCTATACCGCCCCCCAGGCCCGCGATCAGGGTTTCTCACCTCCCTAAACAGCCTGCTGGAACCCGTAGCAGGCGAAGCAGACTTCACCATTCTAGGTGATTTTAATTTCCATCTAGAAAACCCTGACGATAAGGATACAGCAATTTTACTCACTGAGCTAGACGCGGTCACCCTCCAACAATTGGTTACCAGCCCCACACACAGAGCTGGCCACACGTTGGATGGGCTTTTCACTAACAACGCCAATCTATCCATCATCAAAACTCTACCCCTGATTTGGACTGATCACTGGGCAGTGTTATTCAACCTCCTGGCAAAGAAAACCTCCCCCTCACTCATACCTAGAAGGCCTACACAATTTAGAGCCTGGAGCCAGGTCGATCATCAGCTCCTCAATGCTCAATTGTTAGTATCCAACTATGAACCCACAGCTAATCCTACATTAGCCTCAGCCAGATACTCTGACTGGCTGAACAATGCCTTCAAAGCACTGGTACCCCTCAAAAATCTCTCAAAAAACAGAACCTCCCCTTCGGCACCTTGGTTCTCCGAAACCCTTAGATTAGAAAGACAACGCTGCAGGAACCTCGAGAGACACTGGCGCAGAGATTACAACATCTCTAATAAAACACGCTATAAAGAGGCAATTCACCAATATAAACAGCTCCTAATCGCCGAGAAAAGTAAATACTACACCAACCAAATAGAAGCAGCCCAAGACTCCACCAAGAGTCTCTTTCAGGTAGTCCTCAAACTATCAGGATCCACAGCAAACCCCCCACCAGCCCCTACCCAGGACCTATGCAACGCCTTGGCCAATACCTTTCAAGACAAAGTGAACAAAATTTACGATATCTTCACCAGGCAAACAAAAAACGATCCTCTAAACTCTACCGAGAATAACGATAATTCCCCATCCTTATCGCATTTTCATCAAGTCCTACCCGAACAAATAAAAAACCACATCCTAACCATGAAATCAGGGTCACCAACGGACCCTTGTCCACCCGCAGTATTAAAACTCATTCCTGACCTACTAGCCCCTAACCTCGCAGACATCTGCAACGCCATGTTTGACACGGGCATCTACCCCACAGCCTGGAAAAGGGCAACGATCAAACCCCTGCTGAAGAAACAGCATCTGGACCCTCTAGACACCAAAAACTATCGACCCATCACAAACCTTCCTTTCCCAGCAAAAATTTTCAACAAAATAATGAACACGCAACTAACTAATTATATTGAAGAAAACAGTCTCTTGGATGAGACACAATTTGGCTTTAGAAAGGGCCACGGGACAGAAACCGCCCTTATTAAGGCGGCAGATGAAATCAGAGCCACCCGAGACCAAGGTGGATCAGCAGTCCTGATACTGCTGGATCTATCAGCGGCATTTGACACGGTCGACCATACCACTCTGATCGACCGTGTCTCAAACATAGGCGTCAAACTTAAAGCAAAGGAGCTATTGGCCTCCTTCTTATCCAACCGCACTCAGCTGGTGAGTCTCGGCGAATTTAACTCTCCCCCATTTACCCTCCCTTGTGGAGTGCCACAAGGATCATCCTTGAGTCCGACACTATTTAATATCTATGTGTCGGACCTGTCCAAGGTAATTAAAAGCCATGGGATGAGGCTGACATCCTACGCCGACGACACACAGCTAGTACTTACAATTAACAATGACGGAGAAGCAATTGCAGCCAACTTTCAGACTGGCATGCTTGCCATCAGTTCCTGGATGGCTAAGAATTGTTTAAAGTTAAACTCCGATAAAACGGAGGTCGTGATCTTCGGCAACCTACATCTAGCATGGTCCCCTACCTGGTGGCCGACCACCTTAGGACCTCCACCCCTCCCTGTACCTAAAGCGAGAAATCTAGGGGTCATATTTGATGACAAACTAACCTTCTCAGCCCATGCAAACGCCATCGTCTCATCATCTTTTTACACTCTCAGAATGATCAAAAAACTTTTACTGTTCCTCCCCCCAAATGCAGGAAAAACCCTGGTCAGCACGCTTGTAATGTCGAAAATTGACTACTGCAATGGCCTGCTCATGAATGCCCAACAAAAGATTACCAACAAATTACAGATGGTGCAGAACGCCGCCGCCAGATTAATAACAGGCACTCCCAAACGCAACTCAATTTCCCCGGTGGTTCGGAGTCTGCACTGGCTTCCAATAACAAGTCGCATCAAATTTAAGGCCCTCTGCATTGCCTTCAAGGCCATCCACAACACTGGACCAGACTTTCTAAAAAAAGCCTTTTGTGCCCATGTGCCTAACCGAACCTTACGCTCCTCCTCCGCCAACATGCCGAGGGTTCCCCGCACTTATAAGGCATCCTGGGGTGACAAGATATTCACCATTGCCACTTCCAAACTGTGGAATTCCCTCCCCCTTCGCATTAAAACTTGCCCAACGCTACCTGCCTTCAGGAAACTTATAAAAACCTGGCTTTTCAACCAATGAGCACCCCACTAAACCTCTACTCTTTGCAGTCCGCAGCGCCGAGACACCCTCGGGTATTTGCGCGCTCTATAAGTCTCTTAAATAAATAAATGAAATAAATGTCAATCCTATATTCTGTCCTCTCGATATTTTTGATTCGATATTATGTCCTCTCGATATTTTTTATTCTATATTTTGGGTGTTTATCGTATTTCTGAAGTAAAGATGAGCAGAAGTTGATTTTATTCTTCAAGTTTAAAAAAATCCTTGTTTATGTGACTTAACATAAAAGAACGGCAGCCAACACATGTTTCGTCACTTAAGACTTTTTCAAAGGATTTATTTATAAAGTCAATCAACATTTCAGTGTGCTCAAACTGAGAAGCATCCCTGGTCTACAGAAATTTTTGGACAACGGAGATGCCTCCCACCTTTGGAATACTCGTACAGAGTGAACAAACATCCAATATGACTAGCATGTTCTCTTTAAAGATACTAAGAAGATCCTTAGTATCTTAGATGTAAGAGGAAAGATTACATGCAAACAGTCGTAAATACAAATCCATGTATTCAGATTGTCTCTCTGTTTGTGAGCCAATGCTTGATATGAGAGGCCTTCCCTGAGGAAAGCCCCGCTGCTTATGTATTTGGACAGGATGTCTAAGCAAGATGCCTTTGGTGTGAGGTTGTACATGTACCTCTAAGATCAGGCATAGTTCTTTCCAGTGTTCTAACTGGACTCGGTCATGTGCTTCGGTACCTTTTCTTCAACAGACCTACCATGATTGCCTGCATAATTACTATCCTTCTGGTCTCCTTTGCACTTTGTTATTGTCTAGAGCAGTGGTCTTCAAACTTTATAATGCTGCCCGCCAAGTACACACACATAATCAAACCCCCCGCCCCCAGAATGAAAACATAATTTTTCACAATATTCTATAAATTTGGCAGCTCTAAACAAATTAAACAATGCAAACATTGCAGTAATGTTCAGTTATCCCTTTTTACAATACATGATTGCCAACAATCTAAGGGCAGCCAGGTCTTCCTAAAGTATAAAACTATCCACAGTATGATTCCTTATGAGAATTGGGGTGGGGGGGTACTTTGTGGATTATTTGGAGCCCCTTCCCCGTTGACACCTACTTCCACCCTAGATATGAGTGAATAAAGATGTTATTGATGGCTCATTACAAGGGGCTCACTGTCAACCCGGTTTTTTCACTAAAAGCAAAGCACTATTTCAACATGATGCTTCTCATATCCAGTGCCAGGCGCCCCCCTCAGATTGAGTGCGGCTGCCCCCAATGGGAGGCAGCTCCCCAGTTTGAAGACCTTTAGTGTAGGGGCAAGCCTTACTTTAGGAGGTCTTGTGGGAGTAGGCAAAAGCAGCCCTGGTTGTCAGCGCACTTGGGTCAAAGACAGGCATGAAAGCACTACAAATCCTCACCAGAAGTGAGACTAAGAAACCCACACTTAGGGAGTGCAGGCATGCAGCCCTGGTAAGTAACAGACAGTACACCAATTTTACCCCCATAAAAGAAATGACAGCATTGAACTAAGGTGTATCATAGGGGCGGCGCTAGAGGGTGCGCTGCGATATGGCCGCTCACTGAAGCAGCTCCGCCGGTCGGGGAAAAAGCTGGGGTTTTATAACAGCATATCGGGTGTCATGAGGTGCGGAAACCAGCGATATGTACGGTGGAAGGTGACTGCTGTGGCCCGGTGGATGTATCCAGACAAACGGAGGTCCGGAACGTGTATAAAATACTGGAGACCGGGTGAGGCGGCGAGGCAACATTGCGACCGTAAAATGGCGGCGCCTGATGTGTAGAAGAAACGAAGTGGACCCTGAAATCTACACGGCTCCCCGGTGGCAGGATCAGCCAGGATCTCCTTTCGTGCAGCGGGTGAGATCTTTCTAAGTACTTGGGATAGCGGCGTACTGTGAGCGGAGGCCCTGGGCAGCTGCGTGTACTGGTGTCCGGACGTGTGCAGGTGAACGATGAAATGGCGGACTCTGCAGACTGTGGCACTGCACTCTCAGGCCAGCAGCGCTAATTGCGGGTGGACTCCGACGATGCCTGAAGGGGGAGAGTCACTGTGAGCTGGGGGTGACTAGTGCGACGTTGCACACTAAGCGACTACGCCCTGCTGAGAATAACATGTCAGTATACGGCGAATGCTGAAGCAGAAAACGCTCTGGCTGCTGCGATTTTGTTAAGCTCGTCTGCCCCAGCCTGAACTAATAACAAAGGTGTACCCGAACCATCGTGAGTTTGTGCTGGGTGAGGGGGGTGTCATAGCGCCCTTAGATCAGAGACTATTGGCTGGATTTTATGGTGTCTGCTGGCTGGCCTTTCCAGATGTCTAATCTCAGAATGAAGAGGAAGCCTGGGGTTTCACGGTCCTACTGACGACTGTGGAGGGACGGAGCGCTGTGGCACACTATAAGGAAGGCTGGTCCCCTCCTGAGCCCTGCCAGCAATAACGTGCATATTGGAGCTTTAGAGGTCTGTGGCGTCATGGCTGCTCTGTGTCTGCCCCTGAACTGCAGACGAGACGCAAGCAATTTCCGGTGGGCTCAAGCGGCGGACGGCTGCATACATCCTGCGATGAGACCCATGTCTCTCATGCATTAATCTCCCAGACGGGTGGAAGTAGGGAGCTAAGCAAACTAGCGCTAAGTAGTCTGCATTACTTGTCCTCATTATGGGAAAGCCGGACAAGCAGCAGTCGAAGCTTAACTTTGACGCCAAACGTAATACCAAAGGCCCGACTGAGCAATCAGACACGGAGATAGAGCCAGAACAGTCGGTGAACAAAACTATGGAACTCGCTCTGCAAGCCATACAGCAAAGCCTTCAGGCAATCAACGGAAAACTAGACTCACTCACTCAGCGAGTGGATAGTATATCTACTAAATTAGACAAACAGGGTGAGCGCCTGGATGCAGCGAAAGATTGTATCGCGGCGGTGGAGGATGAATCTCGCGGCACAACATGGAAATGCGCAAACATGGAGAAAATCCTGGAAGTTATCAAAAGTAAGGCCGAGGATTTAGAGGCGAGATCGCGCCGCAATAACGTCCGCATCGCGAGAGTTCCCGAAAGTACCAACACAGGAAAGATGGAAACGTATGTAGAAGACAAGTTGTGAGAGGTGTTTGGCGCGAGCAGTTTCTCCACGGTTTTGATCATAGATAGGGCTCACAGGGCACTAGCACCAAGGCTGCCACCAGGTACCCCACCACGGCCCATAGTGGCCAGGGTTCTAAATTACAGGACCGCAACGTAATTTTACGGATGGCTAGGGAGAAACAGCAAATTCATTATCAGGGAAATAGCCTATCTTTTTACCCGGACTTCACCATGGTGGTACAGACAGCACGTAAGGAATTCAACCCAACCAAGAAGAAACTACGAGAAATGGGCATTGAGTATGCGATGCTATACCCGGCCAAACTGCGGATAACATATGATGGGCGGGTGAATTTTTTTCAGACACCAAAGGCTGCGCAGGACTTTATTAAAAAGCTCAGCACTACGCAGAAGGCGCACAGTCGTGCTCCACCAGATCAAGATTCTGACTGAAGTAAGCGAGGATGGATCTAACCAGGATTTTTTACTTGAATTGCGAGACTCACTCCTTACTGCAAAGAGCATTGATGTTGGCACGGCGAGATCACTATTGTGCTGCCCCGCCCAGAGAATCCTTGCAAATAGACCTTAGGCAGTGAATCGCCCGCCTGGATCCGGAAATGGGGACGCGTGACTCTCTCCTTTGAGTAGGTGGACATTCTGTCCCGTTGGCGGAGGTTCCTCATCTAAGTGGGATGGACCCAGTGGATGGCGTGTTTCCCGTCAACGGGTGGTGAGATAGGGGACCTTCCCCCCCCCACATATATTTCACCCCCGGGAGTAATTCTGCAGCCACCCTAGAAAAGTACTGTTGTGCATAGCTATGCTATTGATACTTAGGAGGGTGGTGGATGGGATGTTGTATTACAGTTACTCTGTGCTCGCTTGCAGATTTGTTAGATGTAAGGTATTAGGAGGGGGTGCAGGTATCAAAGTCGCATGTTTTAGTAACAACTGACATAATTGGTCCAGTCTGTTAAGCACTGTTTTCTTGTTGCCCCATGAGAAGTGCGCATGAGAAAGAGTAGTAACCTGATGAAAGCCTAAGATAGACCTGTGGCTTTAAGATACATTATACACCTCTGGGATGCCAATGGCCAGCTGTTTCTTGTCCTCTGAATGTTGCGATATGTCACAATATGCACTCGATCCATCACGTAGTACCCGACCCCATCCACATTGCTGGATGGTGATGCGTGCACTCGGCGGAACCCCCCATGAGGGTGCTCCCCAACAGAGTTTCTTGTTATGTCGAAACTGTTCTATGGGGTATGTCTTTGGTATATTTGGGATGCCAAAGTGGGTGGGGGGGTTGGGTCTGGGGGTTGTTTTGTAGCGTACAGAGATTGAAATGTATTGCCATTTTAGCGAGTGCTACTACTACTGACTGCGTCTTCATGCAAATCATGGTCAACTTCAGCAACGCCATTTCATGACACATGTGTAACCAACCTATATGTCTAAATCACACCAAAGACCATAGCTAGACTACAGAAAGCGCATCTTAATCTTTTAACGTGGAACATCAGGGGACTTAACAACCCGAAAAAGATACAACAGGTTTTTGCGTATCTGGATAGACTCCAAATTGATATTGTTCTGTTGCAAGAGTCTCATTTAGATCCAACACACAAATGTATGGTGGGGAACAGATGGGCGGAAACGGTAATAAGCTCAGCATACTCCACCTACTCTAGAAGTGTGCTCCTAATGGTGAAGAAGGGGACGGGATTTCACATAGATAACACAATCACTGATAATTTTTGTCGCTATACTGTCATAACTGGATGTATTAGAGGGCAGCGCATAGGTATAATAAATACATACGGGCGAAATGATGATGACCCTGAATTCTATAATTCGATTTGGCGCCTGATAAATAGTCTCCCTGAAATGGCGCTATTGTGGGGTGGAGATTTCAACCTTTCCTTAAATGAACACCTGGATAGATCAGACACATCCAGAGAACCGCATAAAAAGGCTGTACATGTGCTGCGCGATATTATGTCTGAATCTAAAATGGTGGATATCTGGAGGTCTCGCTACCCACAGCGTACAGAAGCCACACATGCTGCTATGATCCATAATAGTTGGTCTCGAATTGATTACTGGCTGGGAACAGAAGAGGTTGCATCATGGACACGAGCTATAAGGCACTTGCCCAGGACATTGTCCGACCACTGCCCCGTACTCCTGGTCATCACAATTCCACAGTACACGCCTCCACTATACGTGTGGCGTTTTAATGCCAGGGCGTTACTGGACTCTGTATACACAGACGCCATAAGCAAGGCCATAACTGATGATTTTGCGTTAAACAAACCCTCCACTAATGATCCCAGTTTGTTGTGGGAGGCCTTTAAGGCTACACTACGCGGGGTTTGTATTAGCACTAACGCGGGAATCTTAAAAGACATTCGAGCACAGCTGTCTAGGCGCGAAGACAGGTTAAAGGAGCTAGAGGGCGAATACGAACAAACATGTAACCCAGCACTGCTGTCTGACATTAGGAGGGTTATGACAGAATATCAACAGTTTGCAGACAATTAACTGAATTACATTTCTAAACGACAGAGGGCACGCACATCTGGAGAGGGGGGTCGGCCGGGGAGTGTTTTGGCGCTTAAAATATGCTCAGGACATGCCCCGCAAACGGTTATGGCCATAAAGGACGACAGGGGTACACTACATTATGACACACAGAGTATATTACGTGCCTTTATGAGTACATACGGGGCTCTGTATGCATCACGTGATAATGCCACATCACCGGAGATTCTGGCGTACCTAGAAGATGTATCAATCGCCTGGTTATCTGACACACACAGGGGGTACCTCTCTCAGCCAATTACAGTGGAAGAGGTCACGGAGGTGGTCAAAGCACTCCCAAATGGTAAGGCGCCAGGCCCGGACGGCTTTACCAGCGAATTTTACAAGGCATTTATTGACCAGTTGGCGCCTCACCTGGTAGAAATGTATGGGGACGCCCATGAGAAACAGATTTTACCTCCTACATTGAGGGAAGCCATGCTCATTGCCCTGCTGAAACCTGGTAAAGACCCTGAGCAATGTGAGTCATATAGGCCCCTGTCCTTGATAAATACTGACACTAAAATACTAGCAAAACTGATTGCTAAACGCCTTCAACCCTTAATGCCAAAAATCGTCCTACCCGATCAGTCGGGTTTTATCCCCGATCGAACAACTGCCCATAACAGCAGAACACTTTTTGCGGTATCGCACTATTTGGCCCCAGATATAAAAGCAGCTGCAATCCTTCTGGATGCAGCGAAGGCCTTCGATTCGATTGAATGGACCTATCTTAACACCATACTACGTAGAATGGGATTCCCCCTGATTTTTTTACAATGGATTAGCATCCTGTATGCAAAACCAATAGCGCGAATACGGGTCAATAAATATGTCTCGGACGCCATAACAATTGCAAGGGGTACACGGCAGGGATGCCGTCTATCCCCGTTGATTTTCGTAATAGCTTTAGAGCCACTTGCATGTATAATCCAGCAGCGCCACAAATATGCTGCTTTTAAATTTTCCGCAACAACCACACACTATTTCCCTCTATGCGGATGATATGGTTCTATATATACGAGACCCTGATACCAATCTCTCACCTATTCTGCGTGAATATATCAAATTTGGGCACCACTCGGGTCTACAAATCAACTGGGCCAAATCAACCATTATCCCGTTAACAGACAGCACGCGTCCTCACCCAACAGAATTTCCTTTGGAATGGCAGACAGACCCCGTTAGGTATCTTGGTATTTGGTTCCATTGAGATTCCGAACTGGTTATTCGTTCGAACTATGGGGTAGTAATCAGCAAGCTTGAGGAAAAGATCGGGCGCTAGATACAACTTCCTTTATCCCTTGCAGTTAGACTAGCCATTATTAAAATGGTTGTGCTGCCAAAACTTTTGTATTTATTTAACAACATTCCTGTCACTCAACCGACTGCTGTATTTCAACGCCTAAACACTATGATAACTCGACTAATATGGGCCGGTAAACAAGCTCGCATAGAACTGCGGGCCCTCACCTTGCCCTTCTCTAAAGGGGGTTTTAAGGTACCAGATCTTTTCCTATACTACCTGTGCGCCCCGGCGCAATATGCGCACTACTGGTACCACCATGTTCCATTCCTGGCCCACATCGCGATTGAGGATGGAGATGCATATCCAATACCTTTAGCTGCTATATTGCCACATCGGCGGGCTTCCATGCGCCCTCACCAAATTAACACTATAGAGACTACTAATGCTGCATGGCGGCAGATGGGAAAGTTGGCCCATAAACTACCTCTGTACGCACCAGGAATTCCATTGCAATACCATCCAAATCTGTCGGTTACTCAGGAAGCAGTAGGAACCGAATTGTTAAAGCGAGTAGGCATAGATAAAATGGGGGATTTATATATTAATGGCACGTTTGTGGAGCCTAAAGAGTTACAGTACGTACAACATCAGACATTGCTCTTCCAATTTACCTACCACAGATTACGGGGAGCTATTAAGAAACTATATACCACCTATCCTGCCGAACCGCCGCAGCTGAACACCCTGCAATTACTGATTACTACGCCGCATAATAAGCATATGGTGACACGATTGTACACACAGTTGCAGGGTGATATAGCTGCTAACACACACAAGGCATGGGAACGCTGGAACAGCGTGCTTGACACTCCCCTCACAGAGGACGACTGGGAGGCCTGTTGTGCTATAAGTGGTAGGCTCACCCCAAATGGAAATCTACGCCTGTTGCATTATAAATATCTACACCAAGCATATTATACTCCGGCCAGGTTACATAAATATGGGTTCCGTGCAGACGCACGATGTCAACAATGTGGTGGTGACAATGCTGACTTTATACATCTGGCCTGGCACTGTCCCTTACTTAGAATATATTGGATGGAGGTAGCAGAGCTACTGAGTAAAATGGTAGGAGTCTCCATAGATTGTACGATCCAAACATGTCTTCTGGGACTGCTTAAGAATGTACGGGCAATGAAGCGTAAATTTTGTATGATCTCTCTCCTGCTAGCTAAACGGAGAATTTCAATGCATTGGAATAGCAAGGCAACGCCAACAACCAAGCAATGGCTTAAGGATATGGCAACAACACCCTGAAAACATATGAGGAAGAACTGTCCACTGGCTCTAAACCTCGAGACTACTGGTTCTACCTGGTGAACTATCTTAAAGCTAGTCAGATTGAGTAGTTACACATGAATGTTTTAATATGTAATAATGTGACTGATGATGATATGAATGCTATGGGATGTATTGTCAGGCGTATTTCACTCTGTTGCACTCTGTATGGTACATGTGTTGTTTTTAGACACTGTATGTTGTTAACAAAAAAGTATAAATAAAAAAATTTAAAAATGGTGTATCATAAAAATCAGTCCAATCCTGAGAGTAAATAGTTTATGCACTATAACAAAAAAATACCTAGTTTGTTCTGGATTGCACTTCAGATTCCCTACAGACATGTTCCTGCAACAACTCGGCCTGCAGTGAAATACTACGTTGGGGCCCCGTCAAGTGAAGGATGGGTTCACAGGCAAAGCCTTATTGTAAAGGAACATAAGTGACTTGGGGCCATATGTATCACAATGTTCTTTTGCGATTCTCAAATAGCGATTTTTTGGGATTCGCTATTTGAGAATCGCAAAATGCTATGTACTTAGGATTTGCAAATAATTTTGCGACTCCTACATATTCCTTAATTGCGAATTGCAAATTGCAATTCGCAATTAAGGAATACCTCCCCATTCTTTCCTATGGGCCTAGAGGCCCATAGGAATGAATGGAAAGACATTCCCAATTTGCGATTCTCAATTAGAGAATCTCAAATTGAGAATGCAATTTCAAGGGTGCCATGGTGTCAAAAGGACACCCTGTTGCACCCCTGAATTGTGCATATGTGCACATGTGGCACACATACATGTCCTATGCTTCTTACATTGCATTTAAGGAATAGCAATTTGAGATTCCTTAAATGCAATCGCAAAATAAGGAATCACAAATTTAGCGATTCCTTATTTTGTAAGGCAGGTTTTCTTTAATACATACCACTGAGCCAAATTGCGATCGCAAACGCAGAAATTCTGCAAATTTCGGCGTTTGAGATCGCAAATTGGAATGATACACATGGCCCTTGGTTAAATAAGCTACCTAGCCAGAAAAACATGTAGTAGTAGCACTGAAGGTGAAGGAGGAAAAGAAAGTTACTCAGAGGTTCAAACTCTGGCACTGAAAGGACCTGCAGCATGATCACAAAAAATGAGGATGCCAAGAGATAAAGTGCTTATATGCATTCCAATTAAGCAGCATAAATATATGCTGAACGCTAAGAAAAGCAAGGGAGACACCAAGAAAATAAAACAGTGGGGAAGGAAATAAGTTAAACTGCTGAAAGTGATGTACTCATTTCCAATCTACTACATTGTATCTAAGATACTTGTACTGATGCTTCTGAAACATCTTGGTATTCACTCATCCACAACCCTACATCTAACTGCTCACCAGTCCATCTGCTCACAAATCCACTCAGACAGTACATCCAGAGTTGGATACAATCCAGCAGATAAGACTACCAAATGTATGTTATACATGACCTTTATAATACACAGCACTCCAGGTGAAGTATTGAGAACAAGACAAAATAAACTATTGCTGATTTCCAGAAATTAATACAACACTGTAATACAGATACAACATCTATAACCTAAGTGGACACAAAAAGACATAAAATGCCTCAATTTTTTTTTTGCCCTACTCCAGATAATACTTCTAGAATTGGACTAAAGACTCCCGATGAAGCATCAAAACCGAAGAACACTCTGGATGATGATCTTTGTAGAACTACATACAAAACCCCACAGAAGGCTTTTAGAACTGGAAACAATGCAACATAAGTGACCTTCAAACTGGACACATTACTCTAGCTGATGCATCCAGAATTCTATAAAATACTCTACAGGTTGACTACAGAACTGAAACAGCATTCCAGATGCGGCCTCATGAACTGAACACTGTACTCCACATGTGGCCTCTAAACATATTAGCAGTACTCCAGGGGCCGTACTACATAAGATGCCCCGGGGGCGCAACTGGCGTTTGAGCCAGCTTTGCGTTTTCCCGGGGCTCTTTGGTATTATAGAAGGTGAGGCAGATGCTGGTGCATCCCCTTCTATAATACCGATAGCGCTGGCGCACTTAATGCACCAGCGCTACCTTCAAAGGGTGTTCCCTCATTTGCATAGGGGCGTGCCCTATGAAAGTTAGGGAATTCCTTTGATTCTGCGCCCAGGCCATATTACAGACAATGACGCAGAATCAAAGAAGCCCCAAGGCTTCAAAGAAGCCCCCTGAAGCCTGACAGTTTCAGGGGGAGCACTGTCAGTGCGCCCCCTGAAAGCATCCCTCTGCATGGGGTACAGGGGGTCCCATGGACCCCCCCCACATTCTCTTGCAGGCTGGTGCAGTCATCTGAATAACGCCTGGAACTAAATACACCTATTACGCCCAGCGAGATACGGGGCGCAATTAGGTCACTGGCTTACGGGAAAGCCCTGGGACCAGACGGTATTCAGCCTGAGTTCTACAAGGCTTACCAAGATGTTTTAGCTCTGGAACTACAGAAGGTATTTAATGAGGCAGTACAGCTATCAATCACATTTGCCAAACTCCATTACTGAAGCTACGTTGGGTAAAATACCAAAACCGGACAGAGACCCAATCCATCTCGGAGCTTATCGTCCACTGGCATTACTCAATGTGGATTACAAAATACTAGCTAGTATACTTGCGGGACGCCTGGCTCCTTTGGTACCCGACTTGATACATTCCGACCAAAATGGGTTTGTTCCAAATCAGTCAACATTCTTTAATTTACGCAGGCTGTTCAGGGTCAAGAGGTATGCTCCCCAAATCTGGCCTGATTTGAGCTGCTTGGTGCTTGACCTTGAGAAAGACTTTGATATGATAGAGTGGTCCTTTCTGTTCAATATATTGCCTCGATGCAGCTTGAGTTCTAGTTTCATTTCATTGATTAAACTACTGTATGACATCCCAACTGTGTGAATCAGAAACGGTCAGCTGATATCGCAGTCTGAAAGGGTGGGAAGGGGCACTAGACAAGGATGCCCCCGGTCCCCTCTCCTCTTCTCATTAGCCATCGAGCCATTGGCCATGACCATGAGATCATCCGCCAATGAATTGGGTATTACAATGGGAGAGAATATACATGATATCTCTCTATACGCAGATGACCTGCTCCTTTATGTGCGAGACATTGGAAACATACCAGAGGTCATATCTAGTATATTCACTTTATTTGCGAGTCTGTCGGGCTGTGGGTTAATTGGGGGAAATCATGTCTTTTCCCTTTCACTGCCTACATGCCCAATTCGATGCTAAGAGTCAACGGCGCCCTGGTTGAATGGCAACCAAACAAGTTCCGCTACCTAGGCATTAGGATATACTACGAAGACAAGGACTTACTGGGTGGCAACCTCACTAGGGCAGTTACCTTAATATCAGCACAGATGACTTTCTGGAAGACACTTGCCCTATCTGTGGCAGGTAGAGTATCGCTTATTAAGATGGTGGTTCTCCCGAGACTCCTTTATTATATCAACATTTTGCTGTTATATCTACCACCATTCTATTTTAGGCCACTTGAGCGTAGATGTCACGTGAGCTAATTTGGAATAAGTCAAGGCACAGAGCGGCGCTAGCGAAGTTGTACTTACCTAATGATCAGGGAGGCTTAACAGTGCCCAATCTAGAACATTTTAGTACCTGGCTGCACAGTTACAGTGGTACTTCGATGGATGGCGGGTTTGAATCTATCGGATACAGCCGGGACTGACGCCCCATACACATTACAAACTATACTCTCAATATTCCACCATTGTAGTGGCAGACCGGCCCCTTGCCACTATTGTTACAGGTGGTGATTAGCTGCTTCTGCAGATCTCTATATCTCACAAAAGACATCACCCCATACGCACCTGGGAATGTCCAGAGGAAAAGGGATAACGACAGTAACAGATCTGGCTGTGTGCCATGCAGCTGGCATATATACGATTGGTGACCTCTATCACGATGATACACTTATACCCTATAATGAATTGACACAAGAAGAGGGGTGCCTGTGGGTCAGTTTCTCACACATGCTTCATGGATAGGCACACTACGTAACTGGTGGGGGGATATATCACAGGAAGTACAGATACATTTAGTACTCCGATATATTCATGTAATGGGGAATGGCCGGCATCTAGTTCGCTAGTTTGCAGATGCACTGCACATGCATACAGCGCTGGACTTGGCACCACTGTGTCGAAAGTGGGAAGCGGACCTCGGATGCCCATGAACGACTAAGGAATATAGCAACGCATTAGCAGGACCCAGGCACATTCCCTGCAATGTCAGATCAGACTGATCCAATTATATACTGTACACAGAGCATACATGACCCCGGAGAAATGTAATCATTACTTCCAGAGAGACAACATGGGTTGCTCCAGGTGATCTCAGCCTGATGCGGGCATAGTACATATGCTATGGTCATGCCCAATGCTGGGACACTATTGGGAGGGAGTGACTCACCAGCTCTCTGAATGCATAAACAGACACATACCAAACACATGGGAGACAGGTATATTGGGGATGTACGCGAGAGACCGGAAACACAGAGCCACAAACATATTCCAGATTCCTGGACTTGAGCCTCAATGTAGCTAAGCGACTTATCACAAAGCGCTTTAAGTCCAAAGACCCACCAGCTTTGATAGCATGGAATCGCTCTTTATCCAACTAAGGCACAGCTGAGGGGAGTTTTCTCCGTAGAAAAGACACACTAGGACTACGTAAGTTCCCTATAGCTGAAAATTGGAATGCGATTCTTAATTCCTTTCAAGAAATTGCATGGCCAGATTCGTAATAAGGTCAACCTTTAGAGGGGGACCAGGCGTAGAACTAGGAATAGAGAATTCAGACATAAATTAGTGGGAAAATCTATATAATGCGCCTTACCCAGTAAACTATGACATGGAAGGGGTGAAGTGTATAGAAACGCCAACTATACAAATTGACACATGTTTATATAAGAAGACTAGGGGACACCCCCACATTTCTATGTGTGAATAACAAAGGAACCTTAGAGTTGCATGACAAAATAATCTTTTCTCTTCCCCTTCCACACTTATTTATTTATTTATTTATTTATTTATTTATTTATGTATTTATTTATTTTATTGAGTTTTTCTAAGTATTACAATACAGTAATAACAAACATTACCAGCATGTAAATTATTGCATATTAAGTGTTACAGTGTGTAGCTTAACACATTGTGCATCACAACATCCAAATCATATAACCATGCCGTTAAAGCAATTCACAGGTGCGGTCTATACATCAATTGTTAGCAAATCAGGGTGTTCATTCAAATAGACAGTGAGAGGTTCCCAGGAGTTAGAGGGCTTTGAAGAGGTGGGTAGTTCCTCTGCATACATTAAAAATTTATCTCTACAGTATACAAAGTCCATTATCCATTGTTTCAGAGCAGATGGTTTTTTACTGTCCCAATGCATTTCCACTGTGCACTTCGCCAGAAGCAGTGCTATGGCCGCAAATGTTTTCTTTACAGATTTTAATGGTAACACATGACTAAACAGGCACAACTGCGGCATACACGTTAGTTCACAGTTCAAAATATTGCTCAACATGAGCCACCACCTGTGTCCAAAATGTTTGCACCTGTGCACAACCCCAGGCGAGAAGAGCGAAGTCAGCCTGGTCCTGACTACATCGTTTACAATTCGCATTTTCTCGCAAGCCGTATGTGTACAATTTTAATGGGGTGTGGTAGGCTTGATGTAGATACTTGTAATGGATAAGCCTTAAATTCCCGTTAGGAGTGAGTAGCTCTGTTAGTGCACAACATGCTTGCCAGTCATCTTCGCTAAGTGGGGTATCTAGCAGTACGTTCCATTTTTCGCTAGCTTTCGCTGTGCCATCCCTAATCTCAGATTGCATAGCCCTGTAAAGTTTAGCCACCATATGATGAATATTTGGACTGGTTATGAGCAATTGTAGCGAGTTAAGTGCAGGTGGTTCAGTGGGATATGAAGGATACAATTTCTTTATTGCTTCCCGTAATCTATGGAAGGTGAATTTAAATAACATGGATTGGTTATTGACATATGTCAAATCTTCAGGGGTAATAAATGTTCCATTGATATAGAGGTCTCCAATTAGGGTAATGCCCACTTGTTCCAGTAGATCCATGCTACCTCTGTCTTGAGTGGCTGATAAAGAGGGGTGTTGTGCTAGGTGCATATTCGGGGCATAGAGAGGAAGCTTGTTTGCCATTCGGCCAAGTTTCAGCCATGCGTCAGAAGTGGTGCGAATTGTGTTGATCTCCTGCTTGGTCAGGTGAGGTCTGTTATGTGTCAGGACATTGGTTAGGTTAATAGGGTTAGCATCGCCATCTTCCACTGCTATGTGTGGCATATACCGAATTGGGTGATACCAATAGTGGGTGTATTGTGCTTGAGCACATAAATAGTATACAGTAAAGTTAGTGTGTGTAAGCTTATCCTCGCTTGTTTGCCTGCCCATATTAATTTAGTAATAAGTGTCCGCAGTCTGTTGAATATTGGGGTGGGGGGGTTATCGGAATGTTTGTAAATAGATACAATACTTTGGGGAGGATTACCATTTTTATCAGGGATATTCGGTCCGCTAATGAGAGAGGGAGTGTGATCCATCTGTTTATCTGTGTTTCAATTCTATCAACGGCAGTACCATAGTTTGTTCTCAGCACTATTTCTGGGTCACAATGAATCCAGATGCCCAGATATTTAATGGGATCTGCCTGCCACACTAGTGGAAACTCCAGCTGGTGTGGATAAGTAGATTCTGTTAGTGGCAGTATGGCAGATTTATCCCAGTTGATATGTAGGTCGGAATGTCTACCGAATTTAATGTATTCTCTAAGGATAGGGGCCAGATTTGTGTTTGGGTCCCGAACATAAAGCACCATATCGTCCACGTACATTGAGATACCAATGGGGCGAAGACGGAATCTCAGTGCAGTGTGCGCGTGACATTGTCGTATTTTACAGGCCAAGGGTTCTATCGCAATGGAGAATAATAACGGTGAGAGCGGGCAGCCCTGCTTCGTGCCTCTCTGGATGTTAAGTACTTCCGAGACATGACCATTCACTTTTACACGCCCAGTCAGTTTAGTATAGAACAATTTGATCCAATTCAGTAGCATAGGTGGTAACCCCATCCTTTGTAAAATTGTAAACAGATACGACCATTAAATCGAATCAAAAGCTTTAGCTGCATCTAGCAGGACAGCCGCTGCTTCCATCTCTGGATTCAGTTAGTGCAGAAGTGCAAATATGGTGCATGAATTATGTGAGGTCGAGCGACTGGGTATAAAACCAGATTGATCTGGTAGGATCATGACCTGCATCAAGGGCTGTAATCTTGGTGGCAATAATCCTGGCCAGTATTCTAGTATCGGTGTTTATTAGGAAGAGTGGTCTGTATGATTCCCCTCAATCCGGCTGTTTATCCAGTTTTAATAAGGCCACTATCAGCGCCTCTCGTAGTGTTGGGGGAAGAATCTGATTGTTATAGGCTTCGTCGTAAAACTCCACAATATGGGGGATGAGCAGTTCTGCATAGTCTTTGTAGAATTCCCCTGTGAAGCCTTCCGGCCCTGGGGTTTTGCCATTAGGGAGGGATTTAATGGCGGTTTGTACTTCCTCTAGTGTGATGGGTTGTGCCAGTATTTCACGTTGACCATCAGTGAGCCAGACTAGTGCTATGTCCTCCAAGTAGTTGAGAATTTCCTGTGTATGTGCTGTGTCTCGGGTGGCATATAACCTACCGTATGTTTCTATGAAGGCGTCCAGTATACCTTTGTTGTCGTAGTGGGTTGTGCCTGCCTGATCTTGCATTTTTAGTACAATGTGTTGTTTGTGCTCCACACGTATTTTTTGTGATAAATGGCAACCAGGTCTGCCTCCTTCACCCACTCTACGAGCAGTTTGCCGACGGGACATGTATTTTTATTTTGTTGTCTGCGAGCTTATTATAGTGCGTCACTTCGTCTCTGATTGCACCTAATAATGCTGCATTGTGGGTAGTTTCGTATTCTGTTTCTAGTTGTTTCTTTGAAGAGAGGATCTTAAAGGGTGGTTGCGTTGAATCGCAATATAAACGGAGGGGGGTGTATGTTGGTATTCTGAGCGACAAAACAACTGGCTTGTGGTCTGACAATGTTTTCGGTAGATGCTGTATGTCATGCGTCCATGTGCAGGCTGACTCGGTGAGTAGCCAATAGGCAAGCCGGGCCCAGCTATTATGCGCAGTGAATGAATGGGTACTTTCTAGTGATTGCGGATTGCGCATGCGCCAGATGTCTTGTATATGAAATTCTGACATATCATTTAAGATGGTGGTGACAGCACGGTGATGCTGCTCGGTGGTGGATTGCGATCTATCACTGGTGTCATCCAGGGCAACATTCAGGTCTCCTCCCCATATCAGTTCCATTGCTTGGAGCATCCTTAGCGTGTTCCATAAGTTAGTTAAGTTAGTGAAAAAGACAGGGTCATCGACATTTGGGCCATAAGTGTTGATGATTCCTACTCTTGACTCGTGACTATGACATATCTCCTACTATCATCTGTTAGCGTTTGCTCCTGTATAAAGTGTGTCCCTTTGCGTATTAATGTTATTATTCCTCTGGCATATGAGGAGTATGTGGAAGCAGCTACCAACTCCGCCCATTTTTCCCCAAGTGCTAGCCTTGTGTTTAACGAGATTAGAGTTTCTTGCAGCAGAGCTATGTTTATGTGATGCCCGTCTAGATAAGCAAATACCTGTCTAATCTTACGGGGGTTGTTCAGGACACGTACATTCCACGTGATTAATCTCAGTGGTGCCGGATTATTGGTTTTGTGCATTAGGGGAATATATATGGGCATAAATGTAATGTTTAATGGAATCCGGGATACTCTCATAGAACATCATCATCATGGTCATGGAATGGTGCCTAGTGTGTATTTGTACAAGTGTGCTACACGATAAGAATATTGTGCATGGCTGGTAAAAAATAACACAATCCTCAACTATCCCCCCACCCACTTAAGCATCCCAATTATGCCGAAGATATTCCCCAAACTTCAACAAAAATGATAACAGAGTTTCAGTGGGAATTACCCGATAGGTTGCAACTAGGTGCTCGGTGTTCCATTTGCGTACATATGGGGCCGGAGCGACAAAGATGCACAATTGGTGTAATTCTTAAAAAAAGGGAATAAAAAATGTTATGCATTAGTAATATATATCTGACATCTTTTTCTCTGATATGACGAGCCAGAGACAATGGTCAAAGGATAGGTTCAGTCATATTTTAAGTAGGTATATTTGTTCCATGCCCATAACATATCAACAGTCCGGACATGGTAAATCGGACAGCTGTAGACTTTATAAGGAACGTGTCTTCTTACCCCATTGCATTGGACAATTTGGGCATCTATCGTGGATGTCCATCAAGGAAGCGAACCATTCACCAAGAGCTGTTTTTCCGTATCATTACTCTGATTCCGTTTGTGTGGCATGTCCTTTATCTCTTGCAGTTTGTTGTCGGTGTTGGCAGGACACAGGTTTTGCCCGCATGAGTTAATCGGAGCCTGGCGGGGTAGAGCATAGCGTAGGGGATACCCAGGTCCTTCAGCTTTTTCTTCACCGGGCCGAACTCCTTGCGTGCCAGCTGGACAGACAATGTGAAGTCAGGGTAGAATGCCACTTCACAGCCGTTGTACATCAGTGGTTGTTTCTCCCGTGCTAGTCTGAGTGCCGAGTCGCGGTCCCTGTAGTTTTAAATTTGAGCTACTATTGGTCGTGGTGGGGCGCCCGGAGGTGGTTTTAGCGCAAGAGATCTATGGGCCCTTTCTACAACGAGCATCGGCGAGAACTGTTCCACCCCGAACATGTCCTTCAACATTTTCTCCATGTAGTCTTCGAGCTTACCAGTGTTTGTGCTCTCCGGCACGCCTGCGACACGTAAGTTGTTGCGGCGGGATCTGGATTCTAAGTCCTCGTTCTTCGCTTTTATGATCTCTAGTAGCTTCGCCATGTCGTTACATTTAGGTGTGGTTGCGTGTGATTCATCCTCGACCGCTGATATTCTTTGTTCAGCCTCCTCCAGCCGTTCCCCCTGCATAGCAAGTCGAGCGGAGACGTGGTCCATCCATATCGTGAGTGCGTCTATTTGCTATCAATTGCCTGCAGACTTTGCTGTATGGCATTGAGGGCCGCTTCCATTTTGGCTTCTGGATCTGGGCCCGTCTCTGGGTCTGTGTCCGCCATTGCGCCTGGGTGTCTGGGGGTGCGTCGTGGCTCAAACGGTAATTTAGCCTGCTGTTTGTCAGGTTTTCCCTTTCTCAGGTACGTATTTCATAGCTATGAGTGCTGGCCTTCTAGAGCAGAAAGTCCTGGTTGGCTATGCTGATCGCCTGTACAACAGTCAAGTGCGTGAAGGATTGGCGCTGGTAAGAACAGGGGGTGGTGGTGGCTGCTTGCACCGGCTCAATACCGCATAGGGTCCAGTGATCTCGTATGAACCGGGATGTTGTGTATAGTTACAATGATTTGTCACACATTTTACGTTTTTCCTATAGCGTTTCTAGCGACTGCCTGTGTTCAATGTGACAAACTAAGGATATATGGTGGCATGGCATGTGAGCTTTGATATACAGGAGTTGTGTGCCACGGCGCAGTTGAAGAATCAGTCATAGTCTCTGGCAAGTCACGGGTGTGACATCAGAAGTCGCTGACACAGAGATTTTCTACACGTGGCTCCCACCTCCTCCTCAGCAGCACAGCGCAGCTCCCTTACCGATATTCCCCGCAACGCTGCCGATGTCTGCTTCCTTCAACAGCAGCCGCCAGCCCCCGCAGATATCACGCACCTCCCCAGGTCACCGCGCATGCACAGGCACCCCACAGCCGCTCACTATCCGACGTTTGAGTTTGCCGCCTCACAACATAGAGCGAAGCACCTGCAGGGAGCCGCACCGCGCAGCTCCAGAGAATGCAGGTCCGGAAGGGTCACCTTGACGATCAATGTGTAGGGAAAAGGTGTAGAGCATCGGCGGACATCAGTCAACTATTTCACCGCCGGCAGCAATCTTAGTTACTGCTTTATGCCAGTTCCACATACTCGCTGGTCCTTCCTATGCGATCAGATTTTCAACGCGATCGTCATGCACAACGTGACATATTGTGATTGCCGTTTGTGGTTACGCAGGGTCAATTTCCTTCCAACCAATGTTTATCACCGATCCGTGTCGATGCCAGCCGCCATTTTCTCAATATGCTGATTTTTCAACTTTGGCTCGGTTGTGATCGGTATATTTGCCAATTTTTCACCAAATTGCCGCTCCTGCCAGCAGAGCAGCGCTAGTGCGCGACCATTTTGTAGCGTGCTCTCTAGCACCCCACCCCCCTTTCCACACATATCACATTTTACCCAAGTAGACAAAACTGCTTTCAGTTAATTGGTTTGAGATTAGCTGAAAACAATGTAATACATCCAAGAAGCATTTGTAGGTGCTCATCTCAATTAACCTTTACTGGAATTCTCAAACATAGCGGACTAGGTAAATAAAGGCTGATTCAAATTTGCCGGAGGAAGGTTCTAACCTCAGCTCTACATAGGATAAAGGCCACTCTGTGCCCTTGCTAAATTGTGTCTTTCATCCATAGACACTAAGCAGAAGGGGGCAGAGTGCAACAAAACAGTTCCCATTGACATTAGGACTTTATGAGATGGAGGGCCTAGTGCTCCTGCTCACAGGTTTAGTGGGGCTTTCCTCAGAAGGCAGCAATAGAGGATATTAAGAAGTTAAATAACTTCTATCCTACACTCTGAGCCAACGCAGGCTACTTCCTACTAAAGACACATGATCATGTTTGTCCAATTCAAAAGTTAAGAGCAAGGCTACATTCCGTGGAAGTCTGTAATTATTGCAGCATATCTTCATTAACACTCAGAAAGGGGGAATGGTGTGGTCGTCCAGTATGGTGGGACCTTTCTACTTAGGTTCTGCTCTCATACCCAGTCATCCTACTTCATACTGCTTTCAATAGATGATGCTGAAAGTGCACAGCTGCGACAATGCACAGAATCCTGAGGGGTTGGCACTGGCAGGCTCCTCATATGGACCAGCTGCTCCTGCTTCGTCCTGCCAGGACATTGATGTGCCTGTGATAGAGTAGTTTATTTTTATTTTCCTCGTGTTTTCCTTGTGTGGTATAAAGCTTTTCCCAATACTCCAACTGCACTGGGCCCTCCTACGATTAGAGTATCATGATCTGCATTTATCTCTGAATCCTCAATGGACCTTCTTTAGACGATAGGCGGGGGTGAGTTCCCATCTACTCTCCATAAATTTTCTTCACCTCCTCAAATAGCCTCTCTCCCCATACACCCATATAGTTGCAAAGTTCAATGAAATAACATTGACAGAAATGGCAGGGGGTGTGGCTAGCACCTAAGGATGATGGCAGTATTCCTGTGACTCGCCCGGTGACGGCGGTACGGGCAAGGGATTTCGCAACGCTCAGCCAGTGAGAGGAACCGCGAAAATGAAAATACGGTTATCGGAACCACGGAGGTAGATGACGGCGAAGTTTCTGAAGCGTGAGAGACGCTCTTTCCTGCCTTTTTTCTCTCTTCCTCCTCTCTCAGAGTAATGCTACGTGCGCCCGCCATTTTGAATAAGCCCGCAATTCGTGAGGAGCTTCTCTTCATTTATGGCTATCCCTTTTCAAGCCTTTATCCCTCACAAGTTCTTTTCCTATCATAGTGAGTAGCCTAAAGCATTGCTACTACGAATGGACATCAGGGTGACTCGCTTTCCCTCTTGAGTATAACCAGGGCTTCCTTTTCTTTGTGATTAGTGCCAGCAGCCATTTTGTCCCATCTTACGTTTTATAATTGATTTGTTTTTCACAACGCCCTACGACGCCTTGCCAATTTTGAAGAATACTTGCCTGCCCAGGCTAAATTGTTTAATCTACACATATCTACTGACATCACTGGCTCTAAGCAGGTTTTAGTTAATGCAGCACTATATGCCTCTCTAATCCTTTTCTGCGGTAGCTATGGCATGTAGGTTGCCAACTATATGCCTCACTGTTTTTCTTTAGCTGTCTAGTGCTTCTGTTACGCATCAGCTGGCTTCGTGGAGTCTCTCATGGCTGGGCCAACAAGTTCTTGTGTCTAGTCACTGATGTTATCTCTGACACATGTATGTAATTTTTCATGATTCTTTTTAAAGGTTGTGAATTTGCAACGCACTCCTTCTAACTGAGGTTTATTTGCTGGAATTTGTGACACTTGCTGATACTAGTGCTGTCGGTCCAAACTGCTCACCTGCTATTTTGAAGAGATATTAGCTCTGGTCACCCAATCTATGGGCAGACTGAAATCAGTAAGGTCGTTAGTGGTGCCCACAAATCGCTCTTTTGTGGCTCGTTCACATCTCTACACCCGCCTTGCCACAATGGATGATTCCTTGAATGCCTCTCCTAAAAGTGCTTCTACTTCTTCTGCTGTAGTCACCAAGGTGAAAACCAAAAGGTTGAAAAAGGACCCTTCCTCTCTACCAAAACAACCCTCGTCCATCTCAATGGATCTTCTTTTGGAAGAGATTTGTGCATTACGCCCATTCGTAGAAGAGAGAAACTCCAAAATACAAGTTTTCACAGATGTATGGGCAAAGATGGAGGAAAGAATCACTGCAGTTGAGCAAAATGTGGAATCCTTGGGCTCACCTTGTGCTCAGGTCGCAATCCTTCAATCTCAGGTCACTTTGTGCCAGAAGCAAATTGAAAACCTTGAAAATAGGAACAGGCGGCATAACCTCCGTATATATGGTCTGCCAGAAGGTTCAGAAGGCTCTGACCCTATAGCCTATTTCAAAACATTCTTGCTGATGGTGCTAACCCTACCAGAAAATACTACTCTGAACATTCAATGTGCCCACAGATTGGGGCCTCTTCATTCGTCGTCCTCCACCATATGAAAACCAGGAGGAGTCATACTCTATTTTGTCGAAAACACTGATCTTCTCAAAGTATTATCTGCAGTTAGGTCTCTGAAGCGAATCTCGTTCATCAGACAATCAGCTTTTTTTCTCTCAGGACTATGCAAAGACTACGGCAGACAGACGAAAATAATTTCGGGCCATGAGACCGGCTTTACGTTCTTTTGGCGCATGATTTGGTTTATTTCACCCATACTTGTACAAAGTGACTTTCAATAACAATACTGTTAGAAATGGGATCTCTGGTTGGCTAAGGCTTGCGCCAAAGCCAGGCAGAGACCACCACTCTAGTCAGGGCAAGGGAGTTACACGCCAAAGATAACCCCTGCTCACCCCCTTGGTAGCTTGGCATGAGCAGTCAGGCTTATCCCGGTGGCAATGTGTAAAGCATTTGCGCAACACACACAGCAACAACATACTAGGCACACCACAAAAGGAACTCCACACAAGGTTATATATAAAAATAGCCTTTGTATTGTCATAAATCACATTAGGATAGTAATCACACAATATACACTGTGCCAACTGGCACTGGGCAATATTTACAGGGGATTATATACACATTACAGGGCCACGTAGGCCACTGTCAGAATCATCACTTAGTAAAGATAGTAAAATGTAGAACAGGTAATAAACATAGAACACAACCAGTAATTACTGGCAGACACTGTACTCAGCATCATCCTGTAACATAAATCATATCATGCACAGTATCACATTGGGCGAGATATATATTCTGCACCAACCCCATAAGCCTAAACATATTAGATCATAACCTCCTAAGCATAACTCACATTAGGAAATACTCTTACTGACATACTGCAGTAGGGAATATGAATGAATGAATGAATATAAGCTTTGTAAAGTGCGAACTTAGCCCAGGGGCATCAAGGCGCTGCAGAGAGAGATCAGAGTTCAGAGTCAAAGATGTCCGTAGTTATCCGGGCTTACAGGTTAGGACAGGTAAAAAGCCAGGTCTTCAAGGCCTTATGAAATGAGGAGTGACTTTCCAAAGTGGAAATTGGGGAAGGAAGGGAGTTCCATAGATTAGCTCCGGTCAGCGAAAAGGCCCTCCACCCCACCTAGCTTTCCTAATCCTGAGAACTGTTACCCGGTTCTTGCTAGCAGATCTCAACTCCTCTGAAACATTTTATTAATGCCTTCTGACCCCATATTGTGGACGGCTTTGTGAACCAGGCATAAGGCTTTAAAGACAATTCTCTTCCCCCAAGGGAGCCAGTGCAGACTTCTGATGGTGGCTGAAACAGAATGGAATTTAGGGAGGCCCATCACCAGCCTAGCAGCGGCATTCTGCACACGTTGAAGTCGGTGTAAGAGCCCCTTATGTATCCCTACATAAAGGGCATTGCAGTAGTCTAATCTAGACAACACAAGGGCCACCATTGCCTGTTTCCGTGAGGGTAGGGAGAAAAAACTGAAGATCTTCCTACGAATCCATATCATCCCAAAACATGTAGAGATAGTTCTATTTATTTGTGGGCCCAGGGAAAGGGAAGAGTCAACAATGATGCCCAGATTTTTGGCCTTAAAGCAAGGGCAAGGGCGGGATCCAAGCGTGTCAGGCCACCAAGCCTCCGACCAGATGTCCTTCTTGTCTCCAAAAATAAATAAATCATACCTAAACCACAGTAGAGAATAACTCAAACATAACACAGTAGGGAAAACCTCATAATCATAAAAACCACATTTTAGAGTTATAAAACAGGGTGCATAAAACATAGTACATACATTTTATTTCCTAGCACCACATAATCACATTAGGGCCTGGCACCCTACAATCCTAACTGTCCCCCTGGCCAACTGGCCATCTCAACAAGCATTTGCAATGCAATAGGTCTCGTATTTTCAAGAGTTTAAGCTATTGGCATTGTAAATGTCAATGCATTTTATCTATCTGTTGAGAAAATGAACATAGAAATAAAAGGCATTGTGATTTAGATTGCCAATAGCTTAAACTCTCGACCTCGACCTCAGTGAGGTGGTGGGGGCGGGTAAGTGGGAGGGGTGAGATGGTGTTGGGCATGGTACAGGAGATCCGGGAGTACGGAGTACTAGCCAATGGTAGCCACATGCCTTTATGTGCAAAATGCACGCCTCCCCACTCCAGGCATGTGGCTGCCATCGGCTAGTACTCAGATAAAAAAAAGATGGAGAGCGCTATAGGGAAAGAGGACCACTGTGGCAAAGTAAACTAGCATTGGCATAGCCAATAGGTCTTGCCTTTGGGACCTTAGAAGTGTTTAGCCATGCAACAGTTGATGATGTTGCACCAAGGATATTGTGCTGCATAACTAAATACTTATAAGGTCCTAAAAACAAGACCTACTGCTATGCCAATGCTTGTTCAATCAATGTTTGTAGGATCTGAACAGCAGCAGCAGCACCGCCCCCTCCTGTCAGAGCCGAGCGCAGGAACAACAGAGCACATGGCTGGCAGCACACAATGATCCGCATGCAGACATGCTAACCTCTGGAGCACGTACGGCGAAGGGCAGTGCACAAGCACATGTGCGTCTGTTCAAATGCGGATGGGGTGCTTATAATTTACTCAGCCACCTCGCTATTTTTAAAGAGACAGACTAAAACGTTTTTTCGACTAGGCACACTGCCTTTTAAATAAGGTCGGTTGACATGCGTGTTCGAGGACACATTTTTGACACGTGGTCACTTTCTCGACAGTAGGTGCATCTTAAAGCCGCAAAGATATATCAAGTTATTGCTGATTGGGCATATTGTTTACTTGCTGCAAACGTCCTTGTTGGTATGAAGTATTTGTTCCTTTTTTTCCGATTCCTAATAGGTTGTTTTATATTTTGTTATCTTATTTCTTGCTTTCTTGTACCCTTGCTGATCCCTTTGGGGCAACTCTGCGCTGAATAAAATCCGCAAAATAAACATTATTGAGCGTGGGTTCTAACACATCCGCCAAAATTCACTTGTTCTTTGCAAAGCGTTGTTTTGCTTTTAGGGAGGGGGGAGACTGTGTGTCAGTGGGCTGTCGCGCGAACCACAGAGGTAGTAAATGAAACAGGCAGTTAGTTGCCTTACTTTCTTTAACTTTCATTCCGAGAATGGAGCAAATGTTCTGTTTCTCGCTCACACCCATGTGTCAACTCTCAGCAAGCAAAACTATACATATAAAGAATACTATGTTCAGTTATAAAAAATAAAAATAAAAAGTTGAAGGCAAGGCCGAGCCCGAGACAGAAGTTGGTAAACACATGACGCCTTCCCGGCCAGGAATGCCAGCGATGCAGACAAAGAGCCCTGCGCACCTTAAAGTTAACGAAATTTGTCACCGACCCCGAGATGTTCTCTTAGCACACAATGTATGCTCGGCAGCTTCCTGGCATTGTAACCAGCCTCAAACCCACTCCCTGGCACTCAAACACAACTCACCTCGCCTAGCTTTCATCCTGCTCCGGACTTCAAAACTTTTCCCGGTCGGAAGGAACATAGAAACAGCGCGGACAAAGTTTAACTCACTGGAATCCGCCTGGCTTTGAAGAGGTTTCGTGCAGGCTTGTGGCGGAGCAGCAGGTGCCCTCTGCTAGGTCTCTGGGGTGCCCTGCTGTCGGTGCCAGCTGCACGGCAGTGGCGGGTCTCCTCTCAGGGTATCACATGTTGCGAGCAGCACCCCTCGGTCTCAGCCAGAATCTCTACCACTGTCCCCCTGGCTGTCAAATGGTGGCACCGGTCTGGGGGCACATGGACATGCAGCAGCGCGCACACACCAGCCCCGGAGAGATGCCACAGCTCCAGACTCCGGGGTTGCTTTATTTTGTTTCCCTCTTGTTTGACAGCTGCCCTCTACTTCGCCTCCTTTCCCTGGCATGGTGAAACCGGATGAGTGCGCCCACCCCATGGAGGAGGGGAGAGCGCAGACAAGAAAGCAGAGGATGTTTCAGGCAGAAATGCAAAGAAGAAAAAAACAAGCTCTTTAAACCAGTAACAATGTTACAAGCGCAGCCGAAACGGACCGCGCTTGTGCAATTGAAGCTGCCCGCGATAACAATAAACAAGCATTGGCCGCTAAAGCACTTAATGAGCCATGACGGCTGGTAGATAAGAAAGGCAGATGGCGGCTGGAGCCAATGCTATGGAGAAGGGAGGGGGGAGTGGGAGCTGAGGAGCCATTAGATGCCAGCTGTGCTCGTGCATGTGATCGTGCACTCAAGCTTTAGGCCAGCCAAAAGACTGTGGGTAGCACTTTGAAATTCCCACTTACAAAATATCTCGCACAGAGCAGCGCAAGCGCTACCTCAGACGAGACCTAAAAAGGGGCTCAAATGCCCTATGTCCCAAGAGTCAGGGCGCGCTGCCAAGGCAGCGGAAGTCAAGGGTGCGCACTTTGCGCAGACCTAAACGTTGCAGCTAGCACTAAGTGCTGCACAGCTGTGAGGACCAAATGTGGGCCCTGGGCACTCACTGTGCCCTGTAGACAAATATTCCCAATGTTGGAGCCACACGGGGCTCTAAAATAATCATGCCCATGTTGGAGCCACACGGGGCTCTAAAATAATCATGCCCCTGTTGGAGCCACACAGAGCTCTAAAATAATCATACTCCGGTTGGAGCCACACGGGGGTCTAAAACAAGACATGCCCAAGACGTTGCAGCTGCCCACTGTCAGGCGGGGCAGCTGGGATGGCCACAACTAAAGGGGCCTTGGAACCTCTGTGCCCTCGGGACCCTACTGGGCTTGTAATTAACTTGTCCCCCATCGTTGGAGCAGCCCGCAACGGCGGGTCCACTCAGGAAATGATGAGGGCACTCACTGTGCCCCCAAAGAACAAATGCCACCCACGGCGGAGCGGCCCGCCCTTTGGCAGGTCCGCTCATGGCATACAGACACTTTGCCTTCACTGGCACCACAACACGGGTAAAGCCCCTCCTCACCGGGGCTCTCTGGAGCGGGAATCCTCTTTGGTGGGACCGGCTTCGGCTTCCTCCTGCTTCTCTCTCGCTGGCGCCTGCGGGGCTCTACTTCACTCATGGGAGCCCCGCGTATGCGTGCGCAACTTCCGGAATGCCTCTAACTTCACCCGGGCCCCCTCCTGGGACCTGGGGCTTCAGAGGCGCATGCAGGGCTCCCACCGGCACAAGGGAGCCCTGCTTAAGTGGACGCCGCCTCCCCACTGCACCCGGGCCCACTCCTGGGACCCCGGACTTCGTCTTGGAGCTCTTGGAGGTGGGGTCGGCTCCCGTCCTCCGTCCATCACCACTCTCCTTTTCCGGCCATACAGTGGGCACAGAGTTTCCCTCTGGGAAGCAGAAGCCCCGCCCCACATCAGGTAGCTCCGCCTGACTTCCGGTTTCCATCGGGCCGGCGGCGGTGATAATTTCTCGGCTCAGATGCGGGGTGGGCACCCGTAAACGTCAAAAACGTGGGGTGGGCATCCGCAGCATTATTCAACAGAAAAGCTGCCATGTGGGGTGGGCACCCACCACCAAAATAAATTAAAAGCAAGGTGGGACCCGCAATCCTCGGCATCGATAAGGAGGGGGATCCCCACGTCAGGATTCCTTCACAACAAGCTGCAGATCAGCGCTGCAGTGGAAAGCAGAAGCGCTTCTTCTCCAAAGTAAAATAAAGCGCTCCCCGAATAAGTAAGGAAAAGGAGTAAATCCAGAAGAAAGTTCCTGTAGAGATTTAAGGGCAATGCAGGGCCCAGGGAAGCAAGCCCTCCTGGCAGCCCCCCTGGGCCCCAGCAGCAGCACGCCCGGTCAGGAACAAATACAGCACACTGCACAGAACTGAACAATTTCATGGGATCACAGCCCCTATATTTATACTACATTTCCCATTGTGTCACAGCACAGGGCTTGGGGATACCAGTCAGAACTGGTTTGAGGGAGCTTTGGAGCACTTTGTTTTGCTCAGCTCCTCTCTCCTTTGTCAGGTGGGGGCTCAGGGATCAGACGCACCACAGGGGGCGGAGCCAGGATTGTGGAGGGAAGGCACAGCCATATTCAGGTCCCAGGTGCAACTCCTCCCTCCCATCTGCATGCAGATCTCTCTATTCACCACTGGGCAGACTCCCCCTGTCTCCTGGAGCCACCCACACCTCTCAGCTCCTGTCAATCACAAGCCAGACATGCAATTCACATCAGGCAGGCAGACACATAGCACACAGAAATGCCAACTTCTAAAAGTGGCATTTCTCCACCAGTCACCAATAATCTGTGCACACCATAGCGCAGCATTTATCTTCACGAGTTCGCACATACTAAACTCGACCCTGCATTCCTCTCATACTAGGAATTACCATGGACACACATATCCCCCATGCATTCCTATGGGAGGGCAGGCCAATCTCACCACACGCACTCAGAGCGCGCGCACACTTTACACTGGACCACCAATACCAGGTCACAGGAAAGGCAAAGCGTTTAGGGGTTACCCTGCCCAAAAGGGCCAAGTCCAACAAATACCATCACTTATGAAGATCTGATTAAGCTTAAAAGTTTCCTCAATTCACAGTGCCCGGAAAAGATGGACTTTTCTAATTCACGCTTCAGATGATTCCTCTCTTGGAGCGGTTTTGGATTGCAGCTCTATATATTCAATTTGATGTATCTTCTGCACAGTTCATAGATCGTTTATCAGTTTAGTTACTGATTTGTTTCTCTTACTGGAATTTTAATGTTCCATGATGTAATTCCGTAACATTAATTTCTAGACAGTTAAGCTAAAATGCTTCTAACTTAACGATGCTTTAATTGATTTCTCCAACCTTTTCTCCTTACAGGTTCCTTCTCCGTACTATCTGACTTATTGTCTTGTTGTCGTTTATCCTGAAGTCTTCCCCGCCTCACCTCGTGGAGTCTGGATGTGTCATCGTTCCCGTTCCATGTAGCCTCATCCTCCCCACCCTCTATATGTTTTGGACTACTTCTAGGTACAGTTTTCTTTCCTCTACTATTTTTAATAGCAATTTCTTTCTCCTCTACCTCATTTTTTTTTATCTCTACCATATCTCTTTCTACTAATTTACTATACATACTTTCCTTCCTTTCTCCTGCCTCACTTTTCCACCTACATTTCTCTTATCTATTCTTACCTTATTATTCTTTTTTCAGTCTTACGCACAATGCTTTTTCTTTCCTTACTCTTCAGTTGTCACATGTAAACTTATATCTATATTTTTATTTATCTCCATGTCCAACAGGCTTGATTTATTTTGCAGATAGTTGGTCTGTTTTTTGGGATATTTCTTGTTGTTTGTTTTTTTACACTGATTGGTATCTTATAGGCAGAGGGTGCTGACTCATCTAGCTAAGTTAGGGGCAGACATAGCCTGTTTACAGGAATCCCATTTAACAGCAGAGGAATCAACAAAATTAAAGAGAGGGTGGGTTGGAGAGGTTTTCTACTCACCAGGGGATGGTAAGTGTAATGGGGTCCTAACCTTATGTCGTAAATCACTTTCTGTTAAATTACTTTCACAATGTTCCGATGCAGATGGCAGGTGGTTGTTTACTAAACTTTTGATTGGTAATGCTCCGTTTCTTTACTAAATGTTTACGCCCCTACTGTTGGTGACCCCTCTTTTTGGATATCCTTAGCTCAACAACTCGCAAATTGTATTGATGACAATTTCATTCTCACAGGTGATTGTAATCAAGTTTTTGACCGTTTTCTAGATCGTAATTCAATGGTTTCTTTTGTCCCTCATAAAGCTCATAAGCTCTTCATACAAACTATCAAACAATATAAGCTTATAGATGCTTGGATACTTTGCAACCCCACTACCAAGGAGTACACTTATTATTCTCCAGTTCATCATAGTCAATCATGATTGGATTATTTGTTCATCTCACATAATATACCCAATCATTAATGGCAGCAGATATTGGATCCATTTTAATATATGATCACGCTCCTATCACCATGCGGTTAGATATTTTACAGAAACCACATACTCGCCGTAAATGGCGCTTTAACAATGCTCTTCTTTTAGATCCATGCAAAAACAACAATTGATGGACAGAATGCAGAACAATGTCATACATTCACCCCAGTACAGAGATCTGGGCCTAAATCCATCGTTTTTTTGCTCACCATGCCATTCCAGTTTGAACCCAGCCATATGCAAATCAGTCTTGACCCTGTGCCCCATGGGAACAGTCCAGCCCGAACTGCCAAGCCAGGCCCTCCCTGGACTGGAAACAAGCATCCTAGGACCGGTTTCGGGCTTTCAGCCCTCGTCAGCCAGGATAGCCTGATTCCAGTGGCATGGAGAGCAAGGGACTCACGTCTGAGCATACCCTTCCCACTCGGGGTGACAAATACAAAAACAACAATTGATGGACAGAATGCAGAACAATGTCATACATTCACCCCAGTACAGAGATCTGGGCCTAAATCCATCGTTTTTTTGCTCACCATGCCATTCCAGTTTGAACCCAGCCATATGCAAATCAGTCTTGACCCTGTGCCCCATGGGAACAGTCCAGCCCGAACTGCCAAGCCAGGTCCTCCCTGGACTGGAAACAAGCATCCTAGGACCGGTTTCAGGCTTTCAGCCCTCGTCAGCCAGGATAGCCTGATTCTAGTGGCATGGAGAGCAAGGGACTCACGTCTGAGCATACCCTTCCCACTCGGGGTGACAAATGCAAAAACAACAATTGATGGACAGAATGCAGAACAATGTCATACATTCACCCCAGTACAGAGATCTGGGCCTAAATCCATCGTTTTTTTGCTCACCATGCCATTCCAGTTTGAACCCAGCCATATGCAAATCAGTCTTGACCCTGTGCCCCATGGGAACAGTCCAGCCCGAACTGCCAAGCCAGGTCCTCCCTGGACTGGAAACAAGCATCCTAGGACCGGTTTCGGGCTTTCAGCCCTCGTCAGCCAGGATAGCCTGATTCCAGTGGCATGGAGAGCAAGGGACTCACGTCTGAGCATACCCTTCCCACTCGGGGTGACAAATGCAAAAACAACAATTGATGGACAGAATGCAGAACAATGTCATACATTCACCCCAGTACAGAGATCTGGGCCTAAATCCATCGTTTTTTTGCTCACCATGCCATTCCAGTTTGAACCCAGCCATATGCAAATCAGTCTTGACCCTGTGCCCCATGGGAACAGTCCAGCCCGAACTGCCAAGCCAGGTCCTCCCTGGACTGGAAACAAGCATCCTAGGACCGGTTTCGGGCTTTCAGCCCTCGTCAGCCAGGATAGCCTGATTTGTTTGTTGTAACGCTTCTTTTAGATCCAGCATTCACTTCCTATTTTGTCTCATTTTTTAATGATTATTTCTTGATTAATCAAACTGATGCTGTACCTTCTCATGTGGTATGGGACGCCTTTAAAACAACAGCTAGGGATTTTGCTATTGGTTATGTCTCCAAGGAGCATAAAAAATCCCAAGAACTCACCACGTCCCACTTAGCCAAGATAAAGAAACTGGAGCATTCTTATTATTCCTCAAAATCAAAAAGATTGTTTAACAAAGCTTATAAATGTCAAATTTCAGTTCAATAAGGAATCGACAAATAATGCTTCAACATATTTATTAAAGTCTAGTGCGAACTTTAATGGGGACAAAACAAAGCTGGTAAAGTATTAGCAAATTATTTGAAAGTTAAGCACAACAAACTTAAATATAGAGTCTATTACGGATGAGCAACAGACATTGAAAATTAAGAATGATGAAATCTTGAATGAATTTCTTCAATTTTACAAAACACTCCACACATCAGGAGTCCCTCCTTCAGAACACCATATTTCTTAGTTGCTATCTGATATTCAGCAGCCACATACCACCCAACCAGACTTTGCTATATTAGAATCTGACCTCTCACAAAAGGAACTTTCTATCGCACTACAGACACTTAAAAAAGATAAAGCCCCTGGCCCAGATGGTTTTACGGTTGAGTTTGTTACACATTTTGCTTATTTATTACTTCTCAAAGTACATAATCTATTAAACTCTTTTTTAAACTCAGGTGAATCCTCAGGCTCTTTTTCAGAGGCTCTTATTTGTCTTATTCCCAAGGAAGGGAAAGACTTAAGGTATTGTAAAATCTTTCGACCCATATCTTTAGTTAACGTCGATTATAAAATAAAGTCTTAAACTCTGGCCATGCGCTTGGAATCCTACGTACCTGATTTATTGGGAATTGAACAAACTGGTATTTTTAAAGG
The DNA here is from genome assembly GCF_964204655.1 of Triturus cristatus. Taxonomy (NCBI): domain Eukaryota; kingdom Metazoa; phylum Chordata; class Amphibia; order Caudata; family Salamandridae; genus Triturus; species Triturus cristatus. The sequence goes on from NC_140588.1 coordinate 372,401,107, forward strand.
TCGCCTTATCACAGACAACACTCATTTACTTTTTGATATTCTATCTAAATCCTCCCATGTCTCGCATTCACTGGCAGCAACAGCACTGGATGCAGAAAAATCGTTTGATAGAGTGGAATGGCCGTACCTCTTTCAAATTCTTAAATGGTTCGGCTTTGGTCCTAAAATAATTTCCTTAATTTCAATTCTATACTCAAACCCAAGAGCGGCTGTGTGTGCTAATGGTACTATATCTCCTTATTTTAGTTTGGGTAGAGGTGTCCGTCAGGGTTGCCCATTATCCTCGTTTCTTTTTAACTTAGCCTTAGAACCCTTTCTGTCATGAATTCGTCAAAACAAAGACATTCATGGATTTCAGTTTATTGATACTCAAATTAAATTGGCAGCATACGCTGATGATATATTACTATTTATTTCACAACCCCAGTCTTCTCTCCCTGCATTCCTGCATGAAGTAGACTCCTTTGCAGCCGTTTCCGGATATAAATTAAATAAAGATAAATGTGAAATATTACCTTTAACAAAATCTACTTTTAAAGATGATTTCGCACTCTCAAAGTTCGCATGGAGCCCTCAGAATATGAAATATTTAGGTTTACATTTTACTCCTTCAATCTCAACTACAATCTCACGCTGTATGGACAATTGTACACAGAGAATAACCTCTAACCTCTTTAACTGCTAAATTGCACCCTTTATACTTATCCTGGTGGGGTCGTCTTGATACCATAAAGATGATATTATCTTCTATAGTTCTTTATACAATATCCATTCCTTTACATTTTTTCAAGAAAATAAACTCTTTATTATATTTGTTATGGAGTGACAAAAAGCCATGCATGACCTTATCAAAATTGATTCATCCCAAGTCATAAGGGGGTGTTAACTTCTCTAATTATCCTATATATCAAAAATCTTTTTTGCTTCGTCAAGCATCAAAATGGCTCTCCAACCCTTCCGAGGAATATACTCTGTGGGCTACACTTGAACTATCTTTTCTCTCTCCTTTTTCATTTCAAGAATACCTCTCTTTTACTTGCAAACCACAACACCTTTCCACTCCCATAATTTAACACTCATCCAAAATATTAAAACCCAACCCGCAATTGCATCCTATAAATTGGATTTCCTTCTCCAGATACACGATATGGCATAATACTCTAATATGGATGATATTGATGATATTGATGCGTGGCAAACCTTTTTTCTGGAAATCCTGGAGGCAGAGAGGATTGATTTGGATACATCAACTATACATATAAGATCAGATTATGTATTTTGCGCAGGTTAAAAGACTCTTTGACTTACCAATGTCTTTCCAATCTAAATATATCCTCTTGAAACAAGGTATTTTGACTGCTTATACCTGACACGTATCTCTGAACCCTCCCACTGATCCTACACCCTCCTCCACCGACAAATTACTTTCTCTTCTACAAACCAACCCCAAGGCGTCAGTTATTTATGATCATTTACAGATCCCATACATTATACGAGAAAATACTAAGGTGGAACTCTCTTGGGAACAGGATTTGGGAGTCAGCTGGTCCATAGATACATGGAATAGAATATGGAATAAAATTAGAAAATCTTCGAGAGCAGCCAATACTACACAGACACTCTTTTATATATAATAGGCTCTTGCTATCTGCGGTCACTTTAAATAAAAGACATGTTGATCTCCCTCCCAGATGTTTGCTGGACATGTTCCTCTCCGCATGCAGATTTGATCCATCTACTATTTACATGCCCACTTGTACGTGGTTTCTGGGATAAGGTGTGGACTCAAATTAACTTAATTTTTCACTCCAAATTCCCTTTTTCTATCTCTCATGTGTTTTTGGGAAGCTTGTCTTCGATTTGGACAGATTATAATTCTAATACAAAGATAGTAGACTTATTGTTGGTAGTTGCTTTTCAACAGATAACCAAAAATTGTAAAGACGTTACCAAATTATCTTATCAAGCTTGGTGGTATGCTGTGTGTTACAACCACAGACTAGATACAACTCTTGTATATCCTGCTCCCATGGCAACGAAACGTCTGTATTTATGGTTACCTATCACAATGTTCATTGATGCTGGTGCTCAACGCTCCTCTGCCATAACTCCTGCAAAACAAGACGTTTCTAAACCTCCATTACTTCCCTTTCGTTGTACTTATATATATAAAATAATTTCAGACTTTGGATCATAATGTTTTCTTTTTTTGCTATATATTATTTGTAATTCCGCTTTGTTTACACTATTTGATCTATGTATTTTTATTAATTCTCTTTCTTCAATGTAGGCCAACTGTATTTACACATCCAACTATTTTGCTTCTAAGTTTAACATTTTGATTCAAGTGACTATGCAATGTTATATTGTATTTTGTATTGTGACTTATATTTTACTTAATAAACTTACTTCTGAACTAAAACATTGACACAAATAAAAGTAACAGACTAGATTTAGTTTGTTATTGTATTAAAGATCCAAAATGTTTCAGTTTCAGTTCATAATACAATCACTTTAATCAAAGCTTACAGCATTTATGCAAGAAAGTCAGATATTAAAGGAAAACCAAATTTGTATATCTGGGCGGAGCCTAAGCACCGATCTCATGGTGGGATCTAATTGGCTGCCAACACTTCAACCAGGAAGTGTTGGAAGCTGTCTTGGAACCAATATACATGATAGCACCCCACTGAAAAACATTTTAGTGAATGGCAGGTTTTGAGGGTCACAATAAGGAGAAGGTATAAAGAGTGATGACATATTTTAGTTACAACAGAAATAATTTGTTAATACCATACTAATTTTAGGAATTGTGGTGTGTTCTAAGGTGATTTTACCCAGTGAAAAGGCCTTCCGCTGGGATTTCATGAACCATGTTTGAGAGAAAACTGTTTTCTCATGATTTTCCCATGGAGGTTATGGAAGGTGCTCCGCAAGTTAAATGAGAGCATATTTTCTGTATATTCACACTGTGTTTCTCAGCCATATGAAAATGTAGTTTGACATTCTCAGTAAATCATGTACTTCCAACAGCAACAGGAGCAGCCTGTCAGTTGATTCCCTTGTGATCTTTTGCAGCCTCCCAGATTGTTCTAAAAGAACAACTAGAGCGCTAAAAGTGTTCCTCATGACAAAAGTATGGCGCACTAGAAGCCATGTTGATTGAATCAAACTGCTAAAACTTAAAACATTTAGTTTACAAAGGAACAAAATGAGGGGATTCAGTTTGTCATAGAAATTAGGGTTAATGCTGTAGAAAGAAAAATTAGGACACATTTTAAGTGAGTCCTCAAACATCTTCATCTTCTATTTCAGTAAAACATTCTGACATGCAGACTGAAACATGCACTTTCAACACCAGCAGCAGACTGCTAGTTAACTCTCTGGTGATCAGCAGCTTTACTACAGTGTTCCAATGAGCAACTGGACTGCTAACATTTTGAATTTATGCCAAAAGTGTGGCACATGTGAACGCCATCTTGATGGAAGGGAAGTAGAAAACTGAAAGCATTTTCTACTGAGGATACTGCAGTAAATGATGAAATTAGGGAGCTTTGTAACAAATAACTCTCCCAGGTTAGAGTTATTTGCATATCATTGTGCAAAGATTGCACAATTAATTTAGAACCTGGTGCATATATATATATATATATATATATATATATATATATATATATATATATATATATATATATCAAAACAAAACCCTTTCAGGCATAGAGGGATGCATACATTATGCAAAAATAGAAGCAGAGACCTCTGGGTAGTTCTCAAGTTTAGGTGGAAAGCGGTGCCAGTATAGAGCACTCTCAACACCAGCGACACTCTAAATTTGCTCACCTCAAATGTCTGCTTTTCTCTCAAAGTCTTTAAGCGTAGGATTCGCACAGTGCCATCCATACGAGATAGAAAGGGACAATGGGCCAGATGTAGATAAATGCATGTTTGCGATTCCTTAATAGCGATTTTTAGGGAATCACTATTAAGGAATTGCAAAATGCCATGTAGATAGGAATCACAATATTTTTTGCGATTCCTTAATATTCCTTAATTGTGAATTGGAAATTGCGATTCGCAATTAAGGAATACATTCCCATTCATTCCTATGGGCCAAGAGGTCCATAGGAATGAATAGGAATTGCTCCGGCAATTTGCGAGTCACCCAGAGGCACTCACAAATTGTGGGAGCAATTTCAAGGGTGCCAGGGTTCCAAAAGGACACCCTCTTGCACCCCTGAAATGTGCATGTGTGCACATGTGGCCCACATACATGCCCTAAGGGCATGAATGTGTGCCACATGGCATATACAAAAAGCAAAAAAGTGCTTTTTTAAAGGAAATCGCATATTACCACCAACTTGAAGTTGGTGGTAATTAGCGATTCCTTCTATTGTGCTACTTACATTGCATTTATGGAATCACAATTTGCGATTCCTTAAATGCAAGAGCAAAATAAGGAATCGCAATTTTGTGATTCCTAAATTTGCTAGTAGGTTTCAACTTACCTATATTGCTCGCTGCCAAATAGCGAGCGCTAACGCTGAAGTTCTGCAAATTTCAGCGTTAGCGCTCGCTATTTGGCCACCTACATCTGGCCCAGTCTTTTGCCATTTCTAAAGCAAAGGTTTTAAGCATAGGATTAGCATAGTGCTATCCATGCCAAGCTGTAAAATGGCTAAAGCCTTTTACCACTCTAGGCACAGTATTACAGCTTTGAATTGGTAAAATACAATCCAAGCCAACCTGGAATGAATAAAAGCAACCCCTGACATGTGTTTCCCTCTCATTAGAGCTCTTTAGAGAGGTATGGCTTTGTCCAGACACAAGGGAGCACCCAGTATAAGTCAAAACAAAACCCTTTCAGGCATAGAGGGATGCATAAATTATGCAAAAATAGAAGCAGAGACCTCTGGGTAGTTCTCAAGTTTAGGTGGAAAGCGGTGCCAGTATAGAGCACTCTCAACACCAGCGACACTCTAAATTTGCTCACCTCAAATGTCTGCTTTTCTCTCAAAGTCTTTAAGCGTAGGATTCGCACAGTGCCATCCATACGAGATAGAAAGGGACAATGGGCCAGATGTAGATAAATGCATGTTTGCGATTCCTTAATAGCGATTTTTAGGGAATCACTATTAAGGAATTGCAAAATGCCATGTAGATAGGAATCACAATATTTTTTGCGATTCCTTAATATTCCTTAATTGTGAATTGGAAATTGCGATTCGCAATTAAGGAATACATTCCCATTCATTCCTATGGGCCAAGAGGTCCATAGGAATGAATAGGAATTGCTCCGGCAATTTGCGAGTCACCCAGAGGCACTCACAAATTGCGGGAGCAATTTCAAGGGTGCCAGGGTTCCAAAAGGACACCCTCTTGCACCCCTGAAATGTGCATGTGTGCACATGTGGCCCACATACATGCCCTAAGGGCATGAATGTGTGCCACATGGCATATACAAAAAGCAAAAAAGTGCTTTTTTAAAGGAAATCGCATATTACCACCAACTTGAAGTTGGTGGTAATTAGCGATTCCTTCTATTGTGCTACTTACATTGCATTTATGGAATCACAATTTGCGATTCCTTAAATGCAAGAGCAAAATAAGGAATCGCAATTTTGTGATTCCTAATTTTGCTAGTAGGTTTCAACTTACCTATATTGCTCGCTGCCAAATAGCGAGCGCTAACGCTGAAGTTCTGCAAATTTCAGCGTTAGCGCTCGCTATTTGGCCACCTACATCTGGCCCAGTCTTTTGCCATTTCTAAAGCAAAGGTTTTAAGCATAGGATTAGCATAGTGCTATCCATGCCAAGCTGTAAAATGGCTAAAGCCTTTTACCACTCTAGGCACAGTATTACAGCTTTGAATTGGTAAAATACAATCCAAGCCAACCTGGAATGAATAAAAGCAACCCCTGACATGTGTTTCCCTCTCATTAGAGCTCTTTAGAGAGGTATGGCTTTGTCCAGACACAAGGGAGCACCCAGTATAAGTCAAAACAAAGCCCTTTCAGGCGAAGAGTGATGCATAAATTATGCAAAAAAAGAAGCAGAGAACTCTGGGTAGTTCTCGCGTTTAGGTGGAAAGCAACTCCAGTATAGAGCACTCTCAAACACCAGCAACACTCTAAATTTGCTCACCTCAAATGTCTGCTTTTCTGTCAAAGACTTTAAGCGTAGGATTAGCACAGTGCCATCCACGCCGAGATAGAAAGGGACAAGCAGGCACATGCATCAAGCTAAGAAATAGCGATTCCTTAATTGCGATTTTTAAGGAATCGCAAATAAGGATTTGGTATCTCCTATGCATGACGCAGATTCCGAAAAAATACCGATTCGCTAAAAATCGCTAAACGCGTTACCGAAAAAAACCAAAAAATCGCTAATCGCTGAAAACTCACAAATAGTGATTTCGCAAATAGCGAGTTCGCATATTTACCGAGTCGCATTGGGAGCAGCCTGATGACCTCACAACCAGGAAGTAACTCTTCCCATGTTGCAGTCTGTGCCCATAGGAAGCCAGAGCAGGAAGCAGAGTGCCTGTGGAGAGCTGTGGAAAGGAAGACTTGGCATCCAGACTACTGCAAACACAGGAAATGGCCAACACATCAGCAGAGGAGGGGGCAGGTGCCAGAAAAAGAAAGATAAAATTCAGTGAGAGGGAACTCGAGTACCTCATTGAAGAGGTTGTAAAGAGCCATGACAAGCTCTTTGGGAAGCTCTCCCTAAAAGTCACAGAGGCTGAGAAAAGGCGCAGCTGGAACAGGATCAAATCAAAAGTCAATGCTGTGGGTGTGACACACCGTAGCATTGAAGAGTTAAAGAAACGCTGTTATGATCTGCGGAGCCGTGCCAAGTAGCGAATTGCCCAGAGGCTGAGGGAGGCAAAGAGCACTGGAGGAGGACCCTCGACAGTCCTGGACAACACAGCCCTGGAGGACCTGGTGGAGGGCACAATCCTGCCAGAAGCTGCAGTGGGAGTGACGCAGATGGATACATCCGGCGCAGCATGCAGTACACAAGGTAAGAGGCACTATAATATACCCCTCAATGTAAATTAAAATAGCGCCCATACAGTAATAAGAAGGCAAGCAGCTGTAATCAACCCCAGGTCACAGTCCATATACAGCTACTAATGCATCATGGGATTCGTAGTCCCCTGAACCAATAAGTGAGTCACATTGCACTTTGTGTGACCATTGTGCCAAATATGCTTTACAGACAGTGATTACAGAGAGTGAGAACGTAAGAGCAGACTAAATCACCATGTTGCTAAACATTAGCCCAAACAAATATGAATCCTGCACTGTTTCACACCACAGGTGCTGAGGAAGGAAACAGTGATGAGAGCGAATGCAGGGAGAGCACACAGTCCACTGCAGAGACTGCCGTTGCCAGACCAGTCACACCTCCCAGCACATCCCAGGCACCCACACGATGCAGGGCTACAGTCCCTCCCCTTCAGCCAATGGAGTGCATTCCGGAACCTGAAAGGGCAACTGCACAAAGCCAGCCTAGTGTCAGGTCCACCACCACCACCCCGCAGACACCGGTCCAGATGACGTGAAGACACAGGGCAAGGGGCCACACATCAGCACAAGAGGCATCGACTCCAAATGTCTGGGGAGGTGTCGAGATGCAGATGACGAGGGTGCAGCGCCAACAAGCACGACACATGGGAGCCATCAGCCTGCAAATGGCCATATTAAACAAGAACTTCTCCACCATGGCAGACCGCATGAGTGAACTCACTCAAGTAGTTGTGGAGGGCAACAGGCACACCAACGCCACATTGCACAAGCTCGTGCGTGTGATACAGGAGGGACAGAACTCCGAGCGGAGGAGGCATCGACAATTCATGGCGCACCTGGCTGGATATACACGATCCAACAATAAGTTGTGCAACGCCACTGCACTGCTGTCACGGAGGTCGGTGGCAATGCAGATTGACATGGGGCATTGTTGTGGGGACGTGGCCAGGGCCCTTGGCCAAGTTACCACAGCTGTCGAACAGCTCCAGGCTGGTGCAGGTGGCCTCAGCAATGCCACTGGAGATGAGGGGAGTGAGGGGGCATCCAGCGTGAGCAGCATGTCGGCGCCAGTCAGCACCGGCAGGAGGTGTAGTACACACCGTTCTACACCTACAATTGCACCAATGGGTGGGGATGCCGATGCAGGAGAAAGACGCCTCGGTGTGCATGGCAGGAAGCGCTGAGCACACACATCCCTCCGGACAATTAGCCATGGTGGCGTAACCATGGTCAGGACATACAGAGGGACTGCTAATGAAGTCCCAATCCTTATTTACAATGGTGCCTTGGTACATGCCGTGAATGTAACCTTAGGCTACGTGTATGTTTAGACACACAACAGTCCATGTTCACGTGCAAATAACAACTTTGCATGTAAAGATTGATAGTTTCTGTCTCATGATTACGTACCTTTGAAGTGATGTTGGGTGATGCGGGCAAGTATCAACTGCCCCGCCGCTGAACTTGCAGGATGCGGGTGTGGTGGGTGTACAGGGGGCTGGTTGTTCGCAGTGCCGTAGGCATTTATGGGTATGCGTCTCATGGGAGCTACGTTGGGCTACATTGCACATGCTGCCACTATCCTACAGCAGGTCACCGGCTGGTCCTGCATCACACCACCAGGTCTGTGCAGGATGTATAGACGACTCTTGAGCTATCCAAATGTCCGTTCAATCACATAACCTGTCATGGTGTGTGCTGCGTTGTACCGCTGCTCCTGTTGGGAGCCTGGGTTCAACTATGGAGTCATGATATAGTTCCTCACGGCGTATGCACTGTCACCTACAGGGTAGTGTGGAATGTGTATGTGTCAGGTATGCATTGCCATTACAGAATGATTTAGTGTGCATTAGCATATTGTCTGACCTAGCAGGTGTCCCTCGCCATATCCACCCCTGAGCAGGCGTGTGTGTATGCCAATGTATCGGAAGATGTATGAATCATGGATGCTCCCAGGATATTGCGCGACGATGTCGGTCATGATGTCATTCACATTGCACATTGGTTGGACGTTGATGTAGTGATAACATTTCCGGTTACTGAAGATCTACTCATTGACTGATGGTGGACATATGGCTCGTGGGTGCAATCTATGCATTCATATCACATTAGGGAACAGTGCCATTCAATATGAATGGAGTTTGGGTGGGTTCAATTCCATTTGGGTTTTGGGGAGGCTGATGTGGTTGTGGGTCTGAGTCATCATGGCAGCCAGGAAGGTTCTCTAGACACGTGAGTGGGAGCCTTGTGATACCCCTCCGGCTAATGCCACTACGCCCTGGACACCTCCTGATGCAAGTAGGTGCAGGCAACATTACACCTGGACATGGGGAGGGATGGCATGGGTCCTACGTGTCTTGCGCTGCATTGGTGTTTCGAATTCAGCTATGAGGTTAAGTTACATGGCAGCGGTGATCCTGTACTAATCATATATGTCCTCGTCAGTTTGTCACAACTGAGTGATGCGCAGGCAGAATGCCCTCTCCTGGAATCTCCTTCTGCCCTGGCCTGCTGCATGGATCCTCATCCTCCTCACAAACAAGTAGTGTGCCGCCTTTGTGTGCGTCCTCTATGGACTCATTGGTCAGTTGCAATACCCCTCACCAGCTCATCAGTTGTACTTAAATAAAATTGTCAAATATATTTTTTACCACCTGCTTATGATTCTCCTTAATCTGCACTTGCTAAAATGCGATTTTTGGGAAAATCGCTATTAGCGATTTTTGATGCATCCATTAGCGAATAATTACTGAGATTCGTTATTTGCTCCCGCATTTCAATTTTTCGCTAATAAGGATTCGCAATTTCTGGATTCCCGGGATTTGCGAGTCGGTATTTTTGCGATTATTGGTTATTTGGTTGATGCATAGGGAAACGCTAAAATGCGCTTGCACATTGCTAATCGCTAATTTTGCAAGCACATTTTGGCTTGATGCATGTGCCTGAAAGTCTTTTGCCATTTCTACAGCAAAGTCTTTAAGCATAGGTTTAGCACAGTGCTATCCATGCCGAGCTATAAAATAGCTAATGCCTTTTACCACTCTAGGCACAGTATTACAGCTTTGGATTGGTAAAATACAATCCAAGCCAACCTGAAATGAATAAAAGCAACCCCTGACACGTGTTTCCCTCTCATTAGAGCTCTTCAGAGAGGTATAGCCTTGTCCAGACACAAGGGACCACCCGGTATAAGTCAAAACAAAACACTTTTCAGCTATACAGTGATGCATACATTATGCAAAAAAAAGCAGAGAACTCTGGGTAGTTCTCAATTTTAGGTGGAAAGCAGCTCCAGTATAGCGCACTCTCAAACACCAGCAACACTCTAAATTTGCTCACCCCAAATGTCTGCTTTTCTATCAGTCTTTAAGCATAGGATTAGAACAGTGCCATCCACATGATGTGCCCTTGTCCACTACAGTCTCATCTGTACAACACGTAATTGAATTTAAAAAAATCCATGAACCCTCACAGAAATCTATAGAAAAGCCTAAAACCATTTAAGCTATCTGTTGATCATGCAATAATCCCGTACCCAAATACATGGTGAGAGATAATGTATAGTTACTTACTAATAATTTTCATTTGAAAAAGTCCCATAGGTTTCAACCAAAATGTATTTGTCCATTATTTATTGAACAGGTTGTAAATATTGTCACTGTGTGGTTTCAAGTTACCTAGTTGATAATATTTCATCTTGTATTTCACATCTTTAGTGAATCCCTGCTCTGTAATGCTGAATCATAATGTGAAGTACATAAGAGTTTAGATGCTAGAATTGTAATGGAAAAGTTGCAGCATTCTATGCACTGGAAGGGGTTCAGCCTTGAGAAGAGATCATGGGAGTCAGCCTATTATTTGCATGCTCCATGTTTCCTATTTCTTATTTGAATTTGATGCAGCCACCCAGGTAACCAAATGCCACCCAGGAGTATCTTCCGGTCTTGGATACACATACAGAAAAAATAACTGCTATCCCCAGTGTGGGGAAAAGACCCTTGGTGTACTACTTGACATAAGCACATATGCGCTCAAAATAATCATCTGTACTGCTGATCCTTTTAGTTGATAATTACTGCTATATACAATATCACAATGAATTCATGTGTTTTATCTTAATCATTATCTCAGACGCCATCTAGAATCAATATTATAACTTTTTTCATTAAAAAAACATATTGTTCAACCAACAGCTCATATTGTGACCCCAATGTATCTCGGACTGGTTGATCCTTTACCGGGGGAAAACTTGCTGAATCCTACATAAACTCTTGTAGTTTGTACAGGTTCAAACATATACTAAAAGTTTCATCAGGAACGTCACTGTATAGTCTAAAGTGGAGTGTGATGTGATATTGTAAACGCCCAGGAAAACCAGAGCACCACTGCTGAGACTTAGGTCCTGGTGGTTGGGGGAACTGTCATGAACTGTGGCTTACCCTTCCATAATCTGCGAGTGCATAGGCATCATACTTTGAGTGCACTCATGTTAGCATCAGTCAAAGGAAGGAACGACTGGAGATGGACAAGAACGTCAGCACTATTTGGCGGAAAGGATTTACATATCTTAGGAGGATGCACTACATGACAGCACCAAGCACAACCTACATTGCCCATCATTTTCAAATTCTCATGTCATTTGGGAATACCGGTGGCCATCTTTGATGTTGAGTATACATTTCCTCAAGGGCCACAGTGTTCTTGCTAGGCAATTAAGATGTTTAGTTGCTGCAGCTGGGATCTTGCTATATAAAGCCCATTACAGCTTGAGAGTTGTTTCCACGGACGTCTCTCATGCTGGAACTCGTCACTATTTTCAAAGAAGTAATCTAAGGATGCAATCCTATTATGAATGAATGCATGAGGTAGCATTTATAGAGCGCATGGCTACCCGTAGGCAACCCAGCGCTAATTATGCTTATGACTTTGAATATTTATAATTGCAGAATATTCCATTTGATGAGTTGCAAACTAGAAACGAAACAGTGACTACAATTTGAAAGGATTTCTGAACTATTGTTTCTCAGAGCATTTGGATCCTATGTACTTGAAGTTAACAGGTAGGATCCTTGAAGCTCAGGATGTTTATAATGTTTACAATGTGCATTTTGTGATTAAGGTACTGATGCTTGGGAAGCTCGCCTGAGCTGCCTCTGCGGAGGACCACATTGAGATGAGCAGACACAGGGCCGCCCAGATGGTCAAAGCCGCAAATAGCAGTGACAGGACCCGAGCGAGCGGAGGCAGCAGAGGAGGATTGCCAGTAGGGAGAAGGAGTGAAACAAGAGGCCTGCATTAGTGTGGTAGGTCCTGCTTTTGGCTCATGAGGCATGCCGTCTTGAGAATTTAAACTGGGCCCCGTTTGACCAGGATTGCCCGTACAATACCTACGGGGGCCTGCGGGCCTACTGAGTGCGGACTGCCGATTGGGGGGCACCTGCTGTGCAGCCTATATACCCCATAGCACCACAGTAATAAGGAAACCTAGCAGGCATAGCCTTGCATCAACCTATGTGACAGGTGGATCCTGAGGGTGGGCCTCACCCTGGACTAGTTTGATCCTACAGCACACTGGATCTTTTGGGGGGCTCCTGGCAAGAGTTCTGAAGAATAGGCTACAAAGTGGGACCCCCTGAGACAACTGAGTTTTCCTTGCTCACTACAGTGGAAGAGCAGGGGCCTCTACCAACACGATTACCCAGTACACCATGCCTCGTCACCCCACCCAGAGACTTAACAAGGCAAACGGGTCCTTGTGAAGATGGGGTAGCACAGGATCAGGCGGAACCCTCTCATGCGGAGTTACTAGCCGCTATCCAGGGTTCTAGAGCTGCGCTAGAACAACAAATTCAAACAGTGTCCATAGATGTAAATCTGTTGAGAGCGGACTTACGTAAAGTGGCGGACAAAATCACTGGCGTGGAAAGTAATATAGTGGATCTTCAGGGGGAGGCGTTCACCCTCAAACGACAGATGATGCAGATGACTAGGGTGACAAAAACCCTAGAACGGCGATCAGAGGATGCGGAGAGCAGCTTCCAATGGAATAACAAACGCGTTCTGGGGTTTCTGGAACAGGTGGTAAAGGGATCGGCTGAACAGTTCCCGGAGTCCTGGATCCGCACTCAACTTCAATCTCATGGGCTGTTTGTGTTCTTCATAGTGGAAATGGCTCACAGGGCCTTGGTGCTGCTGCCATCCCCGGGTGCGCCGCATAGGGCCCTGATTCCCAAAATCCTCAATTATAGAGACAGGGACGTAATTCTCAGGGCGGCACGGGAACATCCTGATCTGCACTATGAAAATACCAAGATCATCATATGCCCAGACTACACTATATTCACCCTTTTGGTCCTCCTCTCGAGCAACATTACAAAGACATTACAAAAGCAACATATATCATACAATATTCTATTTATTACATATACTACTGTTAGTATGCGTACGAATTTTAGTCATTAGGTTATTTAGCCATGCAATATGCAATCCCACGTGTAATTTGGATATTAATAATGTTGGTTTAATATTCATGCAAACTCATTTAATAATATTATAATTAATAGATTATTCAATTAGTATTTTCATGCAGAATGGGGGAGGTATACAAAATTTTGTACTACCCGCTCCATCAATCCCCCCTTTGCTGATTTTATCACCACACCATTAAAATATTGTATCAATTTGTCAAGAAAGTGAAATGAACTCTTTTTAGTTAGTTTACATCTCTGTTTCCCCAATTTCTTCTCTTCTAGCTGTTTTATACATGCTTTCTTTCATCTCTTCTAATTCTATCTCTTCAAATTCCCTCGTTTGTCTCTTATTCTGGCTTCTTTTCAAATTTTCTCTTTTTAACTTTTCCTGTATATTTTTCTTTTTATGTCACATACAAACTAATCTTAGAATTAATACTATAAAAATCACACAGGTTAATGGAAATAAGATTCTACCTATAAAGGTACTACCTAAGTTTATTAGGAAATTTTTAATAGAAGAAAGTTTCTTCCCAATTTTCTCCCAAACACTTTCAACCTCCAGTGGTTTAAAGTCCTCATGCAATTCAGTTATATTTTTGATGTAAATTTTCTGATTTTTACTTTCGTCGGGAATGTAAGTACAACAAAGTTGAACTTTCAGAATTCTGCAGACTCCACCCTCTTTTGCCAATAATATATCAAGGGCAAGTCGATTTTGCATTACCATGGCACGCATGGCAAACATTTCAGTATTTGCCAATAAAAATTCTCCAGCAGTGCTTGTTGACAAGCGATCCACAACTGTTGATAGTTTTCTAATTGTGTGTGCATTCAGAGATATTTCCACAGCTGGTATCAATGCTCCAAAAATGTCTCCTATGATTTCTGACTAAGATTCTCTCTTTCTACGTGCTAAATGACTACCTAACTTATGTACACCATTTTCTCCTCTTCCCATGTGGAATATCTTTGGAAAGACCAGACCTACATAACATGTGCCATACCAATGGTCTGGCAAACGATAATATGTCTTGTTCCCGCAGATAAAATATAACCCAGGAAAAACTGGATCTGGTTCTGTGAGGGAATCAGATCAGTGGCATGCTGGCTGACAGACAACTGCTTGCAATGAAATGCAAAAAAAACTGAAGTGCTGATTGTTGGCAATCAGAGCCAAGCCTGGGGAGACCGCTGGTGGCCATCTGAGATAGGTCCTACCCCTCTTCCTGTTACCGAGGTGAAGAATCTCGGATTTTGGCTAGACTCTAAACTTAGTTTTGTTTCCCATACTAAGAAAACTGCCGCCACCTGCTTTGGGATTCTTCGTAGGCTTAGGCCTATACTCAAATTTTTTGATGCTCCAACCAGACAGCTTATTGTACAAGCTACTGTTCTGTCTCGGTTGGATTATGCAAGCTCCCTTTTGCTCGGAGCCAATCAGACCGAACTTTGCAGACTCCAACGAGTTCAAAATGCTGCTGCTAGGGCCCTGGTTGGCCTGCCTAGATTTTGTTCGGCAAAGAGAGCTATTTCTGGTCTTCACTGGCTCCCTGTTTTCCAGAGGATTAAGTTTAAGTCTCTTTGCCTCTCGTTTAAAATTTTGAAACATTCTTCTCCTCAGATTTTGGAACACCTCATTTCATCCTATGTACCATCGGGGTCTCTAAGGTCTTCAGGCTCACATCTGGTCATAGTTCCACGCTTTAAAAGGGCTAGAGCCGGTGGCCGCTCTTTCAGTGTGCTTGCTGCCAAGCTGTGGAACTCACTTCCTGCCCACATTCGCGCCATTGATGATCTTCTGACTTTCAGGAAAGCCGTTAAGACCTATTTGTTCTCTTTGGGTGCTTAGGTTTGTTCTGGTTTTTCTTTGAATTGTTATGTATCGGTCTCTTGTCAAGAAGCGCCGGGACGCCCCTTTACTGGGGCAGCTGTGTGCTATACAAATCAGGTTAACATAACATAACATAACAAATCCCCATCCACCCATGATTCGGTATGTATCATGGCACTCACTGTTACCTACAAAATAATTATCATATGCAGTTTGATTCCTTCTGATACACAACTTCCCTTTCTGGGGCCAATCTAAAGCCATAGTTGGACTAGCTTCTCCCTTCAACTGTTTTTCCATTTCAACATCCCAGACTGTCTTTTCCTCCTTTCTCTCAGATGCTTTCTTTTGCATTTTCAATCTCCTTTCTTCAACCATATCCAAAAACGTATTTTCTTCTTTCTTTAAACTGCTGGTCAAGTTATTCCTAAATATGTATTCTAATGTTATTCTTTAGTTTCTAAGAAAAATTCACCTAACACCTTTGCAGGCTTTACTTTATTCAACTTGTTAATTGCAGGCACTTGTGAAAATATGTTATCTACATCTGAAAAATAATATTCTAACTTCCCTATTTGGTAAAACGGACTACCTATTACACTACTTGTTATTCCATATGTTACTGGGAGGTGATGATCGGTCACTCCCTCCGATACAGATGCAGGTAACTGCATACACACATAGCAATCTCTTACATCCATTGTCTTTACATATTCGTATAAATGATTTGAAAACACATTGTTAGAGAAATCATTTATAGACCTGTCTTTATGTAGATAATTGCTATCTATTTTAGTCGGATATACTTTCTGAACCTTCTCTATATTAGTCTTATTTTCAATATGTCCTTCTATTGTGTCTATTGTACCTTTAAATGAAATTATTAATGCTAACACACTCCATAGAAGCATTAGTAATCCTGTACAACGAAAACACATTTTAAACCACCGCCTTATAAATATACATCTAGTTTTTCTACTTTCTGTGTTTGCCATTTTCGTAAAATGATCAGTGTCTTTTGACTTAGCCTCTTCTACTTCACAACTAGTTTTGTCTAACCCAAGGCTCTAAGCACCTACTTGGTTCTACCAGTTTTGTCTTTTCTTGTATTCTATTTTCTTTCCATTAGCAGTACTTTCGTCTTTTTCAGTTTGGCATTTGATCGTCTTTTACTTTTCTCTCATAATCTTGATACAGAACTTCCTGAACATCCGTCTCTTCTCCAATATCGGACAAGATAACTCTCAGGATTTCCGATTCTTCGTCTTCCTCAACCACTTTTTATACAGTCACCTCTGGATTTTCTTGGCTATCGGCCTCCTCTTTTATTTCAGGCAGGGCCACATACGACCATACTGGCGACTTATACTTCTGGTTGGGCTTTCTCGTTCTCTTGTTTTCCTCTACTGTAGTTATTTTCTCATTGTTCGACTTTTCCTGACTTGATACTTCATTCACCTGCTCTGCTCTCGGTGAATTCACTCGTGTCAGTCGATATCTTAATCTCTTTATCTTATTAGGCCAGATTTCATCTCTTGCTGGTCTTTTCGATTTATTTCCTTTATCATTCCTTTCAGCTCTCCGTGCTCTTTTTCTCAGGACTCAAACTTCTAGTACTTCCTCATCACTTTCTTCTGATTCTGTTTCAACTTGCTTTTTACTTTCAGTTATTCCTTTTTCCACCACTTCTTTTATTTTCCCTACTTCTGTCCCTCCTTGTGTTTCTTGCACAATATCTTCCTGCTGACTAACTGTCCCTTCTTCTAACTAGATGTTGGAATTCCCTACAACTCCTCGGTGGTCTTCCGCAAGAATCTTTCCCTCTATTTCTGTATCTTGCACCTGTTCATCTACTTTTGTTATTTCAGGTGGAATTTCTCTCAGTTTTTCATCTGGAATCTCCTTATCAATAACTTCTTTGATTGACCCTTCACTGCTTCTCTCTTTTCCCAAGCAACCCGATATTTGTTCAGTCTCTGAGTCTGAGCTGGTATCAGAAATCTGTAATCTTCTTCTCAAGGGAATATTCTCTGGGGCAACGATCAAACTTGGTTCTGACTCCCCCCTTTCAGGATTTTCTCTTGTTCTGGTTTCTTCAGCATCTGATTCAGAACTAGTCTCTGATTCATCAAAATATCCTCCTTCTTTGTTATCCACTGGATTTGGAATTCTCAGTGTGTGACTAGCATGAATCCAGTTCTTGATCCCAGCACACTTCACAGCTGTAGTTGTAGTCAAAATCACTTGTCGTGGTTTTCCCCAAAGTGGGACAAAAGGGGGTGGTGATGGACGGAGCATCAGAACCAATCAAACACTCACACCCAGTCAACAGATCTGGGTTTGATCCATCACCGTTCTTTAGCCCACTCTGCCACCCCAGTCCAGACATGGCCATATGCAAATCAGTCTGACCCTGTGCCTCATGGGAACAGTCCAGCCCGAACTGTTAAGCCATGTCTTCCCTGGACCGGAAACAAGCTTCCTAGGACCGGTTTCTGGCATTTCAGCCGTCTTCAGCCAGGCTTGCTTGAATCCAGTGGCAAAGTGAGCAAGGGACTCACGTCTGAGCATACCCTGCCAACTTATGGCGAACAAAGCGGTACAAAAGGGGGTGGTGATGGACGGAGCATCAGAACCAATCAAACACTCACACCCAGTCAACAGATCTGGGTTTGATCCATCACCGTTCTTTAGCCCACTCTGCCACCCCAGTTCAGACATGGCCATATGCAAATCAGTCTGACCCTGTGCCTCATGGGAACAGTCCAGCCCGAACTGTTAAGCCATGTCTTCCCTGGACCGGAGACAAGCTTCCTAGGACCGGTTTCTGGCATTTCAGCCGTCTTCAGCCAGGCTTGCTTGAATCCAGTGGCAAAGTGAGCATGGGACTCACGTCTGAGCATACCCTTCCAACTTATGGCGAACAAAGCGGTACAAAAGGGGGTGGTGATGGACGGAGCATCAGAACCAATCAAACACTCACACCCAGTCAACAGATCTGGGTTCGATCCATCACCGTTCTTTAGCCCACTCTGCCACCCCAGTTCAGACATGGCTATATGCAAATCAGTCTGACCCTGTGCCTCATGGGAACAGTCCAGCCCGAACTGCCAAGCCATGTCTTCCCTGGACCGGAAACAAGCTTCCTAGGACCGGTTTCTGGCATTTCAGCCGTCTTCAGCCAGGCTTGCTTGAATCCAGTGGCAAAGTGAGCAAGGGACTCACGTCTGAGCATACCCTGCCAACTTATGGCGAACAAAGCGGTACAAAAGGGGGTGGTGATGGACGGAGCAAAAGTGGGACCAGACAGTTTCTTCTTCTGTGTACTTTGATTCACACCCAGTCTCCTGGGATCAGATCATGAGCTTGCTTCTTTTCAAGGGTGGAGGCATCCGCTCCAACCTGATGAAACACAGAATGAACTGCGTCAGCCAGCCCCTTACAGTAATCCAACACCAAGTCATCAGATATAGGCAACAGCTTGTTGACTGGTATGAATACATGGCGCATTGCTCTTCCCATGACAATTTCATGGGGACTCAAACCCGTGGTTCTATCTGGAATTGATCTAATAGTCATGAGTACCAGAGGCAAGACATTAGGCCATTTCAGACCTGTGGCTACACACATTTTTCCCAATCTGTTTTTTATAGTGCCATTCATTTGTTCCACCACACCAGAAGCCTCTGGGCGATAGGCACAATGTAGTTTCTGTTGTACATTCAATGCTTCACAAATCAATTTCATGATCTCATTATGGAAATGCTTCCCTCTATCTGATTCAATTGTAACTGGGAACCAGAATCTAGGGATGAATTCCCTCAAAAGCAGTTTTGCTACAGTATTTCCATCACTCCTTCTTGTGGGGTATGCTTCTACCTAACCATAAAACAAGCAGACCATTACTAGAACATACCTCAACCTATTACATGGCGGCATCTCAATGAAATCAATCTGCATTCTGGTAAAAGGTCCTCCTTCTCGACCTATCGTTCCTAGACTTACTACTGTTTTTATTCCAGGATTGAACTGCTGACATATAAGGCATCTTTGACAAAGACTCTCAGCTACCAGTCTAAGTTTTGCATTGTACCACGTTTGCTTGAAGGACCAAATCATTGCATCCCTCCCTATATGTCTCTGTCCATGATACATCCGTGCCATGGCAGATATCATGCTATCAGGCATGACTGTTCTTCCATCTCGATAAACCCACACATGATCTGTTTCTCTTGGTGCACAACCTGCTTTTACCCATTGTCTCATTTCCTCATCTCTTGCTTCTCCCTGTAATTGCCTCACTTCTTCCCAGGTACCTACAATATTAGTAAACATTAAAGGCAAAGAATCCATTTCCCTCTCTTTAGCCCTATTCACTGAGTTCTGATTTCGAGCACAATATTGAGCCATATCATTGGCATATCTGTTTCCAACCGCGATATAATCAGCGGTTTGCACATGAGCAGCACACTTCACAACAGCCAATTGCTTTGGCAGCTGTATGGCCTCAAGCAACTTCCCAACAACTTCAGCATTCTTTATTGGAGTTCCACTTGAAGTCAGAAATCCTCTCTGCAGCCATATCTGGCCAAAATCATGCACAACACCAAAACCATATTGACTATCTGTTATCACAGTCCCTCTCACATTCTTTCCAATCTTGCATGCTCTAGTTAAAGCTATCAGTTTAGCAACCTGGGCTGATTTTACTCCCTTCAGGTAGGATGCTTCCATTACTGCTGCAACTCTGCACACAGCATATGCTGCACTCAGATTTCCTTCATCTTTTTTCTCAAACATGATCCATCTACAAACATCACAAAGTCACTCTCAGACAAGGATACATCCTTTATATCAGGACGTGGTTTGGTACAGAAATCCAAAACATCCAAACATTCATGATCCACTTCATCTCTGACTTCGACATTTTCAGCATCAGGTATTAGCGTGGAAGGATTCACATTCAAACATCTCACAAGTCTCACATTTGTTGCACCTAATATGACTTTCTCATACTTAGTCAACCGACTATGTGTCATGAACTGAGTGCGACTCCTTGTTAAAAGGATTGCCACATCATGAGGTACAAACACTCGCACAGGATATCCCATCACAATTCCCTCACTCTGTTCCAGACTCTTACAAGAAGCAGCTACTGCTTTCAAACAAGCAAGGCTACAGCTACAGGGTCTAACATAGCTGAAAAATATGCAATTGGTCTTCTCAATTTTCCATGTTTCTGTAATAACACAGAAAGTGCACATCCATTCATCTCACTGCAGTACAACCCAAACTCTTTTCATAGTCAGGCATTCCTAATGCTGGCGCTTCACACAAACTGTCTCTCAATTTCTTAAATGCTGCTAGTTCTTCCTTATCTAAGTCAATAGGGTCTCTCACATCACTTCTCGTCAGGCGTACCAAAGGTTTTGCAATCAGGGAAAAGTTACTTATCCACTGACGACAATATCCAACCATTCCAAGAAACATCCTCACTTCTCTTTGCGTCATTGGGGCTCTCATTCCTTTTATTATCCTGATTCTGTCTGTTGTCATTTTCCTCAATCCCCTTTCAATTTTGTGACCCAAATACTGTACTCCTTTCTGACAAAATTGCAATTTTGATGGCGACATTTTAAGTCCTCCATCTGCCAAATGATTTACCAAGGCTATGGTGTCCATTATACAGGTTTCGTGAGTTTTCAACGCCACAAGCAGGTCGTCGATATATTGGACTAGCACTGAATTTTCAGGCATTTCTAAATTTTTCCAAAGACTTTCTCAATATCTGATTAAATATCGAGGGGCTTTCTGTATACCCCTGTGGGATTCGGCACCAAGCCAAAATACGTTCGCCAAAACGGAACGCAAACATTTGTTGCCTATCATGGTGCAATGGGATGGAAAAGAAAGCGTGACATAAGTCAATTACTGTGTACCATTCTGCATCATGAGGAATCTGATACAAAATCACAGATGGATTTGGTACAATAGGACAGCACGACACCCCAATTTTGTTATCTTTCTCAAATCCTGCACTATCCTGAACTTTCAATTAGGCTTTTTCAGTCCCATAATTGGTGAATTACATGGACTACTCATTATTTCTGTAAAAATTCCTTGTTTAATCATTTTCTCAATTATAGGGGTAACTCCTTCAATTATCTCTGGTGTCAGTTTATATTGGGGAACATTTGGGTAGCTTATTCCCTCCTTCACTGTTACCTTTACGGGATGCACATTTCTTATCAATCCTACATCTTCTCCTGCAAAATCCCAAACCTCTGCTTTCACTGTCTGTTTCAATTCTTTTGGTAGTTCGTCAGGGTTGAATACAGCATAAACTTCAGTAATCTCAGGTTCCACATTAGCCATAGGCATTTTATACAGTACGTCTTCATCAGGGGTCTCAAATGCTATACCATCAGGGGTACAAAATATGGTGCAATTCATATTGCACAACAGGTCTCGTCCTAATAGGTTTACAGGACTTGAATCACACACAACAAAGCGGTGCATTTCAGAAAATTTCCCTATATTGACTTTTACTGGTTCTGTGAGATACGTTTTGATTTGTCTGTTGGATACTCCAACCACTTGGATTGTTTCATCCGAGAGAGGAAGATTCTTAACATCAGCTGACCTAACAGTTGATCGAGTAGCACCAGTATCTACTAGGAAAGTAATATTTTCATCATTTACCTTTCCGTCCACAAAAGGGCCTGTCTGGTCTACTTCTAGAGTTGCGCCAAGTACGCACTCTTCTTCCTCCCTTCGGCACCATCAATAACCTTCTTCTGACTCACTCTCATTGCGTTGTAGCCAATACTGGAAAACAGCGCTAGCGCGCGGCAGCTTGGTTACCTCTTCTTCATTGTAGAATCCTGTCTCATTGCTGTATTTCTGTGAATTTACGCTCTGTGGAATAGGCGGCTTTGGCACCTGATTCTGTTGGGTAACAACCTGCTGCTGTCGCTGCGGTTGACCACTCACCTCTTTCTGCACCTGCGGATTCAATGATGCATTATCACCATTAGTATTTGGGGGAAATTTACACTCGGATTTCCAGTGCCCTATTCTTCCGCAATTATGACATGGCCATTTCTTTTTGGCTTCTTCAATATTAAATTGTCCCTTTCCTTTTCCAGCATTAAATCTAGGTTTTGGTCCTGCATTATTTGCTTGTTCAATCAATTGTGCTTCCTGTCTTTCTGCTACTTTTACTTGTGCCCACATAGCCTTTTCTTTTAATTTACGCTGCTTGGCCTCAATTTCATCACTAAAATACTTTGCATGTCTCAGTACTTCATCTATTTTCTTGTTTTGCCAATCCACTGTATGCTGCTTAATCATTTCACTAATTTCAGGACGTAGTCCATATACAAATCTGTATACAAAATGACTTAAATCTTTTTCGCTTAAATTTTCATCACCACTAAACTGCTTAAAGGCAAGGATTAACCTTTCATAATATGCATGTACTGACTCCTTAGCTTCTTGATGAGTTCGGTCTATTTTTACCCAATCAGTCTCTTTGGGAGCTACTTTGTTTTTCAAAAAAGTAATTACTTATTCATATTTTTTCATCACCTCTGTATCAGGGGCACCGGTCTTTGGATCTCTAGGGTATTCTTTTGTAGGCCAGTCTATTACGATTTTGCACTCTGTCCATAAATCTGCTGGCACTATTATATCAAATAGGCTATTCAAATCAATCCATAAAACTTTCGATAATTTTACAAATCTGTCCACTTGTCTATACCACTCGACTGGCTTCTCGCGTAGTCGAGGGAAATCATTTTTAAATGATAAAATATCTTGCCTAGTCCAAGGAATATGTATATATCCTCCTCCTGGAATTTCTCTCATAGGGCATTCTGTCACTATCTTTTCTTTTTCTCTTACGGGGAATGCTGCAAACGTTTTCTCTGAGGTATTATCTCGTTTTCTAAACCACCTACTTCTCCATTTATCCACATCTCCCCATTTTCTCAACAAAATGATTATGCCTTTAATCTGGATTATCCGTCCTGTGGTGTTCAAGTTTTCAATATCTTTCTCAGTAAAATCTACTCGATATGGTTTTTGTAAAGCCTTTACCTTTTCAATGTCTACACCCATTTCATTCGCTACTTCCTCTAGTCTCTCATGTAGATTCTTTGCTCTCCAAGTTATACTTTTGCACAAAAAGAGTAATTCTTCATCCTGATAGGATTTTAATTTTTCTGTGGGCATAGTCCCTACTATTAATTCTTCCAAAACCATCCTTAATTTTGCCACATCTATAGATTGAGATTCTCTGTCTTTTCTCTGTAGGCTCCTTAACCATTCACTTAATTCTTCTGAAGTAGGACCTACTGGTTTCTCCTCATTACCTCGTTCTGATTCTCTTGGGTTTCTGATATAGAATCTGTAGTCATTATCAGTCTTTCAACTAAACCTGGATTTGCTGTCAAATTTTTAGGCATACTCTGTTCTGATGCACTTACTGTTTGTCTCCATGGGTTTTCTTCTGAATTTATCCTTGGCCTTTCTGTCTGTTTATTACTGTTATAAGGGACCGTTAAACAATGTTCATTTTCCTTCTGTTTATCAAAAATAGGCATCACTGGACCTATAGTTACAGGAACAGTTACGGCTTCTAAGTTTTTAGTCAATTCCCTAATCTTCTCGGTTAACTCTAAAGTGGTTTTTGCTAGTTCTGTAGAATTTTCACTACTTAACTTGCTATCCTTTTTTCTCTCTACTTCTCTGAAATAATTATTTCTCCCTAACTCTTGGGGTACTGGTTCTGTCTTAATGCTTCACAAAGTCTCTCTCATTGGGGCACTTGGTGTTAACATTTCAGAATCTGGTTGATACGGGGCTGGATTTTTATAAAACATGTCGTCAAGAGCATCATCCTCCGATTCATTCACTCCATACCCTCCTGACCCTATATTATGTCTCTATTCCGTACATTTTTTACCACTAACTTCTTCAACATGTCTCACAGGAAACAAACCATCAGCCATATTTGCACTTCGCCATCTCCTCATTCTGTCATCATGATTCTCTTGACAATGGGATCTACCAAACATGTACCTATATCTTCCGCCACTCCTCTGTCTTTCTCTATCATGCATCTCATTTTCCCATTCCATCAATGCTTCAAATTGTGTTGGTCTAGGTCTCCGTTCTAGATTCATCATTCTCTCTCTTAAATTTCTCAAAACCGCTATATTAAATGAACCATGCTCTGGAAATGCCAAAACTCCATCATCTTTTGTGTACTTCGCCCAATGGTCCAACCAAATGCATGTATGATATCCGTATTTTGCAACCATAAAGGATGCGGGCGATTTCGGTGGAGGAAGCAACTGTCCCTCTCTAGTCTTAATCGGCTTGTCCTTTTTAAACAAACTCTTAATTTTTCCAAACCAGGACTTTTTCTCCTTTTCTGGTGGATCGTAATACATCATTTTGTCTTCCGTGTATCACTAGTTTTTCCCTACGACTATTCTGTTGTCTTAGCCAATCGTAGCGCGACTTACACTAACGCACCAATCCGGAGCGTCTATGTCACTTCTGCAATTCTCCAATCCCAGCGCAACTCGCACTAACGCGCCAATAAGCAGCATCTATGTCACCCTGTAATTCTCCAATCTCGGCGCGACTCACACTAACGCACCAATCTGGAGCGTCTACGTTTCTTTCTGACTAGCCAATCCCAGCGCGGTCTTTCTGACGTCGGCTTTTCTCGCTATCGCAGCTCCTGCTCCTGCTGACCCCTCCTTTACAAAATATATTGGTAACTTTTTCTTTACGTTCTTCTGACTTACAAATCTGTTAATAACAACATAAAAACACAACCATTGTCTGCTTCGCTAACCAAAGAACAGCCAATGACCTTTTTCACAAACATTCCGTCTTTCCCGAGAGCAACGCTTACCTCTGCCCTACTACGAAATCGTTACTTCCGTTGATAAAGTAGCACATCCCTCTACTTCACCCTTCTAGCAAGCATCAGCTAACTGTTTCTCCAGAATTAAGACACCTAGTTGGAGACGTAATGCTCCTGAGAAATAAAACCAGAGTTTCACAATTAACCTGAATGCTATTTCATTCACGCACTTTCATACGGAAAATGTAGTTCATTCACACAGAATTCTGTCTTTCCCGAGGACAGCGAACAGTCTGTCCTACTACAGAATTATGACACACGTTAATAAAGTAGCACTTTTCTCTACTTTATCCTTCTAGCAAGCTTAGGGAACACCCATTACCTTTCCAGTGATAAGAGTTATCAGAGCTCCTTTTGGACTCCTGGTACCTAAGACCAAAATTTCATAGGTGACCTTCACTACCATACACTTCTTTCATACAGAAAATGTCCCTAATGGCAACACACGACGATGTTACCGAATCGAACCCAGACAATGCGTCGTGCAACTCCAATCGTTACACGTTTTCCCCGTGTACCTACAGGGCAACAACAATTCCGTCTTTCCCGAGAGCAGCGCTTACCTCTGCTCTGCTACGGAACTGTTACAAACTTCCAACTTCCTACATCCCAGAAGCCGTCAAACAACATAGAACTTGACGCGACTCAACATAGAGTGTTAATACATAAACCGATACCAATCAATAATCAATATGCAATTTACAAGCAATAATCACCAAACCAAAACAATATAACCATCATCCTGCTACCAGAAAAACTGATGGAGCGCGAAAACCCTGGCAACGGGGAAAAAGCAAACCTCCTTACTGGTATCCTTCCCTGCGTCACAGACCCAACATCACACTAACTCATTCACACATGCATTCATTGGTGGGGCCCATAACACCAACACTCACACTAACCATTCACCGGTCTGCACGCAGTTAGAGGGATGAACGGTTCAAGCGCTCGACATGTGGGGGAACACCTTATAACCTATATGGAAAGAAAAGTTAATTTACAAAATATACATTAATACCCCTTCCACCTACAGAACTCAATCCTGAACATCAAGGCACTCCCTCCACATGGTCAATGGACCAAATAGTTGGATTGGTTGATGGTGATCTAGAACCAGCTAAAACACATTTCAAGATTCAGATCTTATCCTTCATAATAAACCACAAACTCAATTCTTGTTAATCAATATCTGTTTATCTAAAATTTCTGGAAATGTTATATTCGCATTTGTAAATTTATATCAAAGTACAGTTATAGCACAGAACCTCATATTTACCTAATCTGGCTATTCAGAGTCCTCTAAGTCATCGGTAAAAATTCAAAGTTCTTTGCTCAGCACGCTACAGTCTCAAAGGATTGGTAAAGACCAGAGACGTGCAAGCATCTGTCAGTGCCCATAGAATTTAGGAAGAGTTCGCAGTCATCAGGTAATTGGGCAGCGTCCGGACCATCTAGGATTCAGGGAACGCAGCAGTCACCCTAAGTAGTAGAGTTCGCGTAGCGTCACCGTCGTCGTCGTTGTCATCGGAAAGAGCGATCACATTCAGTCGAGTAGAGAATACTTGAGACCCTCTCTATTCTACCGCGTATTTTTCTAATAAAGTCAAAGCAAGAAGATACATTTTGTCATTTTAATACGGTCGTGATTGGCTGGTTGGGATCATTTGATAGAGTCTTTTTGGAATATTGGTACAGTTCAGGGGGTGATGTCACACGTTCATCTAGTGTCGGTCCATTCTAGCTTTCTGTGGAAGTCCATTGTCTTTCGTCTTGGCTGTCATCCCACACTGACCTTGTTTGGGAACACTAGGATCTGGGTTCATGATGAGGTCTGGAAGACTTTGTTGCTTCTGCGCACTTCACCCCATGCCTCGTGGGACAGTGGCCACTTTGTCGTGTCGCGTCGGTGGCCATTTTGGGATTTAGGACCAAACGCCAACTTAAGCAAAACAAACACAAAAGAGTAATTAATGCATAGAAATAATAAATCTAATGTTAATCCCTTACTAAACCCTCTATGTGCTTGTATTTATCTAGCGTATAGCGTCATTAAAAGCAATTATATTCACCCTTTTGGTCCTCCTCTCTAGCAACATTACAAAGACATTACAAAAGCAATATATATCATGCAATATTCTATTTATTACATATTCTACTGTTAGTATGCGTACGAATTTTAGACATTAGGTTATTTAGCCATGCAATATGCAATCCCACGTGTAATTTGGATATTAATAATGTTGGTTTAATATTCATGCAAACTCATTTAATAATATTATAATTAATAGATTATTCAATTAGTATTTTCATGCAGAATGGGGGAGGTATACAAAATGTTGTACTACCCGCTCCATCACATGCTCCTGTACTCTGCAAAGTTAAAGGTGCTGGCACTGGGGAAGGCGCATTTCTTTGAAGAAGTATGGGAGTGGCTGGAACTGCGGGGTGATGCACTGCCCCCTGCGAACCCGGCCTGATAGACAACGGTATCACATGGCTAGTAAAGACCCTTGAACTGCCCCATCAGGTGACCAAAGGGTCGTGGTTGGAGAGTATGGACCCATATAACTTGGTGACGACGCAACCCAGGGAGCTGAACAAGAGAAAGACTCCCTTCCGGACATGGACACTTTCAAGCAGATCAACACCCTGAAGTGTGTACCGGACATACTGATGGAGCTGCTACAGGGTGATGATGGTGATGTATGAATGCCTGGAATTGTATGAAAATGTATGTGATAGCCCTGGAATCTTTGAAAGTCCAGGGGGAGAGGTTGACTGTGGTCCCAGCGAGCCGCGGGCCGAAAGCTCGGTAATGGATCCACCCCGTGCCTGCATCCGGCTGTGGAGCAGGATGATAAACGCGTGCAGTGCCGAAGTGGTGATGGATGAGAAATGGCGGTTACTTGGGGCTTCCGTAGATATGAGTGGTTGGTCGGGGAGCTGGTTGTCATAGTACGTTTGTTGGTCTCTGTTGGACTGCCTGGGTAACTGTGAATGTCCTGACACCAGTAAGGGGTGGGCAATAGTGGCTATTCAGTTATGCTATACATGCCCATGGGTGAGGGGATGGGAAGTTCAGATTGTGAGTTTTACAATCAGGCTACAGGAGCGTGGAATGGACGGTAGGTTTGGGCAGGATGTATGACTCTTACTAATTCTAAATGACCAGGATGGGGTCAGACCTTAAAGTGCTGACATGGAATGTCAGGCAGCTTGGGACATGCGTTAAAAGATATAGGGTGCTATCCTTCTAAAAAAAAACATAAAATCTCCATAGCGTTCCTACAAGAAACCCACCTGGCAAGTGTCAGGTGTATCACTCCTCCTACTCTATGTACGCAAGGGGCATGTTAATATGGGTGGCACCTGGAATCCCATTCACCCTTACATATTCTGAGGCTGACGTGGGCGGATGGTATGTATGCATAAAAGGAGAGCTAGATGGTCGGGACATATCTATACTAAATTCATACGCACCAAACACGATGACCCCCTGTTTTATGACACCTTACCTGACCTACTTGTAAATGATATAGGTGTGCCCATGCTGTGGATGGGAGACTTCAACTGCATCTTAGACTCCAACATAGATATGTCACGCCCTAGAGCAGGCACAAAGCCGCAAATGACTAATGTCCTACGGAAGGTCATGCACGACTTGGACTTCCACGACGTCTGGAGACTGAGCCACCCTACCCAGCGGGTTTACACATGTTATTCAGCTACACACTGTAGCCACAGTAGACTGGACATAATTCTGGCGGCAAATATGCCTAGGTTGGAGGATGTCATGGTGACGCATCTGGCACGGCTTCTGTCTGACCATGCTCCAGTAAGCCGCGCTATGAAATGGGGAGGACCGTCGGCAGTAACCCATAACTGGAGGATGCCCGCGGTCATCCTCAAAGACCCGGTAGGGAAGGAAGTCCTCACATGGGCATTGTCGGAATATATGAAGATTAATTGGGGTACTAAGGCTAGCAGAGCTAACGAGTGGGAGGCACTGAAAGCTGTAATGCGGGAGACGAGCCTGGGCTGACGTGCATGGTTCGTAGACAACTCCAAAGGGAACTCAGTAAGGGGAGAGGGAACTGGTCATGCTGCAGACAGGAGGCCCTTACACCCAGAGGACTACCTTAGGGAACAAACACTGCGCAGACGTATCAGTGACATCTGGGACCACCTAGATAAGTATACGCTTAAACAGTATAGGTAACGCCTGCATAGAGAGGGGGATAAAACGGGCCAGTTGTTGACCTGGATACTGAGAAAAGAGAAAAACCCACCCCTGACTACATTGCTAGTATCCGCTGATGGTACCAGGGACGGCACGAGTTATAGTATAGTGAACGTTTTCCGGCAGCATTTGCAGGTAACCCCGCAGTTACTCCAGGCCGTTTTCTTCCATTTCCGGAGGGCTTGCCCCTCCCGAGACTAGAACCCTTGAGTGTGCTTGAGCTGGATGCCCAACTGATCCAGAAGGAGCTACTGGAATCATTGAAGGCACTCCCCAGGGAAAGGCGCGGGGGTGTAGGCGGGGGAGGGGGGTATGGAACTCCCATGGAGTTTTATCAGGCCTTTTCAGCAACGGTAACTAGGGGTCTCCTTCAGGTCTTGACTGAGGCACAGCGTACAGGGATCCTTCCCCAGTCGATGAGGGAAGGAGAGATTTGCATGCTATTGAAACCTGGGGGCGATAAATCAAACCCTGCGGCCTACAGACCCGTCACCATGATTAACATGGATATTACGAGATTGTGTATACCACTGGCTATTGCTAATAGGTTAGCGCCACACATGGTGCATTTGATTCACGAAGATCAATGTGGCTTCATTCCCGGCAGGCACACTAGTATGAATTTGCGCCGTCTAACCCACATACTCTGCAAAGTAAAACATAGGGACGAAGAACTTGCCTTGGTGGCGATAGACCTTGAAGAAGGCGTTTGACGCCGTGGACTGGGGTTACTTGTTGGAGGTGCAGAAGCCAGTGGGAATAGGGCGGTGGATACAGTTACTCTACGCGAAGCCAAGTGCCAGGGTGCGAGTTGGGCGGAACCGATCGGGTTCATTGCAGATGGACCGGGGAACGTGGCAGGGCTGCCCTTTGTCGCCGTTGTTGTTCGCCTTGACGATAGAACCGTTGGCGATCTGGGTGCAGCTAGAATTGGGCAACAGTGGCATTAGACTGAGGGCCACATAATCTCCTTGTATGTAGATGACGCCCTGTTCTATATGGCTTCGCCACAATACACCTTACCCAGGCTGCTGAAACTCCTGGATGGGTTCAATGACCTAGCATGTCTTCGACTAAATCTGGCCAGGTCTCTGATTTTTCCTCTGGCGAAGCTTATCACCATACCGATAGATAGTCTCCTCAGTCTTGGAATGCGTGGGAGCTGGCTTACAAGTATCACACAATGATGCTCAGATACTCCACTTGAATGAGGATAGGGTCATAGACAAGCTGCTGAAATCTGTAGCTTTCTGGAACATTTAACACTGTCCTTGATGGGCAGACTGGCAGTGTCTAAAATGGTGGTACTACCCAGATGTCTATATTTGTTACAGAACTTACCATACCCGATTCCTAAATGCTACTTTAACTGACTACAGTCGGCACTCATCTCATTATTATGGGCTGGCTGACGCAGCAGAGTGGCCTTATGTACGCTTTCCCTGAGATATGAAGAGGGTGGCCTGGAGATGCCCCGATTCATGTTATATTATTATTGCAGCACACCTGCAGCATGCTGCCAGGTGGTTTGACACTGAAGGTAACTGTGAAGGTAACTGTGAGCAGCGCTTACTAGAGGGTATGGTAACGGCAGAAAAAGTACCTGTGGCCCGATGGAGGGCTCGTGGTGTCAGTAGGGACCTACCATACACAGTGCGTCACACAGCAAACATTTGGCAACAGTACTCCCCTGGCTCCGGTCCAACAAATGATAAAGCATATGTCCTTTCATGCGTGGCAGGTAGGTGGGTGTGAGACTCTGGGAGATATGTACCCCGGTGAATATTTCCTTACATATGAATAAGCCTGCGATGTTTTTGCACTTGGACAAGGGCAATACTTACACTATGCTGGACTGGCTGACATTGCCAAGACAACTTGGCTCACTTACCCGGCTGTCCCGCAAACTACAGGTACTCTAGATATATTCCTGACCCATGGCGAAGGTCGCCACTTAATAATTCACCTCTACAGGACCATGAGATAGGACTCAAATGGCCCATCGCCTAAAGCGAAGGCGGCGTGGGATACGGATCTTGAGACCCCACTAACTGATAGCGAATGGACGAACGTAGCTGGGCTTACACGTGCAGTGTCATGTAATGCCCAGTTCAAATTGATTCATATTAACTTCCTTCATAGGACCTATTTGACTCCAAATACACTACCCATCAGACCCATCAGACCCGATGATTGTTTACAATGTTGGGCACATAGTGCTAGTTTTATACATTTAGCGTGGTGGTGCCCCGCAGTGCGGAGCTACTGGACGCAGGTGGTGTCAGAGTTGCATAGGATTGCACACATCCGTATCAGCAACACTCCATTGTCCTGCTTATTGGGCCACGTTAAAAGGCCAAAGAAGAGGAAGATGGCCTATAGATTTTCGTATTTGACCTTAGTCCTTGCTCAGCGAAGGGTGGCCATTGCTTAGATGGGACAGCATTCCCCCACAGTAGATTGTTGGCTTTGAGATGTTTTAGAATGGACCTTAGCTGATGAGGTGCAAATGAAATTGAATAGGAGGGATGATAAGTTGACAGACGACCTGAGTGTTTGGAGAGAACTCATTAGTGCTGTTACTTTGCCATATGACAACTCAGACGTGTCGGAAGCACATACTATGGATGCGAATATGGATGGGAGTGATGGTGAATGATTGAGAATGGACTGTATAGAGGAGTTGACACGTTGTGGGGCTCACTCCTGGTTGAAAACTAGATATATCGATTCCTGAGAGAAATTGTTGCCTTAGTACGTTCTATCTGATCATTGCTATTCCACCATTGTACAATGTAGCCAACCGTTATGTGAAAATTAAAAATAAAAGTTGAAGAAGAAAAAAAAGGTATTGCTGCAATCAGGGGTTTAGCTTAGTCAGTGCGATTAGGGTTGTGTGAATCTCAAATTTCCCAACTATAAAAGCAGTGGACCGTAGCGTGATTATGGTGAGATGACCAAGGTTTAGTATGGACTGTTCCAATGAGGTGCAGGGTCAGTACGGATTGCATTAAGTAGGCCTCTGGGGCTGATTTAGAACTTGCTGTGCAAATACTCCATTGCAACGACAAAGGAGTACCCTGTTCGCCAAACTCAAGGTCCAACCCCACCCATTTTGAGTCGGGCAGACTTCAAGTTTTACGCCAACAGAGTAAAATGTACTTTTTCGATAGAAAATGTCCTCCAGCGGAGCAATGGAGTAAGAGCTATCGGATGTAAGCGATGGAGGGGGGAATAAAGACATACATTAAACTCCTATTTGTGTTTTGGGGAATTTCAGATGTTCTACTTCACAAGAGAGTCAGAGATATGGACATAATGTAAAGGTATAATCTGAAGGTATATCGCTGTACTTATTAGGTTAAAATTAGATGCAAGATCATTCAAAGGTACATTGGGGCAGATTTACAATTCCTGGCGCATCCCTGCAAATCACCAGGGATGCTCTAGGAAACTTGCGACACGCATCACAATCCTAGCGCCACCACGGATGCGCCGCAATTACAATGTGGCGCATCATGGCGCAAGGAAATGCAGATGCGTGTCGCATCTGCCATCGTAACGTTGGCGCAGTGCTGGAGTTGTGTCACGGGCGAGATGCAACTCCAGCACTGTGCCAACCCGGCCTATCTTGCACATGGTGCGTCACACCTTACGCCTGCTTCAAGCAGGCGCAAGGTTTTGACCCAGCGGGGTCGGAAAAGTGACTGATTGAAATCTTGTATATTTCACTCAGGCACTTTTCTGAGGTGTCCCTGCACCGGAACGCCCCCCCCCCTGCGCCGGAAAGCCCACATGAAACCTGACGCAGGTTTCATGTGGCGCAGGGCGTTACAACGTGACGCATCTCCCTAGATGCGTCACGTTGTATATCTCCCGCAGCATGGCTCTAGCTTTACGCCGCCGCTGCATCACAGAAGTGACACAACGGTGACGCAAAAGTGGCGCACGGAGCTTGTAAATCTGCACCATTGAGTCTTATCTATAGATAATCGCTACGAGCAGTAGAAGTCTATGCCCTGCAGAACTGATGAGTCAGAGTGGCAGTCTCCAGTGTCTCTGTTTTCTCTCTCTTATGCCATTCCCCTTTCCCAGGTCAACTGCCAGCTATCATACTGCAACTATGCTGGGCTGATGGTGGATTTGGTTAAGCGTGGAAGCATACATTGATCCTTCTATATCCCGATTCGAAGTTTGTGCTTTTAAACAATTACCTATTTTTGTAACAACAAATCCTTATTACAAATTATTAAAAAATAACCTATTTTAGACATTAAAATTATAAAATTATTACTCACAGAATGTCTAAGGCCAAAATTCCAACGTGGCCAGGAATACAAATGCAGTATTTCCGCTCATAAAAATACCCATATTGCAGGTATTGGGGGAATACTATGGAATGCAAAGTTATACCCTTACACTGCTCTAACAACTGGAGAATTACTGCAGGAATCAAAGTTTCTGCTCTTGATTTCTGGGGTACCTTCACATTTCTCAGCCATTTGCCATTTCATTAGCTTTTAGCTAATGGAGTTCCCTAGGGCAGTTTGAATCAGGACTTTGGTATTCCAGAAGAAGTTGTAATTCCAGATTTGGTAGGAATGTTTCAAAACCTGTAATGGTTAGTTCAGTGTTTCTAAATGCACAGGGCTTTTTAAAAAGGCACCGAATGCCAAAATGAAAGAGCTGAATAAGTTATATTAACTCAAATCTGTGGGACTGTAAAGGCAGATAGGAATGAAATACATTCATCTCTTCAGATATTTCCTTCCTCCAAACGATGCGATCTGATCACTCACGATAGGGCCAGTGATCCCATGTGGGGTGCAAACTTCTGCTTGTGGCCAAAATGGAAACAATTCAGGTAAAAATTACACTCCACTCGGGAGTTTGGCTTCCATGATTTGCAGCAGGGTGACCTGCGACAAATTGCAGGTGCAGAGTGCTCTTAATGTTGTGTTGGGCACTCAGTACTAGATGCAACGTGCACATTATGCATGATTCCCTATTCCTCGATTTGCATACCACAATCGAGAGTAAATTGCGCACCTGATTTGAAAAAGCAGTGACACCCCCTTAGCAATATGAAGCTTAGATGGGAGAAATTCTTTGACTGTGTAAATTTGCTATTTTATTTTTATATTAACTGTGGTTTGGTATCCTGCAAGCCTTTATTAACTTCATTAGAGCAATTTGGAACTGAATAGGAATTGGTGGTCAGACTGTCAACCTTCCAGGGTGAAAGATGAAAGACCTCCACCACACCAGAAGTAGTCGGTCTGCCATACTTTGGCTTCACTAACAGATAAGCATTTGTTTTTCAACTACAGTGCCTCCCCCATGACTCTGACTGAAAATGTACACTGAACATCAATAAGGAAAATTAAACCCACCTTAGACGTTAAAAAACATACTTTCATATACCAACAAGTCTCTTGTTTCAGAAATTCCTTCAATTTGCACTGGGGAAGACCATCACTGGTTCACAGTGGTAAATCACGGTCTTTCTGATGCACTAAGGGGATTTTTCAAATGGATTAGTGTGAGAAGTTGGCCTGGTATATGCTGGTCACTAGTTAAAGTGGCCATCTTGCACCAGTACAATTCAACTCTTATGGTAGTAGGTTTAAGACAACCTTTTAAAGAAAGCTATCCTAGTGGTAGCTGTGGAGAGCAGCCTTCAGGCTAAGTCTTTAGAGGAATGTAAAGCAGCTTGTTTTACCTTATAATCTCTTGAATTACCAAATGAAAGGACACCACACAGGTATATATATAAAATATATATGTATTTATTACTAGACACACTCTACTAATCCCTTTATGAGATTAGAAGTCAAGGACATATGCACAAATCAACATTTCACAACAAGTTAAGCACACATATGGCTGGGGCCCTAGAGGCGTACCAGACCATATACTATAAAAGAGACTTAGAGATAACGGCTTGCGAGGGGACAAGGCCTAGGGCCTTCAGAAGTGCTGGGGCCTCACTAATCCACTAATTTAGAGTTTTAGGATACTTCGGGAGAGTCTACAAGCAAGTCACTTACAGGGTAAGTAGTTCTAGAGCCAACACCCACAGGAGCACCGTAGTGCTGGAGTTACCTCACCCAGGGAAGCCGGGTGCATAGGTGTCTTTTGGTGTCGGGTCGTGGCGTCGTTTTGAATGGGAGCCAAAGAAGACTTGCTGCTTGTGAAGACAGGAGAAGTGTCCGGTGGAATCCAAGCCTGGATTCAGAAGAAAGAAGACCTGAAAGCAGAGGGGACAGTATTCAAAGTCACTTGGCAGTGAACCGGGGCAAGGAAGCTGGATGCCCCAAGTCGTCTGGTGATTTCAGGTGATCACGGGTGTCTTGACTCTTCAGCCACGAGGTCCAGGAGGCATCGACGATGGCCAGGAGCTGGATTCGGCGTGTCCCACGAAGTCTGCAGCTTACTGCGGTGTCGGCGACCAAATTGGAGCCAGCAAGCCTTGGCAACAGCAAGTCTCGTGGAAAGAGTAAAAGTCAGCGGTGCAGACCAGCAAGGTCTGAGGGACTCACCCAGCAAGGGTAAGTCAGGGCAGGCCTGGAGCAACCAGGAAAGCCCTTTGGTTTTGTAGAAGAGCCTTCTGGGGATCCACAAGCCAACCGGCAAGGGATCGCGAAGATCCCTCAGGAGGATTCACTCACCAGGAGCCCACGGTCACTCGGAACGAGGTAGGCCTCTGATCTTCGGAGGAAATCCTGCTGGAGGCTTGGACCACACGTGGTCCAATGCACAAGTTCATAGAACGTCGTGAAGGGGTTGCACTCGATAATAGTGCCCGGTACCTAGGTATTGCGGTTCCTCGTCACTCGTGGGGTCCACTTGCCTCAGCGTCGCTGGGGACTGACAATGGCCTTGGAGAAGTCCGGAAATCCACTGCCGGGGCTGCAGGGACTTCGGACTCCGGCAGGAGCGGGAAAGTTTGCGACCGTTAATTCAAAGTTTTGGTGCCTGCCAAGCAGGGGAGTCACTCCTTGACTCCAAGGGAGATTCTTCAGTCTTCCAGAGGTAGTGGAACGTCAAAGGTCCAGGATTCTTCTTCAGAGAGTCATCCAGGGATATCTAGTTTGCAATGGTAAGGGTTCCCTAACATATACTAGAAGGAAGGGAGGGACTAGCTCTATGACCTCACCTATGGAGGGTCAGGGGTGTGGGTGGCTACACCCACTTCCCTTTGTCCAGTTTTGCGCCAGAGCAGGGGCAGGTAGCCCCTGAACCGGTTTGAGCTGGCATATACACAGAGGAGCCTACTGCTCCCCCAGTGCAGGACTTCAAAGCACTCTGAGAAGTGCACCCACTCAGCCCCAATACACTAAACCCTGTCTGGGAGGTGACCACACCTCCCTGTGACAGGATGCCTATAGTTGGGATTCCTCCACTGCAAGTTTCGGTCATCAGCAGGAGGGCAGCCCAGTGTCTGTGACTGGTGGCATCCATTTTGTGCTGCCAGGGCTCTTCAGGATTCTACCGTGTTTCCACAGTGGGTACATGTCTATCCCTCTAGAAGGGTGGGATCATACTCCCACACCAGTTACTGGTGTGGGGGTATGATTCCAAAGCATTTGACACCAAACACGACATGTTTTGATGCAGCCATCCCAAAGTTAGCATTTACCGCAAGGTTATAATGCACTTAAGAGTATATGGTTTGACCGCATTCACAAACAGCCCCAGAGAATGGACTCTGAGAGCTGCAGAGGGGCCCTGCTCAGGCAGAGGCACCCCCTCACATGGAAACCAAGCACCCTGCCCTCAGGATTGATAGGGCCTGCCATAGGGGTGACTGATAGGTTTAAATGCGTGTGCAGGGAGAGATATAGTGAACGTATACCTCAGTGAGGAGTGCTAACACTACCTCACCCAGGCTGCAGTAGCAGGCCTGTGGTGTCAGATTTAGTCTGCTTCCCAGGGGTGGCATAATACATGTTTCAGCCCCTGGTAGGCCTGTGAAGTACCTATGCCCTTGGTACCTAAGGTACCATATACTAGGGGCTCATAAGGTACCACAGTATCCAATCACTAGTGCATCTAATATGCACTCCAAGTTGTTTAGAGAGAACAGAGAGGCTGGGGTCCTGATTAGCAGGGTCCCAGCCAGACTATAGCCAGAAACCAGTGTAAACATCAGAAAAAAAGTGGGGGCAACATAAGGTGCAGATCCTACTCTCCTACAATTAGCTCCTATAGAAGCTTTCTTGCAACTGGGGTGTGTGGCGAGCAGCAGAAAATAGTGGTCGCATGGATGGCATTCTCCGGGACCAGGGAATAAAATCCAGTTTTTTTATCCCAGTAATCCTGTGAGATTTTGACACCGGAACACCCTGGACTGCTATCAGGGGGTAGAGGCCGGGACTGGTGTGGACCCGGCACTTGAACGGATCTGACTCACAGACTGTAAGCCAAACGGTGGTGCTGGTGTGTCACCTGGAGCAGTACGGCCTAAGAGTCTGGACCCCCAGCGGTGAAGTAGGAGGCTGCTGAAGAGGATCGCGGTTGGCAGAATCGAAGATATTACCAGGCCCCCTGGCGCAGAACGTGATGGAACCGATTGTGTGTCTCTGAACAGAGTGGTCTGGACGCAGCCGTGTCTCACAGCACTGTGCCGGCCTAATGGAGTCAGCAGCGAGAGGCCCCGGTCGCGTGATTAAAAGACTGTGGTTGGTCTACGGATAGTGCCCCTCCTCTTACCTGCTACGCTACAGTACACTGTGGCGGACATCTTGTGCTGCACCTACGGTGCTGGTCGCTAGTTGAAGGCGCAACCTCCAGGAACACGGCATTGAAGCTGCAACAAATTACTATTGAGGCATACTAGACAGCCGCAGTGGAGAGGGAGGCCGTCACCTGCCTAACTATTCTGCAGGTGCTGCCGCACCTCGTGTGAGCCTTACTGGTCATTGTACCTGCAAGCGGATGCGGATACTTCCTTTCGTGACACTGCAGGAGCTACTTCAGTAAATTTTCAACCTCATGGTTGTGGTGTGGCACAGAGTGATATGACCCATCATAAAAGGTCAGTGATACCCGGTGGGGGGACCTTGCCCTGTCCCTGGTTTATCACCCAGCCCGGGTTTTAAAATATCGCCTGAGACATGGCTCGGGTTTCGGGATAACTTCCCTCCTCAGTAGAGAAAATAGTTAGGGGTGGAAGAGAGGGCCGCCAAGCAACCGTCAAGGGCCTCAGTGCCCACACAGGCATGCAGGTGCGTCGTCCAGGAGCTCGTCAGCTCAAAGCTCAAGGGAGCCATTTTTATATACAACCGCAATGGAGCGCTCACCGCTAGCTCCTCGCCAGGGCGATATTTTAAAACCCGGGACATGTATCGGGTCTGGAGATCATCAGTTCAACAAGTACTTACTTGCACCCACTGGGGTGAACCACTCAAGAACTCCATCAGAGATCATCAGTTCAACAAGTACTTACTTGCACCCACTGGGGTGAACCACTCAAGAACTTCATGTACCAGCTTCCCTTGGGGCGACCCGGAGGAGGAGCTAGCGGAGTGCAGTCCATTGCGGTTGTTTATAAAAATGGCTCCCTCGAGCTTTGAGCTGACGAGCTCCTGGACGACGCACCTGCGTGCCTGTGCGGGCACTGAGGCCCTTGACGGTTGCTTGGCGGCCCTCTCTTCCACCCCTGACTATTTTCTCTACTGAGGAGGGAAGTTATCCCGAAACCCGAGCCATGTCTCGGGCGATATTTTAAAACCCGGGACATGTATCGGGTCTAGAGATCATCAGTTCAACAAGTACTTACTTGCACCCACTGGGGTGAACCACTCAAGAACTCCATCAGAGATCATCAGTTCAACAAGTACTTACTTGCACCCACTGGGGTGAACCACTCAAGAACTTCATGTACCAGCTTCCCTTGGGGCGACCCGGAGGAGGAGCTAGCGGAGTGCGGTCCATTGCGGTTGTTTATAAATAGGGGATTGTGTTTAGATTCTGTACTGATTGTTCCCTTGGATCCGGTTGGCACTGTACTGTATCGTCATATGCTGGTAACTCACTCTCTTCCACTCGTTAAGAGCTCTTTGCCCACCCCTAAGGCGAAGGCACATCTTGTTTCACAGTACAAAATGTTCTTCTTTTGTTTATTGTTTGGTCAAACGACGAAGAATCGCTGGACCGAGTACTGTGGTATTGTTAGGTTTTTACGGTTTGGAGTGGTCATTTTCTATGATAACATTGAGGGTAAGCCTTCCTGTGGGTAGTATATTTACACTGTATTTCCTCAGTCTCCTTATGGCGACAGTAACTAAATCTTATACCTTTATCACCTGGAATGTCAAAGAATATTTGCAAAATTACACAGATGCAGCGCACAAAGAGTGTATCTTCAGGAAACCCACTTGATAACTAAAGAGGCCCTTAAATTGTGCAAACGTTGGAGAGGGCAACTGCATTGCACTTCCTACTCTGCATACTCACGAGGCGCAGCAGTGTTCATACGAGCAGGGGTCCTGTTTGCAGTGTTAGAATCCAAGATTGATACTCAGGGATGGTATGTACTGCCTAGGGCACACTTGATGGGAAACAGGTTGTCCTAGGGTGTATATACGCAACCAACACAGACCAAGATGACTTCCTAGCCCGCTTGTCGACTGAATTGTCAGATTGGTCACAATATCTCTGGCTCCTGGGAGATGATTTTAATGCTGTACTTGATACCGACTTGGACCACTCACCTCTCCCCTCTCCCAGGCACATCTATGATACATCAGGCCAAGGAATTACGCCGCTGGGTCACTGGGTGGGACCTGGCAGATATATGGCGAGATAATAATATTGGTCTGCGCGAATACTCTTTCTATTAATATCCCCATGCCCTGCACTCCCATTTGGATAGATTTCTCTGCACACACACCTTACTCTCCTCTGTAACTCACACTACATATCTTGGCAAAACTATATTGGACCACAACCCTCTTGAACTCACACTTACTTGGGGACGAGTCTCTCCTCCGATTCCAACATGGCCTTTACAGCCCCAACTACTTGAAGACTCTATATTCAGGGCCACCTTGGCCTTAACTATCACGGTCTACTTCTCCGAGAATACTGCCACAGCCTCCACACGTTTAATAGAATGGGAGACCTTTAAATTGGTGGTCCACGGAGTCTCAATGAGAGCAGTGGTGGGATCTAGGCAGGAGGTCATTCGAGACATTGCAGAGCTGTAGGGTAAACTGTGTCCTCTGGATGTAGTGGCCCAGAACAATGCAACAAAGGCAAAGGAGCTGTCCAAGGCTAGAATTCTATATGCCGAACTCCTGGAACGATTGCGACTAATTTATCAGAGGTCTTATATACAATGGACACACTCGGAAGCGGATTGATCAGGCATTATCCTGGCTCGATTAATTAGACCATCTCCTTCCCTTACACCTATTTTATCCCTTGCCACTCCTGGTCATGGATTGGTGACTACCCAGGTAGAGATTAACACAGCATTCCGTGATTATTATGCAGAGCTTATCTCTGCGCCTCTGGATCCTTCCCCAGAGGCGCTGACTAACTTCCTGGCTGCCGTGTCCTTACCAACTATCCCAGACACCGATGTAAAAGACCTAGCAGCCGCTATAACAAGAATGGAGATACAGGGAGCCATCAAAGAACTCTCTCGCACCAAAGTGCCGGGATCAGATGGTTTCCTCATAGAATTGTATTCTACCTTTGTGTCACAGTTAGCACCGCAGTTGGAAAAGCTCTATGGTGCGTTCCTCGAGGAGGGTGCACTGCCCCCCACCGTCAGGGAAGCGTTTATGACTTCTCTGTTGAAGCCAGATAAGCCGCCTACCGAACTATCCTCGTATAGACCTTTCTCGATTCTCAACACTGAGTACAAGATACACAGTAAAATCCTGGCCCGCTGCCTGCTTCTGTTGCTCCCTGGGCTGATTTATACAGATCAATGCGATTTAATACCCGACCATATTACTTCACTAAATATACATCGATGATTTTTGATAATGGACGCAGCCCGTGACCTTTACCCCTATGCCAGCTGCCTCTCATTGGACATCCGGCAAGCTTTCAACACTCTGGGATGCGATTATATGCTTGCAAAACTGCCGCAATATGGGATTCCTCCAGAATATTGTAAGTGGGTAGAATTATTATACACTTTCTCCACGGCCAGAGCCAAAACAGGTCAATATATTTCCCAACCCTACCAAATATTTAGTGGGACCCATCAGGGATGTCCCCTATCACAGCTCCTTTTTGTATTAGCTATAGAACCACTTGCCCGGCACCTCCCCCATATAAAGCCAACCACTGGGATCCCAGTAGCATGTGTTCACTCTGTTTCCTTGTACGCCGACGATATGCTCCTGTATCTCAAGGAACTCTGAGTAGATATGGATGGACTGGCCATGTTGCTCACAGGTTCGGTTCCTTATCAGGACTACAAATAAATAGAACTACAACTGAAAACAGAACCTGATTGATTTTGTTATTTAGTAATCCAAATCTATAAGGAAACACGGGATATCCTAGAAAGAAATCTTGTGCGTACGGTTAATTCCCTGAAGTCACAGGTAGCATTCTGGGTCAGGTTACCCATATCTACTGCAGGCCAGCTGGTGCTGGCAAAAATGGTGATGCTTCCAAAGTTGCTATACCATTTTGTAAATCTCCCACTGGTTGTCCCCGCTGGGGTATTTAAACATGCAAACTCCATACTGATAGATCTGATCGGGGGGGGGGGGGGTTACGTCACAGGATAAACCTGCCTAAACTGCAGCTGCCAACTTCTAGTGGGAGGATGGGTGCCCCAGATTTTAAAGCCTACTGTATAGCTGGGTGACTGCAATGGTTGTCATATTGGTTGGCAGGCCATAACTTGATTGAGATTGGGTATACAACCCTACAATTGCAGCAAGGGAAGCTGCATACATTATTATGCTCAGAGAGTCCTCGGTATCACACATAGGTTCACTGTTGTTATGAAATGCCATAAAATACTGGAGAATGGCCGTAAAGTACTCACATGTACACTATATGCACTGCATATATTCCACTCTGTGTTCTACCAATAGCTACGGGCACATTGACGACCCGCAGACTGGCTACTTGGGAGCAGGCCGGGGTGAGGTCGGTTAGATCCCTGTTTTTAGATGGAGTTCTTTTGGCCCATGCAGAGTTTGTAAAAATCCATGTGGTGCCCGATTCATTATTCCTAACTCACGCTAGTATTCGCCATTATGTTCGTAAACACTGGATGGAGGATAATAGGGAGCCTTTTATGCATGAATTACTTGAAGCGCTTTA
Source organism: Triturus cristatus (assembly GCF_964204655.1). Classification (NCBI taxonomy): domain Eukaryota; kingdom Metazoa; phylum Chordata; class Amphibia; order Caudata; family Salamandridae; genus Triturus; species Triturus cristatus. The sequence continues at coordinate 372,443,930 of NC_140588.1, forward strand.
CACAATGGGACATGGGAGCCATTTAGTACGCTGGCGTTATCGTGGTCTAAGAGACCACCTTGGTTTCTGTTCACCCCTGAAACTTAATTGGGAATCCGCTCTGGCAAGGGACCTGACCGATAAGGAGTGGGCCAATGTTCTAGAATACCCCAAATGGATTTCCCGTAATACCCGATTTAAATTCATACCGTTTTCAATATTACACAGGGCATATCTAACGCCATGCAAATTACATGGTATGTATCCTGCTGTCTCCTCGGAATGCCTGTTTTGTCACTCACCAAATGCGGAACTTATACATATGATTTGGTTATGCCCATCTCTAACAGGGTATTGTGGGGAAGACTCAGAGGGGCTCTCTCACCTGATGGGAGTACATGCCTGGCCATCGTTAGACTCCTGCATATTGGGTTTGTCCCCACAGGCCTAAAACGGCGATGGTGATGCAACGCTTTGTTGACCGCTCGTTACTTCTGGCAAAAAGATTAATAACACAACACTGGAAGTCGCACCGAGCTCCTATGGTGGGGTCCTGGGGAGAGTGCTGCACTGGGCCTCTGCGGAAGGCAAGGCACTGCTACGTAAGGAATATAGGGGGCTTCGCAAGAAACCAATTTCGTTGGATTGGGCTATACTACTGGGACAGTTCTGTATGTATATATATCTAAAGCATGAAGTGTATAATAGAGCACCCATTATTATATCCTAGATGGTACCTTTTCAGGCACAGAATCGCCTCGTATGCCACATGGGCCATTCACGTACCTCCTATTGATGGTAACTACAACTAGACCACCCAAACTTGTTCTGGAGGGATGGCTAGGATGTTTGTGGGGGGGAGGAGGGGTTTGTTTCTCTTACCTTTTGTAAGTTTATGCATACTTGCTTTTATTGGTTGTCTCATGCGTTGCTTCAGTGGACTCCTATTTTCCAGTACTATATACTAGCAATTTTTCATCTACCAACAAAACACGTCAACACATAAGTAATTTATCTTGTACCAGCACTAACAAAAAAGCTTAATAAAATGTGTTTTAAAAAAAAAAAACTTTCTTGCAATTAAAAGTAATTCAGATTTTTCCATACCTAGATGTCTGACTAATTTGCGGATCTTCTTTATTAAAGGCTCAAGATGACACAGCATGAGTTTGCACAACACTCCAAAATTTCAGTTTCCTTCTGAACTGGAAGAAATCAAAGCTATTACCAACCAAAGATTGACATTTCATACAAGCACACTACTGTATGGATTAGCGGAAGGTGTTCCTCCAGCGAGAGAGGACTTATTCCATAATCTTAACTAATGGCCTAATTTTAAATGAACTATGCTTTAGCAGAGGACTTCTTGAAGGTTCATGGGTTGGTTAAGCAAACAAATCAGTGGTACCTCAGGCATGATTCCACCTGAAACATCTGGTTCAATATTTGTTCCAACACTGGGCTACAAGCAGCCAGGATATGTCAAGATATGTCAAAATTAATTCTAATACTGGACAAACTAAAGGAGAAAACACTGCTGGATGTCTGAAGGGCACTTGTTCAAGGGGGCTACTTGACTGATTCCTGTACTTGTCTTAATAACTACAGATGCCAGTCACACAAGGGGCAACCATAGGGGACTCCAAGGTTCAATACAAATGGTAACAAAGGAACCCATCCAATTGTCAACCTGGAGAGTGCTGATGTTATTTTCTTTTGCACTACTGGAGTTTGCTCCCTTGATTCAGGGGAAAGATGTTCTGGTCAGGATGGACAATAAAGTGGTGAAAGCTCAAGTACATCACCAAGGGGGCTGCTCATGCTGTGGAAATGTACCCCTTTTTAGGGGTACACTGGTGCAGGGTCACCCTTTTGTCCACGGGTACAAAAACCAACAAAGTAGAGATCAGCACTGGAGTTGGGAATAAATAACAAGTTTATTAATCACTCATGAGTGGGACCTCATCCACACAGCACTCTCAAGTGATGCCTGAGTTAGTACACTGAAGTAACAGAACACAGGGCTTTTATACAGTTTTTCTGCAGTGTAAGCATGTGAACAGAAATAGGAAGGACAGGTTTTTGAAATAGTTTACAGCAAACAAGGGCAAATGAATAACCACTTGGTCAGCAAAATGTGGGAAGGAGCAGGAGTGCTTATGGCAGCAGAAATGATTGACAGTTAACAGGTGTACTAGCAGCTACAAACTCTCAGCACGTACATTGCTTTCAGCTGAGTCAGGAAGTCAACTAAAATAGATAGCACAGGCAGAAAAAGACGAGCAACAGAGGACGGGAGAATTACGAAGGAAAGGAAATGGACACCACAGCCAAAATGGCTGCAGCTTATACCAAGTAAAATATTACACGTTTTCCACAGACGGCCCTTTTGGCATAAGCTAAGACATTTTCTTATGCTTTAAAAGGGGTACGATAAATATCATGTATATCGATCAGCATCATATCAGTGACTTCTCGGTCTATTGCTAAACGGGCATTTACATTTTGGACATTTGTAAGAGCCTGATTTTCCTGCTGTTCAAAGCCACACCAACAAAGAAAAAGAGTCCCAAATTAAAGTCAACATATTGCTGTAATGCAGTGTTGGTTTGATCCACTTCACCATTATTTATAGTTCTTTTGAATCGGTTCAAGGAAATATCATTAAACAGTTTTTGATCTTTATGATAAGATCCAGGTGCTAGGAACATAGGAGGAAGCAAGAAGGACACGTAGCATGTTCCGGACCATCCAATTGGTAGATGATAGTAGCCTTTACTCCCACATATGAAATAAGTGTTGTGTGAGGATAGAAAACTGCTATTGTTCGTTCCAGTAATGTTCAATACAGTCACTTTTTCCCACTGGGATGCTACCAAAACTGCTCACACAAAGATTTGCTCGGGCTCTAGTAACAGCGATGACAAAAGGCCCGTTACCCTTGGCCGTTCGAGTGTTGGGGAAAACAAATCATGTGGAGGAATTTCCTCTGCAATACTCTTCCATTTCCCATACAGTTCCTTTGACTTGTGGGTCCCCTTTCTCGTCTGAGTAACAGACTTTGTTCATTAGAGGCATATAGAAGTTTGAACCAAGCTGGGCATAAGCCATTGTGAGAGAATGGCAGCAGTGACAACGGGATTCCTTTTATGTTCTGATGAGGAGGAATCTTGACACAAACCCAACAGTTAGTAGCATTGCTTAGCTGGTGTGTCTGATGCAACATTTGAAGAAATGAATTGTTTCTCAGATTTTGACGTTTTTCCCGTTCATGTTGCGGCAAATCAAAACGATGGTGCTCTTTTGCAGCAAGTGATGTAACAGTAATGTTAGGTAAGGAGGCTCCAGGCATTACTTCCTCCATCCACTACCCACATTACAGTAGCGATGATGGCAGCAGTAAAAGTCAGACCAAGGATGCAGATTGTACAGCCGTTGCACATTGTCGCAGCGATCTCCTTCTTCTGAGGCGAGCTCATTTTCATCGGCAAACAGCAAAATAGATGATGCCCTAAGGTCCTGGGCAGGCGTTGGTTTCTTCACTAACATTGAGACGAGTAGTCACTATTAAGCTACCCCCCTTTGTAGTGAGTCTTTAACCACCCATGACAGTGGCTCAAACAGTCTCTTTCTGCGCTGAAATGTCTTTCTTCCTGGATCAAAGCAGATATCTAGATGTACCATGGATCGTGTGGTCTGGGAAGACTTCCTCAGGTCCTTCAGGTGACGCAGCTCGCCCTCTCTCAGTGACCAAAATGTCGCGATGATCTGTCAGCATAGCAGGACTCATGAAGGAAGAGGTTCCCGCACCTTCTGATAAATAGAAGACAAGCTGTCAATTAACTGGGACAAATAGTCACTCATCAACATGGCTGGGGTACCTAATACTGGTTCAGAACAAAGGGCTTGGCGTAGCTGTTGGAAGGCGCTCTGGCACTCAGCAGTCCATGGGAGGGGCAAAAAAAGGCCAACCAAGGTTTAATAATGTGTGAAAGTATGCCTACAAAAAAAGGTGAGGCCAATCAGTGCATGAATATCCTTATGAGTGGGGGGGTACAGGAGTGTCTAGAATGGTCTGAATGCGCTTTGGTATGAGTGCACGTCCCCCCTTAGACAGGAGGTGACCTAAATAGTTAACCTGCTGTCTACAATATTGCAATTTCTTTCGCGAGAATTTGTGACGATGGGCGGCAAGAAATGATAGCAATAACAGTGTTCCTTCTTCACACTAGGTAAGGACGCCAGAGCGGCATCCTCATTGATAAGACAGAATCTCTCAACCATTGGATAATTGTTATTTAAAATAACACGCACACCTTCCGCAGAACAACGTGGCACGAAAATATTTAAGCATATCGATACCTACACTGTTGTCCGGCGTGTTAAGGGAAAGCAAAAATGGACATGCTGCAGTGAATTTATCAATCCTGAATTCAAGTGGCTGTGAAAGTGGGCTAGGTGTAGGTGTCCCATCGATTCCTATCGATTTTATCATTGTGCCAGACCAGTTTTTTAGACAGAGCACTACGGGTAGCCCCTGTGTCAAATAGAAACCGGTCAGTAGATCCCAAGACACTTGCATCAACATAAGGACCCATTTGATCTACTGGCACCTCATCCGGTCCCTTACCCCATCCTAGGGATCCCTGTGCATATGTAACGTCCTGAACGTCTCAGGATCGTTTAACAGACACGATAATGAGGACGCAACCACTTGTGAATGGTTAGTTATTTTAATGAAGGCAAAAATAATACAAAGAACAAACAAAGGTTATAGTCACTGGAATCCTCCAGGCTACGTACGTTACCAGCCCACAGCACGGATGGTCCTAACCGTCCTCTGCATATACGCCGATCCCGGCGTATGCCAACAGAGGGCAGAAATGAAATGGCCGAAAATGCCAATCGGTAGGCTGTGAGGGGCACGAAGAGTGTTGGGGAGAATCGAGGAGTCAGGGAAACACCCAGCCGGGGTCTCTACCTGAAGGGAGCAGCCGCTCAACCTCTTCCTCAGACTGCACCGGGACGCGGAGTCACCTCCTGGTGATGCGTCACCGATACCCCAATCTCAAGCAAAGAAGACTGAACCGAGAGCAGCCGCTCGATCGATCCTGTGGACTTCCGAGTCTGTAACGCGGCAAACACCTCCTGGTGTGCGTTACAGCTGGCAGTCCCTGTATCTCTGGTCGGGCTGGGAGTTACGACTCCAACCAGCAAAAGCGCCACTGCGCTTTGACTCAGCCGAGTCAAAAGGCGAAGCTCAATGGTTATCCGGTAGAGCTTCCGGGTCCTTCACAGGTGACGATGGGGCAAGACACGGCCCAGGGAGTAACGACTCGACCTACCTCCGTTCTTGCCTTACTGGAGCACCACTCCGGAACACTGCTCTTCACTAAGCAGGTACGTCGGTGTAAACACAATATCCGACAGCGTTGTACCTCCCGGTTCCTCCCTTTATAGGGCGTGTTTTCCTTGAGTTATGTAACAGCTCTCCTGTTTACATAAGGGCGTGTTTTCCTTGAGTTATGTAACAGCTCTCCTGTTTACATAAGGGCGTGTTTCCTTGAGTTATGTAACAGCTCTCCTGTTTACATAAGGGCGTGTTTTCCTTGAGTTATGTAACAGCTCTCCTGTTTACATAAGGGCGTGTTTCCTTGAGTTATGTAACAGCTCTCCTGTTTACATAAGGGCGTGTTTCCTTGAGTTATGCAACAGCTCTCCTGTTTACATAACCTCTCAACCGCTAAGCATCCTGGGAGATGTAGTCCGTTTTCGCTGGTTACCGTTTTCCTCCCTTCGCATGACAGGAATTCTTGACAGTACATCCCCCCTCTCAGCGGCTCCCCACGGGTCCAGCGCTGGCAGGAAAACGCAGATGGAACAAGGAGACCAAGCGCGGAGCATGAACCCCTTCAGCCGGTTCCCATGACTGCTCCTCCGGGCCAAAGCCTTTCCACGCAACCAGGTACCACAGCTTCCCCCTGCGACATTTGGACGCCCGTATGCCCGACACTTCATACTCCACCTCCGACTCCACGCATACCGGCCTAGGTGTCCCAGACGGCTTGGAGGGTGCTGGTTTGAGCAATGATACATGAAAGACAGGGTGTATCCGCAATGACTGGGGCAAGCACACCTTCACGTTCACAGGACCCATACACTTGGTAATTCGATAGGGGCCCATGTACTTGGGATGGAACCCACTGTTCTTTCGAAACCTCATGTTTCTTGTGGATATCCAGACGTAGTCTCCAGTGCGGTACAGTGGCCCGGGCCTTCTCTTCCTGTCTGCCGCAGCCTTGTATCTTCTCTTGGCCTCTATTAGGACAGCCCTTGAGCGCATCAACGTGTCTTTTATGTGTGCCACCCTGTCCGCTGTGGCGGGAATCCTGTCCTCTCTGAACGGATGTAGAAATGGCAAGAACCTGGGATGTTGGCCATAGTTGCTATAGAACGGAGATGACTGTGTGGAGCTGTGAGTGGCGTTGTTATAGGCGATCTCTGCAACCCATAGCAAGTCGACCCATTCTTCCCTGCCCTGGTCCACAAAACATCGCAGATACTGTTTGAGCGTTTGGTTCAGGCGCTCGGTTTGGCCGTCCGTTTGAGGGTGGTAGCTGGTGGACAGGGCGGTCTTAACATGCAGCGCAGTGCACCACGTCTTCCAGAATTGCGCAGTAAACTGCGACCCCCGGTCTGACACGATCACCCCAGGTAATCCATGCAGTCGTACCACGTTCTTTAGGAGTAGTGTCGCCAATTCCCCGGCCGTAGGGACTCTCTTGCAGGGGATGAAGTGCCCCATTTTCGTCAAGTAATCCACCACCACCAGTATTGCCGTCATCCCCTGGTCTACCGGTAGGCCCACCACGAAGTCCAGTGATATGCTATCCCATGGTCTATCCGGGGTCGGAAGTGGATGTAAGAGCCCTTGGGTTCGGCCATGGTCGGCCTTCATGGTAGCACACGTAGGACACTCCTGTCCCCACCTCCTGACATCCACTCTCATGGTTGGCCACCAGAAATGCCGTCCCATGCTAGCCACCGTTTTTTCAAAGCCCAAATGACCTGCGCATGGAGAGTCATGGCACCAGATGAATGCTTGTTTCCTTAGCCGAGGCGTGGGTATCAATAGGCACCTGCCCTTCAGGGGTATCCCGTCCTTCAGCTGCCATTCTCTGTGACTGAGGAGCCACCTCCGCCATGCGAATGACCTGATCCCTCTCTTTATTCCCCTCAGGAAAGTATCCGGTTGGATAACCCCCAATACCATCCTCGGGGAAATGATGGAATGCTCGGTCGCAGGCAATGGTTCCTTAACTGCAGATTGACGGGACAGGGCGTCCGCCTTCCGGTTTTCCGTCCCCGGCCGATATGTGATGCGGAAGTTGAACCCCGCAAAGAAGATCATCCACCGCAGCTGCCTGGGCGAAAGGTGTCTTGTGGCCGTCATGAACTGTAGGTTCCGATGGTCCGTGTACACCGATACCACATGTCTTGCCCCCATCAACCAATGCCTCCATTCGGTGAAGGCGTCCTTGATTGCGAGAAGCTCCTTCTCCGCAATATGGTAGTTGCGTTCGGCGTCGTTGAGTTTGCGGGACATGTACGCAACGGGATGAAGCACCCCTGTGTCGTGGTTGCGTTGGGACAAGATAGCCCCCAGCGCCACATCCGATGCGTCCGCTTCCACCACGTAGGGGAGATCCGGATCGGGGTGAGCCAACACCGGCGCCTTACCAAAGGCGCTTTTCAGGGCCTCAAAGGCTTTGTTCGCTTCAGGGGACCAGACAAACTCCTTGGACTTCCTCAGTAGCTGTGTGATTGGGGCCACCAATCCTGAAAATCCATCTATAAACCGCCTGTAAAAGTTGGCGAAGCCAATGAAACTTTGGACGTCCTTCACGCTTTGGGGCACCGGCCATTCTTTCACCGCCTTAATCTTTCGTTCTGCCATCTCCTGTCCCTCTGGACTCAGCATCACTCCGAGGAATTCCACGGATGTGACGTGGAAGTCACACTTGCTGAGTTTACAAAACAGCATGTTTTCCCGCAGCTTTTGGAGCGCAGCTTTGATGTGGTGTACGTGCTCCTCCACACTGGACGAATAGATGAGGATGTCGTCGATATATACGACCACGTAGATATCCAACTCCTCTCTAAATACCTCATTCAAAAAGTACTGAAAGGCTGCCGGGGCGTTGCACAGACCGAACGGCATGACGAGGTACTCAAAAAGGCCGAACCTGGTCTTAAAGGCGGTCTTCCACTCGTCTCCGTCCCTCATGCGCACCAGATGGTATGCCCCTTTCAAATCCAACTTGGTGTAGATACGAGCTTTCTTGACCTGTTCCAGAAGTACACTGATGAGAGGCAAGGGGTACCGATTTTTTATGGTTATCGCATTCAATGCCCTAAAGTCCACACAGGCTCTCAGCTCCCCATTAGCCTTCGGGATGAAGAAGAGTGGCGAGGCGGCCGGAGACTTGGACGGGCGGATGAATCCTAGCTTGAGGAGTTTATCCAGGTACCCCCGGAGATGCACGTTTTCAGGCTCCGTCAGGGCATACAGCCTGCCGCTGGGAACGCTGGCCCCTGGCACCAGGTCGATCTGGCAGTCAAACTGTCTATGTGGTGGTAGCACTTCCGCCTTCACCTCATCAAATACATCCTCAAAACTGTGATAAGCCTGGGGGAGAGCCACATCTTTTTCTGCCGCTGTAGCCACCGTCTGACTCCCGCTCTCGTCTGCGTCAAGGGATTCCGTTTTTATTCCACAATGCAGGATGCAATACGGTGACGTCATTTCGATGCGATGTGTTGGCCAATCCACAAAGGGGTTGTGTTTCTGTAGCCACGGCAATCCCAATATGACGCCATATTGTGGCGCTCGGATGATGTTAAAATCGATTTGTTCCAAATGGTTCCTCCCATATCTCATCGGAAGGACCCCCGTGTGCTGCCCGATGGGCCCCGTCACCAATCGCCTTCCGTCTACAGCATAGACGTCTTCGGGTACAGCTTTGGGAAGAAGCACTAGCCCTAGCCTGCATGCCTCGTTGTGGTCCATAAACATGCCAGTGGCCCCTGAATCCACCATGGCCACAACGGGTATCCACTGGTCATGCACTCCCACGTGCACCGTGAGAAACAGGTGTCGTTGTCCCTTAGTGACCGAGTTGGAAAGTGAAGGGATGGATGAGTGACTCCGAGATGCCCCTTCTTTGGTCTGGGAGTCCTCTAGTTTTCCGCCGGTACGTCCACCACGGCTGTTACCGACCGGTTAGCCCGATAACGTGACGTCTTCGGTTTGGCAGGGCATTCACGTACGTAGTGGCCTTTTTTGCCACAATATAGGCACAATCCTTGTTTACGGCGTGATTCTTTCTCCATGGCTGTGAGGCTCGCTCGTATTGCGCTGATGTCCATGGGTTCTCCCTTGGATGCGGTGGAAGTTTCAGGACTTCCCACTGTCACATAGGATGGAAGGGGTTTTCCTTTTCTCCCATGATCCCCCTTTCTTTCACTTAGCCTATGTTCCAGCCGTAATACCAGGTTGATAAGGCCCTCACATGTCTTGGGTTGAGGGTCAATATGAGCCACGGCGTCCTTGAGCTCATCGCACAGCCCGTGATGGAAGAGCGCCGTCTGTTTAGCAACAGGCCACTTGGTTTCCGCAACCAGCCTTCGGAACGCGTTGAGATACTGCACCAGGTCGTTGGATCCTTGTCTCAACTCAAGCAGTTCACGGTCCGCCGTGTACGAGTCAGCCCTTCTGTCGAATACCTTCAGGAATTCCTCGCGAAAAGCACCCCAATCACATAAGATGGGGTCGTCCCTGCTCACCAGAGGTACGGCCCATTGTGCCGCGTTTCCAGCCAAATAGGATATAAGGAAAGCCACACGAGCCTGACTCGTGGGGAACGCCCTTGGTTTGCACGATAAATGTAGCGCCACTTGTGTGAGGAATACCTGCACTGTGTTAGGATCCCCACTGTACCTCTCTGGTGTTGCCAAGGGGACGGCTACCGGCATTTCCACTACTACCGCAGGGGTCTGGTTCGTGAGGGAAGTGCTGGGCGTGAGCGGGTCCAATTGGATAGCATCCAGTCTGGCTTTTACATCGGCTGTTTCTTGCCTGGAGGCAGCCAATTCAACCTGCACGGTCGCTAAAGCAGCCAGCACATCATCAAGTGTTGCCATGTCTGTTATCGACCGGGAGACAGTTAGTGTTATTAAGGTCGGATATTTTGTAACGTCCTGAACGTCTCAGGATCGTTTAACAGACACGATAATGAGGACGCAACCACTTGTGAATGGTTAGTTATTTTAATGAAGGCAAAAATAATACAAAGAACAAACAAAGGTTATAGTCACTGGAATCCTCCAGGCTACGTACGTTACCAGCCCACAGCACGGATGGTCCTAACCGTCCTCTGCATATACGCCGATCCCGGCGTATGCCAACAGAGGGCAGAAATGAAATGGCCGAAAATGCCAATCGGTAGGCTGTGAGGGGCACGAAGAGTGTTGGGGAGAATCGAGGAGTCAGGGAAACACCCAGCCGGGGTCTCTACCTGAAGGGAGCAGCCGCTCAACCTCTTCCTCAGACTGCACCGGGACGCGGAGTCACCTCCTGGTGATGCGTCACCGATACCCCAATCTCAAGCAAAGAAGACTGAACCGAGAGCAGCCGCTCGATCGATCCTGTGGACTTCCGAGTCTGTAACGCGGCAAACACCTCCTGGTGTGCGTTACAGCTGGCAGTCCCTGTATCTCTGGTCGGGCTGGGAGTTACGACTCCAACCAGCAAAAGCGCCACTGCGCTTTGACTCAGCCGAGTCAAAAGGCGAAGCTCAATGGTTATCCGGTAGAGCTTCCGGGTCCTTCACAGGTGACGATGGGGCAAGACACGGCCCAGGGAGTAACGACTCGACCTACCTCCGTTCTTGCCTTACTGGAGCACCACTCCGGAACACTGCTCTTCACTAAGCAGGTACGTCGGTGTAAACACAATATCCGACAGCGTTGTACCTCCCGGTTCCTCCCTTTATAGGGCGTGTTTTCCTTGAGTTATGTAACAGCTCTCCTGTTTACATAAGGGCGTGTTTTCCTTGAGTTATGTAACAGCTCTCCTGTTTACATAAGGGCGTGTTTCCTTGAGTTATGTAACAGCTCTCCTGTTTACATAAGGGCGTGTTTTCCTTGAGTTATGTAACAGCTCTCCTGTTTACATAAGGGCGTGTTTCCTTGAGTTATGTAACAGCTCTCCTGTTTACATAAGGGCGTGTTTCCTTGAGTTATGTAACAGCTCTCCTGTTTACATAACCTCTCAACCGCTAAGCATCCTGGGAGATGTAGTCCGTTTTCGCTGGTTACCGTTTTCCTCCCTTCGCATGACAGGAATTCTTGACAGCATAATCGGAATCTGCAAGAGCATCAGCAGAATAATCAGACATTTGATATTGATTTTGTCTATCAAAAGGATTAGAGTAATTTGGTCCTTGTTCAACTGCCTCAAACCTGGGACGAACTCCTGTACCTCCCCTGTTTCCTGAATTGCCTGGGCGTCCTCTTATACTACTCCTTCCAAGCTGGTACTGCTGACCTCTCAAAAGGGGGCACTCAGAACGCCAATGCCCAGTCTCTTTACAATAAGCACACTGATCAGGGGACAAATTTGCTCAAGCGAGAGGGGGTGCTCCAGGTGTATATATTACACGTCCGCCTCTTCCACCTCCCCTAAACGGTGGACAATATACTTGAGCCAACATAACTTTTGTCTTTAATTCTTTAACCTTCTTATCCTCCCTGCCTTTTGCTTCCTGTTCCTGTCGCTCATGATATTGGGCCATGGTCAAAAGGGAAACTGGGGAAGACGTAGTCCAAGAACTCTCGCTGGCCTTTAAGCGACTAGCTATTTCCGGTAACATATTAGCGACAAATTTATCAACAAACAAATGTTTACCCGTGTCATCGGCCAATGACTGACCACTCCTCAAACCTTAAAAAGAAGTCAGAAAACGAACTCATCCTTTTTCTATTTACAGGATGCTAACATAGTCCAATCTATTTTCTTAGGGGGTATGAGAGTCTTTCACTTAGTCACAATAGCTTTAGGAAGATCTAATATCTCATTCTGAGGTGTCTGCGCAAGCTCCCTTTCCGCATCTATTTGTTCTAAATGTTCCCAGGTATCACCATATGCTACATTATCATCTATTTTACATATTGTTCTCCTCATATCAAGAGGCAAAATAAGCCCAAAGAACATATCAATATCTGGCAAGGTTCTAGTGCAGGAGCTAATGGCTCCTTCCACCTCCTCATAGAAGGCGGCAGGATCTTTTCGGGGGTCGGGCAAAGCAGCTTTAAGAGCCATGACATAGGCTCTACTCCAAGGAGTGTAAACCCAATTATATATAAAATATCCCTTTGCATCATTTGAAGTTTTATCATCATTTTCTCCCGCACCCTTAGGAGGAACATACAGGGGTGCAGCTTCATGCATAGGTTTGATTGTAGACTCACTACTACTAGGTTTATTCACATCCACCAAAGCATCTACTTTTTTTGCCTGAGATTGAACTGCTTCTGCAACTTTATCGCAGTGTCATCTCGTAATTTGACCACCCGTCTAATCATATCAGGTAGGTTTGGAAAAAGGAAAGTCCTCCTTATCAAAAACCTCATCCTCAGGGGCACTTAGGGCCTCATGTAGGTAGCTAAATACCGGTCGGTAACGGCCGAAATTCGGTAAATATCCCGTTACCGACCGGTATTCAGGCATTTGAGATGTAGGAGGCATGATTTAAGGATTCGGTAATTTACCGAATCGGTAAGGGATCGGTAAAATACTGAATCGGTAAAATACAGATTCGGTAAATTACCGAATCCTTAAATCATATGTAGGGAGCACTCAAGTGAGTGAATTTCAGTAGTAAGGATTCGGTATTTAACACCAACTACAGGTTGATGTTAAATAATACCTTTCAAAAAGCTAAATTTGGCTGCTTTAAAAGTGCCATGTGGCAGACATACATGCCCTTAGGGCATGTATGTGCGCCACATGTGCACACATGCATGAATCAGGGGTGCAACAGGGTGTCAATGTGACACCCTGCCACCCATGAATGCTTCCCCTATTACCGATTCGTTATTTACCGAATCGGTAATAGTAAATGGCTTCCCATTCATTCCTATGGGCCTCCAGGCCCATAGGAATGAATGGGAAGGGATGCATTATTACCGATTCGGTAAATACCGATTCATAAATACCGATATTTACCGAATCGGTAATAATTACCGACTGTTTACCTACATACTATTTACCGATTCATAAATACCGAATCGGTAAAATTCGGTATTTATGAATCGGTAAATAGTATGTTACCTACATATGGCCCTTAGAGTGGGGAATTTATACGGGGTGGGGGTTGATCTAATAGGATGCAGTCATCTGAGGTTTATTAAGTATGGGATAAATAGGGCGCCTAATATGGTACTAGCCCTTTACCTCTAATCGACGTTCCCGATCTTCTTTTTCTATATTTTCCTTCTTTTCTTTATTATTTTTTTAATTCTAGTGCTTTTTTGATATATCGTTTTTCGTTTTTCTTTTTCTGCTATAACTTCTGCTCTCTTCACTCTCTCTCGTACTTCTTTCTCCCACATATGCACACAATCAAACATATCCTGTCTATTTTTTCTTTCAAATAAATACTACCCTACATATTGAACCTTTTTAAAATCAAATGACCCATTCATAGGCCATTGTAGATCAGAATCTTTCTTTGTGTATTTGTTCCACAGTGTACTGTACATTATGGAAGAAATACCATATTTGACATATATGTCTTTATTAGGTGTCCCCTCTGGGGGAGCCAGCTGACTTTTTTCTAAGCTTTGTTTGGTACCACTAGAGCAGCAACACCACCTACAGAGTGTGCTGAGAACAGGCATGCTTCATCAAAAATGTGTAAAATATTATCACAAATTCAAACAAAAAGCCCAGGCTTAACAAATCAAGAGTGCCGCTTTAGCGACCTTACCAGACAGAAGCCTCCAACTCTCACCTGCTGATCTCTGATCGACCTAATGGTCACTACAAAAGTGCGCCAAAGAAAACCCCAGTTGAGACCGGCTACCACCTGGAGGGTCAAATCGGCAAAACCGGAAAAGTGACGTTGGCCTGCAAAGACAAAGGTCTCCTCGTGCAGTGCGCTTCTTCAGCAAAATTACAATCCTCCGTCAAGACCACTCCTTTGGATGGCTGCGTCTCCAATGGGGTCCCACGACGGGCGCCAACTGTGTAAATGTACCCCTTTTTAGGGGTACACTGGTGCAGGGTCACCCTTTGGTCCACGGGTTCAAAAACCAACAAAGTAGAGATCAACACTGGAGTTGGGAATAAATAACAAGTTTATTAATCACTCATGAGTTGGACCCGTCCACACAGCACTCTCAGGTGCTGGCTGAGGTAGTACACTGAAGTCACAGAACACAGGGTTTTATACAGTTTTTCTGCAGTGTAAGCATGTGAACAGAAATAGGAAGGACAAGTTTTTGAAATAGTTTTAAGCAAACAAGGGCAGATGAATAACCAGTAGGTCAGCAAAGTGGGAGGGGGAGCAGGAGTGCTTATGGCAGCAGAAATGATTGACAGTTAACAGGTGTACAGGCAGCTACAAACTCTCAGCACGTACATTGCTTTTAGCTGAGTCAGGAAGTCAACTAAAATAGATAGCACAGGCAGAAAAAGATGAGCAACAGAGGACGGGAGAATTACGATGGAAAGGAAATGGACACCACAGCCAAAATGGCTGCAGCTTATGCCAAGTAAAATATTACACGTGTTCCACAATGCTATGGACGTTTAGGCAAAAAAACATCTGAACTCTCTATCAACTTCCACGAGGGAGAGAATTTGATTGCGTAGATAGTATATGGAGGGAATTACCCTCCTCCACAGAACTCCATCTCCATTTAGATGTATTTGAAGTAAGTATGAAATATATATAGGGAAAGCATGGTTCGACCCATTTGCATTGAAAAACAATGCACAGTTGCTGGTCGTCTGCTCAAGGATATCTCACCCATAAAGAAGGGGTGAGAGGCTAAACTGCTCTACTCCAGCCTCCCTAACCACAGACTAATACACACAAAG
Organism: Triturus cristatus; assembly: GCF_964204655.1. NCBI lineage: Eukaryota > Metazoa > Chordata > Amphibia > Caudata > Salamandridae > Triturus > Triturus cristatus. The sequence goes on from NC_140588.1 coordinate 372,459,075, forward strand.
AGGAGTAGAGAGCAATGAACTCGGTAGTGGAACGTGCAAAGTGCGAAAATACTGCCCTCACTCACAAAGATGTGACATGCTTCATCATTGGGCTTGCTTCGGTACACCCCTGCGCAGACCTACGCCTGGGGTGGAGCAAAAGGGAGGGGAAGGCAATACAAAACAGGTAAAATATACAAATATTGCTTTGCCAAAGTATAATGGGATCACTATGCAAAACTTTATTCCTGGACCCTCCGGCCAGGGCTAACAAAGTGAAGGATGGTGGTGACAGGAAAGAATTAGGAATTCCTACACCCCTCCTTACTGCCAAATCGTCGACACGTTTCTGCCATGTTCGTGGTGCCCGTAGTGTAGGGTCACGCCGGCATTCTTCAGGACCTTTCCAATCCCAGTAGTGTCTGCTCAAGCACCCAATGTGCAGAAGAAGTTTGAGCAGTGAATGAATTATCAATCAGGTGGCCAGAAAATCTGTATGCATTTCCTCGATTTTCCCTCCTCCTGAGGGTGTTCAATATCATAGGGAGGGACAGAGTATAAGTTATTCTGATAGCAGGTTTCCGAGACTTTAAAAAGAACCTTCAATAAAACTGCATATCTTTCCCTGCACTCTTCCTCATCCACAGTAATCTTATCAAGCATTGGTCTGCATACAATTAGGAGTTTGGAGATTGAGGGTTAGCTTTACAGCAACTTTATTATTCTGACCCAGCAGTGTCCAGTATGCAGGAAAGTAGATGTCCCACTAATATGCTATAATATTGTAGCAGTGTAAGGAGTCAACACACAATAGTTAGTCTCGTGGTGTATATGGATTTATTCGGTTCAGGATGATAAGTACCCCCCATCTTTTTGGCTTCTTATGCTGTTGATGTTCCTCTCAAACTCTGCGTGCTTGTTTCTAATTCGTTGGCCTCTTCTGGCTTTGGTTCGTTATTTCTGTTGATCGCGCAATACACCAACTCATATGATTCTCACGGCAAACACTTCTGGTTCTCCTCGCACTCCTTTTGACCTCCCGAGGGGTGTGGCCACTCATCCACGCCCTTTCCGGGAAATGCTGGAGTGCTATTGGTCTCCAGGAGCTGGTCGAGTGTGTCGGCCATGGTGGGTTTTTGTTCCTCCTTACACATATAATAGACACTGGAAAACAATTTCAGATTGTTGATTAACTTTTAGGAGTAGAACCAATTCTGGTGACTCTTTTAAATTATTTTGTTTATAAATTGGGTTTTATTAAAGATGTTGTTTTTGAAAACCTGTTAATTTCCATGCTAAAAGCCCAACTGGCAGCCATCAAAGCAGCTAGACAACATGTGAAATCTTGATCTGGCTTGAAAGAACTGGCAAGTCACTTCTTACACCGTTTTACTTCAAAACACCCAGTAATTTTGGACCCTTTGCCATCATGGGACCTAACTTTTAGTACTAAACAGCCTTCAAACTGTTCCTTTAGAGTGATGAAAATAGGCCCATTTTCTTTTCTGACTGCTAAAATTGCTTTTCTATTGGCGGTTAAATTAGCTCAATGTCTAGGGGAAATGAGTCCATTGGTAATGAACAACACCGACATCAAAATATTGCTTGCAGAGTGGTAATTAGTCCAGGACAAGATTGTATTCCAAAGATTCACTCTCAGTTTCATTCAAAACAGGAAATTATCCCTCAAGTCTTTTTTTCAGAACGCTTCTACTGAAGAAGAGTAGCTAACAAAAGCAAACAATCAAGTGTATAAGGATGTTCTACAAGAGAGGCGGATGATTTTTGGGTGCAGTTTAAAGGAGTCAATCTGTTAGAAATCTGTAGAACTTTTATCTGAAATTTACCAAACACATTTCTAAAAAATAATTTAGTAGATATGGTTACACAAAAACAAACACTCTTCCAGAAAATGTTTTGGTGATTGTATCTGTTGATATTTAAAATATATTTTTCTTTGAAAGAGAAGAAAATAGACCTTAAATACGTATTTGTTTCAGCATCTGAATAATATAATTCTTGAGTATAACATTTTACATCAAAATGAAACTTTGTATATCGTCACTTCAAAAGTACTGTAATGAGGAAGATGGAGTTGACAGGTAATGCTTTTGTTACGTATCTGTAATATTAATTGCTCCTGATCCAAATCTTACTCGTCACAGTTCAAAATCCCACCTCTCCAGCACTCGAACAGTTAGTTATCCGAAGCGTAGTATTCCAAGCAGTGTCAGGGATCCATATTACAGGATGAAAGAGTGTGCATTTTTTTTTTTTTTAAACTTGTTTTTATTGTATTTATTAGCAGCAGCACAATACAGTAATCAGGCACATAATTTTCCACAATGTAGAGCAACGCAGTAGCCCCTGAATGCGGCAAGATGGCAGAAAACAATTCAACAATGGTACATTTCCTCAACATCCACCATCCCACTCCCCCACCCCCGGGCCCCCCCATCCTAGTCTGTGTCTGAGGCATCATCTTCAGTGTCTGAGGGCGGGTCACAGATGTCACCCCTATAGGAGTTCCATGCTCCCCATACTTTACTCCATTTGCCAGGACAGCCCCGTCTAATAAAGGCCGACTTCTCTGCAAAGATGGCTTCGTCCATGTCCGTGCCCCAGGCAGTGAGGCGCGGCAGCTCCCCTGTCCCCCATTTTTGAGCTATGTTGCTTTTAGCTATCATAAATCCTAACGTGGCCCAGCCCTGCGCGAGAGGTCGTTAGGCTCCCAGATATTCAGCAGGCAGCGTCTGGGTTCTGGCACCAGCGTGACTCCCCCCGACTGTGACAGCATGTTCATCACCCCCCGCCAATACTCCTGAAGCACGGGGCAGTCCCATATGGTATGGAAGAAGCCTCCCACCTCCCCGCAACCACGCAGGCAGAAAGGATGTGTCGCGCTGCCGATTTTATGCAATGTGCGCCTGGTGTAATAGGAGCGGTGGAAGATGCGGAGCTGCACCAGCCTGAGCCTCGACGGTATACCCGCCTCCCGTGGCGAGGCCAGCGCCTCTCGCCACTCCGGTTCGTCAAATTCCCCCAGATCACGGGACCATTTCTCACGGTGAGGGCCCATTGGGTCCGGCAGGTTGTTAATCAGCTTACGGTATGTAAACGATGTGGCCCTTTTCGGCATAAAATCCGTTAATAACCGGTCCTCCAAGGGCGATGCCTCTGGTACCGCCACACCCGGTGTTAGCCGTGCCAGCAAGGCGTGTTTAATTTGCGTGTAGCGGAACCATTCGGAGGGCGCCAGTTCATATTGCTGTTGGAGACGGTCGAATGTGATAACGTCATTCCCATGCCACATGTCGCCAATCGTAGAGATCCCTATAGCGTCCCACTTGTCAAATCCCCTGCTGTGCCGGAGCCTCCCAAGCTGCCTGGTGTCCCACAGCGGTGTGAGCTTAGTCAGCACCCCGCGCCACCCTAATCTGGCCTGCGCTGCATGCCATATGGCCACCGTTTGTCTGAGAGGACCGAAGAAAGCCGGAGTCAGCCCACCACCATACAGGGTCGCCAACACACCTCGCTCCCCCATTATGTCCCTATCTGCTCTGAATGCCGGGTCCGTATGCGGGACATGAAGCCATTGGTTAATTACTTTGAGCTGCGCCGCCCAGTAGTAGAGCTGAATGTCGGGAAGCGCTATCCCCCCGTCGTACCAGCCGCGAGTCAATTTTGACTGCGCTATGCGCGGCGGTCTGCCACCCCACAGAAGGGTAGTCACCTGCGCTGCTATCGCGCGGAAGTAGTCTGGCGGGACGCGATACGGTGTGTTCTCCAGCACGTAGACGAACCGGGGAAGAGCCATCATTTTAAAGAGGGCCGCCTTCCCCAGCAACGCAAGCGGTAGCGTACCCCAGTGGCGCACATTGCGCCGGAGACGGTCCAATGGGGGGTGCAGATTTAGTTGTATGAAGTCCGTGGGGTTGGCCGTGAGTGTGCATTTTTAAGTAAACTTTTAAAAGGGACTAAGGATAGGAAAATGGTTTGCCTGTCTCAGGAGCGAAAGTCCCTCACTTTGTGAGTACTGTTATAAGAAGAACATGGATCGTGAGTAATTATGCCTTGCTTTATTGTCCTCATTCCAAAGAACTCTGACAACTGCAAGGACAGAAGTATTCACATGGCAAAAAAAAAGCACTACCGCTCAGCTCCCTTTTTATTTTGCTTTTCCATAGTGGACCCTTCAATCTGTAAATCCACTGGATATGCTGAATGTATAACTGGCAATAAAAGCAGAACATTAAGTCTTTGCTGGTAGACTCTTATTATTAGGTGTCACTAAATGTTTCCCTCTTTTTCAATGCATATCTTTTGCTAAAGGCAATACACAAAAGCTCCTTTCTCAAACTTTATATTATATACATTACCGATACTAATACCTTTTCAAAATGTGTCACAAATCTAGGACATTGCTTTTAGGATGTGCTCTAAATACCGACTATAGTTAGTAATCTAAGGAAAAATACCTGAATCTCAGACTGCACAATTAGCAGCTCAAAGGGCAGTCTAGAGGCATCAGCTCCTGTGAGCATCCTCTCAAAGATGTGGTAACTGCAAACCGTGAAACCTCAATGAAAAGCTATCCAGGAGGAAATATGCGAAGGCACCATCCGGACTCGGGCACGCCGCAGTTATGCCGGTCCCCTTGGAGACAAAGGAGTGGGGAAGGCGTCGCGCACAGGGTGACGCTGCTGAGGCCCTCCTTGCCTCTTGCCCTGATTGGACGTAATGGGATTTTAACCGGGAAGCACTCAAGTGCTTACGGGGGACAAAGGCGGGGCTAGGCGGGAAGCCGGATGCAGCCGGCTTCCCATCCTCAGGGAGGGTGGTGCGGGGCGTTAAAAGGGGCTGTGAAGACGCGGGACGGTCTTTTGCTTAGCCGCTCCACAGCCAGATCCCCGACACAAGGCCAGTCTACAGGACGGAGACTCTCTTTGCGGTTTTACCCACCCACCATCCCCTGAGGCAGCAGGTTCTGATATGTACAATGTTTCTAGTTCTTGTATGTTGTTACAAATGGTTCAAGCTGTTTTTCTTTCCAAATGTCGGTTAGGTAGTGTGGTAAGTAATTTTTCTTTGCAGGGCGGATGCAGGGTGGCATCATTGTCGTATTTTATGTGAATTGTAAAGTACCCCTGGTCTGGCGGTAAGGTCATGATTGGTGGACTTTTTTTACGGTCCTTAGTTGGCATCACCATTGTCAAATGAGGACGCCTGTGGAGGGGGACAGTTGGTCTCTCATGAAACTCCGGGCGCAGTTACAGCCGGTAGGCTGGAAGGGTGCAGGGAGGGGAAGTTCCGCTTCCGGTAGGCTTTTAGGCCAACACCGCACAAGCGCATTGGCGCAAAAACTTGGCATAACAGCACAGCCCCTTGGAGATAATATTGAGGGCGTAGGGGGTGCCCGAGGGAGATAACCTTCTGGGGAAATGGGTCTCCTGAGCAAGGTCACTCGGGTAGAAGGGTGGGACCTAGCATTTTCTTGGACCACTCAAAATGAGCACAGCAGCAGCAATAAATCATTGTCCAGTCAAATACTCACTTTTATGAAACAAAGAGAAGTAGTTTATTTGTACCTCTCTCAACATAAAGAAAAAATATGATATTCACAAACAACTACACAATTTACCTGATGTCAGGGCTCTAGTATTTTTTTAGGTGGTCTTCCGGGACCCACTGCCTCCTTTCTCATAGCGATAATGGTTATTCTTCATTCCCTATAGGCAACACGCAGGGCAAGCCCCACTAGTAGTTTGAGTCTCAATAGTCCACTCTGACTCAATTTTAAAGTCAACAATGTTCCTGTGCTGCAGCGCTAACTAGCAAGCAAGTTCCCACCGGGACCAACAGACCCGAAATCAGTTTTACCCGCAGCTGCAGGCTGGAAGCGTCCGAGTTCCTGAGCCATCCCTGTCCGTAGGCGCTTAGAGCGCCAGCAGATGAATCACACGAGTTTTACAGCACACTTCCATGCGGGCTGCAATCAGCAGGTGCAGAGATCCTCACACACACTCGCACCATTGAAGCGACTTCAGGTTCTCTGCATCTCCTTGCAGGGTAAGGGCATAATCTGCTCCACTGTGGGGGTGATGCAACAATCCTGAAGCAAGTACCTTGCCTTGGTGACGGGGAATGGGTGCCTCAGTTCTCCGGCAGGGGTGTGTAGATCAGGTTGCACACCTTGTTGCACCCAGTGACCCCCTCTAGCAGACGGGGCCACCATATCCCTTCAGTACCTGGGCTCCTGCTCAATTGCGACAGTGAAGTCCTCAGCGGTGGACCCTACTGGCCTACGAGGTAGCAGCTCACCACTGCACAAGGGCTACAGCCAGTGGCGGCTCGCCGAGGGAGTGCTGCGGGTCGAGGCAGGGGCAAGGTGGGGGGGTAGTGGACTCAGACATACGACGGACAGAACTCAGAGTAAGCCTTACTCTGTTAGCGTTACTCAGTTCTGTCCGTCGTTTGTCACACTACCCCCCCACCATGCCCCTCCACCGCCCCGTAGCACTCCCTCGGCGAGCCACCACTGGCTACAGCCCTCACAGCAATCTTCTTGTGGCTGCCCCTCCTGGCCTACGGGTTTGCCAGCTCCTCACTATGAATGGGCTCTGAAATGATCAGCACTGCGATGCACACAGCTCAATTCACGCAGTCCTCCTCAGACATACGATGGTTGCCAGTTTTCTCTGACACATAGGCAATGGCCTAATGTGTGCAGCAGCTGTCTCCTTGAAACGGGAGTCCACTCGACAGGGCTCCTGACTGGACCTTAATCCCTCCAGAGCTCTCTTCTTCCTCACATGGCACGCTGGTTATGGCAAGCAGCAGGAGCTGGTGCTCCAGATTCTAAGGCAGGTGGTCTTGGATTTTCTGGGTGATGTTCCCTCACCCAGTAGGGAGACATGTAAGCCTTGGCCCCCAGTCCTGGTCACAGGCAGAAGTCTTGCAGAGCTTCCCCTCCTCACATAGCCCGTCTGGCTGCTTGGCAGATTAATTTTTAGAGTCTCAAATGGCCCTTCTTGAAGTCCATTTTCAGACACCAATGGTGAATCAGAGTCTGAGTCTTTGAAGTTTATGTTCAGGGGTCTACTTCTTTTGAAGTTCACACCCCTCTGCCCTCTCTTCCTCTGTCCCTCTGTCAGAGCAAGAGCAGCTCCAGAGCTGATAGGCCCACAACACAGTCCATGAGAATGACTAGAGTTCACACCTCGATGTCAGCCACAGTGATGCATGTATCAAAAGGTAAGCCCAGGGCCCCAGTCCTAATTTGTATGATAAGCCCATTCTGAGATGTGCCAAGGCCCCTTCCTTGTGACCTCTTACTGAATCAAACAGCACCCTTTTGAGTGTAGAGGGGAAGCCTGGCTCACCCTCTCCAGTGTGTGTCCCACCCAGCTTACAGGAATGCTGCAATACACAAAGCTGTCTGGCAGGATTCCTCTACCTCCTCTCCATATTTCACCATGCAGGCCTGGGTCTCCCAAAATAGAACACAGGGCCCTCAATGTATTGTACCATTCATAAGCACACATACACACAATGCACAGCACTGTATCCTTCATATACTCTACCGCTCATAGGCACACATACACGCAGCACATACATTTAACATGTTCCCACTGTACAGGATTGTATCCTTCATATATTGTACCATGCACACACTGCACAGCACTATATCCTGTATGTATTCTACCACTTGCAGGCACACATACACCCAGCACATGCATTAAGCATGCACGCACTTCCCAGTACTGCATTATCATGTACTGTACCTTAGCCAGGAAGATATACACTAGTGCAGATACACCACTCATGCGCTGTGCAGCACTATACATCAAGCAGTTGTAGGCCAGTGGTGAGTTAAGCACACAGCAGTGGAACTTCGAATGAGTGAGGCTTTAGGCCTCACTCCAATGACACCGGTTTAAAAAGACCTGCTAACTCCTACTGAAAACGACATGGTAATCTGCTACCGCTGCACTTGCGCTGCTTAACTACTTAGATCCCTCATTCATTCAGCTGGGGACTCTATGTATTTTAGAAAATCATTGGCTTTATTCTCTGTTGGGAAGAGGCATCCTGTCAATATGGGGTGTTACAAGGCTCAAAAGTCCTGTTAATTCTTCACTGTGAAGTTGGGGGGTTCAGTTGTTGTAGGCATGAATTGGTGAGGTCTTCATTGGGAGAAGGATCCTCTGTGTTTCCATTTGGATATACATTAACAACATGCACACATTAGTGGACAATATATTACATTAAAATCTTTATGTCATTTTATTATAAGCATCACATAGCATTATGGTATTAGTTGGGTAAACTGCTGCCTTGTTTCATGAAAAAAATGTGTATTATCTATTTTAAAATCGGGTTTTACTGCAAAGGCCATCTTAATGGCGTCTTCCACATTGAATATCCATTGTGAAGGTAAAGCACTTACCAGAATCTCTGCTTGTTTCCAATTCTGCAGGACAATCTAGAACAAAATACAGAGGATAACACGCACTATCGATAATAAATCCAGATAACCTCCTTGGTATTGACCCCTTTTTAATGTGCTCTCATCACTCTCTCTTGTTATCTTTTTGCTTGCTGTGACTCTCTTTTATGCGTCCTTTTGCCTACTTTTCTCTTTCCCGCACCTAGGATCAGCTTTTGGCATGAGCGAGCTGGGCCCAAGTCCATGGCGCCAATCTTCAGAGGGGCGTAATGAGCTGTCTGCATTAAGGTGATGTAGACCTCATAGTCCTGTCACCTGGCTCCAGTGATTTACATTAAAGTCCTTTCGCTCCTTTTTTTTTTCTTCAACACACTGAAGGCGCTGTGTTTTTAGGTCTCGCCTAGCATTGCAGCGCGAATGCGCTGCCATCGCTTTGCGAGGCATGAAGTATATACTGTAGTGTGGAAGCTTTGTGGAAGCTCCGCCCACTCTCTGCCAATTGGCTTTTGTCTTAAATGCTACCTTCTGATTGGTTTGAGGCTTGTTAGTCCCTCCTCATTCATCATTTGTATCCTTCCACGGCTATTGGCCCCTTTACTCCTGACACTATTTTCTTTTAGGTCTCGCCTAGCGTTGCAGCGCGAATGCGCTCCCATCGCTTTGCGAGCCATGCAGTATATACTGTAATGTGAAAGCTTCGTGGAAGCTTCACCCACTCTCTGCCCATTGGCTTTTGTCTTAAATGCTGCCTTCCGATTGGTTTGAGGCTTGTTAAGCCCTCCTCATTCATCATTTGTATCCTTCCACGGCTATTGGCCCCTTTACTCCTGACACTATTTTCTTTTAGGTATCGCCTAGCGTTGCAGCGCGAATGCCCTGCCATCGCTTTGCGAGCCACGCAGTATATACTGCAGTGTGAAAGCTTCGTGGAAGCTCCACCCCCTCTCTGCTCATTGGCTTTTGTCTTAAATGCTGCCTTCCGATTACTGTATGATTAACATGCCGATCATTTTCACGGCTCGCCCACTGGCTCGTATACGCTTGGCTCGTCTCCGGCTGGCTCTACCTGTTAATTAATATATTGGCTTGTGCACCTCTAACAAAGAGAGATGAATGGATGCATGACAGTGAGCATGGTAGATGGTAGAGAAATAGACTGGTGCAGACAAACAGACGAAGTCAGTCTCCATTGCCTCACGTCAGAATCATCACTTTCAATAACCTGGAAATCTGCCGGCAACTCCTGCATGCCCCAACCTTATCCCCCTCACCTATTCTTAGCAGAAGCGGCAGATTCTGAGCTGTGCCCTGCTGGTGCAGAGGAGCACGGCAGAGTCTGTAGAAGCGCTGGGATCTCTTGCCTCTCCAGGCGGGCACCTAAGCCTTCCGGGTGCCTTCACACTTAGGATAAATGAATACATTTTGTTCTGTGCTTTAGTCGCCCCTATGTGAGCACTGTCTGGTAGATGAAGCTCTGTGTTAATAAACACATTCAGAGAGGTGGTTGTGTACAAACAAATAACAGCCACAATACCGTATGTTTTGAACGTGTAGTTAAATACCTGCTAATCGAGTACCTCATTGGCTGATCATTCCATGGCATTACCAAAATAACATTTGAGAATGCCTATACTGATAGTTGTTTTTGAATCAACTCATATAGGTGTCAATAAATCAAATACCGACAACCAGAAGATTGAATCTAGAAAATTTAATTTTTAGCTTTTTCAGTTTTTTCAAAAATTTAATTTGTTTTTACATTCCTGATTTTATCAAACATTTATACACATTTGTCCATGAAAAAAATATATAATGACCATACAGTACACAATAAATGACCGTGACTACATACATGAATAGTGCAAGACATTTAAGACAAATCAATGACAGACACAACATAAAACAACAACTTGTGACATAGTGGTCTTATCTTTTTAACAATATATTTCCAGAGTTAAAGAAAAGACCCTACGCAAAACCAAAAAGTATTCTAAATAAAATGTATTGGAACATGCTCTAGAAGGGATACTATTTCCCAATTTATTTAAACCAGGCACTAAATACCTGTTTGTGCACATTACACTTGTTAGATAATCAAGGCTCAAGACCAAACTATGAACAAAGGTAGACGCGTTTCGAAACCCGTAGATTATCATAAGGGGGTTCTCTTCAGGACCAATCACTATGAAGGCTAGCAGAGCCCTTATTTTGCTAGTTTTTGCCGTATGGTCAGCTTACTTGTAGTCAACAAAACCTTTTACTTCAAGGAGTCACGTTCTGAAGAATCTCAAACAGAAGCCGGGCTGAGTCTCGGAATCCGAGACTCAGCCCGGCTTCTGTTTGAGATTCTTCCGAACGCGACTCCTTGAAGTAAAAGGTATTGTTGACTACAAGTAAGCTGACCATGCGGCAAAAACAAGCAAAATAAGGGCTCTGCTAGCCTTCAATACATTTGCGAATCTTCGCATGCCCCTGGCTTTACAAAAAGCTAGTGAAAACCTACAACTATTAAGTTTAATTGGGAAATCGGCTGATTTCGCCTAAATAGTGATTGGTCCTGAAGAGAACCCCCTTATGATAATCTACGGGGTTTCGAATCGCATCGACCTTTGTTCATAGTTTGGTCTTGAGACTTGATTGTCTAACCAGTGTATTGTGTACAAACAGGTTTTTAATGCCCGGTTTAAATATATTGGGAAAGAGTATCCCTTATAGAGCATGTTCCAATACATTTTATTTAGAATACTTTTTGGCTTTTCGTAGGGTCTTTTCTTTAACTGTTTTGACTCTGGAAATATATTGTTAAAAAGATAAGACCACTATGTCACAAGTTGTTGTTTTATGTTGTGTCTGTCAGTGATTTGTCTTGCACTATTTATGTATGTAGTCACGGTCATTTATTGTGTACTGTATGTTCATTATATATTTTTTTCATGGACAAATGTGTATAATTGTTTGATAAAATAAGGAATGTAAAAACAAATTACATTTTTGAAAAAACTCTGAAAAAGCTACAAAATTTAATTTTCTAGATTAAATCTTCTGGTTGTCGGTATTTGATTTATTGACACCTATATGAGTTGATTCAAAAACAACTATCAGTATAGGCATTCTCTTGGTTGTTGACCTAATTATGGCTCAGCCTAGCTGATTAGAGCCAAACCCTGTGTTGTTATACAAAATTACATTTGGACACATTTGCTCAACTGTAAAACACTCCCTTCTATTTAACAACTCAGGGCTTTGGGGTTAGGTAACCTACTTTGAATGCTGTGTAAAAGAGTAAATATAAAAATTAATGCAATGAAACTAAGCAACCAGTACTGTCTAAAACACTGTGAAAACTGACACACATTCTGGCATTTTGTTTAGTTAATGTCGATTTTCTCATAGATGCAAGTAAAGTACTCTTAGGGGCATATTCACAAGAAACTATCGCCGAACCAATGTCACTTTATCGCAGCCAAAGTCGTGATAAAAATACCTCCCCATTCAAAAGCTTGTGTAAACAGCCCACAGCACCAGTTTATCCGTGATAGCAGCCGCAAAAAACAACGCCACAGAGGCCCACCGCAACTATCGCTAATGAGATGCAGAGTGGGCATTCCCGTTCCAAAAGCCATGACAACATCACACCTCAACATTCTCAACGACCAGACAGAACTGCGATAAAAATACAAAACAGGCGATAAGGTGCGTTAGCACCAGGAAGTCTACACCTGCTCTGACCTGGTGTAAAGTCGAACGGCAGCCTGCACAACAAAAGGGAGCACAGCCCAGGGACAAATCTGAAGGGCAACAGATACCATGGAGCCACCCATCATGCGGCCCGGACACCCAAGAGGGCCACAACACCCACCCACACCACCCCAGGACCACAACCCACACCCGGAATACCCCCCCCCCCGACCACCACAGAAGCAGCGCAGACAAAGACAGCGGACACCCAGGAAGCGTACCAGCCTCACAGACCCAACCTCTGACAATGTCACTATCCACCACAGGCTGAAAGGGACAACCATCCCACGCAGCCCGATCATCATCGCCCAACAGGCCTATGGCACCAACACAGCGGACAACCAACACCCCTCCACACACCAGGCTCCTGGCTTGGCTGCACCTGTTGGCCCCTGGCACACCCCAACCAACGCCCACCAGAGTCGGAGGAGTCTCACTACCAGCCACATCCAAGTCCCTCACACCTGTCCTGGACATCACCCTGGTACCCCAGTCCCCATACATCCAACACAATGCGCAGGTCACGTTGGAGACCAAGGAAGGATCATACGCCATAGCAGGATGCACGCACGTGTTGTGGGGGATAATCCACAGGACACATGTCCCACCTGTGCCCTCTGGTGACACAGCACACAATCACCGCAACAGAAAGCACACGTCCCACCCCAATGTGCAGGCAACAACAGAACACCGTGGAACCTCTAACAATGTCGCCTTCAAATACACAGCCAGTGTGCATGATTCCTTCATACTCCGACCGTCCATCATCAACCAGCGTACCCAGGATGGCAACAAGGGAAATGCACAGCCCCTTGGCAAGTTCCAAATGAACACCCGACTCACCTCAACTCCACAACCATGCAAATCATAACTCTGGAAATGCACACGTCACAAAATCACAACCAACATGCACAACAAGGTGCCCACCCACCAGACACGACAGAACAACTTACAATGGTTACCTGGCCAAGCCGTGAACATGAGCTGTCAACGACATGTCACCTCAGCCACACAACAGCCGAAGTGGAGAGAGGTGGCAAACAGGCATGTGTGAAGGATCTAGTAGTACCATGATTGAGAAAGTACACAATGCCAAGAGTGGCGGAGATGTGCTGGACAGACCGCAGTATGCAGCACAAACCCATATCCATGGCGACATACACCTCTCGTGTATGGAGTGTAGTGGACAGTGGACGCAACCATGTCACCACAGCCAGTGGGGGACCTCGCGGAAATCTTGCCAGTTCCGCCCCCTCTAAGCGTGATCGGATTGGGATGGCCCAGCTTACGCCACGCCAGCGTAGGGGTGTGAATAAGAAGCACGTAGCCCTGGGGGTGGTCCTCTTCCGGTAAGCCCAACGTCTCTGCCACGGCGGCGCCTCTCACCTCGCCATGAGGCCGATGCAGTCCTCTACAGCGTACTTGCCTGCGATGCTGTGCGCCTGCCGGACCATGAACCTGTCAGGCCCACCCCTGCGCAGCCAGGCCTCACTGATCACCTGCCGACACCGGCGTGTGTCAAGGAGGGCCCACCACGTTCTGGCGCAAGCTCCAGGCCCGAGTCCTGCGACCTTGGCGGCCTCCTCAAACCATCACAGCCTCCACGACACGATCCCGCTTTAGTCCTTTTTCGTTGACGTACTCTACTGCCGCCTCAGGCCTACTCCTCGGCCCAGTAGGTCCCATGTGTGAAACTGTTTCCTGAGTCATGAATGGCAGTGACCCCAAATCCGGGCCAGCAGCAACAGCACCAGGCCCCACCCGATCAGTGAGGCATATTTCCATATGGACTTCTTGCAACATGTGGTGCCACTAACCCTGTTCAACGCCAGCCAGCGATACGTGGTGCCACTAACCCTGTTCAACGCCAGCCGGCAATACGTGGTGCCACTGAACCTGAACGATGCAGGCCGGTGGGGCATCCAACCTGCGCCAGCGACACTCGGTGAATGGCCCGTGCTGACCGCTGCCTCAGGCTTACACCACGGTCAGATAGGTCACACATTTGGAACTGAGTCTTCATTACACCATGGCAGTGAACACCATTTAAGGCATAGGACAAGTCACTATACTCACTTCGATGTGGTGTCAACATGTCTGTGCATAGTATCACAACCACACGTGTCTGTGGCCCTACGTGGACTACTGCCCTCGGCCTACTATGCGCATGAGTGGGTCACAGATTTGGAACTGAAGATCGGTTATTCAAAAGGCAGAATACATGTCATCGCATGCACGGAGAGGCGTAAGAGGATGACGTGTTGCAGTCCAGAGGGAACAAGATCATCGTTACGGAGGTGATCGAACACTACCGACAACTGCCCTTGTGTCACTAACTCTGTGCCTCGCCAGCCAACGTCACGTGGCTGTGGGACACTGCAGACCGCGGCCTCCGGCCTACACTGCGGTCCAGTAGGTCACAGACTCTTCATTTTGCAATGGCTGAGTTCACATCAGCGTACCGGCATCATCGCAGACAGCATCCCCTCCCAGCCCTGGTGCCACTAAGTCTGTTCCCCGACAATCATGGACACTCTCTGGTGGAACTTTGGTGGCGTCTGAATCTATGGACTAGGGGTCAGTTTTCATCCTCATGTAGCTGATACCGAATTGGTGGTGGCAACGAGGCTGTTGCATTCCGCTCCTCCATTTGCTGCTTCCAGATAAAATCAAACCTTTCGGCGTCATGCCATGGAGGACACATTCCACTGTCCCCCCAAACCCTCCGCAACATACACCTCGGGCATTGATGGTGACCCGCTCAGGTCGCATGGCCCAGTTGACTGCACCGCAAGTCACCATCCCGTGGCTGAGTGCCTGTGCCGGCCGCTTTGCGTCCGGGGCCACTAACTCTATGCTGGTCAGGTCCGGGACCCCTTCTTCTGAGATATTGGATGGCCCCTGAAGCGTTGGCCTTGGGGTCATCAATGCCATTTCTCTGTACCCCTGCGCTGTACGCAGCCTCTGGGCCCAACAGCATCCCACCAGGGCTCACACACCAAATCGAGTCCTGACCGGCCAGGACGTGGCATCACTGCAGGAGGCACACGCCACCACCGCAAGGTCCACCTCCAACAGCCATCTGCCACAGTCGACAAGATGGTCCTGACAGACTTACGGAGTTGCTCAGACCTGTCGTGGATGCCATCATCGGCCTGATACCCTGCTCAGCAATCCAGGTGCCAGTGACTCAGTGCACCGCAAGCCATTGTCCGTTACTGATTGAGTTTTGAGCGGTGGAGACGTTGCGCAGCTATGTCACCTCAAACAGTGTGGGGGCCCTGAGACGTTGATGGGGAAGATGATGCAGGTATGACACACCCCACTGCATCTGCATCAGGTATCTGTCGGAGGGACACAATCCGAGACTTTTTCTTCACATGGGCGCGCTCATCTCTGGTGTCCCAGCCCCAGTGCACTGCAACTCACGGACACTTCTGTTTGCATGTTGGCTGTCCTCTGGACTTTCTCCGGCTCCCTCCATGTTGCTCAGCAATTGACTCTTTTATGCATGTGTTTTCTTTTTCTGTTGCACTGGTGTCTAATGGTCAAGTGGTTGCCAGCACCAGACATTCCGTGCGTGCTGGCTTACACTCACCCCACACACATCCAGCACAGGCGTCACTGTACATGTGGCCCTGCCAATAAAGGGGCCGGGCGCACGTGCCTGTAGCCAGTTCAACATGATATCTGCGTGTGTCCCTGTGGTCTTGTTGTATGCATGAGGGCCCTGGGCCATTACATTGTGCTGTGTACATTGGATGCAGACGTGTCACCGAGGCAGCGGGTTGGAGCTTGGACATGTAGCTTTGTCGTCACC
Organism: Triturus cristatus; assembly: GCF_964204655.1. Taxonomy (NCBI): domain Eukaryota; kingdom Metazoa; phylum Chordata; class Amphibia; order Caudata; family Salamandridae; genus Triturus; species Triturus cristatus. The sequence goes on from NC_140588.1 coordinate 372,475,061, forward strand.
CACTCAATTCGTAAGGGGAGTGACCAGGGCCATCGTACGCAGAGCCATCATGGGTGTGTGACTAATATTTGAGCGCCCCTGCCCATGGTTCTGTACTGTGAATGTGCAACTGCATGTGTCTCTATGGCAGTGTGGGTCTCCTTAGTGGTGTGTTGGTGGCCCCTGAAGGGTGATAGACACCTACGTATGTGTCATGGTTCACATTCCATGGGTTGGGACCCCACCCATACCTGTTGGGCCACCTCCTTTTGGCATGCAGGAACATGGCATTGGGGTGCGATGTGTGGGTGGGTGAAGTGTCATGGGGCAGCTGTGCTTGCGGGTGCTTCCTGCTGTGTGGTCTGTTGCAGGCTCGGTGTTCTCCTCTGAGTAGCTTGGCTGTCTGGGTCTTGGTGGGGGGTTGCGTGGGATATCCATGTGCTGTTGTAGGGCGTCGGTGTCAACGGTGTGGTGGTCCTCTCCGGCATCACTGATGTGTTGTATTCTGTGCTCTGCTGAAGGTGTTGTGTGCCCCTCTGCGATGCGAAGGGGAGGTGCATATTGACTTTGTGTTGACATGTATGTTGGCGTATTGTGCAGGTTGGCATGCAGACTGTATGGCAATGTACATTGTGACTGTTTGGGGGGTGCTGGATTCTTCTGCGGGACAGTGTACATTTGGTCTACATGACGGATGTGATGTCGTACGCGTACATTTCCATTTCACAGTTTCCGGGTCCATCAGATGTAGTAGGCATGTTTCTGTGCATGTGTGGAGCTAGTTGTGTCCTCTGTTCTGCAGTGTCGGCTATGTGCGTTGTTCCTCGCTGTCGTCAATGTGGGTATGCTGTTTGTGCTATGAGTGTGTGCTGCAGTGTGCCAAGGGGATCAGCCCCACGGACCTGGGTGATTGTGGGTGTGCAGTGTGCTACACCTTGTTGTGCATGTATGCCATTGTGCCCACTTCCCCCGTCCCCCCAGTCCCTGTTCGTTGCACTCCCTGTTGATATTGTGGCACGTCCTCTCGAGCTGTGTCCGTACTCCCTACTCCTTGCACCGTCTCCACACTGATGACTGGGTTTACTTCAGCTCCTCAGGTGGCACTGGACTGCCACCTCCTGTTGCCGTTGCTGCCTTCCTGTTGGCAGCAGGTTTGTGCCTGGTTTAGGTAGTCACGTCATGCCGGCGCCTATTGGCCTCCTGGATTGGCTTCCTCGGCACTCCGACTGCAATCCAGGTGGTCTGCTAGTGGGTCATTTGCTGGTAGTGTTCTGTCGTCTCCATGACGCTGGTCTTGTTTTCCTGCAGTCTGCACCTGTCTTCCTCGCCCTCCTCTCCTTGGCCTTCCCCGACCCCGTTTTTCCTTGCTTGTAGTCTTTGGGGGTTGTGGGGTTCGTGTTGGCCCCTGTGTTGTGTCAGGGTGCATTCATGCTGCGCTGCGCGTTGGATTGTTTTTGGTGTATTTTTTCTGTGTTTTTATGGTGCATTGTTCCGCCAGACGCGTGGGATTTGCAGGCCTGTGGCTGTTTTTCACTACTTTTTGTACCGTGGTTGGCCTCATCGCATGTTTATTTGCGTTTGTGTATCGCATTTATGCGGCGTGGCGTTGATTTTCACGCGGAGATTTGGCGGGTTATCTGGTGACTATTGCATGCTACCGCCTTGTTGTGAATTCCACATAGGCACAGGGTTATTTTCCCGTGATAGGCTGCGACATTGAAAGTTGCGTTAGGCTACTCTTGCAGTAGTTATCACACGTTCTTGTGAATATACCCCTTAATATCTTAATGAAATCTGCACTCTTTTAACTAATAGCACCGGGCGACCTTTGACAACTAGGCAATGAATACATTTTCATGTACCCCCGAAGCCCCCCTGCCCCCGCCCCTTGGCAAACTTCATTGCCTCCCAGTGTTTGGGGGATAACCAAGACGCAGGAGAGTGAGTCAAATAGTCTAGAATGAAAGAGAAGCCGGGATTCGGATTCACATGCTCCGATCCCGATCACGTTGGTTAGTCTGTAAGCACTACTTTTATTAATGAGCTTCGCATTAGTAAAGCACCACGGTGTGCATGTGTGTCGACACTGCAGCCATGAGGTACGTGCCTAGCAATTTTTTTTTTTTTGGGGGGGGAATGTATTTATTTGCATTTTCTTCGGTACAGTACAAAACCACATCAAATATTCAAAACATCTTATTTCTGTTTCCAACACAGGCATAGTGGAATTCGGCAATAATAGCACATAAGGCATCAATGACTTCAAGTAGTTACTGTCAACGAGATCTTCATTCCTGCACCATCTCCCTCCCCGGTATCCCCTCCCCCTCCTACTGCGAGTCCGTGAGTGCAAGACCATAATAGTGTAGCCACTGCTTCCATATTTTCCAGAATTGTTTTGGGCACCCCCTCGCCGTGTAAGTAGTTTTCTCCCCCAGCATGTACATGTCCATACCTTTCCGCCAATCTTCTATCGTTGGGTTGATCGCAGCACCCCAGGCCCTTGCCAAGTCTCTTTTAGATACCACCAAACCCAACTGGAGCAACAACAACTTCACTTTGGGGAGATCTACCTCCGTAGGTATACCCAGCAAGATAAACTTAGGGTCTAGGGGTATGGAGTCTTTCAATATAAGTTCCAGCTCCTTTAACCTGTGTGCACCCCCAGACCGTGAGAAAGAAGGTACCGTCCATGATCTTACACTTCAGACAGGTGGGTGATTCCGATCTGCCTATCCTGTGCAGTCGAGCTCTGTCATAGTATATCCTGTGTAAATATTTGAGTTGAATCAAGCGCAATCTAGATCTAATAGCTACTTCCCTTGGATGCATCAAAGCCATCACCCAATCCAGGTCGTCCATGTCTCCCAAGTCCGCCTCCCAGCGCGCTCTCAGTTTTCGCAGGGGGTCCGGCGTGTTATTCATGATGGTCTTATAAGTCCAGGACACAGCTTTCCCCCCAATTTCCTCCATCAGGAGCCTCCTTCTAGTGGGGCATACTCTGGGAGGTCCTCCATGTTGATTGATTGTGCCAGCCAAGCATGCCTCAATTGCAGATATTTGAAATATTGTGTCTTATTCATATCGTACTCACTCTGGAGGCGTGAGAACGTCATTAGCTCCTTACGACAGATTATATCTCTGAGCTGAGATATGCCAACCAAATCCCATTTCTGAAAACCTTGCAGTTTGGCAAATTCCTTGAGCCGTGTTCCCACCCAGAGCGGGGTTTCTTTGGACACCCTGCCATCCCACTTCATTCGCCTCTCCGCCTTTTTCCACGCCAGTATCACAATTTGAGTGGCCGGCAGTAACTTTGCAATTCCAGCGCCTCCATACACATAATGAGAACATGTCCTTTTGAGGAACTGCGTGTGCTCAAGCGCATATGCAGGGTGCTCCCTATCTCCAAATGCCCATTCATTGACCACTATCAGATGGGATGCACAGTAGTATGCCCGGAGATCCGGCAGAGAAATGCCGCCGCTGTATTGATTGCATTGTAGCTTCCCCAGGGCCACCCTAGGGGGTTTCCCTCCCCATAGGAATTTTCTAAGGACGTCATCGATTTTAGTGAACACCTCTTCTGGGATATCCCACTCTGGATGTGGTATGGGAGGCTACGTGCTTCACTTACCTGGGGGTCCGGATATACCATGAGATCGGGAACCTGTTGGACGGTAATATAGGGCGTTGTATAAGGGCCCTGAAGGGGTGCATGGCCTTCTGGGCAGCCCTTCCGCTCTCGGTGCTGGGCCGGGTTGCGTTGCTGAAGATGGTGGCTCTGCCCCGACTGCTCTATTATTTCCGCACCCTGCCACTATGGATCCCGCAGAGGACTTTCAAAGAATTGAAGACACAGGTTACTGGCTTCCTGTGGGGGACCGGACGGAGGAGGGTGGCCCTGACTGCTCTGATGCGGCCTAAATTCGAGGGGGGACTGGCGGTCCCCGATTTTGAATTATACTACCTGGCGGCACAGCTACAAGTGCTGACACAGAACGTTGCTAAAGTGTTCAGAGGCCCGGAACAGGGACGGGGGACTGGCATCCAGAGGCACGTTCTCTCCTACATAGTCATGCAACAGAAACTAGACCCGAGAGACTTATCCATTGAAGAGAGAACTCTTTGGCTATGCTGGCAAAGGAGCATGAAGAGAGCGAAAGCGGCGCGACCTTATGCACCGGAGATCCCGTTGGGGATGCTGACGGCGTTGCCGCATGGAGGCGACTGGTCCCTGCTGGCGGAGTGGGAAGAGCTGGGGTTGCAGATGGTGGGGGACCTCTACGTAGACGGGGCGCTGGCCCCCTTCGGGGTTTTGCAGGAGCAGTTTGGCCTCCCGGATGGGAGTTATCTCCTGCATGCGGCGGTGAGTGCGGCGCTACAAAAACATTGGAGGGAAGGGTTGGCGGAACCCACCGCAACCCTGACCTGCCAGTATGTGGTGATGGCGGCGGGAACGATTAAGGCGGTGACCTGCCTCCAGGCTAGACTGCTGCAGGAGGGGCTGGAGCCGCTCGCGGCATTGAAGGAGCGGTGGGAGGAAAGCATAGGCAAACCCATCCCGGACACGATCTGGAGCCACGTCCAGCGGAGGACCTGGAAGGGTAGTGGGAATGCCTGCTTTCAGCAGGTGCATTTCTTCATCCTCCATAGGGCATATTTGACCCCGGGAAAGATTAGTCGATACTTTAAGGTGCGGGATGCCGCTTGCCCGAGATGCTTAGCACTGGGAGCCGAACTCGACCACATGCTGTGGGGGTGCCCGAAGCTTGGGACGTACTGGGCTGAGGTGGGGGAGATCTTGAATGCAATAACTGACCGGGAGGTGGAGTTTGACATGGCGTCGTGTTTACTGCTTTGGTTCCCTCACACGGCAAAGACGAAGGTGACGAGCAAATTCATAGACTTAGGGCTCATGTTGGCCCAGAGAGAAATTACATGGCACTGGAAATCCCGGGAGGGCCCATCAGTCGGGCGATGGATATCCGAGTTGTTGAAATGGTCTAGATGCGAGAGTGAGATTAGAAGGCGGCAGGCAACTAAGGCGGATAACGAGAAGGGGTTGGAGTGGGTGAGGGCTTGGGAGATGATCGTACAAGCTCTGCAGGATCTCCGGCTGGAGCGTGCGGAGCGCGAGCGTTAGGAGAGCGGAGTTCCTTGAGGCTGGGGAAACTAGATGCAAACCCCGATGATTGGCACGCATTAGTGTTAGGAACCACTGGTAGGGCCCACATCAGCAGCAGTTGGGGGGTGGGGTGGGCGGGGGGGGAGTTGATAGGGTAGGGTTGTAGTGTTTATGACGAGTTGGATTTGGGGAGAGAATCTGATAGGAATGAAAGCAGAGGCTCTCATGGGACATAGACCGGGCATCGCTAGGAGAAGATCGTTGTGATAATTTGATTCACTGTCTAACTACGCCGCCCGGCCCCCGGGATGTGGGCTAAACGGCTGTGTGCATTGCTACAACGAGGGGTGTGATCTGAGATTGTATGCGGATGCCGGTTGCCCCGATGGATGTTTTGTTTAAAATGCTGCAATAAAAACATGTTTTAAAAAAATAAAAAATAAAAACACCTCTTCTGGGATAGAGTGATAAGTGTTCTGCAGGACATATAAAAATTTCGGTAAGATTATCATTTTGATGAGTGCGGCTCTTCCAAGCAGTGTCAAAGGTAATGAGGCCCAGCGATCCGCATCTACACGGGTGCCAAGCAATTGTTGACACAATCCACACTTTGCGTGTTTTCAATATATTTATTACGAAGTGCAGGTCCTTTCCAAGGGATTTTGCACACTACATACATTCACTCCAAAAATAAAACGTGTAGGTAAAAAATTGCCATTTACAATGTCAATAGCTCTAACTCACAAATACGAGACCAATTTGCATTGCAAGTGCTTGTTTAACAACCCATCAGCCTGCTTTCTTGCCCTCAAATCACCCCCTCTCCCCATGCTGCTACACACTATAGCCTCAATCCGCCTCCAACAAACAGCCTGGTACCAGGGCGAGGAGCTAATCTGTGCGTGATTCCGATTCATTGGGGGACATGCAGAGATGTGTTCAGAGGCTAGTCATAATTTGATGTAATCAGCAAAGGGTGACTTCCGAACACAAAATGGGACTCGCTTCTGCCTCATTTTATTCACAAGCAGCAGTGGGGCACCAACGGACTTCCCGTCCAGGGCACTATTCTGGCAAAGGTCGTCTCTACCCTAAGGCAATCTCTACAATGTTCCCTAGCATCGACGAAGACTGCGGAGCGCTCAGCAAACATTCCGCCTCAGCATTTGAGGTGACAGGAGTGAGCCCGAGGCTGGATCTGGCGGCGTAGGTGCGGGGACAGCTGCCTCGGCCTAGTTAATGTAAGACGAGTTTCACCGAACAACCAAATTCCCGTTTGCTCTGGGTCCGGTGTAGTGTTGTGGAACGTAGGCAATGTACCTCCAACCAACGTATTCAATAGGGTTACACTAGCACTTAGTGCCACTTAAACGGTTGAAATATAACACCTGGGTCTGAATTGGTAGATACGGCTGAGGGAAACGCTTCCACGGACGGGTGAGGTTCAGGTCAGAGACAGCTGCTAAGCACGAGGATTGCTTCATACCTTAGGATAACATGGGGAGGATGCTCACTGGTCCCATCATTCCTTTGCCAAAGAAGTTGGGCGAACCAATGACTACAAAGTAACCTCCTATTGGCTATCCTGGAGACAGGCCTTGTTCAAGGGGCGGGACTTCCTTGCAACTCCAGGAAACGGAGTTGTCGAGTTGATGCTGCAATGGAGAGCAGTTAGGTGAGTCCGGGAGTCGCAGGAGCTCTTTCATCGCGAGGCTTTGCCCTGCTGGCCGCCGAGGCTCAGCGGGAGGTCTCCGTTGCATTCTGTGGCGGGTTGCCTCAGCCCCGTGTGCCTACCCTAGTGCATAGAGACAGTAGCACCGGACACGAGCCGGCCACCCCGGTCAGGAAAATTAAGCTCGTGGCGAGGTAAGGTGCGGTCAGTGAGAGAGTGGCTAGTGTGCTTGAGGTTAGAAGAGGGGCCTTACTGAAGGATTTATTTTTATTTATTTTATGTATGCATTTTCAATTGCGCGAACGTTACCAAAAGGCGACAGAGCGCTTTGCACTGGTCATATGTAATTATATGAATAGTTTTACAGAGGATTCAAGAATGACCAACTATTTTAGTTACAAAATGGTAATTCATCACAGAGAAAGGAACAAGCTGTGCAATAGGTATATATACAACAGTGAAAAAGTTGTAAGTACCTCAAGAAGGGGAGGTAGTTTAGTTCTGTGCAAAGAGGTGAGTGAACATGTCCTCAATGGAGAGGATCCGCTGCAGAGTCTTAGATAAAATGTCGATGAAGGAGGAGGGCTGGAGGGCTTTCAGTTCCGTTTAGAAGGTGGGTGAACATTTTCTCAATAGAGGGAATTGGCTGCAATATCTTAGCTAAAGTATCGTTGAAGGAGGAGAGCTTTCATTTCCAGTATGTAGGTCGCCAGCGAGCTGGTTGTGCTTAGGTCTGGAGGTAGTGAGTTTCTAATTCTGGTTGCAATACCAGAGAAGGATTGTGCCAAGAGTGCCTTATTAAAGGTCTGGGGTTCTAGCAGCAATGCTTCAGCTTTTCGTGATGGGCCAGAACCTCCTGAATGCTTGAGTTTGTCCGCTAGTTACTGGGGAGGGTGTGTGTCTAAGGCCTTATGGGTGATGCAAGCAAGCAGTCTTGTATACAGCCCTGGCTTAAATAGGCAACCAGTGGAGAGAAACCAGTATAAGTATGATGTGGTCATTCCTTTTGACCCTATAGATGAAGCGACCAGTCAAGAGAGAGTTACCTTAGTCGATTCGAGAGAGCATCAATGTTCGAGCAAGATATTTCACATCTTGCTGTGGAATGTAGCAACAGATTCCCCAGAGAAGACGCAGTTGATAGCACATGTTTCTGGCCATGGTGCTGATTTGAGATTGCAAGGTGAGCTTCTTGTCTAGGATGACCCCAAAGGATTTGGCAGTATGAACGATTATTGACTTTGTGTGTGTTCATCTAGGAGTGTGATGTAAGTGTTGATTTCGAAGGGAAGATGAGGAGGTATTTAGTCTTCTAGTGCTCAGTTTTAGGTGATGAGAAGTCAGCCAGTTTTGGACAGAGTTTAGGGTGCTGGTGAGGTGAGAGATGTTGTTTGGTGTGGAGTCCCTTAGATAAAATGATAGTACAAATAAAGACTTGCTGTTATTTTCCACTACATATCTAAGCGTTTACTCAGTTCAGTTGTGTTGCTGTATGATTTCCCATACATAGAATTTACACCCCCTCAACTCATCCCAATTTTAGAAGGTGTCATCCTCTTTTCATCAATTTCTACCCTCCTACAATCAACATGCCTCCATATACTTCAACAGGGTCACCCTCTTTGCAAACCTGCATCACTCTCTTAGAATGATTTATCCTTCAGTCATTTCAGTGGAATCACGTTAGGTTGATAGTTATAAATGTAGGCGAGAAAACGGACACATATGCTGTACAGAATTCAAAGCCATTCTTTTTAAGCTGTTTAAGTCAGTACAGTGTATTTTCTCCGCTATACTCTATGCACGTACCCAGGATTATACTGAGGTGAAGACTTTGATTCTTGTTGAACCAATTGACATGCTCGGGCCTCTTCCCAACAAAGTAGACAGTTGTGTCTTTTACTTACTGTACACACAGAGGTAGTAAATGTAGATTTTCCTAATAGTTTATGACGGAAAGTCACGGAGGCGATTATTATCCTTTCTTATCTTGCTTTAATCACAATAGCAGCCAAGATAAGTTAGAAACTACAGTTCCCAGAGGGCCAAGCGGAACAACTGGCCAATGGGAACACAATAAAACAAAACCTTATATCCTATCAGAGCATATCAACATAAATAACGTCACATCTGACTGCGAACATTCCTCTTTTCGCTGGTGAGCAGATCAAATAAAGTCACTAAACAGTGGAACAATCGCTAAAACAATAGAAAAAGCTAAAGTCTAGGAACAAAACTCTTGACCCAAATCCAACCAGGATAGTCGAACCGCAGGAAACACCGTAGAAGACTCCGAACCGGAAGGAGAGGTGTCCAGACGAGGTGGAAGACGTTCTTGTCGGTTGTTAGTGCCATCACGAAGATGCAGGCGGCAACGCTGGAGTCGTTGAAGGGAGGGAGAACACAGATTAGAAGTGTAGAGGTGGAATAATACTGGCCTCCGTGTCTTTAATAAAATTAAGACTTTCCGTCATAAACTATTAGGAAAATCTAAATTTGATGGCAAGACCGGAGGCTCCTATTATGCTTGTTTAAAGCATAGGAACCACCAAAGAACAGTATCAACAGGTTTGCAATAAAACATACGGAAAAAATTGCCATTAGACCAATCTGCTGATCTCAGAATGTCCTTCAAACGGGAGCCAGCCCAGAAGGCTTTGGAAGCCATGGCTCCCCTGGTGGAATGTGCTCCGAAAACAGACGTCAATGCCCACAAGGGACATAACCCAACGAACCCAGCGGGCTAGAGTAGCGGAAGAAACAGGAAGGTGGGGTTTACGAAAATAAATGAGAAGCTGGGAGTGAGAGGACGCTCTGACATCAGAAGCTCTTTGTTCATACACTTTGAGACATTGACCTACACATAATTTAGGATGGGAAGGAAAGTAAGGGTAAAAAACAGAGTTCAAATTTGTCTTTGTCCGTCTATTAACTTGAAACAAAACACCTGTAGGAGAAAACTGGCGGGAAGAAATATCCAATTCCTTAACATCTGAGACACGTTTGATAGAAACCAGACACAGTAACATGGTAAGTTTAGCAGATAACATTTTCAGGAAAAGAGCAGAATTATCTGGCCAATCAGAAAACAACTTAAGCACCACTTTAACATCCCATAAACTTGAATACTTAGTCAACGGAGGTTTGGAAAATCAAAGTCCTCTCAGAAGGCGGCAGATTAAAGGGTGAACACCCATTGGCTTGCCGTCAATCGGGGAATGATTAAGAGAAATGGCAGATCTATACAAATTGACTGTTCTGTAGGACTTACCTGCACTGGCTTCAGAAGCCAAGAAATTGACCACAACATTTAGAGGGGCTGAAAAGGGATCGATATGTCTTTCCAGACACCAGCTTGCCCATAAAGACCAAGCGGATTTGTAAGCCTTGGAGGTCCCAGGGGCCCAGGCTTTGCTGATAAAGAGAGAAACCTCTTGTGAAATGAGGCTGTCAGGAGGGACAGGCCGGAAACTTTCCAAGCCGACAGAACCAACGAGTTGTCCAGGATGAGACTGTGTGGGAGACCTAAGGGGTTCCGAAGCAAGTCTTTGCGAACAGGGAAGAGAACTGGGAAATCCATTGCCATCTCCAGAAGGGAAGGAAACCAAATCTGAGACTGCCAGAAAGGAACCACTATGACCAAGGTTGTCGATTGGCGACGTACTTGGGAAAGTACCCTGTTGATCATGAGGAAATGAGGAAAGGCTTAGTTGAGATGAAGGGACCAATCCTGCAGGAAAGCATCCGTAGCTAGAGCCGAAGGATCTGGGCGCCAACTGAAGAACAGAGGTAATTGGGCGTTGAGGCAAGAAGCAAAAAGATCGATATAAAAAGGGCCCCATTTTTGAGAAAGAGATTGGAAGACAGATGGAAGAAGCATCCAATCGCTGGAGTCCCGAAGGTAGCAAGAATGCCAGTCTGCTATAGAATTGAGATCTCCTGGAAGATACTCTGCAGTCAGCGATAGTTTGTTTGACAGGCAATACTCCCAAAGGCTCTTTGCAAGTTCTGCCAGAAGCTTGGATTTGGTGCCACCTAGATGGTTGCTGTAGCGCACCGCAGAAACATTGTCCATAAGCAGGAGAATGGAACACTGAACCCTGTTCTTTGTGAGGCTTTGGATCGCAAAGGAGCCTGCAAGCATCCCTAAACAATTGATGTGCATTTTCGACTCCTCTCGAGACCATGTACCGCCAATCGAGATTGGTCCACAACGGGCGCCCCAACCCGACAGGCTTGCATCTGATTCTAATACAAGATCTGGGGCCGAAGCGAAGATAGTTAGTCTGTTCCAAGCATCTAACTGGTCGATCCACCATTGAAGTTCGACGCGAAATTCCTGATCCAAAGCCATAAGATCGGCATAGGCTAACCCCTGACGTAAATGTCTGGTTTTTAGACGTTGAAGGGCGCGATAATGGAGGGGACCCGGAAAGATTGCTTGGATGGAAGCGGAGAGAAGGCCTACGATTCGTGCGAGAGATCTGAGAAAAATGAGGGAGGTCCAAAGAACGTGAGAAACCTCTGACTTGCTGGTTGAGACCTTTGATTGTGGTAGTAGGAGAGAAGCCGTGGAGGAGTCCACGAGGAAGCCCAAGAACTCGATTCGCTGGGAAGGAAGGAGCATGGACTTTTCGCGATTGAGGAGGAAACCCAGAGATTGAGTAATACTGAGATCGGACAGAAGAAGCTGTTTGTCTGTGTTTTATTATCAGAATGTCGTCTAGATAAATTATAGGTCTGATCCCCAGGGATCGTAGGAAAGCCACCACTGGTTTCATGACTTTTGTAAAGCACCATGGTGCTGACGACAGACCAAAAGGAAGAGAGCTTAAGCGATAGATTATGCCTAGCCATTGGAATTGAAGAAACTTGGTATGAGAAGGATGAATCGGAATGGTGAGGTAGGCGTCCTGCAAATCTAGTCTGATCATCCAATCGTTTGGTCGGAGGGTATCTCGTAAATGAATTATAGTCTCCATTTTGAAGTGGCGATACACCACAAATTGATTGAACCATTTTAGATTTATAACTGGGCGCATCTTTTTGTTGTTTTTCTGCACCAGGAAAATAGAACTGAGAAACCCCGTATGATCTAAGGGGGCGATTTGAATTGCTTGCTTTTGGAGGAGGCTTTGGACCGCCAAGGAAATGAGCTGTGACATTTCCTCCGAGAACACCAGAGGAGGAGGGAACACAGTTTGGGAAGGCAGCGCATAAAGCTCTATAGGATAACCTTGAACTGTATTGAGAACCCAAGGATCTGCGGTGAGAGACTGCCACTTTTGAAGAAAGAACTTTAGACGACCTCCCACTGGGGGAGGTGGAGAAGGACCTACCTTGTTGGTTGTTGTTGGGGAAATTCTTCTGGCCTTGTCCTCTGAATCCACGGCCTCTTTGCAGGTAGAATTGAGGTTTGTAGTCTTGGGAACCGGAGTTGAAGGAACCTCTGGAGCCTTGGTTGGGATAGGAACGGCCGGTAGAGCGACCCTTTCCTCTGCCGACCCGTCCAAAAACCCGAGGTGAAAATACTTTTTTAATTGATAGTTGCGCCTTATCCAAAGAGGCGAAGGTAGAAACGAACCTGCTGAGGTCCTTAACCAAAGAATCCCCAAAGAGGAGACCATTTGCCTTGATACCAGGATCCTGTGAAGCCAAATTGGCCAATTTGGGGTCAAGTTTAATCAAAAGGCCTTTGCGGCATTCGTGTGTGATCGCAGCATTTGCATTTCCCAAAAGACAAAAAGCTCGCTGGACCCACAGAGAGATGACCTCTGCAGACAACTCTGTACCTTCCAGGCGAGCAGATTCAGCCAAGTCAAAAATGCTTGCCAAAGGGCCCACCACATCAAGCATCTTATCCTGGCAGGTAGACCAGGCCTTGTCCACCCCCTTGCACGGGTCTTTGCCAAATTTAGAGTAGAATGTGAGTAAGGGTTGGTCAATAGAAGGGATGATGGTGATTTTCTCAGCTAAAGAGGGTTTAGGACATTCAGACTTCAACCTAGATCTAGCAGAAGCCTCCAAGGGAAGGCGAAGCCTGGCGTAGATATAATCAACCACGTAAGAGGCAGGAAACCACTCGGTGGAATTGGGGTGTCGAATGGAAGAAGGGTCAAACATGGGAACCCCTTCCGAGTCTAAGACAGGCTCGAAATGAAAGTAATCTGATTTGGGTTTTTTAGCAGGAGGGGAGGGAGGGTCAGACACATCAAATAGATCAAACAAATCATCTGCGTCATCCATGTCATCGTCTGTTTCCAAAATGATGGAAATAACCAACTTTTTGGGTACCTCTGTATGCTTCGATTTATTTTTGTGTTTACCATCTGAGCTTAACAACCCCTCCTTAGAAGGAGGCCTGGGAGGCACATAGTCCTCAATCACGTGCGAGGAAACCTTGCTGTTCAAGCGTGACGCAGTATTGGAAACAGAAACAGAAGCAGAGGGAACCACCTTTCTTTTTCTGCTATCCCCCGCAGATTGGGCCAATGCTTTGGACAACAAGCTCAGCATGGAATTTTCCATGCCCTTTGAAAAACGTCTCATTGACGTTTCCACAGCAGACTCCACAGAATTATTAATACATTTATTCAAGTCATTTTTGAAGGTCTCGCCTTCTTCCTGTTGCTGGTCTGAACCAGGAGAGTTCTCAATTTCCATTGCCTCCGAAGGGAAGAAAGTGGAGTAAGGTAAGGGTTAATTTAAAATAAATGCAGAAAGAGAACTGGGACACTCCCCCGCGGGCGTGACCACCACACTCGAAGCAGAAGTTCCGGCGAAGCCGAACGAGCTAGCAGAAGCTCCAGAACCAGCCACCGAACGGTAAGGAAAGCGCGCGCTCCTTGAGGAGAACAGCAGGGAAAACCGCCACTGCGTAGCGGTAGATACCAAAAGAAAACCGCGCGCATGGGGGGGAACAGACGAAACGGGAAGAGGAAATGGGTGTGAAAGGCGCTAACGAAGCAGCGGAGTGCTCCACATTAATAACATAAGGAAATACATGTAAAACTGCACCAAATAACGTAATACCATTCAAATATACAAATACTGGCAGAGCAACAAAGATAAGTCACTTATCTGACTGCGAGCAGCAAGAAAAGAGGAATGTTCGCAGTCAGATGTGACGTTATTCATGCTGATATGCTCTGATTGGATATAAGGTTTTGTTTTATTGTGTTCCCATTGATCAGTTGTTCCGCTTGGCCCTCTGGGAACTGTAGTTTCTAACTTATCTTTGCTGCTATTGTGATTAAAGCAAGATAAGAAAGCATAATAAGAGCCTCCGCTCTTGCCATAAAATTAGGGAGCTTCAGGAGCTAATATTCGGGGTAGTTGTGACAGCCCCAACCATCTATTTATTTTTGTCCGCCTGATCAGAGAAAATTATAAACTGCTGAACCAAGTGATTTAAGCTCTGTTAAGAGGAAAGGGGTGCAAGTGCATACAAGGGAAAAATGTGTTCAATGCAGGAAAGAACTTGGCTTCAAAAAAGCCTGTTACGAGCATTAGGAACATTTATTAAATCTAATTCTAACTGGAAATGTAAGCAGAACATTAGCCTCCGTGCAAAAGGTATACAATATTATTTGACAGGGGTGGTTTCAAGGGAAAATCTCTGGAATTCCAGGCCAGACAAGGTACATCAGCCCCTAAACAACTCCCTGATCATCGCCTTAGTTGTGAGTGTTTGAATGTTAAGGATGGCAACTGTGCACCCCAACTTTGCAAGGAGCTTAAGGCTCATTCAGTTTTTTTCCAACAGTAATCTGCTAACATTTAACAGCAGGATCAAAACTGATGATCCTTGCTCTTCTGAATATATTTGTAAGCAAAAATTATTAAAGGTACAAATCTGCTACCAGTATACAGACTTGGAAACTGATTCAAACATATAAACAAGGGGCAGATAACCGGTAACAACCTGAGAAGCTAATTCTGGTTCATTCAGTTGCACAGATGTAGCCTTCAGGTCTAATTGTTGTATTTTCTCATTGCAGATCGTTACGACACATGGATCATATGATCAATCGATTGACCATTGCTCATCTGATGCTTTTGTGTCTCACAGTAATAACGAGCAACATACATCAACTGCTAACATAATTTATTCTCCCAGTAAATATTTAGTTGATAAAGATTGAAGCTCCAAGTACGAAATATGTGATCCAATCAATATGTATTCATGGGACATAAATATCACATTAGATAAAGTAACAGAAACTAAACGAACGGAGACTAATCAAAATCCAAACATGACTCCGGAAAATCAACATCGTTAGGGCTGTACAGCATTTCATGTTCATTCTAAAATACCACAAGAAGGTGCGATTAAAAAAATAAAGTGCAGCATTAGCAAATCACAGCTTCCTCTACAGAGTAGTACGCCTAAAATCTTTTTTGATTCACCTGCATCAATCTCGCATTTCAACAGGATAACGACTAAAGTTGGTCCAAAAACTAGCCTCGATTCTTTGGCAGCGACTCATAACACAATAGCATCACTGTTGTGTTATGTAGATGCATTTAATCTACAACCTCAAAATATGGATACCCAGATAGATATTCTTCTCAGAATAGCTTTACAGCTTAAGAAATTGGATACAAAAATTCTTAATACACCTGACAGTAAACAAACCTTGCCAAGTAAGTGTAACTATTGATTTTGTGGTGAGATAATAGATAATTTAGGCACATTGCCCAGATTATTTACAACTATGATTAGCTCCTGGAAGCAGGTTGAAAAGAACATGTTGAACCATACCTTCGATCGACTGGGTGACGTTGGTCTCAAGTGTGACATCAGGAAAAGAGTTCTGACAACCTAAAGGCATTAACGGCCCCAGGAGCAACAAGGAGCAAGTAATGAGTCCAATCAAGTACAGCTTTGTAACAAGCCAGACATCGAGCTAGCTATTATTGAAAACCAAAAATAGAATGATGTGGGTGAAGAGAGTCTTGGTAAAAATTCAGCAATCATGCCTAAAATAATCAAGCATGAGGAGTCAAAGGCTCAGCAAGAAGCGATAGACCGTCATCATGTTATTATGGTCACCACGAAAGAGAAGTTGCCAACTGGCCTATCAAGAGAAAACAAAAATAAGGCTAAAAAAACGAAAGAAGAAAAGTATTCCTTGGGTGCTGCGGTTAGACAAAATTTTGCAAAGGATGGCAAATATAAGTCAAGCTAAGGGAAAAACAATCTTTGATGAATGATGTAAAATACCTTCCTATGTTGTTCCTAAACAAATGGTGCAGGTTACCAATCTCTCTAAACAAACCAATATCTCGAGACTCAAGCTGGAGTGTAAAAATCAGACCATTGCCAGTAAAACTCTAGATAGTAGGGATCTGACAGGGAATTCGCCAGTCCGAAATGATTCTTTTATGCTTAGGCAGGATCACAATAATCAGATCGCTTCCAGCAAAACTGACGCTGAAGTCTCTGACTTTTTGATCAATGGTACCCCTCATGCATTAAAAAAACAGTTAAACTGGCAAAGAAGGAGGACGTGGCTTGCCGAGCCAAGATGGCGGTCGCACCTTGAGTGCGCTCCCGGACCCCTCTGTCATCCGCCCAAAGAGAGAGCCATCTTACCACATTTTCGCTGCCTGGGCGACCGTCGTGCACCCGGCGGCACCCCTGGCTGCCGATTTTCACCGGAGGGGTGCTTTCACAAGGAGGATTGTCTGGTCGGTGGGCATCGGCCCCCAAGATGACAGAACGGCAGCGCTGATCGGCAGCCCCTCGACCCTGTGAGCTCCTTCACGGAGCGCGTTGAGCGGAGGCACCGAGGAGTGCTCTCCGCGATTGGGGAGGCCTGGTGGTGTGCTGCGAGCCCCGGAGCGCTGCTCGCTCTCCCTGGGGCACTTGTCCATGGGTGCGTGGCTAAGGGCCCGGCCGGGCCTGTCGATTGGGCGGACTGTGTGCGGGGGGGAGCCGCTGGGTGGGCCCTCCTTGACGGGGACAATCGCGGCCATCCTTTGGGGTCCCTGCAGCGGAACGTACCCTTCGGCTGCTGTTTCGAGTGGCAGAAATGGCTGTACGCATGGTGGCGGCCTGAATGGCAGAGAATCCTGCAATCGCCCGGGGCCGATATCCGGATCCAGCCTCGAGCGCCCCCGGTCCGTGCCCGTGTGCACCGCCGCTGGAATCAGCCGCCGGAGAGGGGGCCCATGATCTGAGGGGCCGGTGCTGCATCGCATCACCATCGGCGGTAAGTCCCGGCTGCGGGAGGGGGTCCTGTGGTGGTTGGGTGGGGGCCCCCTCTGCAGGGGTCCTGTTCAGGTGCAACCCCACTTCAGCGGCGGGGCCCTGGGGCAAGGGACGACAAGGTGGTGTCGGCCGCTTCTTCGAACGGCGGTGGGGGTCCTCATTGAGGTACGCCCTTCCTGCTTTCGGGCCCATGGTCTTGGGTTCACCGGGCCCACGTTCCCCTTGATCCGCCAGTGACACTGCACTTGCCCGCTCAGCTTCCTGGGTGGTGCTTTGGGGATAGGGGTGATCGGCCACGTGCATGCGGCGGGGGTCCTCCCTTGGCCCTCCTCAACCCCAGGCCCGCCCCCGCAGCTCAAGAGACCGGTACTTGTGATTGTCATCCTCCCTGATGGCCCGCCGGAATCCCGGGCCCCTTTCCCTGGGGGACAGAACCTGAACTTTTTCAGCTCTCCTTCGGATTCCCTGGTTCCGGCTCCGTGTAAGTCCTGGGAGCTTGGGTGGTGTTGGACGTTTCTTCGGACGGCAGTGGTGATCCTGTGATGGGTACGTCCTCCCGGTCCTCGGTGCTAGGGCCCTGGATTTACTGGGCCTAAGACTCCGCAGGCTGTCCTAAGCATTGGGCCCTGCGCCCTCCCTCCTGGGTTGGTGCGGCAAGGACAGGGGGCGTACGGCCGCACCTATCGAGGGTGAGGGCCTCCTTGTGAGTCCTCCCCCCCCTTGGTTTGCTTACGGAGTCCTGGTGAACTGGACCCGACATCCTCCCCAGCGGCCCGCCTTCGCTTCTGAGCCACATCCTTTATCTTCCCACCGGGTGTCTCTGCATCGGCTGCCAGGGACAGGCTGCGGACGGCCTCGGAGGGGCTGCTGCCTCCACCTTGGGTTGCCCCTACAATCTCGGGCTTCCTGGGTGATCCGTGGGCCCTCCTGTGAAGTCCGTGCCTCAAGTCGCTTGGAGGGATTCCCCCCCCCCCCCGCCTCACGGAGTGACGCCGTGGGCCGGAACGGACCAGCCAAGACCCCAGCCACCCAGACCAAAATGGACCGCTTCACAACCACGGACATTGGGGCTACGTGGGGTGCTACGGACAAGGATGCACCACCGGCAACAGACCTATCCACCATCCTGCAGGTTATCCATGCCTCGCAGTCCTTGGTGGAAACGCCATGGCACGGATCCCAGAAACTAAATCCTGTATATCATCAGTAGAAGACGACGTTCAACAACTTACGGGGCAGGTGGCGCACCCCCAGGCGCACATCCAGGAGCTGCACCGGAGGGCCGAGGATGCTGAAAACAGATCGTGCCGCAACAACCTCCGCCTGGTGGGGTTCCCGGAGGGGGCTAAGCAGGGCCGCCCCGCTGAATTCATTGAGAAATGGTTGAGATCCTGGCTCCCTGAGGGCTCTATCTCTCTTTGGTTCGCAATAGAACGAGCGCACCAATCCCTGGCCTCGAGGCCTCCAGCGGGAGCACCGCCCCGACCGGTGATAATGAGAATCCTCAACTACAAAGACCGCGACTCCATCTTGGCTGCAGCCCGCAAGCAGCGACGCCTCCCCTACGAAAACCATTCGATCCTGATCTTTCCGGACTAAACTCGGGAGGTTCAAGGTCAGTGCCGCTCGTTTGGTGAGGTCAAGCTGAAGCTACAAGCCCTCAATATCCAGTATCGACTCCTCTTCCCGGTACGCCTACGGGTGGTGTTCGCCAATAAAACCCTATTGTTCGACTCTCCGGCGGATGCATGGACCTGGGCCACGGAGGAGCGTCCTACTCGGCCCAATGAACAGATTCCTCTTCAAGATGGTGCGGTGGGTGAACCCGCTCGCACTGGCTTGCCAGAACCCAGGCCCCAGTGCAACTGCTCACATAGGCGCCGTGGGCAGAGGAGGGCCCACTCTGACTCCCCGTTGAATCCTTCCCAGGTGACTGGGCCGCCCCGGGAGGACCTTCGGGCCGTACGACGCTCTGGCTCCTCTGGCCGCCTGGGTCGTGGGGGCCTCACCAGCCCCCTCCATGACCGACCTTCCGGACACTGACCTTTCTCGTAGCCCAACACTTCTCAGCAACCCAGCCTGAGTCCACTTCTGCCTGCCGGGCATGGCTCCGCAGCCGGAAGCACGGGCCAACTTACCCGGTTCTCTCTCTTTTTGGACTTGATTATGGACATCCTGTCATGAGGAGGGGTCCTCCACACCTTGTTCGATCCCAAGCATTCTAGTTTGGTCCTATATTGTTGTTATTGTTAGGGCAACAGATGCTTCTGTTCCTGAAGTATAGGGTGGGGGTAGGGAGAGGGGGGGGGGGGGACCGTTGTCCCAAGTTTTTTTACTTTGTTTTTTTCGTTGCCTTTTTGTTTCACCATACCAGCATTCACAGGACGCCCCATCCCTGGCATCACGGGACACGATCCATGGTATCTGGGCCCCAATCGTGCATCCCAGCATCAGCGCCCTGGGCCGAGCTCCCCTCCAGGGCCATCCCCCTTCCCGAGACAGTCCACTAGGATGACAGTCATGTTACAACAGGGTGTATCCTTACGCCTACTGTCCTGGAATCTCAATGGTCTCCTTGACCGCCTTAAGCGTTCGGCGGTTCTTCGCTACTCCCAGCGACAAGGGGTAGAGGTTTTAGTGTTGTGAGAAACACACTTACTGGGTAACCACTGCTTCTTTTTAGCGCGATATTATTACGACAGGATCTGGCATTCGGGCTTCACATGCGGGTCCCGTGGGTTTGCGATCCTGGTGCAGCGCTCCCTTCCATTTGTGGCAACGCAAGTCGTCCACGACAACCAGGGCACCTTCTTGGCCCTGTCTGGCACCCTGAATGGTGTACCCCTTAACTTGGTGTCATTATACTCTCCCCCATCGCGATTGCCCGCGACCCTGGCTGCCTCCGTTGGACTCCTGGCTTCCCTGCCCCTGGGCTCTACCTTCTTGGTGAGTGATTTCAACTCAGTTACCACTCCTGCACTCGACACGACTGGGCCCCCGTCTCACGGCAGACTGGCGCATGCGAAACACCTAACGGACTGGGCTGAATCCCTGGGTCTTTGCGATGCATGGCGTGTGTGGCACCCGCGGTCTAGACAATTCACCCATACTTCGGCTGAGCACCACACACATGCGCGCATTGACACCTTTTACATTCTCTTGACTGACTGCCTTTTGCTCCAAGGCGTTGCTATCTTGCCTAGGGGTATATCTGACCACTCCCCGGTGCTACTCACTGTGGGAGACCCTCCTGTCTCCATGCATCAGACATGGAGAATAAACGCGTGGTTTCTGCAGACAAAAACTTCCGCGAGGTGGTAGGGCGGGAGCTCAAACAATACTTCCAGATCAACGAGGGGTCAGTGTCATCCCCAGGCGTCTTTTGGTAGGCTGGCAAGGCTACGATACGTGGAGTCACCAAGGGGCAACTCAAAACCCAGCGGCGTGCACAGGTGGAGCAGCTTACCTCACGTGAAGTGCAGGCCCTGCGCCTTGAGCGGTCCACCGCCCTGAACCCGTACGCCTCCGAAGTGAGGCTCCTTGCCCACATCCGTGAAGAGATTCGCCAATTGTTGCTTGACGCGGTCCAACTCCTCTGGCGCTCGTCTGTCGCCAGGGTGTATGGCTGGGGAGACAAGAACAGCTCTCTCCTCCACCGGCTAGCCACCTACCCCAGAGCGAACCGCATAATTCCCGAAATTATAGACTGAGACTGCTCGGTGGGTAATTCCTCGGCCGACATAGCCCGGGCTTTTGCGATGTATTATCGCCAATTATACACGGCTGGGACTCCCTCCCTGTCTCTTTCAGATCTTTCAGATCTGTTGCGAGCTGGAGCCTGCCATCTCCCTCAATTGGACTCAGAAGTTCAGGGCGACCTGGATGGTTCTATCACCCCTGCAGAAATTGGATAGGCGATTACCCTCGTCTCGTCCGGCAAGACGCCGGGTCTGTACCGTGAGACGTTAATTCCATATCTTGTCCAGTTATTTAGGGAGGCAATGGAGAAAGGTTCCTTCCCTTTCGAGACTGATATGGACACCATTGTGGTCCATCCTAAATCCCAACCACCCTCGCCTCGGTGCACGGACTATCGTCCCATCTCCCTAATTAATACGGAGCTGAAGTTGTACGCCACAATACTCACCCAGCGTCTTAAACCCCTCTTACCTACGCTGGTCCATCCAGATCAGTGTGGGTTCATGCCATCGCGTGGTACCCGTCATTGTCTGTGGAGGCTCCATGCTGCGCTGGCTCACCATAACTTACTCACCCCCTATCTCTCACTCCTCCTGGTAGATTTTGAGAAAGCCTTTGATTCGGTGGACTGGGGGTTCTTGGACGATATTCTGGCGGAGATGGGTTTCGGACCCCGCTTCCGTGGTTTCATTCGACTATTATACGCGCGACCGAGGGCACGGGTCCTTGTGAATGGAGTTCTGTCAGAACCCTTTCCTATCTGCAGTGGAACGAGGCAGGCATGCCCCCTCTCTTCCCTGCTCTTTGCTCTGGTGATGGAATCCCTGGCGGCCCTGATACGTTCAAGCGGGCAGGTGCAGTGTTGGGAATGGCCCAATACGGAGGCAGATAAAATCGCCCTCTACGCGGACGATGTACTGATTTATTTGGCGGACCCCGCTAGTTCGGGCCCTCATAGCCTCCAGATGCTTCGGTCCTTTGAGCAGGCTTCTGGCCTTCGGCTCAATCCTGAGAAGTCGGTATTGGTTCCCCTCCACATATCTAGGGAATGCTGTGATTGGCAATCCACCATACCGCTCCGTTGCCAATCCTTTAAGTACCTAGGAATATGGGTGACTTTACTCCCTGAAGTCAGCTGGGCCCTTAATGTGACTCACCTGGTGAAATGGGCTAAGGCGGATTTGTCGAAATGGCAATCACTGCCTCTGAATCCCATGGGAAGGGTCGCTCTATTCAAAATGATGATTCTTCCCTGATTCCTTTATATGCTCCAAAACACCCCCCTTAACGTTCCGAGAGTGTGGTTCCGGGAGCTCGACAGCCTGGCTTCCAAATTCCTCTGGGGGAAGGGCAGGTCCCGACTGGCCCTAGGCGTTTGTCGGATCCCTTCCTTTGATGGGGCTATGGGATGAGCCAGTCATGCTCTCCCTGCATGACTGGCTCAACGGAGGATGGTAGGATCCGGCTTACAGACTGGAACTCAGTGAATTGAGCTTGTTGAACCTCCAGTCGATGATGTATGGGACACCTGTCCCTTCTCGCCTGCCGGAGGTGACGCGTTCGGTGTTCCGGTCCTGGCGGGTCGCGCTGCGCCATACCGGGTAGACCCGTACGCTGACCCAATGCACACCCCTGCGGCAGGGTACCTGGCTCAGAGAAGTCAATGGGCTACAAGGCTTTCGGTCATGGGACCTCATAGGCATTTCACAGCTAGGCGACATTTGGGTGGGTGACCACATGTGCTCCTTCCAGGACCTCCAAGCTGGACATTCCCTGCATCAATCACAGTTTTATAGATACTTGCAGCTCCGCCACGCCCTTCAGGTACACCTCACGACTGGTACGCGACTCCCGGACCATAGCCCTCCCGAGGCGCAAATCATGCTGGGGGACCTGAGTAGAGGGGGCATCTCCCGTATTTACCGGTCGCTCATTAACAATACCCCAACATCACTTGATCGACCGCGGGCTCAATGGGAGGAATGGGTGGGTTCCTTGGAGGAGGAGGACTGGTGCGATGCCCTTATGACCCCCAGGACAGTCACTGCTTCTGCCAGACTGCGTTTGACACAGCTTTATTTCCTGCATGCTGCTTACTTGACGCTGGCGTGCCTATGTCGCACGGGGCTCCGACCGACCCCTGCCTGTGATAGGTGCGGTCACAAACCAGACGACTTTTTTCACATTGTATGGACATGCCCGCGCTTGGCGTGATTCTGGGGAGCCATTGAAGAGGAACTCACTGAGGTGTTGGGGTGGGCGATCCCGCATGACCCACGACATGCACTGCTGGGCATCACAGACGGCTTGGATGGGACCAGGAATGAAAAGCTTTTTTACAATACGGCAATGGTAGTGGCCAAAAGGGACATAGCCTCCGCCTGGAAATGTCCGGATCCTCCCACTGTGAGGAAGTGGCAGGCCGGGGTGGACTGGTGTGCCACGCAAGAGAAGACATTGTACATAGCATGTTGCTGCCCCAAGAAATATCGTAGGGTCCGGGGGAAGTGGTTGGGGGGAATGGTCTGATTTCGATGGGGATGCTCCAAAATTCGCCCTTTTGAATTTGTATGTCTTTGGTCCGTGTGTTGTCCAGATTAGTGCAAATAATCCTTTGTTATCATGGTATCTTGGTGATTGGCTGGTACTTTTTTGTGAAATCAATAAAAATTTGTTTATCAAAAAACTGGCAAATAAACTTGAACCAACTACATTCAAAGGACTTGTCAATCCAGTGCAATTTACAGCAGAATGGTATTTAAACCTTGAATTGCCTGGGATCTGTGTGGTCTGAGACTGACTTATTGGATAGCGATATGCTTTGGATGTCGGATACCGGACACAGAATGGTGGTAGGAGATCCGTAAGTCCCGATAAACCACCAGACTAATGGCCCAACAAATAAACCAGATATTCTTTTAAAATATGATCAGGCTAGTAGATCCCACCTGGCCCAGGAGATGGAGGAATTGATAGGGTAAAGCAGCAAATCCAAATGAGTGTGCCAGCAAAAATTATTTCCTCCATATTCCACTAGGCGAAGCACATCTACAGTGCCAATGAGTTCAAGACAGGACATAGACAATGATTAAAATACAAGGATTACGAGAGGAGAAAGCATCACAGCATCATCAAGTCCTAATTGGATAGTGTGAGCACCTGCCCAACCACTTAGGTTGAGAAAGAAAACAAATTCTCGGCCACCACAGAGAAATTCGCTCTATCATTTGTCTCCTGCTATACTGAAGATAAGGGCCTCATGCTATTTTAAATTAAGGGACTCTTTTTCACCTCCATTCCAGCTCTATCAAACATCAAATCATGCGACATTGAGTCTATTAAATTAATCTCTGGGCGATCAGTATTAGAAGAAAATAAGACAGACTTAACAAGAATGAGCTGTCATTTTTCTACAGTGGTTACTTGAATAATGGCAGAAAAATGTTTTGTTAAGTGAGGCTTTGACTTGCTGCATAAAATCGAGTGGTACCTGCTTCCTTTGCATAGTTTATATTATGAAAACATAAAAAAGATGGATTTGAAAACTGATCGGGTTAGCTCAGGCTTAAGAAGTTCACAAGGCCATTCATCAGACTTTGTTGGTTTAAACAACATTATAATTTTCTGTCTTGATAAGGACGGAAAGCTGTGTCAAATAAAAGAGCAATCGGTATTAAGGTCATGGACTAAGAACTTCAGAAATGATGACTGGGGATAGCCAACATGATCTCTGATTTCATCCAAGTTAAGTCAATAGCAGGCACAGGAAATCACGAGGGAAGCATCTAACGGACATAAGAATAATCAGAGATTACCGTCCTGGAATATAGCAGAGACCAATAAATTAAGGTGATAGCAGGTGTGTAAACCCACAACAGATTCTCTGTCTATAAGAAGCTTGGTCAAGTGAAGGAAATCACTTTCAAAATTATATGACCTGGAATAAACTTGCAGTTAAACTTTCAGACAAGGGTCGTCTATCGACCCACAACATATAATCCTGGACCCGTTGAATATGGGAATAGTGTTCAAACCCATTTGGAGAAGTATTACCAACTTTTACAAAAAAATGTTTACTCTTCGGGTAATCAGTCTTACTGGCAGTTTACAGCCAAACATACCTGCATCTTTTACACATTCTATTGGGGCAAGCACAATTTGCTAGATTACACCATGGTTTCTGTGACACTTTACAAATTAACTCACTCAAAATCGTCCAGCAACAAGAGAATGATCACTGCCCATAAATAATTGAATTTAATAGATGCCCTGAATTAAATATATAGTTACTATTATTGGAGAAGAAGATAACACCAGCTACCGCAAATAAAGATGAAAGCCATATTGTGACTGGAGGTATCCGGATCGGCTGAAATCATTGGGAAATACTGCATTAGAACTCTTTTGCCAAATTCAGCCCATAAATAGTACAATACTACATTTAATTGGAAGAGCATTGTAAATTGCAGGCTAAGATATTGATTTGTGGGAGCAATAAAACAGACTATAGTATGGATGATGGGCAGCCTCAATTGAATTTAGAAAAGCCCCAACCTTCCCATTAATAATTTTTAAAACTTATTAAAATATTTCATAATTTGTATCTTTGTTTGATGAATGTTTGTTTCCATATTTGTGTGTATTGGTTTGCAGTTCAGATCATCGAAATTGCTTAGGCCATAGTCTCTGAATTCCAATAATGACTCAGTAGGGGTCCTGGGATTCCAGTAATGATTAAGTACGGGTCCGCAGAAGTCAAAAGGTTGAGAACAACTAGTCTAGTAGAATTGTGTTTCACTGATTAAAATCACAAACTAGATAATTAGAATTGTTCCTTTAAACACCAAACAGTTGCATGGTACACTCCAACTCTAAGAATGATGAAAAAACATCTTAATAGCTTGGTAAAGCATTTCACCTAGGTTCACCCACAAGCTGCATACTTTTAAATTACCAAGTTTAGAGCACTTTGTATAGGGAAATGTTGGAAAGCATGGAGGCCTTCAAAATGAAACTGTGGCATGATAGTATTTGGATTGCGACAAATGAAGTGAAAAGATTCTGGGGACTGATTCGGAATCTGGACCCCCCCAGTACCCGCACAGTCCTCAATGTCAGTGAGTAATACTAAACTGGAGACAACAATGTAGGTGACCTCAGGTGATCCATTCCTGTGAATCAAGGAGGAGGTAATCCTGGAGACAGTAACTTCATTGGGATCTAGCAGTGCACCTGGTCCAAATGGGGTACCTATCAGTTTTAAAACCAAATATCAAAAACTGGAAGAAACCACTTTGTCAACTTTTTACTGGCATACTGGCATGATGAAAACAGAGAACACATCCGACTCCTGGAGAAGTTCAATATTGAACCCCATCCACTAAAAGGGTAGTGTAGATGACCCAAAGAACTTCAGAACAATTGATCTGCTCAATAGCTGAGCCCAAATATTTATTAGGATACTTCTTGAAGAATTAGTGGAATGGGTTATCATTACTAAACAAATATTACTATTACAGCAGACCGGCTTCAGAAGGGGTTCGAAGACTTTGGATAACATCAAAACATTTCATTAAATGGCCCAAAAAGCCCTTAAAAACGAACTGCCTTGTGTGTCTATTATTTGCATTTCAGTGTTGCATTTGACAGGGTGAACATAGCTACCCTGTGGAAAAACTATAATCTTGGGGAATTCCAACACCTTATTTAAGGCTGTCAGGATACTTTATACTAATACTTTATACTGACACATTGGTCAGAATGAAGATCGGCATGGGCAGGACTGTGAGAAGAAGAATCTATCTAAATCGGGAGTTGAATCAGGGATGTGTGCTCGCGCCCTTACTATTAAATCTTTATCCAGCATATTTGGTCCCAACGTTGAAGAAAGAAAGAATATTTGCTCATAAAATATGCTCTTTGCATATTGCTGCTCTTCGGTA
Organism: Triturus cristatus; assembly: GCF_964204655.1. Lineage (NCBI taxonomy): Eukaryota > Metazoa > Chordata > Amphibia > Caudata > Salamandridae > Triturus > Triturus cristatus. Next base: position 372,501,697 of record NC_140588.1, read on the forward strand.
TGCAGATGATACTGTGCTACTGAATCATACCAATTGGTCTCCAAAGAGCTTTGATGTGCCTTCATCGATATAATGATCGGAATGATCTCATGCTCAACCTAAAAAATAACTAAGGTAATGCAATATGGAAAAATCAATAGTAAATATGTTTGGGGTAATGGCAGAGAAAAGGTTGATCAGTGTAATACATGCCCATACTTAGGTGTGTGGCAGGATGAAAAACTAAGCCACAATGTCCAATTAGCAGCACTGTGAGATAAAGCGAAGCACTTAAAACTCATTTTGTGAAAATTGTATAATAACTTACCCAGTCCTACTGGCTCTTCGATCCTAGATCTTTTCGGAGGAAAATTCATTCTGGAGCTCACAGTGGTTCACCAACATAGACGGCAAATTAAATTTGGAACTTGAAAGGATCCTCTGTGTATCAATGTTTGCTGTTTTTGGTCTTTCTCAGAGGGCCTCCAACACTAAAGACTAGAATTTGTCATGTTAAACCAGAGTACAACAGTTGATTTCCTGTGTTTGAAATTCTATTATAGGCGTAAGAGCTCAGAGGTGGTGACTGTTAAGAATTACATCTGGAAGGAATTAAGTGACCATGCTAAATCAGACACCCTGAATGGATTCACACATTTGCATGGAATATTAATCTCATGGGACCTGACGGAAGAGTGGCAAAGTGAAACTCGATATATTGTACCTTTTAAATCCTTGCCAAAAACACTGCAGTAAGGTTATCCTGCTCTAAAAACACAGCAAAGTTGAGCAGTTTAGCACGGGGGTCTTTACCCATGCCAACTTACTTCTTACCAACTGCCCAGTGTTACTTGGGATGTAGGCTGAAACATGTGAGTTGAGTCAAGATCATGTGGCTGAGATTACTTTTGATCCCACTGGCATCACTAAAATATGACGAAAGTGTGAAAACCACCCATAAGTGTAAATTTGGTAGAGGATGTGGCTATCACAACAAATCATTAGAGACATTTATATGTATATCATTATCTGCCTAAGTTGTGTGGAAAAAATGTTGGCCCCTGTTTTCTCAGACTTGGTATTCAAGAAATCACAGCGGCTCTTTTGGAGTGTCTGCAAGTGTAGGTTGCCAACTAATTTGTTCACTGCCTAAATATCTGGATTTGGCAGTCAGAGAGCTAGTTAAAAGTAATAGTCTGTTGCATTTGGTAAACTGTCTGGATAGGCTTTATTTCAGGTTGGCTAAAATTTAGAAGCTTTAAATGTATCTTGCATGGAACCTCCGTGAAAGAGCCTTATGCGGGTTCAATTTTTCCCAAAATATTTTTTTCACGTTAGCACATCATGTACATTATTTCAGCCAATATGTAAATTAATTACTGTAAGTTATTTCAGTGCTTAACCAGTTGGATTTTAGGATAAAATTTTCATAGTATTTGCAGAAGAGCTTTATGCTTCGTAAAAAAATTAATGTATGTTTTATCGTAAGCAATGTGTAATTGTATTCTTGGAATAGTATTAATTCATTAATGTAAGTGCTTACTCGTTCTTGACTAGTGTGTGTGTGTGTGTGTGTGTGTGTGCGTGTGTGTGTGTGTGTGTGTATGTAATCCTTATGTAAGCTAATCCAGCATGAGGTCGTGGAAAAACATGTCAATCACGCATGTGCACTTTTTTCTAGGCCATCTGGATTTTTGATATTAGTTTTTTATAGTACTTCTAATACATTGATGTAAGTGACTTTATTTTCTAATTAGCTGTATTTTAGGATTTATGTTTTTCAGCATTTGCATAAGGGATATACATATATATGTATGCTTTATGTACACTCCATATGTATGTTTTTATAGTTACCTTGTCAATCAATTATTGTAATAGTTTTTAGTCCTAGATTAGTTTTATTTATCAGGAACAGTTTTTATAGAATGCTTTGTACAAGGGTTTAATAAAACATGCAAGAGCTCTTTAGTTCTTGTCCAGCTGGATCCTAGGATTTGTTTTTTTACATAGCCTATCTGCACTATACTGTTTAATTAGTACATTTTCTTAGATTTTATATTAATATAACAAAAGTATTAGACTATTACAGTTGCATAATTTGTGTGATTTTATACAATTTTATGATTTTCATAATCAAACAAATAGAAGTTTACTTACCATTCGATTTCTCTTTAGACCAAATTTTCCTTTGGTCCGATCTCAAAGGTAGAAACAAGACGTATTCACTCTTAACAGTGAATACAATCATAACCTGTGCGGTATAAGTTATGTGAACTGTTGAGCAGCAGCTAGGAAGGTCTATTGATGAGCAAAGAGACCAAATCAGATGATGTACAACTTTAGACTGTTAGATTGACCATTTGAGATGTGTGTGACAAAACTAGACTAATTGTTTGTTGGGGCCCACATTGCGGGGCAATAATGTTTTGTTTTTACTCTTTTCCAATTGAACATAGGCTCTCTAAATACATATATATATATCTATCTATATATCTATATCAATATCTATATATATATATATATATATATATATATATATATATATATATATATATATATATATATATATATATATATATATATATATATATATATATATATATATATATATATATATATATATATATATATATATATATAATCTACTGGCAGTCGCCAGTAGATAGTTCTAGTTAGGACTGAGTTCCCATAGGAAATCTGAAAATTCTATTTTGAATAACTTTGGCGCCGGTTGACTTATCTTCGTGAAATTTTCAAAACTAATGGGGAGCTCCGCTCAGCTCCTACCCTGAAAGTCTCGGGGTGATTCGTCAAGCGGGGGCTGAGAAAAAAAAGGGGTCCCAAAACACGTTTTCCCCATGCATTTTCCCATAGGGCCTTTAGTCGAAGGTACAGCCCGAACGGCTGAACAGAATTACTTGAAATTTGGCAAAGAGGTAGTCCTCAGGTCAGGCATGTACCTTTTGCTTAAATGGTGTAAATCCGTTCAGTAGTTCCTGAGAAAATCAAAAGTAAAATCACATATATATCTGGGAGTTTATCAGGTCCGGCAGGGTCTCCTACAACCCTTGATGAGAGGCCAAGGATTGGATGGTCATGTGCTACCGGGTAAAGAGAGGCGGCGGCAGAACAAGTCACAAACTTCCCAGCGCAAGAGCGGGGTTTAGCCTCCTGTACCCGATGGTTTCCTCTACTTGAGTAAACAAGGTTCAAATTGAACATTTTTGTGTTGGTTGGACAAATCAATCCATCCTTTTCAAGGAGTCCCATGAATATTAGGGTCCTCCACACTTACACTAGGTCCTGATGAAAGCCCACCTGACCCTTAGGGGCACGAGATAGGGATGAAAAAGGTCGACCTCTCTTTTGGACATTTTCACATAGTGCACTAGACCCTAAAGCGTCTATCTCTGCACGAAAAGCGTTTTTAATAAACTCGAACCCAGTTTTATTAAAATTATTGACTGGCTTTACGAGTTTTTTAACTTGCACTCACTTGGATCACCTCACCACACACGGTTGTACATTTTCACTACTACGATCACTACTGAAAAAACCAGAGGCAAAAACCTCCGGGTGGAGGAAGCACACAGTAACCCGATGATGATGCTGTCACGTTGTTAAGCACAAGCGGATAACCGAACATACCGCTGCAATACCACCTGCGATAAACGTGATTGAGGGTTTCTCAACAGTCCCTGGAACTGTTGATGCTAACCTTGGTTCTTTCAGGACCAGTGATCCACTCTCAACCTGATATCAGGGACAGGTTACAGTCATCTGACAATGCTAGGCAGGTGGGAGGGGAGTGGCAGCTCAGCAGAACACTCAGAGTAGATAGGAGTGGCAGGTCCATGGAACATAGTGGGCAAAAAGGATGGAGCAGGGGCATGCACAAAGACATCGGAGGGCAGGGGGAAGGAGAATAGGGGCAGCAAGCTAAGCACAGAGGCTAAGCAGGAGGTCAATGATGGGCCATAGAATTGGGCAATGGAGGGCAGGAGGAGTGGACTGGTACATCATGCTAAATGGAGGGCAGTGGCAGCACATCAGACCATGCATGGCAGGAGGGAGGAGGCTAGTCCATGGATTCAGACAACAGAGGATAGGGAGGAGGTGGATGGGGCAGCAAGCTAACTGTTCAGAGAAGGTGGGTATTAGGAACTTTATTGTTTTTAAAACGTGTGTCTGTGCGAACTACTTAAAATATGAACAAGTATGCAGCATAATCTCACTTTTATTCAGGAAGAAGAGGGCGTTTGTGACTGTGACTCCGGGCTCACTTGGCAGAAACACCCCCATCGCAAAATGTAATGCCCGTGAAAAGGCTAGGTGGACGCAGTGTTATATAGAACATAGTCCTGAGAGCACGATTGAAAATGAAAACTAGATGTAGTATATGGTATAGACTATGCACCAAAAAGTGTGATATAAGATGAACCGGGGCGTGAAATATAATATGCAATACATTGTGCGCAATGACAGATTCATTGGAGAGCGCGAGATAGCACAGGCACTAGCGCGTGCTATGCGATATGCGCCTTGGAGTGTAATATGCACAGGGCAGTGTTGTGTAACATAACTAGTCTCTAAAGTTGTAATATAAAATATGTGGTGGGGAGTGTAACGTTGCATATGCACTGTGACAAAGATATGGATCCCAGATTGTAATATGTATGGCATAGCGCTGTGCGTTATAACATACACATCGAGGAAGGCACGTTAGATGGGGCAATATAACCCGTGCGAAGGCAAGTGTGGCATGACATATTCACGGGTGGTGTTACAGTGCACATGGGCTAGAGAGTGTCATAGCATACGCACTAGCTGGTGGAATACAACACAGAGGTGTGAGGCAATCGGCGGGCACTGGTGGGTGTAACACAGCATTGGGCTCAGCCAGGAGCACGCTGTGACTCTCAAGTGAGGTTCGTCTCCTTTCCAGAGAGTAAAATAAAAAGTATTACACATCCGGCGGTGGATGTGTTTTTATTAACCGTGAGGGGGGTTTCTTGCATAGTTTGGTCGAATTTTTGTCGAATCCCATTTGAATGGCTTGGTGTGCGTGTATATTAAATGTGCCCGTCAATAGCTAGCCATGTTTGTATAAATAAACGACAAGGGTGTCTACTTGGAGAGTACCCACCGGCGGGGGCGCCGGGATTAGGCACGGTAGGGCGTCAGACACGTTAGAGCTTCACTAGCAGTGTAAATACATTCCATGTGGATTCATTCTATGCATAGTCGCCTTTTAATGAATATCACGCAAATCGTCATGGTGATAGGTACATACGGTTTGTCCAGCATGTCCTAGGTGTTTCTATAAATATATATATTTTTAAAATAGTAAAAAACAAAGGCCGGCCCCGGGGGATGGGGTCCCCGGAGCCATAAGTGGCCTGAGGAGGGGGGCAACGCAGCCCCCTCCTAAAGAATTTAAATTAAAAAAAGGCCATGACCCGGGGGTTGGGGTCCCCGGAGCCGATTAAGGCCTTGGGAGGGCCAAATTTATTTTTTTCAACAAAAAAAATTAGGGTGCAGGCCCTGGGGGATGGGGTCCCCAGGGCCAGTAAATTAGAAAAAGAAGGGATGCCACACAGCCCTCCTTCTTAAAAATATAAAATAAATAAAAGACCGGCATCGCGCTGGAGGCCACGCCCCCTCCTTGCAGCACTCTGCAAACACGCCCCCCTGGCCAGTTGTAAGTTGGGGAATTAATTCCCCTTCAATGCTGAGGGTCCCTGAGGGCCAACTAGCCCAACAGGTATCTCCAGTGTGCGCCAGGGAGCTGCGTTGCAGAGAGGTGGTGCAGGCCATGCCCCTTTTAACACCTCTCTGCAATGGCGCTTACTGGACGTACCTAGTGGGCTATTTTGCCCCTCGGGATCCTCAGGATTCAAGGGGACTTGATCTCCCAACTTAAAAAACGGCCACAGGGCATGTTTACACAGTGGGGAAGGAAGGGGACGGGGCCTGAGGTGACGTGTGCAAACACGCCCTATGGCGCGTTTTAAGTTGGGGAAATAATTCCCCTTCAATCCTGAGGGCCCCTGGGGGCTAACTAGCCCACCAGGTGCTTCCAGTAAGCGCCACTGAGCTGCGTTGCAGAGAGGTGGTCCAGGCCGTGCCACTTTTTACACCTCTCTGCAACGCAGCTCTGTGGCGCATACTGGAGGTACCTAGTGGGCTAGTTGGACCCTAGGGACCCTCAGGATTCAAATGAATTTAATCTCCCAACTAAAAACGGCCACAGGGCGTGTTTACACAGTGGTGAAGGGAGGGGACGGGGCCTGAGTTAACGTGTGCAAACACGCACTGTGGCGCGTTTTAAGTTGGGGAAATAATTCCCCTTCAATCCTGAGGGACCCTGGGGGCCAACTAGCCCACCAGGTGCTTCCAGTAAGCACCACTCCGCTGCGTTGCAGAGAGGTGGTCTAGGCCGTTTCCCTTTTTACATCTCTCTGCAAAGCAGCTCTGTGGCACTTACTGGAGGTACCTAGTGGTCTAGTTGGACCCTAGGGACCCTCAGGATTCAAGGGGACTTAATCTCCCAACTTAAAACGGCCACAGGGCGTGTTTACACAGTGGGGAAGTGAGGGGACGGGGCCTGAGGTGACGTGTGCAAACACGCCCTGTGGCACGTTTTAAGAGGTAGTTTTAATCCCCTGCCCTATTATATACTAGGGGCTTACAGAGGAGGTCATGCTGATCACAGGGGGACCCCAACGCATAGTGTTCCCTAGTGTATGTAGGTGTTTTCACTGTATTCTGAGTGTCTTTTAACATAGCACTGGCTCTAGGACTGGTTAGTCAGACTCAGTTACCACCAGTATCCGTCTGAAAAAGTTGAGGGTACAGGGTATAGGATGATTTTGCAACAAGGCTTCTTTCTGCTCTTCTGTTTGTTCTTTCTGCACGTTATCCTTCTTCCTGCACTTTTCTTCGTCTTTGAGGACTTCTGTTGCTTCTTTCTGCATTTCTTTTTTTTCTTTCTGTGCGTTTTTTCTTCTTTCTTCACATGTCCTATCTCTGTAGGCATAGTTAGAAATTAGCATTTAAAAAACCTTTGAAATTCACTGAAAAAACCATAGGTTTCAGGCACGTTATAGTTAGGAATTAGCATTTAAAAAACCTTAGAAATTCACTGAAAAAACCATAGGTTTCAGGGGCGTTATAGATAGCTGGACTTTTCACTCGTACAAAACTATTGAAATTCCCCCGTTATAGTTAATTCAGCTAACTATAACTCGCGCGCCCGCAATGCACTGCTGATGACGTCACATATTACATCACTCATGACATGGTCAGTGACATCACTCATGACATCACTGATGACATCTCAAATGACATCACTGATGACATCATCCAGTGAATGTGTGTTTTTCTGAAAACTACATATGTTTTATATATGTATATCTCAAGGTCGATGGAAGAATAAATGGGTATATAAGTGTCTAAATGGATGATTTGTTTTTGAAAAATTGATTGTATAACTGACTAAGTGTATCTTAGTGAATACATGGCTTAGTGAGTAATGTTTAAATGTGTAAATATCTGTATCAGTCTCTCACTTTGTGTATAAGTGGCTGCATGGGTTGGTGAGTAGCTACATGAGTGTCTATATAGGTTATTAGTTGGTTTTTTGAGTATCAGTATGAGTGATAGAAATAAGGCGCTGAAAGAGATCGAAGCTTTGGAGGAGGAAGTAACAAACGACACAGACAAGAATCAACAAAAACTACTGAGAGAGACAATGAAGAAACGTCTCACACAATACGAAATAAAAATTAAACAGAGGAAACAAGAAAAATTTGAGCGTGACGAGAGAGATTATGCTATGGGCAGAATATTAACTTTTGCGAAAAAATTTGAGGAACCAAGAAGAGAAATATCTAAAAAGAGAACAACCACAAATATACAACCAGCCAGAGTAGAAACATCTGAATCCGATTTAACAGAAAACGAACAATCGGAAGACGAGGTGGCAGGCCCATCCGGAGTACAGCAGAAGACCCCTTTTCAGATGGAGTTCAACATCATCCGCCAATCATGGCTGAGGGGAGGAAAGAGCAAACCCCCAGAAAGCGAAGGCAAGCAAGAAGGGGCGGCTGGAAGAGGAAGGGGCAGAGGGAACAAAACAACAAGAATGACAAGGAGCAAGAGAAGAGGCAGATGGTAGCGGAAGCAGACAGATTAACCATCATCAATCTGACTCCCAAAATCCTCACCACTATGGAAGAATCGGTTCTACAATAAGGGCTAACTTTTTGCCCTTATAATCGTCTGGAATTCACGCAAACACGGATAGATCTCTTTAAATTTGTACGAAGATTGAAATTACACAAATATTTCAAACTGAAGCCCAGCATCAGGGAAGCAAGACAGCTCAAATCCCTAAATAAAGAAACTGACTTATTGACTGTCAACGATCTGACCACTCTAGAGGTGCTGGACGAACTGCGTCAAGATATAACAACAGCTAATTCGGATGAAAGCGGAACAATGACACAGAGAACTAGATGCTTGGGCATAGAGCAAGAGGCACCAAAAAGTACATTTAAACCATCATCTCAGTTTCTACCGCAAATGCCGCTGGATACTATAGATATATTCTCAGACGCGGTAATAAAGAATCTAATGAAATTCCGTGAGAACAACAACAAAAAAACTTCAAACTCAAAAAAGAATCTAACTGACTTACAGAAAGAAGCAATGGTGAATTTGGCTAAAGATGAGACTATAATTTGCAAGCCCTCGGACAAGGGGGGCAATATAGTCCTTATACCCAGAGAACAATACGTGGAAGAAGCCCTCCGACAGCTGAAAAATCATGAATGTTATGAATTAACAACAAAAGATAAATACCAAAACAGTATCATGAACTATCAAGCGTTAATAAACAAATGGCATGAAAAATCTATGTTAGATGTGGATGAGTACCTATTTTTAAGATCAATGAACCCAATATTACCAACTTTTTACCATCTTCCAAAAGTTCATAAGGACAGTTTGAGACCACCAGGGAGACCCATAGTTTCTTCCTTAGGGAGTCTAACAGAAAATCTTTCTAGATTTATAGACAACTATCTTTTCCAGTCAGTCCTTCAGTTATCTTCCTACATTAAGGATACCACCGACTTCATCACGCATATCGAAGGGATACAGTGGCACCCATCATATCTTTTGATTGTATTGGATATCACTAGTTTATACACTTGTATAAATCATATGCGGGGTTTACATGCTGTGAAATATTTTTTACAGAAACGATCTTTGAAATTTGTAGAACACAATGGGATGCTACTCGAATTAATTGAATTCTGCTTGTTGAACAATATGTTTCTCCTTCAGGGAGATCTATATAGGCAGATATCTGGCACCGCGATGGGCACCTGTTTCGCCCCCAGTTATGCAAATTTATTTGTAGGCTGGTGGGAGGAGCAGGTGGCCTGGTCACTGACCAACAAAAATTGGACGGATGAAATAGTGGTATGGTACCGCTATATTGACGATCTCTTCCTGATTTGGAAGGGGTCGCAAACCAAAGCAGAAGAATTTGTGACACATCTTAACAGCAACAATGTCAATCTACAGTTTACAGGCGAGATAAGTTCAGTGGCAGTGAACTATCTGGACCTCAGGGTGACAATACAGGAAGGGAAACTGACAACAGCCCTCTACAGAAAGCCCACAGCAGGCAATAGTATTTTGCATGCTACAAGCAGCCACCCGCCGAAACTTAAAAATAGCATCCCATACGGGGAATTTCTTAGGTTGAAACGTAATTGCTCAAGAGAGTGCGATTTCAACTCAGCAGAAGAAGAAAGCCTTAACCGATTTCTAGTTAGAGGATATCAGAGGGACCTCTTGGAAAATACCCTAAAGAAAGTAAAACAATTACCAAGGGAGGGTTTGTTCAATAAGGCAGGACGGATGAAACAAGACGAAGGCAAATTCCGTATGGTGACAACCTACTCAGAAGATGCAAATAGTCTTAAAAAGATCATGAAACGGAATTGGCATGTATTAAAAACTGATACAATAATCGGAGGAGATATTCCGAGAATTCCGTTGATTACTTTTAAGAGAGCTCGCTCACTAAAAGATAATCTGGTCCATAGCCATCTAGAAAATCTACCTGCACGTAAGGGAACACTAAATGATGCGAGAGGGTTTTTCCCCTGTGGCAAGTGTAAGGCATGTGCCTTCAGCAAACGAGTACTTACTTATGAAGTACAAGGACTGACAACAGGGAAAAGAATTAACAAATTCATGACCTGCCAAACCACTCATGCTGTCTATTGCCTAAAGTGCCCATGTGGCCTTAGGTATATAGGCAGCACTATACACTGTGTGAAAGTACGGGTCTTAGAGCATATGCGTGCCATAGCAAAAAAGGATTTTAATTATCCAGTTGCTAGGCACTTCGCCATCAAACACAAATGTAATAGGGATCTATTACAGTTTTTTAGCATTGATTGTGTCCCTATAAACATCAGAGGAAGAGACAGGGTGTTAAAGCTAAGAAGATTAGAGTCACGCTACATTATCGATCTCCAAACAAAGACCCCTTATGGGTTAAATAGTGGGGAAGAATTGACAGTACACCTGGGAACCTAGACAGTGAGATGACCAATAGATTTTAATTAATTGTATGATTCTAAACATTTTTTTGATTCATTGACAGAATTTCTACTCGCGTTATGATATGCACATAACAAAAAAAGATTGACATCTGGCATTAATTTATAGAGGGGTTTTTGGCAATCACAAGAAAGTGATTGCCTTAGGCCGATACACGGCGAGATTATCTGATTCTTTATGGTATACCAATCATCACGATAAAGAAATTTGTAGCATATAACATGATTCGTTAAATAAATAAGCAAAAAACATTAACACTGCCATGATAATATCATTACAAAATGGCACTCGTATTTTCACGAGCGTTATCACTCCCCTGCCTGTATGATCAGTACTATGAATAGATTTCAAACTAATCGTATGATACTAAATATTTGGTTCGACGATGTAATTTTTATTTGTATTACGATTTGGAATTTGTAAAGAGGTTGATATTTGGCATAGTCTTACAGAGGAGATCTGGCAATCATGTGAAAGCGATTGCCAAAGGCAGATACACGGCGAGATTATTTGATTTTGATTTTGAATGGCATATCAACCATGTTTATGCAATATCATTATGACAAGGTAATGTGCTGTATATACCATAAACAGTCGAATATATAAATATAGACACAAATATTGCTATTGTAATACCACTACAAAATGGCGCTTGTATCTTTACGAGCATTACCCCTTTTCTGTTTCTATGACCAGAACCATGACGAATATAAAAATGTCGGAGGGAATTGTCAATCACAAACACTGACGAAGGACAAGTTCCGAAACGCGTTTGTTTGCTGTGCGCTTTAAATAAAGGATATTTGCTGCAATTGGACCCCGTCAGTGCTGATTTCCTGGTGTAAGACAAGGAGTTGGTAGCGGGAAAAAAAAAATATATATATATATATTACCTACTGGCGGTCGCCAGTAGGTAGTTATAGTTAGGACCCCTTTTCCATAGGAAATCCGCAACATTCTATTTTGAATAACTTTGGCGCCGGTCGATGAATCCTCGCGAATTTCTCAAAATAGGTGGGGCGCTACGCTCCGCTCCTACCCTGAAAGTCTCGGGGGGATTCGTCAAGCGGGGGCTGAGATAAAAGGGGGGTCCCAAAACGCGTTTTTCCCATGCATTTTTCCATAGGACCTTTAGACAGAGCTACAGCCCGAACGGCTGAACAGAATTACTAGAAGTTTGGCAGAGAGGTAGTCCCTATGTCAAGGAAGTGCCTTTTGTAGGTTTGGTGTAAATCTGTTCAGTAGATTCTGAGAAAATAGCCTTTAAATCAATATATATATCTGAGCCCGCTTACGGTACGCTTACCGTACGCTTACCGTACGCGTACGGTGGCGTGCGCGAGCGCGATTCTGATTGGCTCTTAGATCTTAGTAAACATTCGAATCGGCCGAAACCAGGAAGCGGCGTCCGCCATTTTGTCTCTCGCACTGAGTGTTATTTATCAAACATGATGCCCAAAAACATGTTACGGGGCTGTTTTGACAACTCCCTCCCACATAGTCATGTTGAGGGAGTCCCCAAACATCCCCACAGAGCAAAAACGGTTTTATTTTTTTTTCGGCAATTTCGCCGAGTACGCTTACCGTACGCTTACCGTAAGCGTACGGTAAAAAATAGAAATAAAAAAAACACTATCCACACTTACCCCACCCCCTGTGCTTTTGGTGGCCGCAGGCCACCAAATGTACAGGGCTTAGTACATCTGTAAAAAAACTATATTTTGGCAACATGAAATTATAAAATCGAAACAAAAAAAACACTATCCACATTGACCCCACCCCCTGTGCTTTTGGTGGCCGAAGGCCACCAAATGTACAGGGCTTATTAAAGTTGATAAAAACCGTGCACGGAACGCACTGCGTTAAGTGGGCGCGCACGCCTCGAATGGCGTAAAGTAATTTAGCATTTAAAAAACCGTACAAATTCACTGAAAAAACCATAGGTTTCACACACGTTATAGTTAGGAATTAGCATTTAAAAAACCTTGCAAATTCACTGAAAAAACCATAGGTTTCACACATGTTATAGTTAGCGGAAATTTTACTGATAAAAAACCGATGAAATTGCCCCGTTATAGTTAGTGCTGGCAACTATAACTCACGCGACCGCAATCTTCTGCTGATGATATATGTGTCTTTATAAAAAAAAATATTTGTAATATATGTATAGCTAAAAATGTATGGAAGAAGACATGGGCAAATAAGTGTCTAAATACAGTATTAGCATCAGCAGAGGATTGCGGTCGCGTGAGTTATAGTTGCCAGCACTAACTATAACGGGGCAATTTCATTGGTTTTTTATCAGTAAAATTTCCGCTAACTATAACATGTGTGAAACCTATGGTTTTTTCAGTGAATATATATATATATACATGACCAAGGCCTCCAGTAGGTCGAAACGCATCATGGCGGTGGTGCAGGTTACGGAGCAAAATAAATAATTAAGAGCACCTATTCCTGGGTCCGTGTTCGTCTCTTGCGTTTTCATGCAGCGCATTCTGTGAGGCGATTCCTGGTGGTATATATATATATACATATAGAGCATTATTTACTAAGTCTGCGGCTCTGAGTGGGAGAGGGGATCGAGTATGCAACATTTTTCTTCGTTCTTCGATTTCATGGTTTTATTTCTTCCATACACGGTTACTGTTATGGTTGCTGTACTTCATTGACTGAACTTCAGGCCCCGGTGTGGCCGACGATATAACCAAGGGATTGAACAGTATTGTATGGTATGTGGTGTACTGACCTGTATGGTTTGTTTAACCTGAACAAAAGAATGAAGAACAACTTGGAAAAGAAATGAATGTAAATTGAAAACCTGGACATTCTCTAATAAATGCAGTGTCACGGTGTTGATAAGGGCTGCATTTGTCTAGTTGTAACGAAATTTCAGAAATACAGGTGTGATGTAATTGGAAAGGTAATCGACTACCCGCTGAGATATTGTTTTGTAACAGCAGACATGTAAAATTTGAGGCACTGGTAGATAAAGAACTTTGTCACCAGTAGCAGGATTCTTTGGTCAACTCCAAAACCCATGATTAGAATCAAGGTTTCCATGTTCGAGGGTTAATGTTTTAGAGCACATCCTCTTTGGAGTTAAGGTGTAAATCTGGACGTGCATTTGTAGTTGTGTGTTGGTGCTACCACTAAAAGCTGCGTGGTAAACAAGAATTTTCATCTTGCATCGTCATTGGGGATGCCTGACCCCTTTAGAAGTTTGGCTTGAAAAAAATGGGGTTGTCTAACTTCTCCAGCAAAATTTGGACAGGTGTCACCATGGTGATGTGTGGATGGATGCACATGAGTTCCCAGCCTTGGGATTCAGAAACACTTGAGCAGTCAAGGAGATGTAACGGGACTTAGTTCAGCCTATCCAAAAATGGAAAGAGTAAATTTCACAATCCTAAACCTCGAGACCCCAACATGAGTAGCACTTTTTACATTGAAATAATTCCAACCAGAAGCATCATGAAATGCTGGTTTATTTTCTTAACATTTGAAAAACGGGTTAAAAAACAAACAATGTACATTGTGACTACAGGGTGCATTATTGTTCAACCAGGTCAGCTCTCCTCAAGAGTACTCTCTTTCTCTTGATACACTGGCTGACATGCACATGTGGGGCTAGTATATAAGGTAATGTACTGGGAAGCTTTATGTGGAGATACTCTTGGCTGTTGAGCTTTAGACACCTTGGGTGAGAAGATCATGTAGATGGTGAGTTTGAAGGTTGGTTGTAGCTGGTCAATGCATCGGCCTACGCTTCACCTCTGAGAGTACCTGCAGCAAAAAGGGTTCAGGGGGTAATGATGGTACTATGGGCATTTTGGCAAGCACTGCAAAGTCTGCTAAGATATCGCAGACTCTGCTTCTAGTGTGAGTACATAGCCAAAGCAGCAGGTTGCAAACAGCAATGCCTTGACTATGGAAATTCCTTTAAATATGACAGTTTTTCGTATGTGGGACCCCTTCCTCTTGGATGGTCTGTCCCCTGTGGATATGTGATGTTCCCATCTGTCTTCTTGCTGGTACAGATGGGTAAAAAGAAAAGGTTCTTACGCACTTTAAAGGTCAATAAACTGGGCACACTGGGCAATGTGCTCAGATAGTACTGCCTGGCTGAAGGAGCTAAAAGTGGTCACCAGTCCTCTCCAGTCCCACCCAGACCCTCTGTTCTCTCTGGCCTCTTCAGGCTCCTTTGCTGTAGGTACCTGGTACCGAACATTTGCAGCTTACTTTTATGGCTAGCTTTTTATACCTCTTGGCTTATATGACCACTGATACTGAAGTCCCAGGGATGAGCTTAATAGATTTAATCCCAGTGCTGACATGTCAGGGGAGTGGATTCTGGGTTGGACATGTTACGGTAGGCCTTTTTGATGTTTTCAGGACATTATCACAGAATGTAGATGGCCACTAGGTGATTCTAAACTACACCCCTGGGTACATTACAAAAGACTGATGTAAAGTCCTCATTTCTCAAGCAGGTATTTCTGGCCATGTGTCCACTAAATGTCCACTAACATTGCAGAAGGGTAACTTATGGCATAATAACTTTTTTCATAAAATGCTGAGTGAGTTAACAAGAAGCACACAGGAGAGAACAAAAAAAACATAATGACTAGGAACATTGGGGTTGTTAACCTAACTTTGAAAAAGTAAGGTGTTTAAGTTCCTTCACAGAAAATGGAAGAGTTTTCCACATCCATGCTACTCCAACAGAAAAGGCTAGCACATTTCACTTATTGAAACAGAAAAATCCCTTGCATGCTGACAGACATGCTCCCCTGCCCTGAATGCCCTAGCTGCAACAATTTCTGGATCCCTGATGCTGATTCGTTGTCCTGGGTGAACACAGATCAGGAGTGTGCGCCGTCACCTAGACCTGTCTCATGGATAGGAGTCGTGTTGGAAAGGGAGGGACACCCAACGACCTACCCTCATAAGTGGTACAGGGCTACTGCTCTTCCTAAGGTTTGAGTACCATAAGCATGGTGGTGGCAGCATACAGTGTTTTTGTAATGATGATCAGTAGTGTGAATTTCCAACCCCCCAAAAGACACATTTGTGAATTGCTACCATTCCTGAGTGCTGTGTGAGACACACATTGGAGGAAGAGATTTAGGATCTCCTGTGCACTTTGATTCCGGAAAGGTCACTGATCAGCTGGGGGTGAGCACATCTCAGGTAAGAGATTGGGCTGATAAGGAAATCATAAAGATTAGGGCTGTGGGGGGGTGGAGCTTGTTCGCAACCAAGATGGCCGTCTGAGCCTTTAGCTCCGTGACATCGTCTAACAATCCGGCATTTATCCGACAACATAGTGCTCTTTATTCGTCATCTGGCTGAGGCTTGTACTCCGGATCGCATTGGGACCCCAGGAGTCGCAATCCGGTTCCCCGACGTTCGGGAACGACGAAGATACGGAGCCCTGGAGACATCTGCCTGGCTGGGCCTGGATCCCCGCACTCAATTTGGGGTGGAGCACCGCACTTTACCGAGAGACGGGCTGCGGTGCAGCTGAAGACGTACGGGGCGTCTCTGCTGACCGTGAGATTCGGCGCGACTACTGCCCTTCCAGGTATCGGATTGCCGTAGTGCGCCTTGGGGGACGATTGGAGCCCTGAGAGATGCGGGTCCAGAGACGTGGGACCCGTGATGCACTGGTGATGGCCGCAGGATTTGCTGCAAACGGGGAGCCCAGATCGGACGGACGCAGCCCCTCTGTGGAAGGTACCTCTCAGACATTGCGAGCAATAGAGGGTTACGGGAGGTTGGGCCTGCGGCGTATGTACCCTGGTTCTCGATGCGCTTTCCGACCTTAGGCGTCTGAGGGATACGCTGCCTGCAATGTCCGCCATCTTGTGCCCCGGTGCACGAACGCGCACTGCCTTGCCCTGAGCAGAGACCCGGCGAACAGGGTCGGCATTGGAAACACCGCTTCAAGACGCTGTGGGGGGCAGGGTTACAGGCACCAAGATCAGTGCAGACCGGATCGCTTGCGGCCGTGGGCCTGTGGGGGTACGGGGCCCTTGGTGGTGTGGAGCCCCTCCCCCTCCCAGTGTGGCTCTGGCATGGGAGACACCGACGTGGTGCAGCAATATCTCGCAGTAGAAAATGGATTCACAGTAGCCCTATAATACAGTCCTCATTGGTGGCACTTCCACGGAATGTGAGAAGCCATGCTGGGTGAAGGGTGCAGCTCCGTCGGTGGCATGTGGGCCTGGTGAAGACCGATAGAGAAGCTTGATCGGCTGGTGCTTATGGCAGAGCTTGGGCAGGACACAGTACATTAGCACATCGCCTAGCGCACGTGTCGTGCTGCGTGCCCCTGGCGCTGCACTGCACCGAGGGTTGATCATCAGAAAGACTTTCAGTCGATAGTTCTTGGGAACACCTTGGTAGTCACGTCGACTTTCCCTGTTGTGCTGCGCTTGGAGTGTTCGGGCGGCGGAGTGAAAGAATCTGGCCTGACGGACCCATCTGTGAGCAACAATGGGGAGAGTGGAAAGAACGCAACCCAAGCTCTCGTTCGAGCAGAAGAGGTCGACGTCCCATGATGCTACTACGGACGAAGCTTCCAGGTTCCAGACCCCCATGTCTGGCGAAGCCAGTCCGGATATACGGAGCATGCTGTTGGCAATGGAGAAAAGCTTGCAAAGTGGTATAACCTCTCTCGGGACAAAAATGGATGCTCTCTCCTATAGGATGGACAGAATGGTCGAGCGCTTGGATAAACACGCTGAAAGGCTGGACATGTCGGAACGTAGGATCACTGAGATGGAGAAAGCGCACACCACACTCGACTCGGAACACAAGCAACTGGGGAAAGTTATGCGTGTCCTTCAAGACAAAACGGAAGACTTGGAAGCCCGTTCTCGTCGCTGCAACATCAGAATTACTGGCCTTCCGGAGTCCAACCCACCTGGAAACATGGAACTGTTTATTGAGGGTCTGCTGGTCAAGCTGCTGGGAGAGGGGGTCTTCTCCACTATATTTGTGGTGGAGAGAGCACATCGTTCCCTGGGGCCTCGCCTGCCCCCGGGGGCGCCGCCGCGACCGATCATCGCGAAACTACTTAACTACCGAGACAGAGACACTGCTCTGAGGCTGGCGCGGCAAAAAAAGGCCCACGAAGGTTCAGAGATATCACTATTTCCGGACTTCACTCTCCGTGTACAGGAAGCACGCTGACAGTTCGTCCCCATGAAAAAACAATTGCGAGATCTGGGCATAGACTACGCTATGTTGTACCCTGCAAAACTTCGGGTCAATAGGCAGGGCCGTTCTCACATCTTTACAGATCCAAAGTCATTGCAGAAGGCCCTTAAGGATTGGTCCAAAGAGCAATGCCACTCCTCGGAACGGCATCTGCGTGAGGAGAAGACGGGGGAATACCTTGAGGAACAGGACTGATGAGGAAGACTTGCGAATTGCTGATAAGTATGGGTTCGGGGTCCTGAGAGGGAGGGGGCTGCCCTGGGACTGGATTGGACAATGTCGTATGTGGTCTGTTAAAACTATTCTTTAATGTTTTGGGGGGGGGGCGGTACGGGCTCAGCTAGAGGGGCTCCCAGACATTGGAAGGGGAGAAGTTAGCTATGCTGTTGAACTCAGATTGGGGATAGGGCGCAGGGGGCGACTAGGAATGGGTCATGCAGAGATTCGTTTGGAATTAAAGTTGGGGGTGGACTTTAATCCTGGATGTACCGGGTCCCAGTCCTGGAGATTGTGATATTTCATACTGATCTATATATTTGCTTTAGCCTTGAAGGGAATGGTATGCGAAGTAGCACTATGGTTTGCGGACGATGCATGGGGAAAGGAGCTGATTACTGTTTTTCTTGTTCTCCTCGGGGAGTTGAGCAACATCCGCCCACGTGTGCAACACATTGAGGTGGGGACATTTCTTTATTGGTAGGGGTGGTGGGAGGTTGATTGGGGGTGGTTCTTGGGGATGACTCGCGAGCAAGTTGGGGGAGGGCAGGCGTGGGTGGGGGGAGGATGGGTGGAGGGCACTGTTTGGTTGTTTTGGAGGTTCGATGTTATAAGTTGGTATCTGCAAGGTGTACTACTTGACGAATTGATGCATAGGTCAGGATATAACATGGGCTCTAACGTACATGATGGTGTTTCCTAGTGATGTTAATGTCCCAAAGGCGCTGGACTCCCTCCGCGCCCTCACGAGGAATGTTCGGGGGCTCAATGACCACCGCAAGTTACGCAAGGTGTTGAAATACCCAAGTAGGCAGAAGGTAGATGTGGCCTTGATCCAGGAAACGCACCTCCCACTGACTAGCGCATTATTGCGCTGTAGAGGCCTCTTGGATAATATTAATGCATCAGGTTTCACCACACATGCCCGAGGGGTGCTGACCTGGGTTAACCCTAAGTCGGCTTGCACACTGCAGCCATTAAACTCGGACAGGAACGGCCGCTTTGTGATCTCCAGACTTCACGGGAAGAGCATTGACCTCCTTGTAGTGAACGTTTATGGCCCCAACTATGACTGCCCGGAATTTTACACTTCACTTGCAGCAACAGTTCATAGGTATCCAGACAAGCAGTTACTTTGGGGTGGGGATTTCAACCTGACGAGGGACCCAAATCTGGACAGGTCGAGGGGACAGTTGAGACGGCCCTCTGCAGCAGCCAGAGCACTTGAGAGCGCTATGGTGAGCATGGATCTTTGCGATGTATGGCGATCGAGACATCCAGACAGGAGGGGATTCACGCATTACTCCGCTTATCATAATTTGCACACTCGAAAAGATTATTGGCTGGCATCTTTGCCACTCATGGAGTGTATTCAGGATTGCTTTGTTTTACCGCGCACTCTTACGGATCATTCCCCTCTCCTGCTGGCCATCAATACTCCACGGAAGACTACCCCACCATTCACTTGGCGGTTTCCCCCCTATTCATTGTTAGACCCTGTCTTTAAAGAAGAATTAGCTGAAGCTATTGAAACCTATTTTGCTGTTAATGTGGGGTCGGTGGATAATTTTCAGATTGTGTGGGAGGCCTTTAAAGTCTATATTCGTGGAGTTGCAATGGCTAAGTATTCCGGGGTCCTGCGCTCTATCCGACAGAGGCTTGCTACTTTGGAAAAGAAATTGGGAGCCTTGGAACAACGTCAACTAGAGGGTGCGGACGAGACTCTGACGCAAGAGATCAGAGTCTCGCTACAAGAATATCAGGAAGCGACCGACAGTGAAATTAAACATCTAGGCAAATATGCCACGGCATGGGTCTATGGTGAGGGGGTTAGGCCTGGTTTGGTACTTGCGCGCACGCTTAAAGCTAAACGCGGCAAAACGCTAGTCACCGAGGTTAGATCGGTGGAGGGTGAAGTGTTATCTGATGAAGCGGCCATTGCGGACAAGTTCAGGCAATTTTATGCGGAACTATATACATCCTGAGCTGCGGGCGTGGAGGAAGAAATCCTAAATTATCTTGAACATATTAAATGGCCATTTCTCACCAACACTCACCGGGAATTTCTCATGCGACCTATAGAAAAGGATGAGATATTATTGGCCTTATCTGGCATGAAGGCTAGCAGCGCTCCAGGAGCGGATGGTCTAACGGTCGGGTTCTACAAAACCTATACAGAATTATTGCTCCCGCACCTCTCAGAGCTTTTCGATGACATGTGCGTGACAGGCACAATGCCTCCGACGATGAGAGAAGCGGTCATTGTCGCCATCCCTAAACCAGGCGAACCTTTGGAGGAGTGTGGCTCTTATCGTCCGCTCTCCTTACTCAACGTGGATACGAAACTATTCGCTAAGATACGTGCTAACCGGCTGCCCCCCCTAGCACCGATATTGGTGGCATCTGAACAGTCGGGGTTCATTCTAGACAGGTACCTTACTTTCAATCTCCGTACAAGTGTTTGGGACTATGCAACATACCAAGCCGGACTCTAAGGCGGTCGCGGTCTTCCTCGATATGGAGAAGGCCTTTGATTCTGTCGAATGGCCTTTCATGCGACAGGTATTGACCAGGATGGGACTGAGCTCAGTCTTTCTGCATTTGATAGGGGTACTATACAATTCACTCTCGGCCCTTATAAAAATAGGGAACTTGGTGACGGACCCTATCATGGTTACGAGAGGGACGAGACAGGGCTGCCCGCTGTCTCCCATCTTGTACGCTCTAGTAGCTGAGCCTCTAGCGTGCGCATTAAGAGAATATCATAGCCACAAAGGCGTCTGTTTTCCGAGTTATAAGATTATTGTGTCTACCCACGCAGATGACACGTTGTTATATGTCCGTGAACCACAGGTCAATCTCTCCTCAGTCCTCCAGGAAGTGGTTCACTTTGGTGCGCTGTCAGGCATGCGGGTCAACTGGTCCAAGTCCATAATATTCCCACTCACTCCGGTTACAACGCATTTTGAGCCGGATTTCCCGTTGCAATGGTCCACTGACTCGATACGGTACCTGGGTATCCGTTACACACGGATTCAGAGATCGTGTTCAGAGAAAATTACGGCCCAGCCGTAAGCCGACTAGAGGATGACGAGGAGGCCTGGATTCGGTTACCATTGTCACTACTCGGCAGGATTTCTATTATGAAGATGGTGGTCCTGCCCCGGTTATGCCTATTGAGTGGACATTATGGATGGCACCATGCAGAGATGGTGGGGTAATAGGGGCGTTACACACCTTAAACGTAAATACGGCGGGGGATTTATTCCAGGATGGAGCAGTTAAAACTTGGGAGGAAGTGGGGACCGCGGCAGGCACTACCACCATGCTACAACAGTTTCAGTTTCATAGAATCAGGAGGGCACTCCATGGGATGTTGGGACAAGACCTACAAGAGCCACCCGAGATGCTGGAATTGTCCTATGTCATTAAAGCCAAGTCGCCACGCAAGATGGTGTCTAACATCTATAAGATAGCTATGTCACACAGAGCTAATCACTATACTAAAGCCCGGCTGGCCTGGCAACGAGATGTGCAATATAACATTGATGACGCTATGTGGACCTACTGCTGTACTAGCATCCGTCGCATCTCACTACACGGAAGACACAGGCTTATTCACTTTAAGTATGTGAACAGAGTGTACTACACTCCAGAAAGATTGCACACGTATGGTCTGCATAAAGGCCGGCATGTGATAAATGTCATGCACAATACGCTGATTTTATACACCTAGCGTGGAATTGCCCGGGAATGTATCCATACTGGGAGTCGATCTTTCTAGAGTTGGGGAAGATTGTAGACACTGACCACGCTCCGGACCCAGCCCCGGCTCTTCTCGGGTATTCAAAACGGTTGCCTAAGACAATACGCAGGCTGGTAGACATGGGTCTTCTCATAGCTAAGTGGGGGGTGGCCATGTGCTGGTCTAAGGGCCCTACACCCACAATGACACAATGGGCTCATGACATGCTTTATTGCAGCACACAAACAGAGAATTTCAGTGACCTGCTCCCCCCTCGGCGTAGACCTAAGAACTTCTGGGGGCTCTACATTACGTATCTGCTCGCTAGAGATTCGCACGAAGGTGAGGAGCCACCTGCTGACCCGGATGACAATAGGCACACCTCTACCACTTAGATCCACTGTTGACGGACTATAATAGGTAGCGCCACCTAGATTATCCCGCCACTAGGGCGTTTCGACACCTGGGGACATATGAGCGTGCGGATCCAACGACTGTACACCCGATGGGTGTCCAGTCACACTAACACTAAAGCAGACAGGGACCACCTAATTTTACACGATATGCTATTTAACGACCGTCGCATGTTGAATAGACCCTGCGTTAGTAGTTTTGATGTACACCAAGAACGCAATGTACACATGTGCTCGCAAATTATATGGATAATGTGTGCTGCCTGCCCACTGGGTTGTTGGCTAAATAGCTGTGTTTTTCATTGTGTACTGGAAAGCTGCCGGCCTCAGGGTTGTAGGCGTGAAACTGTGTGTTTCTTTTTCAATAATTTTTTTTTAAATGTTAAAAAAAATAACAAATAAAGATTAGAGCTGTGGGCCTTTGTAACCTAGTCATATATCAGTGTGGTTGACATCCAGGTATGATATTGTAGTCACTCACATGGCCTGTGTTGTGGGGACATAAAGAGTGGAGTCGCTCCTGCGGTGACAGACCACTTCCTAGGCAAAGGACAGGACAAAGTAGTGGGCTCCCTTCAAAAGATGAACTTCTAAATCACATCTATGTCTGGAAATGGATTATAAAAGGGAAGCTTGAGCCTCTCAAAATTGTCAAACTGAATTCGGAATTAAAGGTCTGCTAGTCTTGCCTCTGGGAGAGAGGACCACTCGTCCTGGAACCTGGAACATCAGCATCTTCCTGCCTGCTGAGACCAGAGGATCCTGTGAGGGAGAGGAGAGTGCCTGGAGGGAGCGAGGTCCAGTGGGTATCCTGTTGAGTGGATCTCGTCCATGTCGGGACCGCCACACAGATAGTCCTGCCTTCCTATGTGCCACTGTTTGTGACCCCCATATGCCAGTTGGTTGCCGCAGTGAAAATTAATGACCATCACCCTGATATGATGCTGGGACAAGAAGAGGGCTATCACCCTGAGTAATGTTACGACACAAAAGGACTGTGCGTGCAGTACTGTTTCCTGTAGGGGCTGTCACCTTGTGTGCCTCTGTTCGAGACCACCATGTGCCAGGTGAGGGCCGCGTTGAAGTGAGAGGGCCCCAGGCCGAGGCCCTGGA
Source organism: Triturus cristatus (assembly GCF_964204655.1). NCBI lineage: Eukaryota > Metazoa > Chordata > Amphibia > Caudata > Salamandridae > Triturus > Triturus cristatus. Next base: position 372,525,034 of record NC_140588.1, read on the forward strand.
GCAGTGGGCAATAGTGAAGTTTAGCGGGTTGCAACCTGCGGAAGCAGAGCATCGACTCAACCACCTGAACCCAGAAGCACCGGAGACTTGCTGCCCAACTCAGGAAGACTTATTGCACAACTGGAGGAGCACCATGGATACCTGTTGTCTCGCCCAGAGCATCCAAACTTCTGCTCACATGTGAGCCCTGATGCGCTCCCAGACCTTCCGTACCGCCACTCCAGTGAAAGCTGGTAAGACTGATTGTCGGGCTGCCAAGCCTCTGGGGTAAATTGCTCTGACTGAAGCGCTACAGCGCTGAGATACGTTTATTATTTATAGTCATTGTTTAACTTTTAAAACTTACACTCACTAGCAGGGCCTAGCCTCCTTTAATGGGAAATAATCACAGTCCTTAGACGGGGAAACGAGACTCAGGATCTTACCCAGACAAAGCTAGAGTGCAGGCCTTTACAAAGACTGTTTATTAATTGTGGTGTGCTGTATTTTTATATAAGCAAGTATCTTACTGCACATTTAGTTATGTTTTGCTTGCTGAGCGTGCCAATGTAAACCTTGCACTTACCTCCCCCTTTGAGACGATTTGGACTGCTTGACCTGCGCTACCACTGAGAGAAGTGCTAAAGGGGTACTTGGCCCAGTTGCATGGAGCCCATGGTAGGTAAGGCCCCAGGACATCAGACGTGAATGGCCTCAACCCCCATGGTAGGCCCAGTAACTCCTCCTTGCCCCATGCCTCCCGAAAGGTCTTCTGACAATTGGTGGCAAGCGGTGGGGCACCTAACAATTAGGAGTCCAAAGTGCAAGTACTGCATCGGCCATTCCCAATTTACGCCAGTAGCACAATTGATACAGATCTTTACGTGCAAAGTCTGCACACATAAATAATGGAGAACACAGAGTTGGGACTATACCGTAGCACCATGTCTGTAGATCACCTGAAGGTTCTATGTTCTATGTAGAAACAGAGGGTGGAGGGCTCCCAGAAGCTGAGATAGGGAAGTCCTTGTTGATTTAAATAAGGACCAGTTTGGGAGACTGGGTAAAAAGTTTGAGTATGTAGTAGACACTGAGGAGGGAATCATGGTTGCAACCCAGGAGGAGAGCACAGAGGTGTCAGACTTTCATATCCCCTTTGAACAAATCTATTCCAGACACACATGGGGTGTGTTCCCTAATGTGCTTTCCCGAGTTTCCCATATATGCTCCCCCCATTAGCTTTTTTAGTTTTTAAATTCCTCAGGTGTTTTCACCACTTTTCATTTCTAGGGTACCGCTGTCCAGGATTCAGGAGTAAATCTTTTGGGTGGGTTGAGTCTAGCAGGGACCCTGAACTTGTAGATGGCTCGTCAGAAAGCTAAAGCTGAGCAGAAGGAGAAAGCCTAGGAGTTTGAGTAGGAGCAGCTGAGGCTATCTCACCGGGAAAAGAAGCAAGGAAGCCAGAGAGACTGGAAGACAAGAAACAAAGAGAGTGGAGGAGTAGGAATAGGTAAGGGAAAGAGAGATTTGAGAGGGAAAAGATAGCCCTTGAGAGGTAGACACTTAGGATGGTAGCAGCAACAGCTCCTTCTGAGAGAAGTGGCTCCACCTCCAGTTGAGGCCAGGATGTGGCCAAGTTTCTAAGAGAGTTTGTACACAGAAGGGCAGGATATCTTAGAATGATTTGTGAGCTTTGAGGTGGCTTGTAAAGAGCAGGCCTTTATTGAGGTGCCAAAGGCAGCTGCCCTAACGGGGCACATGCGATTAGAAAGGACAGCCGTTATTGGAAGGATCTTGTGGCAGACCAGATGTTCTATAAGCTAGTGACAGAACGTTTGGGCTGAAGCCAGCTCGGTACCTTAAGTGGTTCAGGAAATGCATGAGAGTGGATTGTGTTCCATTTAAGACTTGGATTCATGATGAAGTGCATGATTAGTATGAGTGGAATCCAAGCATGTTCACTCCCTTAACTAGTTGATGGTGATAGAGCTACTCATAGGAGTGCTGTACCCCACTTAGGCAAAAACTGTTTGATCTGACCTTTGACGCAACAAAACTCGACACCCATATGTCATCGTCGTCTTCTTCCTTCACGAGGCATCAGAGAGCTGCACAAGGTACACAGACCCACAGCCCAGAATTTTTGCTAATGATCTTTCACTGTGTCACCTGCATTTCTCTTTCTCTTCTCTCTCGTGTCTACCTACACTCACTCTTACAGCTATCTCCTTTTCTGTTTCTTCTTCACCTCTCTCATCTGCCTCAACTTTCCTTTCTTTCTCTCTCTCTCTCTCTCTCTCTCTATCTCTCTCTTTGTTTTTGTCTCTCTCAATCTCACTCAAACCCCTACCTCCTCCTTCTCCTCCCCATCCTTTTTTCTTTCTTTCAAATGTCTTTTGTTTCACATGCCTGTCTCTTCATTACCCCAATCTATCACCTGTCTTCCTCTCTCATTGCCCCCTTTTCTCTCTCCCTCTCTCTACCCTGTCCCTTTCTCACTTTCTTTGTTTCTCACACAGTTTCATCTTCTATATTGTTCAGCTGTCTTCACCCATCTCTCTATCACTTGCCTGCCTCTCCCTAATGTATCTTTCATATTGATCTGTCTCTATCACTTCTTTTCCCGTCTGTTCCTCTCAGCTGTTTCATAACTGGCTATCTCTATTTGTTTCACTCCTGTCTCTTTATATCTCTCTCAGCTAATCCATTCTAAAATGACTATCTCTTTATCACCCTCTGTATCTCACCTCTATCTCCAGTCTCTGTCTCTCTGTCACATGACTCCACCTATCTCTTCAGCTGTCCATGTCTCTCCTGTGTATCTCTCTCTCACCTGTCTCCCATTTTATCTATCAGCTGTCTATCTCTCTCACATGCCCACCTGTCTCGTATATCTACCTTTCTAAGTTGTCTTTCTCACCTCTTTCTTTTTCACTTCTTTGGCTTTCTGTCTCTCACAACTATCTTCATCAATATATGTTGCTTCCTTGCTCTCAGCTTCCTTTTCCTCAATGTTCATGTATATTTGCACCTATCTAACCCTCTAAGCTGTTCCTTTATCACCTCTCATTCTCCCACCAGCCTCTCCCTTCCCCCCTTTCTCAATATAATCTCTCACCTGTCCCTCTGTAGTTCCCAATTCTACAACTATGTCTTTGATCTTCCCTGGTCGACTTTCCCTTTTTACCTGTAGTGCAGTTTTAACACTTTTCATTCTTGATTCATTCTTTAGTAATATCCTTAAATTGCTGGACATCCACATTGTCTTTTTGTCATTAATAGCCGTCTCCATGCCTGTACCCTTGAATAAACATGAAATTTATATTCCTTTACTACAGATTTTGGTAACCAACACAATAGTATTGGTTGCATCTGCTAACCACCCGTTGCTAAAGGCTGTTTGAGTAAGGCTTTTAACTGATCTACTTTTGTGTCGGAATGAGGAAACATGACAGCAAGTCCAGCATGGTGGTCCTGTCTCATTTAAGTTTTTTCACAGGCCAGACCTCAAAATCCTGGATGCCAAGGGGGAGGGGGACATTTCTGTACATTTTCTGACTGGGATCATAAGGCTGGCATGGCAGATCTGCATAGAATGGACGCCTCTGGAAATGGTGTTGGAGAGGCCATCCTAGACAGGGTAGTCTAGCCAATGTCATTCTTGTCAGGATTAGGGATTTTCGCATGGCAAGACACAGTTTATCCGATGAGAAGGCAGTATTCCCCGAACTCTAAAGTGAGACTTGGAAACTTAGAATGGAATGGATGGGACAGGTGCCAAATGTTGGAGAATACTCCATTCTCATGCTTCAGTATTCCTTTCAGTCTTGACACCTTTGCACCTCCACTATTTACATTTTTCGTTACTAGTGCTCTCTGACCATGTGGAAAGTCACATGAGTACCACCCGTGGATTCCTGTTTGGTTTATTATCGAATTCCCATGTTCAGTTAAACATTCAGGTCACTAATGGACAGTCCCAAAAAATCGAACTTGTCAGCCCTCTAGAGCACTTGTCTGCCACAGAAGTCCATCATGTGTTTCAAGTTATTGAATAGTGCCTGTATGGATCTCATATCACATATCTTCTACCTCCATGGGGGCGTGGCTACGGCGCGAGGCGGAATGGCTGCTTTCTGAGGGAGCTCCGTCAGCCAGACCGTACGTTCGGTGAATACCATCGTTTCGGCACACCTGAGATGCCGAAAATTGCATGCGGAGATTGTCACCTCCATCTTTGGCGATTGATGAACTTTTGAAGAATTTATGCCCGGCGGAGCCCATCCGATGCCGTGCCCGACTTGCCGATTGGCTGCCGGCAAGATGGCAGACGCCCGCGGATGAGAGAGGAGAGAAGGCCGCTGTGACACTGGGGGTACGCGGCGCGTGGTGCTGGAGCGCCGGTACCTGCTATACCTTCATTGCCGGCCCTGGCGGGTCACTTGCAGTCCTCGGTACTGGGCCCCCACGTGTTGCTGTTGTGAATATCGTGGCTGGAGGGACTGCTGCCAAGGAGAGTGCACCGGAGGTCGAATCACGCCGCCTGTGCGCTAGAGAAGCCTCACTGCGGGCTAAACACGGACCCGACTTGAGACGGAGCCCAGGACGCCGGAGGCATTGACGGAGGTGCGGTGAGTGGGGCGGGCGCTCTGCACGGTGCTGCAGGCGGGTTGGGCTGCGTGGCCTCGCCTGAACGTCTGTTGTGTCCTCTAACACAGGCGTTTTTGGGGGGGTCAGGGCAGGGTGACCAGCCTGGGTGCTGTGTGGGGGGTTTGTTGCTGCTTAACTAGCGGGGGGATTGTGTCAGCTTGGTGCCCCTGAAGGAGGTGGTACGAGACTGCAGCCCTGACTAATCGCCCGGCCTGCTCTTGTGGACAGGGGTGTGTGGGGTTCGGCTGGTGCCCCTAGACCGCGGGGTGGGGTCTGCGCAAGGACCTCGAGCACGCGCAGGGGTGCTGGCGTGATATTGGAATTCCCGGAGAGACTGGAGCTATACCGCTGAACGGAGGATCACACGGCGCAGGGCAGGTGGTGCGGTAAAGTTGGGCCCCTGGCAGACGGAGTGGTTATGCGATGCTGGCGCCAACTGAATCTGGCTGTGGACCTGAAGAATATATTGTAGTGACCTCAGGAGTTTGGGGGCGGCCTTGGGAGGTCTGTGTGGACACATCTACTAGTGGTGGCCTGAGACTCTACTAGCAAGCTGACCCTTTGAATCATCTTAGGGGACACACACCCACTATCGGTTGTATCAGTTTGACTGCTGTGTGTACTGACCCCTTGCTGATCTGTTGGTGTGCTGATTTGCGAAAATTGCTGTTCCGGATACCTGTGATCTGAGCGCGAGGTGCGGTACTATTAAAGGTGAACTCTGCCATCGGCCTGCATACTCTCTCACTATGGGGAAATCTGACCCTAAGCAGCCGAAGCTTCAGTTTGAAAATAAACGCAATACGCGAGCCAATGAGACAGTGGGAGACCAACCATTGACACAGGGCGCGTCGGAGGCAGTGGAGGACTCGGAGGATGACACCAGGACTATCTTGCTCGAACTGTGCTCTGGGATGAAATCCATAGACAGTAAAATAGACGCCCTCGCGACCAGCCTAGATGCTGTGAAGAAGAAGGTGAACACTCATGAGCACAGGCTGGATGTCTTGGAGAACAGACTATCGGATACTCAGGACTCGCAGGCGGAATCCCGAACCCAGATTATACAAATGGAAAAGGTATTGGAGGTCATCAAAGTGAAGAACGAGGATTTGGAGGCGCGATCCAGTCGCAATAATCTTCGTATAATTGGCCTGCAAGAGTCCACCGCCATTTCCAAAATGGAAACTTTTGTAGATGGATTGCTGCGTGAACTATTTGGTCCTGTGCTGTCCTTTGTAATGATTGTGGAGTGAGCGCATCGAACTCTGGGCCCTAGAACTAAGCCTGGCGCACCACCTCGACCGATACTGGCGCGCCTACTGAACTATGCTGACAGAGATGCCATTTTACGTGAGCCCAGGACTAGGAGTCCCATAATCTACAAGGGTGATAATCTGTCCTTTTTTTCCAGATTACACTCCCTCGGTGCAGGCGGCGCGCAGGGAGTTTGCACCAGTGAAGAAGTTACTTCAGTCTACCTCTGTTCCATATGCTATGTTGTACCCGGCTAAATTGAAAATCTCTCATGAGGGGCAGGCGCACGACTTTACGGACTTGAAGTCCGCCTTGAAGTTCTCGAAGCATATCTGCAAGGCTAAATCCCGACAGGGCGAGCTGGGGAGCCCGTCGACTTCACCGAACCTTATGGACACAGATTGATGATGTAGCCATTGAACTTTTGATAGTCGGGGTGGCTTGTGTCTGGGCTGCGGGTGGTGTTAGAACTGGATTTTTACTAAAGGCTGTAGATGGGAGTGTATTCCCCCTTCTCTTCTTTAGGAGTTTGCATGCATTTTTTGGTAGATACTTGCTCCGCGTTTTGCATGCTGTTGACATTATAGTTGATGGCACACAGGTGTGCCGCACGGTTTAAGTCTGGCAATCTCATCACATAGTGAGAGTTCTCTGCCGTTCCCTCCCCCTGATCGGGGGTTCCCCATTTGACAAATTGGATGGATGTTGGGTTAAATGTGCGGGAGGGTGAGACGATCTCGACCTAATTGGGAGGTTGGAGTGGGTGGGGGGTGGAGGGAGGGGCAAATGGAAAAGGTATTATTTTGTATTTGTGTGTTTGTTGTCTTTTTGTTGTTTGGAATGAGAGTTGAGTTGTATATTATGTCAGATGTTGATGTCGCTAAATCCGCTCTCCTGTCTTCGATCACACCGACCGCTTGGTTATCATAGAGTACTTGGCTGCCTTATGGGTGAGAGATACAGGCTCTTGACGTGGAACGTGAGGGGTCTCAATTCCCCTAAGAAAATACGCCACGTGCTGGCTTATCTTACTTGCCATAACGTTCATATTGCTCTGTTGCAGGAAACTCATTTGGGTAGACATGTGGAGCGCGGCATTGCTGGCAGGTGGGCGGGGTATGAGCTCGCGTCTTCCTATTCATCGTATGCCAGAGGGTCGCTGATTCTGATTAAACGAGGTATAACATTCACGCCGGCCAGGACGTATGTGGATGGAGAAGGGAGATGCGCAATGGTACAGGGGAAGCCGGGTGGTTCCTTGGTATCCATAGTTAATATGTATGGACCTATTGCGGATGACCCGGAGTGCTACATGCGAATGTATGCAAAATTGAGAGAATGACCGGAAGCAAATGTTTTGTGGGGAGGCGATCTGAACACATACCTGAACCCTGATTTAGATCAATCTAATCCACTAACGCACAGACCTCCCAGAATGGCCCAGAGTGTACGGAGTGCTATGTTGGAATTTGGATTGAGTGACGTGTGGAGGGTGTACAATGCACTAGTAAAAGAGGGTACGCATGCAACACCGTTACACAATAGTTGGTCGCGACAAGACTATTGGCGGCTAGGTGGGGAGGCGCCTGACTGGGTACTGGATATCAAGAATCTGCCACACACATTGTCAGATCACAATCCGGTTCAATTAGACATTAGAGTTCCAACGGCCATCCATCGCCCCTTCACGTGGCTGCTGCGATCGGAAGCGCTGCTTGATCCGTTGTGTGAGGCTAAGGTGCGAGACGCTATAGAACAATATTTCCTACTTAATAAGGGATCTGTGGATAGTGCCTCCACTTTGTGGGAGGCTTTTAATGTAAAGATTCGAGGGGTGTGCATTGGCACTGCAGCGGGCATATTGAGGGACATCAGAGAGCAGCTTTCCAAAGTTGAGGCTAAGCTTCAGACATTAGAACGAAATTACGCAACGGCCCCTTCGGCCGACGCTTTGGCCCAGATACATGAACTGGTCTTGGCTGAGTCGGAAATACGTTACATTTCGCGTAGGCACACGGCGCGCAGGTATGGAGAGGGGGAGACCGGGCCGTACGTTGGCAAACAAGATTAAGGCCCGTATCAGGGATGTGGAATTTAATACAATATCTACTTGTCCATTGGGCAGATTGCTTCATAAATCCACTTATCCTATTACAAAATCCACTTGTCCCTTTTGTTATATGTAATGCAGTAACATATTATGGCAGCAATCTCATTATATAAGAGCTCTGATATAGCCTCTCTGATTATGCCAGGGCTCATACTATAGTAGGGTTTGAATACAAGCCATTCCTTTACATTGCCACATTTCCGCAGATCTGCATACTGGGGCTGAAGGTAGTGGTGTGCAATAGTTCCAGGGTCTGTGCAAACCTACTAACTTGCATGTTTTAAAGGTTTTCACTCTTTCCTAATCTTTTCCCATACCGAGAAAGGTTGGAACTTTACTCCCGACAATGGCAGATGTGAAACTTGTTGGAGGGAAAAAGAACTTGTAAACACTCAGATTTTCACGTGAGCAAATCTAGACATGCATATTTGCTCATGCTAAAATGCAGTTCACAAATATTTTCCAGGAGTACTATTTCTTAGCCTACTCCTGTAAACTCTTGTGAATTCACAAAAGTTGGATATCTGCACTTAATTCAAGGACATATACCATGGGTGCACTTTTGAGACTTTCTTTATAATTGGGCCCCAAATTAGGTCTGGCATTAACCATGACCTTTTGTGTAAATTCTGTCTCTCTCGATCAACTGGCTTCACTGTGAGTGACATCATTCTGCTCTTTCACAAGGAGCATATCGGCACATAACATAGTTTTGTTCAGTGCCATGAACTACTGTGGAAATGTGTGCTTTTTGAGACCAAAAACAGTTATTGCTTTTGCCAGTTTTTGGTATAATGGTGAGGACCCAGCAGCTCCCACACCAATAAGGTTTTTACAAAAACCATGCCAAAACAAGTCACACATTGACAAACCCAAAAGGCTGACCACCAATTTAAGACTTGCTGGCTTTGCCAATGCTTGTTTATTTTTATGTTTCCAGTAATCTTATTGAAACTGGTTACACTGATTTTCCATTATGAATCTTCTTTGGGTAATACTAGCATGCATCAACACATTTTACTAAAGGATGCTGTAAAGAAATGGTACCTAAAGGTTTACAGTAGTTTAGCTAAATGTTTTATTCCTACTTGTGTGAACAATTTGTATGAAAGCAAATACTCCGCAATCTTGCTTTCAAGCTTCTGCAAATATTTGTATCAAATCAGAGAGAATTCTGGGAGCATTATACACAGCATCATATTGCTAAACTTTGAAAAAGTATGTGCACATTTTTATCCTGGATACTGTAACCAGTCAGTAATGCAGTCCGCGCTTGCAACATTTACTTAGAGCGCTTACCCTAATAATAAAGGCTTTGCATTAATGAACCATATATGCAGGTTTGAACATCATTAACACATGGACATAAATATTACCTTAACTGCAGACAGTGTCCTTCTCTGATCCATAACATGTTACTGCAATCTGGCAGCCAAAGGGTTTGTGTTGTAGGGGGTTGGGCCTACTTGTCCCAAGGACAAAAATACACATTAAAACTTGTTGCCCTTGACCCCAATCAATATGTCCTGGGCGTCGGCTATAGGAATTCCCCATCCCTGCCGTATGGAGCAACCCCATATCGACAAGATCACAGACTCTCATGGGGAGGAACATTATCACCCGATTGCTATTACCGAACAGTTTTGCGCCTTTTACGTGGATTTATACACATCTAGAGGTGAGGCGACAACAGCTGCGATGGACAGCTACTTAGAGGACGTGGCGTGCGCCTGGCTGCCAGATGACCATAGGAAATATCTGGGCTTGCTGATCGACGCGGAAGATATCAAAGCTGCTATTATGGCTCTATCCGATGGGAAGGCGCCTGGGGCCAGATGGCGTTACAGTCGAATTCTATAAGACATATGCAGATCTGGTCACCCCGTATTTGTTAGAAGTTTATGCGGAGGCGCATGATGCGGGAACACTACCACCATCGCTTTGGCAGGCACTGATAATAATGCTTCTCAAGAAAGACAACCCCCAGATAAATGCGATTCTTATAGACCCCTCTCATTGATCAATATCGACGCCAAAATATTGGCCAAGATACTGGCTGTTAAATTACAACCCCTGATGTCTCGCCTGGTTCTACCAGACCAGTCGGGTTTTATACCAGACCGATCTACGTCGCACAACTTGCGGACTATCTTCTCCATGTTTCATGTCTTGGAGCCGCGCATGTCTGCCACGGCGGTCCTGCTAGACGCAGCCAAGGCTTTTGATTCGGTTTAGTGGAAATATATGTTTTTTATTCTTCAGCGAATGGGATTTCCGCCTATTTTTATACAATGGATCAAGGTGCTATATGCAGATCCATCTGCTAGAGTGCGTGTTGGCGGTTTGACATCGGACCCATTTGATATTAAGCGGGGCACGTGACAGGGCTGCCCGCTGTCACCGCTCCTCTTTGCGATTGTACTTGAACCACTGGCGTGCGTTATTAGGCAGAGGCATAGGGAAACGGCGCTAAACTTTAATTATAGCCCAGTTGCCATTTCGCTATATGCGGACGACATGGTGCTCTTTGTTCGTGAGCCCTCACGATATCTAGCTCAGCTTCTGCAAGAGTATGTAAGATTCGGCTTACTGTCGGGACTGGTTGTGAACTGGGAAAAATCTGTGGTAATACCTTTAACGGAATCCACAGAGACCCGGAAAGAGTTATATGTGAGTATTATGGGCGGGTATACACCAAACTGGACCAACAGGTGGATTTATGGGTAGCGTTACCGCTCTCTTTGGCGGATCGTATCGCCTTACTCAAGATGATAGTCTTGCTTGCAGCGTTTTTTGTATTATTTCGCGAACATCCCGATTGTGTTTTTTAACACCGTCCGTGGGACCCTACTTCGATTGGTCTGGGGAGGCAAACATACCCGAGTGAGTTGGTCTGTCCTCACTGGGGATTATGATAAAGGCGGGTTCGGGGCGTCTGATTTCTATGTCTATTATCTTAGTGCGCAGGCCCAGTATTTGTATTATTGGGTGAGACTGCACGCGTTCACTCCACATGTCGCGGTAGAGGAGGGGGACGCCAGCACAGTCCCATTACGTAGTATGATCACGCACCGGACGCGTGGCATTCCGAGAACAGAAATTAATGCGGTGGACATGACGTTAGCTGTTTGGCAGGAGATTGGGCATCTGGCGCGTAAATTACCTATATATGCACCAGCCATGCCTATAGAACACCACGGGGCACAATCAGTCACCCTGGAAACGCCGTCGATGCGACTACTTCATGAGGCGGGTTTCCAGCTGATGCGGGATCTCTATCCAGAGGGGACGTTTATCACACCTGACATTTTACAATACATAAGTAATCCCACGTTATTGTTTCGATTTGCGCTGCACAGACTCAGACACGCCGTTAGGGCACATTACAACATCTACCCTCTGGAGCCTCCTACTCTGTTGACACTCACTCCACTACTTGTTTTTAAAGCACTTTTTGGACAAGGACCTAAATACCTTACGAAGAAATTGGAATGGTATAATCCGGCACGACATTTGAGATCCAGTAGCCAAAAGCTTCATCAAATGCCGAGAATTAAAAAAGTTAAGATGGGGGGCTGTGCCTTTTCCCATCTGGCTCCCAAATACTGGAATGCGCTGCCACTAGATATATTCAACTGATACTCTCTGCTTTTAGACGTCTACCTCCCAGGCGCCGAGAGATCCCCTTGGGGATGATTCGTGCACCATATAAATAATAATCAATAATATGTGCTCACTACCTCCACTAATAAAAAGTTGGTCTCCAGATTATACAGGCTAATAAGGGAAGAGTGTATGGGTCAGCCTGACAGAAGCTGTGAGAGGTGGAATGCCTGTTTGTCTGCTCCGATATCGGAGAAAGATTGGAAGTATATATGTGAATTAACAGGCTCACTTGTCATGAATGGGAACCTGCGGATCATACATTTTAAATACATACATCAGGTGTACTACACGCCGGCACGCCTACACAGAATTGGGTTCCGTGAATCTAGTTGCTGTGCGCGTTGTGGCCAGGATGATTGCTGACTTTTTGCACCTTGCTTGGGGATGTCGAAATGTGACTCTTTTTTGGATGCTTGTTGTGAGAGACATAAAGGTCATGGCGGGTGTGGAACTGCAGTGTACCCCGCTGGTCTGCCTGTTGTTGTGCGTTCCGCAGGCAAAGGGAGTATGCAGTAGATTCGTACGCCTGGCGCTACTCATGGCGAAGCGTAGAGTGGCCATCACGTGGGGCGGTAGACGCAGCCCAAAAGTAGACCACTAGAGTTGCCCTCAGTGTCTAGACCAAAGGACATATGGGAGCCCCTGAGACAATTCCTTCAGAATAGGGTGGTGGAAGAAGAGCAGGAAGACACGAGTTAGGCGCCATGAGGTGATGTGGTGGGTGACACGGGGCGGCGGTCTGGGAGAATGGAGGGAGGATGCGCTAACATCTCAATGCGACTTTTTATGATATCGCTTAGGTATGATGGGTGTATGGCTTTTTGGTAGTTTTATAATTTGATGTTTTTTGTATTTTTGTTGGATTTATGGGGAAGTGTTTTTTGTATTTTGTTCATCACTATATACGCCTAATGATGATATGATCCATGCTTGCATTGTTGATGTGTATGTCTTTTTTGTTTATGCAAATAAAAACTTAATAAAAAAAATATACATATCTTCTACCTCCATCATCCTAATATTTTGCTTATCAGCGCGTATTCTCCTGAGGCTTGAGCCGGGAGATAGCTTGTGGACAGGCAACATCACCTAACGTAATTATTGCTGCTATATTTTTACCTTTGACATTTTAAAACTTGGGTGTTACTTACTGCTGCTATTCTTCTTTTAATATTTTTAAAGTTGGGCGCTACTCACGCTAGGGGGCAGAGCTTGCATCCGGAGTGGGAGGCTCCGCATGACAGTGCGGGCGGCCATTTGCAGAAGTTAGCAGGCTAGTTGCTGACACAAATACGTCATACACACTACAAATGTCCGCGCCGACGCGAATGCGCAGCACGTATTCTCCTGAGGCTTGAGCCGGGAGATAGCTTGTGGACAGGCAACATCACCTAACGTAATTATTGCTGCTATACTTTTACCTTTGACATTTTAAAACTTGGGTGTTACTTACTGCTGCTATTCTTCTTTTAATATTTTTAAAGTTGGGCGCTACTCACGCTAGGGGGCAGAGCTTGCATCCGGAGTGGGAGGCTCCGCATGACAGTGCGGGCGGCCATTTGCAGAAGTTAGCAGGCTAGTTGCTGACACAAATACGTCATACACACTACAAATGTCCGCGCCGACGCGAATGCGCAGCACGTATTCTCCTGAGGCTTGAGCCGGGAGATAGCTTGTGGACAGGCAACATCACCTAACGTAATTATTGCTGCTATACTTTTACCTTTGACATTTTAAAACTTGGGTGTTACTTACTGCTGCTATTCTTCTTTTAATATTTTTAAAGTTGGGCGCTATTCACGCTTGGGGGCAGAGCTTGCATTCGGAGGGGGAGGCTCCGCCTGACAGTGCGGGCGGCCATTTGCAGAGGTTAGCAGGCTAGTTGCTGACACAAATCCGTCATACACACTACAAATGTGCGCCAAAGGCAAGCCTGTCTCCCAGATGTTTAGTGTAATAAGGATAAGGTATTCAAGGGATCCAGGGTGTAAGAATACCCTAAGTCACTTAAAATCCCCTACTACTACGTTTGTTCACACTGCCAAGTGTCACTCCCCAATATGATTTTTGGCAGAATCATACATAGCAGACATATGGAGCCAGTCCAAGGGATCAGTAAGGAGAAATCCATGGTGGAGGCAACTAAATATCTTCTAGTGAAAGCAAGATCACTAGCTAAGCATAGTGTTGAATGTGTCAGACTCCTGCTGGAGCGAGAGATAAAACTAGCTTTTATTACGAAAACGTGGATGGATGAGGCTTCGGGGCAAGACCTAGTGCAGGCTACCCCACCTACCTTTCTCTGTTTTACTTTATATAGAGCTACGGGGAGAGGTGAGGGGCTAGCTATAATTTACCATAACTCGCTAAAAATCACATTTCAGACAAAAAATAATATAGACTATGAAGCACTGACTTTTAATGTCGAATTATCACCCCACCACTCTTTTAAAGGCAGTTTAATGTATCGACCTACAGGATCAAGGAGATCATGCCTAACCACAGTAGGGCCTCTACTAGAAGAAGGGCTTTGTTCCAAATATCTCACCATTTTGGGAGATTTTAACTTTTATCTGGAAAAGCCAGAGGATCCCGACACCAAAGCACCACTAGATCTGATGAGCAGCGCTGACTTGACTCAACTAGTAAATGGACCTACCCATATGGCAGGACATACACTGGATGGGATATTTTCCAATAATCCTCATTTTAAGCATACTGGATTGTTCCTATTGGTTTGGACTGACCATGAAGGAATCCTATTCGAAATTACCATCCCAAATGACCACCACAAAATCAGGGAAAGGCCAAAGCAGATAAAAATAAGGGCCTGGGATAAAATGGTGGGTGCCCAACTACAAGATCTGCTTAAGTCCACTGCACAGTCCCAGCAAACAGATGTGGATGATGTAGCTAGATTATATACCCAATGGGTGGACACAGCTTGTAAAAAGCTAGCGCCGGAAAAATTGGTATATCCCAAACGAGCACTACCAACGTCACCGTGGTTTTCAGAAGAGCTAAAAAGGCAAAAGCTAACTTGTAAACAGCTGGAACGTAAGTGGCGAAAATACTACAATACAAAAGATAAAGAGAGCTACAAAGAAAGCCTTATTATTTATAAACAGGCCGTGTTAAGTGCAAAGAAGGTTTTCTTTGCAAACCAAATATATAGAGCACAAAATTCTTCTAAAGAACTCTATAATACGGTAGCAAGATTGGCAAAGCCAAGTAAACCGGGGGTGGAAGCAAGTCAAGAAATGGCTGAAGAAATTGCTAAATTTTTCCAAAACAAGGTGGAAGTGATTTTCTCAGCCTTTAGTCAACTTCCGCAGGGTATCCCAGAAAAAATGGTGACTGAGGCAGAGTTAGGTACAGGAGTAAGGCCCTCTCTTGAGAAATTTGCCCCACCTGGTATTAGTGTTACTAAGATGCTTCTAAGTACGGCCAAATCTGGTTCTCCGTATGACCCATGTCCTGTGTCAGTGGCCAAGTTAGCCTTGGACACGATTGCTATGACATTGACACCAATATTCAATAATATGTTCGAATCAGGTGACTTTCCCAGCATCTGGAAGTTGGGTTCAATACTCCCTCTTCTGAAAAAAAATCATCTCGACCCAAAAGATCTGAATAGCTACAGGCCTATTACTCGTCTCCAGCAACCTGCAAAAATAGTTGAAAAAGAAATAAATGCTCGGTTGAGCACTTTTCTTTATAAAAATAAGGTACTGGACCCTACACAACACGGCTTCAGAGCAGGGCATAGTACGGAGACCGCCTTAATAAAGTCGACGGAAGAAATTAGGAAAGCCCTGGACCAAGGAGGTGAGGCAGCCCTCATAATGTTGGACCTGTCTGCGGCCTTTGACACGGTCCACCACAAACTGCTGATGGACCGTTTGTCGGAGGCAGGGGTAAGAGGGAAGGCCTGGAAGCTGTTAAAAGCATTCCTAACAAATAGGAAACAAATAGTGTCCTTAGGAAGCTTTTATTCCAAAGCTTTTACACTTCCTTGTGGAGTTCCACAAGGATCAGCCCTCAGTCCTACCCTTTTTAATATTTATGTGGCACCCCTGGCTCCTTTGATTAGGTCACATGGTTTTAGTCTAACATCTTATGCAGACGACACGCAAATCGTGGTGTCTCTTCTACCAGTACAGGAAATAGACATGAGTAGGAAATTCCAAGAATGTATGGAAACAGTCAAATCCTGGATGTCACAGAACTGTCTGAAATTGAATGGAGCCAAGACAGAGGTGCTCATCTTTGGTAATAAAGCCAACTTCTGGACCCCTGATTGGTGGCCACCAGACATGGGCAGTCTCCCTATACCCAAAAGAAAGGCAAAGAAGTTGGGTATAATGATGGATGATAAATTGAATTTTGAAGATCAGATAAAGGCTACGTCCTCGGCCAATTTTCTATCTCTTAAGATGATAAAAAAGATGAAACCGTTTTTGCCAGAAGACAGCCTGCGAAATGTTGTATCCTCTATGGTGCTATCGCGGCTGGATTACTGCAATGGGCTCTACTTAAACATCTTAGAGCGGCATCTAAATAGACTGCAGATTCAGCAAAATGCGGCAGCAAGATTGGTGACAGGCACTCCCAAATTTGTATCTGTAGCCAAAGAATTACGAAGACTACATTGGCTGCCCATCAGGAAAAGGATACAATTCAAGTCATTGTGCTTGGTTTTCAAAGCACTGCATGGTCAGGGGCCTGACTTCTTGGTTAACCAGTTTAAATGGTATGCCCCTAAGAGAACCTTGCGCTCATCAGGAGCTAAAATGGTGAATATACCTCCCATGAAGAAAGTCATATGGGGGGGTAGAAGTTTTATAATCGGTGCAGCCAATGCGTGGAATGCCGTCCCCTGGAATCTGAGGAACTCCACTACACTTCTTGCTTTTAGGAAACAGCTCAAAACATGGCTTTTTAATCTATAAAGACTATCCTCAGCTATCTATCTCCTGGCCCACCTATGCTCTTAGATGAATTCTCCATTAGTGCCAGGACACCTCCGGGTAACCGTGCACTTTATAAGCTGGTTTAACATAACATAACTTAATTCCGAACAATCTTTTTGCCTTCCCAGGCCACTCTGCCTTTGGATTTTCTGGTTGTGTCTTAAGGCTTCCCTTGCATGCTTAATTTCAACGTATATTGGTAATCTAATTTAAGAACGGCCAGGAAAATACACTCATTGAACACTATTTGATTCCTTGTGCCCTCAAATGATTTCTACAATTCCTTTCCAGTACAAATGTGATGGGACTATGATCTTTCCTTTCTACCAGCCCTTTCAGCATATTGTTCCCTTTTCTACTCCTGGTTCCAGATTCTACGATACTGGAGCTCTACCTGCCAATTTTAAATGAATTTGGAATACTTTCTTTAACTCAAGCCATATGTTTCTGGAGAGCAAGCATATGTACTTTTCATGTATGCCTCCAATTTTAGAGTCATAGAGCCCATATAGTGTATTCAACTCCGCCTCATGCTCTAATGTGGCTGATTGGAAGAGATGAAAAGCTATTGAGTATCTCTGGATTAGAAAATGGAAGACCTAATTTCACATTAGCCAGTAGAGGTGACTCAAATTCATCTTATTTAGAGTTTGACGGATGGAATTCTCCACCACAAACATGGCGAGTAGCCTTGCTCAGTGTGTTATAGCCTATGGTGGACAAGATATTCACCAGGTTTCTGACTGAGTAACCCTTCCTCCGAACTTTGACTCTATAAACAAATTTATGATATATTTAATCTTGAATTAGAAAGTATTTCCGAGATTAACCATTTCCCAGTGAAAGTCAATTCGATTGAATGCAAGAGGTAGAAAAGTTGGGAAATTTTACCAAGACTATTTTATCCATCTATCTCCATTGTTATCTTTTCTGTCTTTAAAATTAGGAGATGTAGATGTGTAAACACAAACCAAGATAAACCAGGTGCAATCATAACGCCCAAATACTTGAGCACTGTTCAGGTAGTTGCCTGTGACTTGCCTTTAATTCATTTGCGAAGCTAAAACCCTTCTCCTACCTGACCTAGTGCAAGCCTCAAGCTCAGTAATGGTTAGAGTGGCAGACCTCGATGCAGAGCACTGGTCCGGGACCAGGGTTCGATTCCCGTCATGGCAGGGTCTCGGGCTATAAATTCCGCGGACCGGATATTCTCGCCTCAGTGCCTATTCTAATCATGGGTCCCACGCTGCAACTCTGGGCAATAGCTTGCTTAATCTCCACAACGGCCCCAACAGCGCTGGGATGCCTGGCCTCACCATGGGGGTGCCCAGGAGTGGACACCTCACATGGAAAGCCAGGAAGGGTTCCACAGCGGTATGAGTAAAAGCGCCAGGATGCCCCCGTTGGGGGTGGCAGTGCGCTATACAAGTACAAACACATTTACATTTATGTTGCCACGTTTCCGCAGATCTACATACTGGGGCTGAAGGTAGTGGTAAGCAATATTTCCAGGGTTAGAATGCCCTTTGGAGTCATTGCAATTCTACTAACTCGGATGTTTTAAGGGTTTTTAACAACCCTTCTCTAATCGTTTCCCATACCGAAAAATGTTGAAAATGTACTGACAATTGCAGATGTAAACCTTCTTCCAGAGTGGAGTAAAAAGTGGTTGGTGGGAAAGTGAACTTGCAAACACATGAGCAAATCTACATATGCATATTTGCTCATGATAAAATGCAGTAAACAAATATTTTCCAGGGATACTATTTCTTGTCCTACTTCTGTAAATTCTTGGGAATTCACGAAAGCCATATAGCTGCTCCATGGGTGCACCTTTGAGACTCTCTTTAATAATTGGGCCCCTAATTTGGTCTGGCGTGGACCATAATCTTTTGTCTCTCTGTATCGTCTGGCTTCACTGTGAGTGACAGTGTTCTGCTCTTTCACAAGGAACATATCGGCACACAAAGTAGTTTTGCTCAGTGCCAGTAACTACTGCGGCAGTGTGTGCTTTTTGAGGGCAAAAACAATTTTTGCTTTTACCAATGTTTGTTATTATAGTGAGGTCCCAGCAGCTACCACACCAGTAATGCTTTACAAAAACCATGCCAAAACAATTCACACATTGACAAATCTAAAAAGCTGACCACCAATTCCAGACGTACTGGCTTTTCCAGTGCTTGTTTATTTTTGTTTCCCAAAATCTTATTGAAACTGATTACACCGATTTTGCATTATGAATATCTTTTGGGAAATACTAGCATGCATCAACACATGTTACTAAATGATGCTGCAAAGAAATGGTTCCTGACATTTTACAGTACTTTAGCAATCTGTTTTTATTCTGCTTGCATTTTTTTAATGAACATTTTATTTGGAATCAAAAGAATCATCTAGCTCAGTGGTTCCCAAACTCTTGACTCCTGAGGACCCCCACTGAATCACTACTGGAGTCCGGGGACCCCCAAGCAATTTTTACAATTTAAATGTCAAAAAATTAAAACAGGCCGGCTTTAGTGCTGGTGGCGCCCTGTGCGACAATGTTTGTTGGCGCCCCCCCAATGACCACCTCCACCAGGGAGTCTCTCACTAGCACCCTTTAACAGTGACGAAGTCTCCATAACCACACTCTCTCAGATGCATTGAATTAGTTATATAGCGCCACTCATACCAGTGCAGGGTGTTCGAGCACTTTGCATCACACACACATTACACAGAGACAATCAATCATACGTGTGTAAATCAGTGTATAGGAAATGTTACATAAGCCAAAAGACTAAAAGTGTAGGAGTCACATGTCATCCATACTGGTAGGCAGTATAGTTTAAGAGTACTTGGTGTGGAGAAGCCCAAACTCAGAGTCGAAAAAGAAACTGCATAGTTGGGAGTTCTCTTTAATAATAAGAATCGATTTCTGCCAAATTAATCCTTTTTGCAACATTAATCAATTTTCTAATAATGTATTCTTTGCAGTGTGTATGCAGTTCTGGGATGAAAGTCAATAGCTCACTATTCTATATTAGGAATTTAAGTTATAAATTGCAAGTAACAAAAGGAGGTTTCTTTTGAAAGGAGTAACCTGCTGATCTGTACATAACTTTGTTGAAAATTCTTCTATGGCCGTATTGAAAGTATTTTTATAGAATTGGTTATTTGAAGGTTTTCTTGAATGTTGAGAGTATGCCTGTTCTGGATTGTGTAGTGGGATATGGGAGTGAATGGAAGATATGATAGATGTGAAATGTATGAAGTGTGTAAAGAATGTGATTTAAAAAGTTTTTTATGTGTTCACAGCTATATTTTTGTGATATATGTTTGAAATTTTCTATGATGAGTCACTAAAAAGTATGGTGTAATATAACAAAAAAATTGATGAAATAGATTGATTAAATAGACGGAAAAAGTGGTCTATAGGCTCATGTTGTTTTTATTCAATATGTCCCTTCGCAAAAAGATGCGGATTTAAAGTCAATGATCGGTATTGGTATTTTCGGGGTTAGCAGTGACATCACCTAGTTATTTTGTGCATCAGGAATTATAGTCCTGAGGTTTGTTGGGGCATAACATGTGATCGATCATTGTGTTGGGAATGTAGTTTTTCAGGGTGTAGGTAACTCAAGCTGGGCATCGAAATCGTCTTAGCTACCTTACGGTGTTTCAGAATTGAAAATTAATCCTCACACATTAGCTAGATCATGTAAAGTAAAATCTATTTGGTATATTATGAAAAAAAATTTAATGTATGAAAAATAGGGCTTAATTGACACATCATTTGGTTTTAAGCAGTGTGATTTACCAGTTTCTATGTCAACAGAAAACTGTTATGTTGGGAAGCATCTTTCATGTGTGTTTAGAAAAAGTGCATGGAAACAGGGAGTGCCATGACTGGATGGTACCTAAAGACAATAATTAGCTATATTTTCTGTATTTCTGAACCTTCATTCAATCCAGCACAGGGTATTGAATTCCAAGAGGAGAGACATCTCTTTTTATTTTAAAATTTAAAAAAAAGTTCAGTGTCACCACCTCTTCGGTCTTTCATTATGATGCTCAGGACTGTCCACTTTAATTCATTGTCATTATGGGTGTACTCAACACAGTGTTTCACCAGTGGTGCTGACATGTTCCTGCTTCAGATTTGTGAATGATGTTGCACTCTGTGTGTGCAAATTTCTTCGCTTCTTTTCCCTAACTAGCTTATTACAGTGGCAAAGTGTGCCACAAACAACATTTTCAGATATTTGTGAAACTCTGATACACTTGTTCCTTCACCACGACAGCTACTGATAGATTTTAAGGAAGTCAAGAAGAAGAAATAGGAAGGAATCAAAACGAGGACGCATGTGTTTCCTTTCAGACAGCCAAGTGGGACTCCATTTCCCACAATCCAGCTGAGCCCCTAAGCAGGAGGAGGGGCTCCAACGAACTCGCACTTATTAAGCACTGGATGCTCCCCGCAGTGCGGGATGCTTGGGTTGTTTCTGGGGGTCGAATGTGACTCCATTGCCCACAATCTAGTTGAGCCCCCAAGAAGGAGGAGGGCTTCAAGAAACTTGCGCTTCTTAAGCTCTTGACTCTCCTCGCAGGGCGGGATGCTTGTGTTGTTTCAGTGGGCCAAGTGGGATTCCATTGCCCACAATGCAGCTGAGCCTCTGAGGAGCAGGGCTCCAACCAACTCATACCTCTTAAGCGCTGGACTCTTCCCGCCACATGGGACACCAGTTTTGTTTCAGGGGGCCAAGCGATACTTAATTGCCCACATTCCAGCTTAGCCCCTAAGGAGGAGGAGGGACTCCAACAACTCTCACTTCTTAAGCGCTGCACTCTCCCCGCAGCGTGGGACGCCTGTGTTGTTTCAGGGGGTCGAGTGGGACTCCATTGCCCACAATCGAGCTGAGCCCCTAAGTAGGAGGAGGGACCAACAAGCTGGTGCTTCTTTTCAGGGGGCCACATGGGACTCCATTGCCCACAATCCAGATGAGACCCGAAGGAAGAGGAGGGACTCCAATAAACTCACCCTTCTAAAGTGCTGGATTTTCCCTGCGGCATGGGACACCCACGGGGCGCCTGCCTGTGCAAAGACTGGTCCCAGCGCGGGCTGGTCTTTGCCTGTCATCGCCCTTAAGAGTCTGGACTGGGCCATCCTTCTTTTGCCTTTACTATCACCTGTGGTCCTCTAAAAGTATGGGTTAAATATTTTGCTTTTTTCCTCGCTACACTATAAGTACCCATTCACAGGATTGTTTATCTCTTTCAAAATGGGGAAATGCAAAACTGCTGCTAATTTGCCCAAACCCCAGATGGGTTTCTTCACTTGATGGGTTCCTCCAGCGTGCAGTACGTGTTATTAGCAAAGACATTTACCTCACTGAGCACAGTTTATCTCTTACTCCTACGTTACCAGAATACCCTCACTGTCAAACACTGAGGCTTCTGCACCTAGTGACCCATTACTACATAGTTGGAGCTTTTGTCTTTTTCCCCCGGTGCACTCACAGCCACTATTAAACGTATCCAGTTCTACAGCTTATGGTCAGCCAGCAAAACGGAAGAGGGTCCAATCATGCACCAAATCTAAAACTACCTGTTGATTAACTGCTAGCCCAAAGGGGACTCTGCTGGCCAGGGCAAGGCATTTACCGCTGAGTCAGTGACAGTTCTGTGTAGTAAAATATCTCACATCCTGGAGCTAAAGTAAAGCCACTTTACAAACGTCTTAGGATGATCAAGATAGAACTGTGTAAATTGAACCTAACCACGCTGCTTCTGATCCCTAACCTCTCTCCTCCCTCCCCATCTGGTGTAGTTGGAACTTCTGTCAATTGTTTGGCCAATGATGATGATAACACTTGGCAGACACTAAACTGTCCTTATGTTAGGATGGAGTCTAGGCCAGAGAATTTGGTCAGTCCTGCCCCTCCAGAGGGTGAGTAGGATAGCCCCTTTGTCACAGTAAGAGGAAGAGGGGGAAGTAAAGTTGAGGAAATGGAACATGTATTGCCTCAGAAATTGCATCTCCCACTGTTACCCTCCCTCCTGAGGCTTGCCCTTATCTGACAGTATTATCAGATTTTCCTTGCGTTGCACCTTACAGTCTCAAATCCCTTGTTCAATTAAAAAAGAAGGCACTTCACTAGTTTCACGCTAATGATAACTTTCCGTATTCAGCAGCACCTGACATTTTGATGGTCCATACCCTTTGGAAAAGAGCTTGACAGGCGACTGTGTGATTGGTAATTTTAAGTATTCTGACACTGTTCAGAAACTGTTGTTTAATTACCAGTCTTTCAGTGTGCCCCAATCCACTACCATCCTTCTCCCTCTGGGCCGTTTCTATCTACACTTGCAGCCAATGCATGTGGATTCTGCCCACCAATCCAGGCTTCCTCCTTCAAGCAGCTTAATTGCCAGTGGCCATTTGGGGCTGTCTTTTGTAACTGATTTTGATTGACTGGAGCTGCATTGTAACAAAAAGGCTTTACCTGTCTCCTTCTATTCTAACTTGTTGCACTACGCCCCTTGGGTCTCCTATGTCAGCTACTGTTGCAGGGATTCTGCACATCCACAGAACTATGCGCAGGAAAACAGGACCTCAGTGAATAGGGGTGTACCACCCTACCACATCAGTACCCAAAATCCCAAACTGACTAGCTATAGTGTCTCATTCGTTCTCCTCCAAATATCACGGAGCTACAAATGATTAGACAACCCAGAACACAACACTCCCGACTCTCTCAGGAATCGCGGGAGCAAGACATACCCTTTCGTTCACTCACTCGTACTTGTCCACAATGAGAATAGGCAGAGTCACTGAAATAGTTCAAAATGTTTATTTTAACTATCGTGCTCTACAATACAGTATACATGTCACTACTAGCAGCAAAATGCATAAACTCAGCACAGTTAGCATTGTTACAATTCCATAGAATACAAAGGGAGAAGTCATTTTATAAAGACTGTGGAAATAAAGGCCTTTAGGCCTGACCACCCTCCCCTTGGCTATAAGAAGTTTATTTTATATAAAGAACTATCTCTGGACTTTGACAGCAGACCCCATACCTTAAAGCCTGTATGTAAGGTTTACATCATAGGAACAGCAGAGCTCTTCTCCATGGAACGGCTTTCTCCAAGTGTAGTAAAACAACATGCAACAACGTAATATCAAAGAATGAGTCTTCAGTACTGCAGCTGTGTGTAGCATGTTATGTCTTGGTGCTAGGGACTGACCTGAACAGAATAACAAGGGGCATTGTTGATCGACCTTGCACATCATGTTTAGACTAAACTCCAGGAAGGGCAGAGAACACGAAAGGAAGCCCATTCTCATGTGAAAGGCACAAACAGATTCTTGCAAAAACAAAGTCATGTAGTAACGTGTGCAAAAGCAGCATCGTGGCAGCGAAGCTCATGCTAACTTAGCAATGTCGACAATGTCCCCAGACGCCATATAACACCCTCCCCTTGGTAAGGTCATAGGACATAGACAAAGGACCAAAACAGAGTTCACAAGTCAAGCAGAGTTCAAATCTTTTGAGAGAGAAAGGAAAAAAAATATATATATACCAAATTGGGAAAAATCGAAATTTAAAAAATATATATATATTTTTTTTCACAATATTGTCATTGTTGCTTATTGAAATAAAGCTATCACCGGGATAAAGTTATTATGAAGGATTTATTATGAAAGAGGTGGGAAGTCCGTCAGGGTGTGCGAACCGAGGAATGCAATTTTCTCCAAAAGGTCATCCCTGTCGTTGGTAGAAAAAAGGAATGCCATCCAATTAAGTAAGTCGAAGGAACAAACGTGCTCCTCATACGCCTCATAATCCGAGGCCTCTAAAAACATGATTGGACAACTTGCGTGATATTCTATGAAACTTCGTTGTAGGACGTTCTGCGCAGCCGCACAGACATCCCATTCAGCCAGTACTCCCAAGTGCAGCCGCACGCACCATACGGCCATCCACAGAAGAAGCCTGGTCATGAGCCTCAAAGGGGACCATCAACTGGATAAAATCCAGGACTGGACGTGACGTGTTAGAGAGGCATACATCCATTGCCCAATAGAAGGGGCATGGCTGACAGTAAAACACTGGTTGCACGCAAGTAAAGTAGGCAAAGCGAAAAGTTAGTCCATAACTGATGCCAAGAGTTGCTAAAGGCAAGCATCCAAACCCTTATTGAATGTGATCACGGTACAGCTGCAATTGGCTTGGTCTGTGCATTACCACAAGATGAGCAGCCATTACACAGCAGGAACAGGAGAAACAGGATTCCAGCACCTAACGCCAATACTAAGGGAAAGCCTCCAAAGATGCAGGGAAAAAATAGAATGAATAAAAGTCGATATTACTCCAAATATCATCTGAAAGGAAGTCACAAGGCCAGATCCCACACATTTAAAAAAATTTGCAAGGCCTTTTGTGTCAAACGCATTAAATATTTGGTGTATGAGCTCCCCAAAATGTTGTGGGAGGTTAGTGTTCAAAAGGGATTGTATCTCACTAGAAGTCCAAGCCACCTGTAACTCGAAGGTCTCTCGGGCTGAAGTGAGAGACACCTCTTGTTGGAATAAAAGCGCTTTGAACCTGCTCAATTTGTTGAAATCTGTTTTCACAGTCGGAATGGAAGGCCAAATCAAACTATCTAGACTCCCATGCAGGGGTGGAAAAAGCACATTGCTACAACAAGTTATGCGCTGGGAAACTGTTACTAAATACGCGAATCCTGCCCGTAAACCACAGCAGTCTTGGATGTTCAAAATAAGATAACTGCCATTTGTAAGCAATGTAAAAGCGGGCATTATTGACAGAACTGGGGTCCCTTTTAAAAAACAAGCAAGATTGAGCTCCGACACATTGCACGCGCCGTGCAACTTAACGTGTTTGCAAACCAGGGAATGTCCTATTGTGGAATCGCAGTCCTCCCCTGTAAGAAAAACTTCCTTACCCTCCCTCTGACATCTGTGAGTGAAAGGTAGGGACCACAATTCATGTAGAAATGCACTACCCAGTGGTTCAAAACGGCCAATCGGAAAATGTTGTAAGCATGATTTAAATTGAAATAGTGAAAAAGGGAGCGAGATAACCCCATGAATTATCCAAACAGCAGAGTCCGTTACCGCTACAGAGAACGGCTAGGGCTCTAATTGTTCAATATGCAATAGTGTATATGCAGCATCTTTCATGGACATAAATCGATGTTTATCCGTTAGATTGAATGGCAAAAACAAAGCAGTGGCATTCAAATAATCCCAAGGTACTTTTCCCATTTTAAGAGTTTGCAGTGTCCAAGCAAATTGCATAACGGATCTTGAGTGATTTTGACCATTATATAACACTGAAACATCACTTTGAACAATATCAATAACAGATGAAACTATATTATCCAACGTATAAATGCGTGATGAAAGTGTGTTGATGCTGTTATCTAATACGACAAGGACTTTTTCTAAATTTGCTTGATCAATTTGGCGCAGACGAAAAGCAGCTTCAATCTGCGAAAGCTTCCAGATTTCATTGCATGTGGCATAAAGAAATTGCTTAGCTCTAAGATTCCTAGGCCCAAAGATGAAATCAGCCAGATTGATGTCATGCAACAGCAGAGAAAGATGTTGTTTCACTGATGTCAGCATGGAATGTTCCAACCATTGTTGGCATAACTTTCCCACCGAATATGTGGTGACCGAATGTGTAACAGTACATCGAGGATCAGGTCTAGTCTGAATGAAACCAGGCTTAACGTTATAAAAACGCATTTGACATGCATTTGTATTAGTTTGCCACACCAACCACCCAGAAGAATCAACTTCAGAGACATTGAAAGTGTCATTTCGAAGCAAAGCTTGCAATACCTCGATGGTATAATTTGTGTGAGTGCGCCAATCATCATATTCCGCTAATGACGGAATGGTTGGAGTATTTAAATGTTTGACAGTTGCCAGGCCAAAACAAGTTGTTTGGTACACTGTGTCATTTAAAAACAGAATTTGAGCTGGGATCAGGCAGGCACGATGTAAAGCTTCAGTGCCAAGGCTTCGTGCCCCAGATTGATTTCAAATCAACAGTCTCTTTCCAATGATCATAACCCTGCGTGGCTAATCTATTTCTAAACAAGTTGGTGTAAATCAATTTCTTGTGGGTCAACATAAATTTGGATTGTGTAGATGAACGAAGTTTAAAGTAATAGGACTTCGGATTAGATATGTCATAATCTGTAAAGTAAATGAATTTATCCCTAAGAGTTTTAGAACTCCCCTCTATGGGAGTAGGACAATGCTCCCATTGTGTATTATTAAAAACAAGTCTCATTGTGTTTGTTTTGTGTAAACAATGATGCCCATAATGGTGATAACAAAAGAAATCCCCATAATTGGCAGAATTTAAATACAAATCTTCAGCATCAAAACCAGCATACTATTTTAAATCTGAAAACAATGCATGTACTGCTTCCACATCCCAATCATCTGAATGTATGTCCTGTGTCACCACATCTCTTAAAGAGACACAAAACACGTATGGTACCCTAAGTACCTCAGTCGGGCCGTGGATTTCGTAGGCTACTTTGTCCCAAACGATGCCATCTGCAACCGGAAATGCTGAAATGTTAACGTGAGACTGATCACGTTTCATGATATGGGACGATGTGTGAGGGGCCAGAATTCCATCGACCAGGTTTACAGCAGAGCGTTCTGGCAAGTAATGACCATTGATGAGCAAAAAGAACACTGTCACAAGTCCAATTGACATGAAGAGGAAAATCAGGATAAGCAGCAACCAAATGTAGGTCCATGGAGGGACCAGGTAAGTCCTTTTGAACCAAGAGAAAAAAAACACTCAATTTAGTGGGTGTGTCTGCCAAACTGGATGTCGACGAGCCGGAAGAGAAGCTAGCATGATCTCCATAGTAGCCACTCGTAGGTTGATTAATCAGAGGTGGAAGTGTCGGTCCGCTCGATGTTCTCCAGGACTGTTTGGCACCTCACCCACGGACTCATAAGGATAATATATATACTTGACATCCATAGTAGAAGATCAAGGTCGGACGGGCGAAAGAGCAATAATAGTGTCCATCACTTTCTTAGCCCTACGAGGACCAGTGGAAGATGATGAAGTCAGTGGAACCAATGAAATTGAGTTGCACGAAACTGCAGGTGTGACACTATTTAGAATCGGCCACATGGTGTAGCTTGACATTGTCCACTGAAATATAAAGGGATGTGGAATTCCTATAGCCCGACGCCCAGGACATATTGTTTGGGGTCAAGGGCAACAAGTTTTCATGTGTATTTTGGCCTTGGGACAAGTAGGCCCAACCCCCTGCAACACATACCCTTTGGCTGCCAATTTGCAGTACCACATTATGGATCAGGGAAGGGCACTGTCTACAGATAAGGTAATATTTTTGTCCATATGTTAATGCTTTTCAAACTTGGATTTATGGTTCATTAATTGAAAGCCTTTATTATTAGGGTCAGCGCTCTAAGTAAATGTTGTAAGCTCTGACTGCACTACTGACGGTGGTTCCAGCATAAAAATTTGTGCATACATGTTCAAAGATTAGTAATATGAGGCTATGTATAATGCTCCCAGAATGCTCTCTGATTTGATGCAAATATTTGCAGAAGCTTGAAAGCAAGCTAGATGATTCTTTTGTTTCCAAATAAAATGTTCATTAAAAAAATGAAAGCAGAATAAAAACAGATTGCTAAACTACTGTGAAATGTCAGGAACCATTTCTTTGCAGCATCATTTAGTAACATGTGTTGATGCATGCTAGTATTTCCCAAAAGATATTCATAATGCAAAATCGGTGTAACCAGTTTCAATAAGATTTTGGGAAATAAAAATAAACAAGCATTGGCAAAGCCAGTAGGTCTGGAATTGGTGGCCAGCTTTTTAGATTTGTCAATGTGTGAATTGTTTTGGCATGGTTTTTGTAAAACATTACTGGTGTGGTAGCTGCTGGGACCTCACTATAATAACAAACATTGGGAAAAGCAAAAATAGTTTTTGGTCTTAAAAGCACACACTGCCGCAGTAGTTACTGGCACTGAGCAAAACTACTTTGTGTGCCGATATGCTCCTTGTGAAAGAGCAGAACACTGTCACTCAGAGTGAAGCCAGACGATACAGAGAGACAGAGAGAGACACAATTTTAATAAACGCAAAAGATTATGGTCCACGCCAGACCAAATTAGGGGCCCAATTATTAAAGAGAGTCTCAAAAGTGCACCCATGGTGCAGCTATATGGCTTTCGTGAATTCCCAAGAATTTACAGAAGTAGGACAAGAAATAGTATCTCTGGAAAATATTTGTGAACTGCATTTTATCATGAGCAAATATGCATATGTAGATTTGCTCATGCGAAAATCTGAGAGTTTGCAAGTTCACTTTCCCACCAACCACTTTTTACTCCACTCTGGAAGAAGGTTTACATCTGCCATTGTCAGTACATTTTCAAAATTTTTCGGTATGGGAAAAGATTAGAGAAGGGTTGTTAAACACCCTTAAAACATCCAAGTCCAAGTTAGTAGGTTTGCACAGACTCGAAAGGGCATTCTAACCCTGGAAATATTGCTTACCACTATCTTCAGCCCCAGTATGTAGATCTGCGGAAACGTGGCAACATAAGGGGATTGTAAGTATTCAAACACTACTGTGGTATGAGCCCTGGCCTAATCAGAGAGGCTATAACAGAGCTCTTATATAATGAGATAGCAGCCATAATTTGTCGCTGCACTACATGGCACCAAAAGGGCATGTGGATTTTGTTACAGGACAAGTAGATTTAGGAAGCAACCTGCCCCATGGACAAGTAGATATTTTATTAAATTCCACACCCCTGAATATATCTGTTGTCTTTGCGGGAGAACGACCTTCACAACGCAGTCGTTACACCGCGGTATGTTTACATCGCGGGCATTACAATGCAAGTCGTTACAACGACTTGCGCTGGATGGCACTATAAGCTAAGGAATAGTATGATTTACTATTCCAACACCTTCCCTACTGTAACGTAGGCTGGAGTTGGAGTAGTAAATCATACTATTCCTAAGTCCAGCGTAAGTCGTTGTAACGACTTGCGTTGTAAGGAACGCAATGTAAAATACTGCGTTTTGAATGTATGCGTAGTAACATCATACATTCGTCTTTGCGACCAGGTAAAGGTGGTAAAATAATTGTACGAGTACCTTTCAGACCAAGCACTGGAACCGGTGCACGATAAGAGGGACCAAATTCTTTTTTGTTCTCCAGTTTCTCCAGTTTCTCGCATACCAGATCTCTGATTTTGGGAAGCCAACCGGCAACTGGAATCACCAGTGCTGCCTCAGTGGAAGGGGGTAAATGTTCAGTTGCATAGCTGTCCCATGTGTTTTGTAGATCCTCTAACACAGTAGAATGATTATCTTAATCAATATTAATGACTTCTTAGGGGAGAGGAGTTGGCGTAACGGCTAGGGCGCTCGACCTCGGACCTGTGGGACTGGGTTCGACTCTTGGTAATGACGCCGAACATCCTGTGATTCTGGGCAAATCACTTAATCTCCCCATGCCTAACAAAAAAAGAAAAGTAATGTGTGTCCTCATGTAACGTAACTGGTGCTATGTAAAGCGCTCTGATACCTGATTGGATTCGGGTCTAGTTTGCGCTATTTAAAACTCTGGAAAAAAAAAATACGTCAAAGGTTGCGGTAGCCGCCACAACGTCTAGACCATCAAGGGCTGGCACAAACATTTTAAGGCCAAAGAGCATTTTGTATGGGGTCTGCCCACCCAGAGATCGTCTAGTGAGGTTAATAAGTGCACGTTGAACCCTATACAAGTGGGCCAGTCAGTTCCTGCCAGTACCTAAGACTCTTGCTGACAAGGATTGCTTTAAGTCACGGTTCATTCGCTCCACAATTGAATTGCCCTCAGGCCTGTATGGAGACGAAAACTGCACAAGCACCCCCATAGACTTCTTCGCATCCTTGTATGCCTTAGAGGCAGACGCTGGACCTTGGTCAGAATGGAAGGTGCCACAGGCAAACATCCCGACAAAGACACGTAAATCCCTGATGACATTTCGAGCGTCAGCACTGCGTTGTGGCCAAACCCAAAAGAATCTAGTGTACGAATCAACTGCAACAAGTATGTATTTATACGCAGTATCAGAAGAGAGAGGACAGGAGTGATCAAGTTAGATACAGCCAAAAGGTTGATTAGAAATACACAGCTGTGTTTGCGGTGGGCGTGTGACCGTAGATGGCTTTATTTGCTGACAAATGACACAAGAAAGTACATAATTACGGGTCTGTTTATATAAACCACGCCACCAGTAACTTTGCTGTAAAAAAGAGACTGTCGCCGACACACCGGCATGTGCAGATGCTATGCCTTCGTGTGCGGCTTTGATCAGAGCTTGTCTGTGGTCCAAGTTGAAACATCCGATCCCCAACGGAAGGAATCAAAGCATTAGGAACTTGTTTGGGAGTTATATGATAAGAGTATTTCAAAGGGAAACCCTGAGGATAAGCAGTTCCCTCCCTCGTTGCAGCTACCGCTGTCAGAATCTCATTATCTATTTTAGTCATGGATCTTGTAAATGCTGCTACGGAACACGTGGCTACTGCAGACTTGGCCACTTCATCAGCCAAAGAATTACCAAGAGCATGTGCTCCCACACGCTGATCGCCAAGAACATTTATAACATGTGTGAGGTGCAGACATTGTTTAAGATCTGCCACTCAAACCGAAAGCGTTTTATGCTTCGTTGCGCTGCCTTTGGATTCTCGATAGTCATTCCGAGACCAAAAAACATAAGTTGTCATTAAAAGACTGGACAGAGTAATAAAAATCGCGCACAATAAGAGTATTCACATTTGGATCAGCAAACTCGAGAGCAAGAACAAGAGCACACAGCTCTGCCAATTGTGCCATACAGTCTCCAAGTGCCTGAGTGTGCACAATGGAAGACTTAAACTATCCATTAACAAATGAGCCAGCAATAATTGTGCAACCTGCCAAATAAGCATGTTTAGAAACTGGCCGGTTGAGCCGAGCCATCGGTATAAATGATGCAGGCGTACTCATGTAGCGGAAGTAGAGACCAGGGAGGAGGATGAACGTGTTCATACTGTAAAAACTCCTGTGTCTGAAGTGCAGTATCAAAGTAAACGTGATATAAGCCAATGTCAAAGAAGTAGCCCATTGTATCCAATGGGCATGTAGTGCTTTCAAGTTAGGTACACTCGCCTTAGTCACGGCTTCCAAAGCAGGGAAGGGAGTGACCATAAGAATGCGCTTGCTTTGCGCCAGTGAGCGTTCCTTCAGAATCACCATCTGTACTGCCGTCAAGATTTTTTCAACAGTTGAAAAGCGCATTTCAGCAGCAGTGTATAAATGTGATTTGTATGCAATAGGAATTGTGTCTCCCTCATTGAACGTTAGGTAAGTTAAACCCACTGTCCCAGAAACTATACGTATTACCAGGTTTGTGGTGTTATCCTGCGTCAACAAGTAGTTAGTTGCAAGCAAGTCAGTTTTCAAAGAATTCAGAATAGTAGTATGTTCCGAAAACCAGCTGGCTGAAGAAAAAGTCGGTTGTATCAATGCATAAAGCGGTTCATACGCTGGGCGCAACCGGTAATTTATGTCCTCTCGAAATGTAAAAATCCCACCAAAGACTGAAGTTTCTTCAGTGTAGAAGGTGGTTGCAACTGTGCACATTTCTCCAAGAAGTGTGGGGCTAAGCTCTTTCCTTCAGTATTGAGCTCATAGCCCAAAAGGAACACCGCCAAATGGGCGATGTGCGATTTTGCAAGATTGAATTTATATCCATAGTCGGCAGAGGGCAAAATAATCCTGTTGACTCGGACAAGATGCGGCATAAGCTCATCGTCTGTCAGATAAATGTCATCTACGTACGAGAATGCATCTGGGTCTATGTTGTTCAACAAAGACACAATCTGTGCCGCAAAGGCCCCGGGGCTATTCTTATACCCCATAGGCACCCGTGTAAAATATTTCTGATTCCCGACAGCAGTGAATGCTGTCAAATCACGGCTCTCAGGAGCGAGATTGTGACTATAGAAACCATTAAAAATATCAAGTGTAGTTTTGTATTTTTTACGAACAAGATTGTTCACCAGTGCAGAGCTCTGAGTGTTCTGCACCGCAAAAGTGCAACAATGACTGTTCAAATTTCGGTAATCCAATCCGATATGAACCATCAGGTTTTGATACCGTAAAGAAAGGATTATTCATTGGTGATGTACATGATTCAATCACTCCTTGATACTTTAACTGCGTTAGGATGTCACAAACTGAAGCTTTTGCTTCATGTCTGATTGGATATTGCAGTTGTGGCTGTGGTATAGAGCGTAATGGTATTTCATGAGCCGGTGAATCAACATTCCAACCCACCTGATTACGATACACCGCCGGGGTAAGGGCCAAAGCCCACTCAGCTGCGAAAGCCTGGGCATGCTCCTCTGGGACAAACTCGGAAGTATCACGTCTTCCCCTCTAGAAGTGGCTAACACAAATGGTGGAGGCCAATCTGCCTCCGCTAACAAAATGTGATACGAGAAGGTTAGAGTCTCCCAGAAAAAAACCGCCATGATTGGATGAGGTATGTCACCTTCAATTTGGAAAATTATTTTATAGAGCCTATCCGGGGGGGGGCAACTAGGGTATCTACAGTCTACTGTAATGAATGTTTCAGTTGCTGTCGCCTCCAGATAGGGACGCAAAGCCTCCAGCACTATGGTAACCTTTGCTGCGCCGTCGAGCAGAGTCACTGCTCATGTCCAATCCAGGAGTCGCTTACACACCGTCTTAGGTATACCTCGCTGTTTGAGCGGCAACTTTATTCTTCTGAAAAGGTGGTCGAAAATGAGGTAGATCCTCTTGTTTTTGTTTGACTTCCAACTGTCAAGGCTGGTCACGTCCCTGTGGCGCAGGTTGACTTTTGCCATGATCTTGGCGTTTCCCTCCTCCGACTTGAGAGCCAGACGTGTCCTGTGAAGAACGAGGAGAACGCTGATCAGGGACTTGAAATCTATCAGGAGACTTAATTTGCGCGTGGTCGCGCAAGTCATTAGAACGCTCAGAAGACTCAGGTGTCGGTGAACCAGTAACCAAACCTTGCTTCTTTTGTTGCTGCCCCTGTTTTTTATTCGTCCAGTTCTTCTTAGGAAAGAACGGACGGCCATCTTTATCAGTCTGGGCTTTTTGTTGAGTTTGAGATTGAGTTTGCGTTGGTGTAAAAGGCTTAACTCCCAAACTATTGCGGCCTATGGTCTTATAAGCTTTGCAATAATTTTTGGCAATTTGTGTGGCTTGTCTGCATCGGGGACAGCCTCCAAGTTGTTTGCCACTTGAAAGCTTACTGCATCGCCCTTGAAATTTGCAAGGATCATATCAGCAACAACATCGAACACCCCCACCAGTCTCATCCTCAGCTCTACAGCTGCTTCGGGTCCGTTTTCATCTTCAACATGCTTAATCACGGAGGGGAGCACGGTCATGGAGGGAGTGCCGAAACACTTTGAATATACCGCTGCAAACACCTTGCCCCAGGTGTTACAATCAGCTAACTCAGGAAGTAAGTCTTTAGGTAAACTAATAGTCAATATCCTGTGTTTCTCCACAGTAGAGGTATTTGGATAAACAGCCTCTAGTTGTCCAAATTTCTCAGCAAGCCAATAAGGTAATTCATCCTTATTCTGTGGTCGCTTGCCCATTACTGAATTAACCATAACAGGACTTATAGTTACACCACCAGTTCCAGCAGGTTGCGCAACACTGTCAGGTGGTCCCACCTGGAAGTTGTGCGACATGAACTGTATAACAGCTCTATGCAAGCATATTAAAGACGTATGTAACACGCGGAGATCTGCAAGCGTCGCTTTTGTCAGCCGACACAGGTGAGAGGTATACGCAGCCAAAACAGGCCACGTGGCCCCATTTATCGATAAAGGACCTAAACGGACATTGGGTGAGGAAAGGCGCCATTAAACCAAATTTGGTGTTGCCAAGCTGTAAGCGGAATCTCAAGAGCCCGATAGGGATGATAAGCATTAGGAAGGGCCGTAGGCGTATATTCGTGAAACAAGTTATCCGTTCCATCCACCGCTGGAAAGGTGACCCAAGAATAAAACACTTCGAAGCGGTAAGCAGCATCCACTTCTACTACAAAAATCCGTGCAACACCACTATTAGGGATTCCATTTTGAGTCAAATAAGCCGTGAGTGTAGCCCGATTAAGCGGAGGAATCTCGACCGCCATAATGAATAATAAAGTATCACAACCTAGAGCGCGGCAGCGCAATAACGGGCCAAGAGTAAAGAGAAAAAACCTTTTAAAACTTCAAGCTCGAAAGAACCTATTAAACATCAATATAGGAGGTTACACCGTCACAGCTGTCTCCGGAAACAGAAGTGAGGGTATTGTGGACAAGCACAAACACTACTCAAGCGTCTCGCAGATAAGAACCTGCACATACACAGAACTATGCACAGGAAAACAGGACCTCAGTGAATAGGGGTGTACCAACCTACCACATCAGTACCCAAAATCCCAAACCGACTAGCTATAGTGTCTCCTTCGTTCTCCTCCAAATATCATCGAGCTACAAATGATTAGAGAACCCAGAACACAACACTCCCGACTTGCTCAGGAATCGCGGGAGCAAGACATACCCTTTCGTTCTCTCACTCGTACTTGTCCACAATGAGAATAGGCAGAGTCACTGAATTAGTTCAAAATGTTTATTTTAACTGTCGTGTTCTACAATACAGTATACATGCCACTACTAGCAGCAAAATGCACAAACTCAGCACAGTTAGCATTGTTACAATTCCATAGACTACAAAGAGAGAAGTCATTTTTATAAAGACCGTGGAAATAAGGGCCTTTAGGCCTGACCGCCCTCCCCTTGGCTAGAAGAAGTTTATTTTATATAAAGAGCAATTTCTAGGCTTTGACAGCAGACCCCATACCTTAACCCCTTCAGTGCCACGCCCTTTCCCCGCCCTGTGCCGGGCGTTGCATTAGCGGGCGGGGTTTATGACGAGATAGTCTCGTCATGGGCACAGCGCAACTGCGCTCCATGACGAGACCATCTCGTTATGGGCACTGAAGGAGTTAAAGCCTGGATGTAAGGTTTACATCATAGGAACAGCAGAGCTCTTCTCCATGGAACGGTTTTCTCCAAGTGTGTTAAAACAACATGCAACAACGTAATATCAAAGCACGAGTCTTCAGTACTGCAGCTGTATGTACCACGTTACGGCTAGGTGCTAGGGACTGACAAGAACAGAATAACAAGGAGCATTGTTGACCGACTTTGCACATCGTGTTCAGACTAAACTCCAGGAAGGGCAGAGAACGCAAAAGGCAGCCCGTTCTCATGTGAAAGGCACAAACAGATTCTTGCAAAAACAAAGTCATGTAGTAACGTGCGCAAAAGCAGCATCATGGCAGCGAAGCTCATGCTAGCTTAGCAATGTCGATAATGCCCCCTGACGCCATATAACACTGCTAGCACAGACTATGTGTTTTTCTTGATGGAGTTGGCCACCACCATCCCCTGAGGCGACCCCAGAGTCCCTTATTAGCACCCATGTTGATGTTTCACAACTATCACCTGTCACTCCACACTTCCCCAATGTAGTTCAGGCCCACTCTGTGTCGCCTGTCCAATGGCACACAGATACTCCTCCTAATTCCTATTCCCTTTCGATATCAAACATTGCAGCTGTTATGAGCTGAAATATAGCTGGGATATATTCAAAACTAGAAGACGTAGAGTGGGGCCAACTCGCATAGATTATCATGAGATTTGCTTTTTCCAGGAAACTTGAACGATTGACAACGTCTTCAGAAGTGGCTTTAAGAGCTATTGTGTTTCGGCTATTAGGTCCCCAGCAGGAAACCCTTCGGGTGGGTTGCACATTTGGGTGAATTATATGCTGTGTTGTTCTGTAGTGGTGTTACCCATCGCGTCATTTGATATGCAAGGGTTAATCTTTACTTTCAGTAAGGGAATCCCTCTTCTACTGATTAATATTTACAGTTGGAGCTTCAGAAGGAATCTCCAAGTCTTTATTTATTGGATGAGACCCTAGCTTTGTGCTCCAAGTCCCATCATGTTATTGTGGCAGGTGACCTGAACCTAACTTATGAACCCCATGGCATAATTCAGGACATGTGCCACAACAAAGACCTAGAATAGGGTATTCCTGCATTAATATGTTCAGTGAAGCGCAACTTCACTATCGCTTCTCTCCAACTGGTAAATCTTACCTTAGCATATGGGCTGGTGGCCTGTAATGGCCGCTCACTGTCTGATGCATCTCCCGTACCTACCTTCAAAAGAGGGTCTTATTCTGGCCACATTGATTATTGCATCCTAGATGTCAGGATTGGCCTTTATTGGAGTTAGAGAGGGACACAAGCAACCACAACACTTTGGTCATAACTGTGGAAGATCTAATTGCTCTTGTATCATTATTACTAACACACCGCCCACACAAGTGTGAAGTGGGAAGCTGGGTATTCATCCTCTGAGGCGCTTGCAAGCTTTTTTGCCACCATCGCTTCTCATATGGCGGTAAGATCTCATAATTGGGGAATAACAATTTGATTGTCCCTGAGCATGATATGTTCTGGCCTTAAAAATATCTTTCTTAAGAAATTTAGGAAGGTCTCTGAGAAGGCCAATAAGTCTTGGTGGTTTCTCCCAATAGATTAGAGTGGCAAAGAGTAACCTTCTGATAGAAATAACACACAGGAGCATGACAGGGATCATGGACTGCAGAGTATTATATCGGCCTGCAAAAAGGCAAGCTAAGGCAAAGTGGGAAAGCAATAAATGGGATGATCTCCTAGAAGTCTCTGCTAATAATGACTCAATTTTGACAGTTAGTAAGTCAAGGTAGTGGGAACTCAGTCCAGCCAGCAAAGACATCTATTCTGTCATGTGAGCGAGTCGCCCATCCACGAGAAATCGACTCAATTACTATAAGTAGTGAGGTTGACTGTTTATTTCCTTGCATTCCTTTTTTCACCTGTAGTTTTCATTTTAGCTGAGACAGTAGCAGCAGGCTCC
This sequence comes from Triturus cristatus, assembly GCF_964204655.1. Lineage (NCBI taxonomy): Eukaryota > Metazoa > Chordata > Amphibia > Caudata > Salamandridae > Triturus > Triturus cristatus. The sequence goes on from NC_140588.1 coordinate 372,562,767, forward strand.
TCCCAGAAGACTGGCAAGACACCAAGATTGGATAAGATTCCCGTGGATCTCTTTAAATCCGATCAATCTATTTAGGTCCCCTGCATCAGCGCTGTCTCTAATGCAATCTCGGCCTTTGCAATTATACCTGACTTGTGGAAAGTGGCAGAGATTTTCCTGTTTTTAAAAAATGAAGCCCAAACATTTTGTCCAACTACTGGCCAATTAGTCTCCTCGACAACCATCAAAAGGTTCTCTGCAAACAGGTCCTGGAAGGATTACTAGAATGGATCAATGAAAATTACATCCCTTCCCACCTTCACCCAGGATTTAAGACTAAACCCAGCTCTTTGACCAGGCCTTCTATTTCTTGATGACTGGGTAGAAGACTGTGGATGTTGGTGGAGGAGCCCTTTTTGTTTCATTCATTGATCTCCGAGCTGCTTTAGATCTTGTCCGCAGTAAAAAACTTTGAGAGGTACTTCTTGGGCTGGAAATTCCCTGTAATTTGCTAAATATTATTGTGCACTTGTATGAAGGGAAGTTTGCCAGGATTCGCTATGGTGTGAACGCTGAGCTAACCCAGGAAATTGTTATTGACAAGGGTGTCCCCTCCCACTCTCTTCCTTCTGTACATCAATAATTGTGTTAAGTTCTTGACTAATTGTGCCAACGACTTTCTCATGTTAGCAGGCCAGAAAATTCTTGCACTCTTCTTTGCAGAAGACACTCTTTGGCCTGCCAAAACCAGGGCTAGTTTTCAAATTCTTGTTGATAGATTTAACATGTTATGCATGTTATATGGCCTTGAAGTGAATGCATCAAAAACCAAGCAGATGACCTATTGCAAGAGAAAAAGGGAGAGGGGAACCATTAGCCTGAGAAAGGAAGTACTGAAAAGGGTTAATGTATTTGAATACCTGGGGATTTCTTTGGCTGACTCTGGATTATGGCTCCAAAAATTTCCCCAAAATTGCTTTTGCTAACCCACAGAGTGGTGGTCATTCTTAGATTTGCTAAAAAGGTTCCTTGGTACCCAATCCTTTCACCATTGGAAATCTGTAAAGCCCATCCAAGGGGTGCCGCTGTGTATGGTGCTAAGTTATGGGGCCATTGCACCACGGATCCTCTGGGGACCAATTAGAAAAATTTAATAAGAGCGAGGAGGGGCACCCCCTAGTTCCACTCAGATTGGACCTTGACTTTAAGCCTGTTTCCACGCTGGCTTCATTAACACTGCTACTTTATTGTGTTTGCATATGGGCGTTCGAGGAACTACAATTTTACAGAGAGAGTCTTTTTGATATCCTTAGCCCACGTAGCTACGACAAAATCGAGTGGTTAGCCTACGATGAAAAATCATTTTATGACCTGAGTCTAGGCAATCTTTGGGAAGAGGCTTCCTCCATCACGTCTACCACAGTTAAAGATGTCAAAGCCAGATATTAGGAGAGAGTCATTGCCAAGATTGAATTCATTTGTACCACAGGCAGTCGCACAAGGCTTTTTCTTATACACAAAAACATGCCCAAGGCCGAAGAAATGTTAAATTGAATCCATCCAGCACGCACTCTAATTGCAATTTAGGTATGGTATTTTACCGCTTGCCATGTTTATATCAACATGGAGTCATGTATGCTTTATAATGAGACTGAGAAACATCTGTTATTCTTCTGCCCAGATTATTCTAGACCAAGAGCCAGGTTGATTGTGCCTTTGTGTTATCTTTTGGGAATGTCACACCGTACGAATGCTCTTAGACTTTGCAAAAGAGTCATTACTAGTGTGGTTGAGACTGCAGTGTCTTAATTTCTTTGTGCTGCATGGTCTATCATACACAACGTAACCACTTGATTAACAACGACTACCTCCACTTGACTGCTTTCCCATGCACTAATTCTATTGAAACGAGTAACTAGCTCAAAATAGTTCTCTTTTCTAGTGCAATTATAGCAAAACCTGAGAAATTGCCTATACATGAGGTTATCCTGGAATCTTCTTGGATGAAAGCTGTCATATCATAGTTTTTTGTCAGTATTTTTTATATGATTATTGGGGCTTTACCATATTATCCTGAAAATTAATCGCATTCCTGTTGAGAGTCATGTTAAACCTAATATCCAGTAGGCGGTTATTTAGTCAGTCAAGGAAATGGTTGAATTCTTCAGCTATTCCTGTCCAAATGCAGAAAATGTTGTGTATGTTTATCAGCCAGGATGAACTGTTCATGAACTGGTCATTGGTGTAGATAAATGTTTCTTGAAACTTATAAAGTATGTCTGTCTCCAGTGTAAAGTAACAACCAACCGCAGTGCACTTGATCTGCAGGTAATAGTCGGTGGTATCTGGAACATAGGAATTTTTAGAAAGAGGCTTTCTGCTACAATGTTACTACAGCCAGGACCTCATTCATTGGTCTCCGGATTGCTCTCACGGAATTGTGTTGCTTCTTAAGGAATGTTCATATGTGAGGTCACAGAGATGTATCCTCTAGATGTGTTGTTGCTGAAAAATAACTTTTAACTATTCTTTTGAACCTTAATATGACCTATCAATATTTTTATTATATTCTACAAGGGTATTATAGTTTTAGTAAGCACATAAGAATTTGTAAGATTTTGTGAAATAAGAGGATAGTTGTTAGAAAACCCACTCCCACACCGGAAGGGTGGTAGTGTTCTCCCAGACATACACTGTGGTAGCTTGGCTCGAGTGGTCAGGGATCAGGCACCGTGCTAAGCATACGTCTTACCCACACAATAACCATGCGTGCATCCGTTCCAAAAACGACACTACACCTTAAAAATTATACTGAAAATATATCTCTTTACCTTCTTTTCTCTTAGTTGCTGATTAAATAAATAATAATACAATCACAGTACACAAGGCTTTTCCTGTGGAAGGGTACGTCAAATAAATACTATCTTAACGATTCAATAAATAAGGTAGATCATAAATTATCAAGGCATAAATATAAGTGCATTACATAACAGGCAATTAGATATTATGAGGCAATAAATACTGCGAGACAATAAATACTGTGCAACCATAAATACTGTGAAACAATAAATACTGTAAGGCAATAAATACTGTGAGGCAATAAATAGGATAAATACAATAAATACAGTGCTCTCAATAAATAATAAAAGCCAACAGTGACACTTGAAAATCAGTTCACATCCCTGAGGTACTATGGGATGATTTGACCCAATCCCAGCTTGTAGAGATTTGGATGGCCTGAGGGGTATACTCCCTAGCTTGGACAAGGCTGGGGCCTCAACTGAGGTAGATCAAGGGGGGATCTAGAGATCTGGCTCTCCCACACTACACAACCCCTCTGTATTAGACTCAGCTCACCCCTGGCACTATCAAGCTGGTTCCAGCACCTCTCTAGCCTCTAGGATGGTCTCTTAGGGCTTCACAGGGCCTTAGGCGCCCTCTATTCCACTTACTGCCCTTTTTATGAAGTTCCGACGCCGCTGGAGTCGTGTCGACGCCGTGAGGCGGTTCCGGTTCGATGTCGGCGGCCTCGGCTCGATGTCGACCTCCGGTTCGAGGACGTCGGGCAGTCTTGGCTCGATGTCGACTTCGGGCGGCTCCGGTTCGATGACGTCGGGCGGCCTCGGCTCGATGTCGACTTCCGGCGGCTCCGGAGTGCGATCTCCACTCCCGACCTCCGGTGCTCCTTTCCTCGGGTTCCGGCGACTCCGGAGTGCGACCTCCACTCCCGACCTCCGGCACGATTCTCTTCAGGTTCCGGCGACTCCGGAGTGCGATCTCCACTCCCGACCTCTGGCACGCTTCACCTCTGTCTCCGGCGACTCAGGAGGGCGGACTTCACTCCCCCGTCGACGCCGCTCACTCGACCTCGGGTGACTTCCTCCTCGACCTCTGGTACTCTCCACGACCTCCGTCGGCGCCCTCTCTCGACCTCTGGCGGCTCCGGGTACGACGTCTGCTTTCCAGTCAGCGCCGCTTCTCCACCTCGGGCTCCAGGTCTCCAGGCTTCACGACGTTGGACTTCAAGAAGTTACCAGTAACCAGGTCAGGAACTTGCTGTTCTTTACTTTTAAGGCCTGTTCCTGCTGTCCAGGTCCTTAAGATGGTTCTCTCTTGCTTTCTCCCACACAGGGCTCCAGGCTGGGCTCAGTCAGTAGGGACCAGTATCAAGGGTGGGTTTTTGGACCCCACTCCAGGCACAAGTTTCCACCCCTGCTGCCTCACTCCTTCCTCCTTCAGGTTTCTGCTCCTCTCCCTTCACCAGTCAGGTGCCAACTGCCAGCTCCAACTGCCAACTCTGACTTAGCTTCCCAACATTCTAAACCTGCCTCACACTGTCACAGGGTTCTGGAATGTTCTGGAATATGCTGGTAGGTTCCAGTGATGTCACAGGTGACAATGGGTAGCCACCATTTTGTGCTCCAGGCCCTCAGACAGAAGTTCCAGGGGTAGATAAAATGGCTCCCTGAATCTGCATCAATACTAAAAAGTCTGGTGGTTCCCAAAAAGGAAACAATACTAACAGGGTTTGAGGCAAAAGTGGGACAAAATAAATAATGATGAGGAGGGACCACCCAAAGGGCTGACAGGTCTAACAATAGTTCTTTCCTGTTGCACAGAAGTCAAGTAGAAACACGTTTCCCAAAGGAGAGTATGTAGTGAAGGCATTTTAGGTAATTACCTAAAGCATAGGGAAGTATGTTTGAAAAGCCTATAATTTATATGTTAGTGTTCGGACATTACCTGTTCCATATTGAGGTACAGAGAGTTGATTACTCAGAGATACTTCAGATACATCAATTCACAATTACACTTATGGTTAGTTCTCCGGACAACAAGATTCTTAAGATATCTCCTTTGTGTTGTAGGAATTTACTACATTGCACAGATATCATTCACCAGCCGAGTGATGAGGCAGAGTTGGCGGAGTCTTGCATCTCTGTTTTCTCTATTGTCTCTATATCCTTTTCTCACTTCTGCCATTGGCACTCATATATCTTTATATGTAGT